>NC_138956.1:24057500-24657500 GCF_965226115.1 Aulonocara stuartgranti
TTTTTAAGCATATACCAGTGCCAGACCATAGATGTAATAAATGAACATGTCAGTACTACACTAGCTTAAAAATACAAATATACTCAAACCATCTGACAAACTCAACTGTTCAAAGATTTAAAAAAACAAACACTTGAGACTCACTTGAAGAATGACTTTCATGTTAAAACGGGCAATGTCAGAGATATAATTAACATGTATATATGTTAAACAAACCATAAAGTGGTTGCTGGATTTTGCTGCCAGTTGTTAGGTGAAGTGGATCACAGAAAAGGGCTTCACCAACAGCTTTCTTGTAATTAATTTGGTCACTATCAGATTGCTGTGATCACCCATTTAGTATGGAAAAAATGCTAACTTCTTTACAAACACTACTACTGGCTGAATGTCAGTAAAGCTTGAAAAAATGTTGACTTTTAAAGCAGAAGTTGGGTCTCACTGCTGCAGACATCACTTTTACTTTGAGTCTCACTTCAAAGTAAAAGTGAGTCTCCATTTTGGATTTTTGTTCACACTGCTTGGAGTATCACTCCTACTCGGAGGGCAGCTGGTGTGTGTTTGCAGGTTACCCTGCGTCTTCCATGCAAACGACCAAAGCAATTGCACTTTCACCTAACGACTACCACCATCCGCCTGCAGCCTATGGCCAGCTAGATGGCAAATACACATTTTTTCATTGCGACTAGTTGTTTTCGGGGTTGCTGACAAGTCAAGTCAAGGACTGTGTGACTGGGGCCTTAGCTGATGATTTAGCACTCCAGCCCCTCTGATCATTTCTAACTCCAAAAAATCTATATGTTGACACACATAAAGCAAAAGCGAAGGCCTTCCTGCCAATAGTGCAGTGATTACATCTGTTTTTCATATAGAGTTGCTAAAGCTTTAAATGACATGCTTTATTAGACTACACTCCAAAACAAAGTTGTTCAAATCAACAGTGAAATGCAGGAGAAATAGGATGAAACTTAATATGATCTTTGACTAAATAATGATGGAAATGCAAACTACTAAAATCACCCTTCCACCATCTTGCCACCTGCCAGTGTCCATGAATATTTTAGAGGAATCATTTGGCAACAGTGAAATTATTGATACAAATTAAGTACTTACTTAATTAATAATGATGAAACTTGACCATGATTAAACTGAACAGCTTACATAAAGTTTCGTTTTGCCCCTTGGCCATATGGAAGTCTCTTTCTCTCTCTGTATCTCTGTGACTCTCTCTTGCCTTCGTCCTCTTTGTCTGTTTATCTAAAAATCATATTGCATTACTAGTTGAGTTGACCAATGGACATGTCCAACCCACACACAGTCTCAGCCGCATGTCCCCATCTGTCTGCCCTGACGTGGGAGAGAAACATATATGTAAAAAACTGACTCATTCAGATAACCTTTGGGTTTCCTGCCACACTGCTGTGGAAGACGTGTAGGAGGTATCCATGCAAACTGGCTAAGGTTACATTACTACCAGGCAGAGGTCATAGCTTCTAGAGGGAAATCTTATGCTTTTGACAGGGATTATTATTGTTATTAAATCCCTTATTTAAACAGGTTGTCACTGAGATCATGATATGTTTTTCTTGAGAAACCAGTGAACAAAAGACAAACTAAAGAGTAGACTGACTTGTAGACATGCAGACAGATGATACAAACACACATTGTATACACATGTATACATTACACAAATATACAGTAACTTTCAGGGACTCCTATGTACTAATGAAGAGGACCTAACCTGTTGTTTGGTGTTTTCTAGTCAGCATAATGACATCATACTATATCATGCATGATTCCAGATTTTATAGATATAAATTAGATGTTGTATTGATAATACCATCATCTGTGATGGTATGATAGTGCAGAATGGAATTACTACCTTGCATATCTAGAACAACAACATCAGGGCATGTACAGGTTTTAGAGCAACATGTCCTCGCATCCAGACAATGTCTTTTTCAGGGAGGGCCTTGCATATTTTAGCAAGACAGTACATTAAAGTAGCAGATGCTGCATGGTGGTAAACATGGCCCTGTCACAAATTCTGTGAGACATGTTGCTGCAATTAAATTCAAAGTGATTTACTTTTTTTTTTTTCTTGAAATAGTAAACTTTCTCAGTTTAAGCATAGATATGTTTTCTATATTCTGTTATGACCAAAGTGGAGTTGTGAGATTTTCAAATCATTTTCTGTTTTTATTTGGAATTGGGGGTTGAATAAGCGTTACAGCTAATGATAAAATCTCTTTTGACCTGACATTGCAAGTACTGTGTGTAAATGAAATTAAAGACCAGAGTTAAGCTGGAAAGAGAGCCCTATAGATAAACACCGGACAATTTTCAAGACTGATAAAATAGTCGTAAATGGTGGAACACATCCATTTCTGTTCACACTCTTATATAAATGTATGCAGCAAAATACAGGTCACATAGAAAGCGCTTACTAAAGGTGGGTCAGCAAAGAGAAAGCAGATGATGTGTGAGTTTTACTTTGTTTTGGAAATGCAGGCCTCAGGACAGGAAGCTTATTAACAATACAGAAGAAAATAAAATCGAGAGAGTAAACGAAAGGAAAAATACAAGGCTACAAATATGTGGGTTCCAAATTGATTTATCATATTTATTGCAAGTGTTACTGTGTGTTAAAACACAGTGATATAGTTACAGTCACTGATTGAACCAGAAGAAATACTTATGTATAACTGCTGTGTGCAAGAACCACCTTCCATCTCAAACTCATTCTGCTGATGATTATCCTGGAGCTGTAAATGTGCTGTTATCCATAGTGCTGTATAATAAGATCCATTAATTAGAAATTGACTCCCAATTAGAGGTAAGTAGGTGGTACGCTAATAAGCTAGATATGGTATCTTTTGAATTTCACATCAAACCAGAAAAACACATTACATAATGCACTTTTGCTCCGGTGCTTTTGATTTTGTGCTGTGCAACCAATGCTTCTTTATATTTTGCTAGGAAAATGAAAATAGCAATTTATTGAAGTATGTGCAAACTATTAAATTAAACCATTTCAATATAAATGCAGTATATAAGACAAAGCACAGCCTAAACTATCTTGCAAGCTTTCTTGTAATTTATTTAAGTAGTCTCCAGGAATACTGCTGGCATTCAAGGATATGCTGGAGAGATCATGTCTCTCGGCTGGCCTGAAATGCCTTGGTGTTCCCCCGGACAAGCTGGAGGAGGTGGCAAGGGAGAGGGAGGTTTTGATTTTTCTGCTTAGGCTGCATAGGCTGCTTCCCCTGCGACCCGGCCACGGATAAGTGGAAGAAAATGGGTGCATGAATAGATGGATGGATGGAATCCCACGATGCTTGTGATCTCTTACATGACGTGTTCCCATCCCCTACCCTGACCCCTCCAGAAATCCTTTCTTGATCTCAACCCACATCATATATACTTAGATCTTACTGTTACATAATACTTGTACCATCCTCATCTGCACACCCTACACTGGACTCCTACTGCATGAGGACTTAGTTCAATGGTTTGATTGCAGTGTATATTAATGTGTGCAGCCAGAAAAAGAGAATGAAAGAAAGTTTTTCAAAGGAGGTTTTTCAAAGAAAGCTGATTGTTGTTCTGCATCCTGAATCTGCTGTGCATTATCCCTGGTTTAAAGTAACTGTAGTGTCAGTGATTTGAGGATAAAGAGCTTTTTAGGTCTGCTTAACTCAGCTACACCTCTTTCTGACAAATACAAAGGATGCAGTGCCACCATGCATGTTTGATGCTTTTGTTATCTGACATTGCATAGAAATAATAGAGTTTGTATTAATATGGAAAGTTTTCCTTCTTCTTATTCTTATCTACATTCCACATTCTTTTTCTTTAAAACATTTCTGTACATGCATTGATGTTGATCCGTTCTCCAGTGAACACAAAAGGTATTGGTGATGTGTGAGTTTCTGAGCTTGAGGATATATATGAATTCCAGGGCCAGAGGTGACAATTAAGCTGAAGCACATGATTTTCTTTTCTTCCTTTTGATCCTCTAATCACCGGGGCATGATGCAGTGTCCCCTTCAGCTGTTCTGCTTCTGATAAACTGCAATGCTTGGCTTTTATTATTGGATATAAGTGTCTTTTCTGTGATAACAACATTCATCTTTCAATATATGAATATGTGTTATTGTAATGGTGCAGCTGTATATCAAGAGTTCTCTGCCACTGCACTAGGCGCTGGAAACAAATGTTCCTATTGAACTGGAGAGTCACATGGTGTAACATGTAATCCCCTTGTGGCAAGTGGAAAGAAATCCCATGATCATCTTTCCATTTTCAGTGAATAGAGATTGGGCGCTTATGTGCGTAAGAGAGCTGATACAGCAGTCACACTGCATGACCAATAACGTGTGACAGCCCATCCATCTTAAACCCTATCCTTTCTCTCCTACATCTCCTAATTCCCCCCCGGAGACCCCCATCTAACAGCAGTATACAGCTTCATAATTTTTAGAAATTACTACTAGTATTTACCGAGCCAACCACTCCTTTCTCCTGGCTTTGTAGCAACAGTAGTCCATCAAGCATAAATCATTTATGAGTGAGGTCACTGCACCACAACAGCCACCTCCCCCGATGTGGTTCCTCACTCCTTTCGCTGCCCACACTCACATATCCATTAAACACACAGCCATGTGGCAGATAGTAAATCAAGACTGGTCATTTAAAGTATGCTCTTACTATAACACCCAGCACCACCATTATACTAGCCTATGTTATACTACAAGAGACACAGCCTGAAGCCTAGATTCAAGAGTACTTAACAGTACATTAAACTACAGTTTAATACATATGTGGCATCACTCTTTTATTTATTACTTAACACTTTTTAATGCTTCTTAATACTTTATTAGTTATCTCTCATCTCAAACTCCTATGGTAAGATTAAATGTAAACCTCCTCTGACCACCCACTCTCTATATGTCTGATCAAATTTTCTGTTCCCAGGCTGTTCCCATTCCCAAAACCATTAAAGCACTTCACTCACAGCTGAAAACAAAGATGACCTCCAGCCATGCCATATTTAGGCCAGTCTAAACAGTGCTTTTATCGGACATACATTTCTATTAATCTTCCTGTGTACAGTACTGCCCATACACAACCCCACAGACAAAGACATTATTAAAGAGCACATTAATATAGCACATTACTCTGTGGACACTTTAACATTACACTGGTTCAATTATAAATCTGACTGTGTTTCCCCAGAAAGTAAATCAGAGTCAGCAGATCTTTCCTGTTACTATAAGAAGAAACTCTAAGAACTAGTTCTTATCCTTTCACTGTGATTAAACAACATCAGCATTACTCATGTTGTACTTCTGTCCAGCTCATTTAGCAGAAAGGAAAAGTCGGATCATATAAACTGATAAATGAATCATGGGTAATAATTTATTACCAGATTTCAGTAACAGTCTTTAAATAAAGTTAACATAACATGCATGTCATACCTACTGTCTACCTACAAAGTAGAGTGTATGTTGTTTTGCTGTCTTATAAAAGAGCTTAATGATGCTAAATGAAAGATGTCATATGAAGGAGATGTCAAATATATTTTGAGGCTCTGGATGTTGGGTTGTGAGTCATGTAAGGCTGTTGCACTAGGAGGAAATTAGAAATCTCAGTTGTATATTAAGACTTTCACTGCCTGGAATATTCTGAAATGTGCTCTTGAAAGCAATTTGTTAAATTACCCTCGTAAACTGAAAAAGAGCTACAATACTAAAGCTACTCTGCAGAGTAATTTCCAGTGTGGGTCATAAAGTTATGCACTGCAGGTCTGTTTACGGCTTTGTTTTTCTAACTACATTTCTGTTAACTCATTTACTTACATGCCTGACGTTTTTTGAGGTTAGTTGACCCAGCAGACGACATGGTTCGATGGTGTGGGACTGGTTGAAGAGCCTTTAAAAGCCTTTGAAGGTGTTGAATTTGTCTTGTCCCCTCCTGTCAAGGCTCCAGGACAGAATGCTGGTAGAGGATGGTCATCTATCCATTACATCTCCTGGCTTTGGTACGGGCGTTATTAAAGATGTAACATTCACATTATCTCCCTTTGCTCTTTTCTGTCTTTTCTTCTGCTCTGCCTTTCCTGCTGTGCTCGCTGACTCTTCCTCTCCCCTCCCTTTCTGATCGCCTTTGCTGTTTTTTCTAGGTTTTCCCTCTCACTGCTTCACACTTTCATCTTGGCTGCCTCTCGGTGTCTCGCACGCACACACGCAGTCTTGCTCATTCTGTCAGACAAGCTCAGTTGTGTTGTAGGGTGGCGTGTGTGTGTGTGTGTGTGTGTGTGTGTGTGTGTGTGTGTGTGGCTTGAAGGGGTTGATAGTGGGCTAGAGCACTATGGCCTGTACCAACTGCTTATGAGGGGGGTCATCAGGACATCTGGATTAGGAGGAGTATAGTCGTTTTACATAACACTGAGGAGTGTACCAAATATAAAAGCCTCCAATTTCAGTTATCCTTGATAAACATACGTTTTTATTATTTGCAAAATTAACACAGTTTTGTTTTGGAAGTGAACTCAAATAAGAAAACCATATGAGAAAAAAACCCATGACTGACTCTATCATGTTCTCACAGGGTGAAAAAGCTGGCAAAAGTCAAAATATCAAGGTAACATTAGTCAATGGATTTCTGAGTTATCTCACCTTGTGACAGATGTGTGTTCTGCTTCCAGTAAAGAAAACAAAATAGTGCTTTTTCAACCACAGTACCACCTTCTGGCATTAAGGAAGTGCAGTCAGACATGGCAAAATGCAAGGTGTGACTAATTTGTCTGCTGGGAGATTATTCTTTTACATCGTTGCTTTAGAAACTATTTGTCCCTGAGTATGTTATATCTGCTTCTGTTTCTGTTAGTGTGACATTTTAAGTTTGATAAATTGTAGTTCAACCCAAGTAATTCAAATTTGGTCAAGTGTGGAGTGACGGCATTTTCTTCTACGTTCATTTACAAACATTTGGACTGTATAATAAATGGGAACACTTAAATACTTATGTAAACATACTATTAAAAAAACAAAAAGAGGATAATCAGTTATGTGAAGCTTCAATAAACTAAAAAAAGTTATGCTCTGCTTTTATTGGAAAAGTTCATAGTGTGCGATATCTACTTACAGTAGCTTTGAAAATGGAAACCCGTTGCAAGGACAGAACATTGTTGACTTTTCAGGAGTTCTGGCAACTTAACTTACCTTTTTGCCTAACTTGAATATTCCTTTGAGGTTAACAGTAAAATGAAAGCTTCAGTGGCATGCATTTTTACCTTCAGAAACACAGAGGTTTCTGTTGTCATGTACAGAATGAAAAGGTCATTAAAAAGACACACGTTATCTAAAATACTTGTTTAAAAGCACACATTCACACTTCATACGTGGGAGATGGAGTTACCAGGCACTTAGGATCATTGCAGGTCCTCACTCTCCCTTTCTCAGTACGAGTCTTCAAACATTCAGTTGCATCACACTTCAGCTGCAACTAATGCCATGGAAAACAGTGCAGACTTTGTAAGGAGAAGAACAATAAGATACGACCGATCATCTAGTTTTTCTATGAAATCTGAGGTTCTCAGTATATTCTTAAAGTTGCACAGCTCAACAGACAATCTGTTTAGATTTATAACTGAAGGCACTCCAACTCAGCAGTGTCCTGTACAGCCTGACTTTGGGGACTTACAGTAACTCTTATGGTGGCTGATGTTTCTAAAAAGAGAAAGATTTTGCTCTCAACATATAAACCCTTATCCACTTAGAGTATGTTAGCCTACTTCTCAACAACTCACAATCCCTCATTTGTGAGTTAATATTGGCACCTGCAGGTGAAGACTGTGTATTACAGCTTATTTTAGTTCACATATCAACAGAAACAGTTTTTTCAAAAACTCAGTTTCTGCGTTTACATGTGAACAATGAAAACAGAGATTTTTTATTAAAAATAAAATGCTATTCAAAATATCACATTCTGCTGTGTGAGGATATTCTGAATAATTTGTATTTGTATTGGAAATTAAAATATTTGTGAGATATTATGCATTTTGTGCACATGTACTCACACACACATAAATGTATTGTGTTGTCCATAAGAGAGAGTTTTGTTATACAAAGACTGGAAAGCAGAATAAGTTTTTAAAATGTGGAATGATACCTGAAATGTTACGAATATATTTACATTTATTGATAGACATAATAAACAACTTTTAACTTATTGGGCCACAATGTAAAGTTGAAAATAATATCAATAAGCCCAGGAGAGATTTGCATGCTGTTGCTGATGCAGCAGCATGGAAGGTAGGTAAGGTAAAGGCTTGCACATGTAAAAACTGAAACATGCTCCTGTAATTGCACTATAGGCTATATGCTGGATTGGAATTACTGAGAGCAACAATTTGCAGAAAGGAAGATAGGAAGCAGCCATATGTAATGCAATGCAGGAACAGCGACTCCTTTTATTATAGAGGAGAGCTTCCAGGATTGGTATCATGACGGGATCGTAGACGACACTGTGTACAATCGAAGTGATTGACAAATGTAACTAATAGCAAGAAAATGACAAAGACTTGAGCACAATTGCATGAAGTTATTTACAAGGAAAATTACAGGTGAGCAGTGAGATTTCAAGTATGTGGCGTGAAGACCGACTGACCTGAAGAAGTGGTGAAGAAAGAATGTCGGACTAGACCACTGATGCTGCAATAAGCTTTATATCACAGGAGAGTGGAAGCGATGTAAAGGTTAGATGAGCCACCAAACACCCGGGAAGGAGACAGATGTGTGACCACAGATCTTCCTTATTCAACTTCTACAAAAGCTTCCTTTGTTCTACAGTAAATTGGACTAAGCAACATAAATGAGCTTGCCATACTTTTTTTGGTACGTTAAATGTGTGTTTGAAACTAATTAGTAAATAAACATCCTCAGTTAGTTGGCTAAGGAAAAAGCTAGCTATCAGAAAAAAAGCTGGTGTCTGTTCACTTTAGACAATTTTCCATGCAGATGAGTTTATTTACCCTAACCAAAGAATTTCAGTTGTACTTGAATGCTCATTAAAAAATCACAGTCACTAACTGTATAGGCCTCTGTTACTGTACTTTTATTAAGAGCATTAAACCTTAAGAACAACAGGTAGGACTCTTTCAACTCCTCCGCTGAGTTTAAATTATTATTAAACAGGATTATGTCTTTTCTCCACATATGTGTGGACAGTAACGGTAAAGTAAAACATTTGAGTCAATTAAAAAAGGGATCAGCAATTCATTATTAGTGTTAACTGAAGAAGAGAAGATTGAAAAGACTGAAAAAAGACTGATATACCAGTATATCATTACTGATGCAAATTCACTGAAATGCAGCTGACATACTGATAACAAGGATGGTGCCCACAAAACAAAACTGGGTTTAACCAAAGCTGGCTGGTTAAAAAAAGGCTGTCTGTGTGGAAGCGGTTTATCTCTGTTTGTAACAAACATTAAAACTATTTAAACTCTGGTAAACAGTCTGAAACAAACCCGCCTCTCCTTGAATTTTTCATCTTTGTTCAGTTGATGTTAAAATATCAAGTTAATTATACCACTACTGCTTTTACTCAGCAAAACATTAGAAAATATAGCAAAGCCTAAAACTTATGAGTTGAAAGCAAATGATGATTTTAGAAATATGTTAATAAGTTAAAATATATGCTTAATTTCATTTGAACTATGGCTCTTTTTTCAGCATAAACTCATTTAGCTTTGGTGGTTTTGGTTTGGTTTTGATTCTGTATAGCTTACATCTTTTGAGAGATAAAATATGAAACATTAAAACACTGTTCAAAGCATTAAAGGAATTTTAATTTTTAATCAAAGTATAGCATAAAGCATCATCAAACAGGATATTGATCTGGTCAGATAAATAGCAAAAGGTGTTGTTTTGGTGCCAATTAAATTAATCAATTAAATTAACAATAGGTTCACTTAAGGGGCAACAATGAGAAATCCCCTTAAACAAGAACGTTACTAGCAAAATTCTAAATAATATAAATTTCCACAATTCGAAATGCTGGGTTAAAAGTTTTCACCAACATGAACGTCGACACCTGGTCAGGCGTGGATTATCATGAAAATAAGCCTGTACAACTGCATCACCACTGCAAGGCCAGTAGGTGTCACAGAGGAACATAACAAAAAGTTAGAAATGGCTACTGAGGTAGTAATTCCCTTTGTATTGCAGTACACAAGCAAACAATTCAGCATTTTCACCTAACATGTTCTCCACCACTCTCTGATTTCTCTTTATGTATATACTCCTAGAAAAACCAGCTGAGAGGGTGGCCACTGATCATGTCAGCTAAGAAGATGGACAGAGAGTCACGATTTCTTGATGATAAGAACGTTTACACATTCGTCATAACTGCCATAGATAATGGTACGCAGAAGCTCTACTGTAGTTAAAATAAACTGAACAATTTCTTGAAGAAAGGCTTTATTGTGTTGTGGTTTCAAAGGTGAACCTCTAGCCACAAGCACATAAGCTATATCCAGATCCATCTCGCAGAAATCAGTGACAATACTCCAGTGACAATGCTCTATCAGTTTTTATGCCTTAACAAAGTATAAGACTTTTTACTGAGAATAACTTTTTTATTATTTGTATTCGAGCTATATTTAAATTTATGAAGACTACTAGACTATCATTTTTCTTTATATGTGAAACTTTGTCCAACGAATAGTGTGTTGTCTTCAACAGTGTGTAACGTGAGTGATGCAACAGCATATATAAACATTGCTTTACCATAATTATTTATAATGTCTGCATATCCAATTCATAGTATATTGGTGCAGATATGAGGATAAATTACATTACAGGTTTGTAATATAAGCCTGTAATATAATGTATGTCTCTCAGGACCCTCAAGCTCCCACGCCTCTGGTAGAGGACCCGAGCTTGAAGAATAAACCACCCGCAGGGGTGTGCTGGGTGTTTTTTTTTTATAGCATTCCAACAACGCCCTGTTTTTGTCTCTTGCCCACTGATGCCTTCTTGTTCCAGTAGGATAAACCGCCCGCAGGGGCGTGCTGGGTGTTTTTTTGTTGTTTTTTATATATATATATATATATATATATATATATATATATATATATATATATATATATATATATATATAAACATATGTTATATATATATATAACAAGAAGGCATCGGTGGGCAAGGGACGAAAACAGGGCGTTGTTGGAATGCTACTACGCAAGTAACCCCGGCGGAACGGGCTACATGAATAGGATGAGGGACCTATGGATTCTTCGATACCCAACATCCACAATGACGGCGAAACAACTAGTAGCTCAGTGTTCCAACATTCGAAAGAAGGGACTGCTCTCACAGCTAGAGATTGACGAGGTACAACACAAATGCTACGGCAAGGAGGAGTCAGGACGCCAGGTCAGGGGGGAGATATCATCACCCCCACCCGAGATTGGGTACATAGCCCCAAGTGCGATAGGAGAAGGATCGTTGAGTGCGAGAGGAACTGACCTGAAAAATAGGATCATGGCCAAGCTTGAAACCTGGATCCCCCGTAGCCGGTTACCAAGATTACGTGAAGTACCCTCAGAAGGTCTGCTAGATGATGTTAATGCAGCACTACGGGCAATACCTACAACCACGATTACCGACACTAACAAGCTGATCTACAATACGGCAGCAGTGATCAGTGAGATGCTTGGCTACAAGTTGAACAGCCACAAGGGGCAGTACCCTCCATGGAGAAGGAGGCTAGAGGGCAAGATCAAAGTAGCACGGAGAGAGGTTAGCCAACTAACGGAGTTGCAGAAAGGTGCGACGAATAAGGTGCCTAAGAAATACAGCAAGCTGTCCATACCTGAGGCCTTGGAAACTGCCAAGCAAAGACTCACAGCCTTGGCCAGCCGCTTGAGGAGGTACACCAGAGAGATAGAAGGCAGGAGAATAAACCAGCTGTTCTCCACAGAACCAGCAAAGGTGTACTCTCAGTGGCAAGGGAACAATAAGAGAACAGCACCACCAAGGCTGGAGACGGAGCAATACTGGAAGAGCATATGGGAGAAGGACGCAACCCATAACGGCAATGCTCAGTGGCTAGAGGATCTGAGGGCAGACCACAGCGACCTCCCTGAACAGGGTCCAGTAACCATCACAGTGGCAGATATCCAAGAAAGGGTCTCCAGTATGAAGAGTTGGACAGCACCAGGGCCCGACATGGTTCACGCCTACTGGCTGAAGAAGCTGACTGCACTCCACGAGCGTCTGGCAGCACAAATGAACCAGCTGCTAGTTAACGAGAGACACCCGGAATGGCTAACTGAAGGCCGGACGGTCCTGATCCCCAAGGACCCCAAGAAGGGACCGGTCCCCTCCAACTACCGACCAATAACCTGCCTCAGTACTACATGGAAGCTCCTGTCAGGCATCATATCGGCTAAGATGAACAGGCACATGGGTCAATACATGAGCGGGACACAGAAAGGAATTGGCAAGAATACCAGAGGCGCAAAACACCAGCTACTGGTAGACAGAACAATCAGCCGAGACTGCAAGACCAGACTGACCAACCTGTGCACTGCCTGGATTGATTACAAGAAGGCCTATGACTCAATGCCCCACAGCTGGATACTGGAATGCCTAGAATTGTACAAGATCAATGGGACCCTAAGAGCCTTCATCAGGAACTCAATGGGGATGTGGCGTACAACACTAGAGGCCAACTCCAAGCCCATAGCACAAGTCACCATCAAGTGCGGGATCTACCAAGGAGATGCTCTGTCCCCACTGCTGTTCTGCATAGGCCTGAACCCCCTCAGTGAGATCATTAACAAGACTGGCTACGGATACCGACTACGGAACGGAGCAGTTGTCAGCCACCTCCTGTACATGGATGACATCAAGCTGTATGCCAAGAGTGAACGAGACATCGATTCACTGATCCACACTACCAGGCTATACAGCAATGACATTGGAATGTCGTTCGGACTGGAGAAGTGTAGTCGGATGGTAACAAAGAGAGGGAAGGTAGTCAGAACTGAGGGGATTGAACTACCAGAAGGCAACATTGCAGACATAGAGGACAGTTACAAGTACCTGGGGATCCCGCAGGCGAATGGGAACCATGAAGAGGCCGCTAGAAAAGCTGCAACCACCAAGTACCTGCAGAGGGTCAGGCAAGTCCTGAGGAGTCAGCTGAATGGTAAGAACAAGATCCGGGCCATCAACACGTACGCCCTGCCCGTGATCAGGTACCCTGCTGGGGTAATAGGCTGGCCAAAGGAGGAGATAGAAGCCACTGACATAAAGACAAGAAAGCTCCTTACCATGCATGGAGGGTTTCACCCCAAGTCCAGCACCCTGAGGCTGTACGCTAAGCGGAAGGAAGGGGGCCGGGGACTGGTGAGTGTCAGCACCACAGTCCAGGATGAGACAACGAACATCCAAGAATACATTGGGAAGATGGCCCCAACTGACCGAGTGCTCAGTGAATACCTCAGGCAGCAGAAACCCAAGAAAGAGGAGGGAGACGAGGAACCATCATGGAAGGACAGGGCCCTGCACGGTATGTACCACCGGCAGATAGAGGAGGTGGCTGATATCCAGAAATCCTACCAGTGGCTTGACAAAGCTGGACTGAAAGACAGCACAGAGGCACTAATCATGGCAGCACAAGAACAAGCTCTGAGCACAAGATCCATAGAGGCTGGGGTCTATCACACCAGGCAAGACCCCAGGTGCAGGCTGTGTAAAGATGCCCCAGAGACAATCCAGCACATAACAGCAGGGTGCAAGATGCTAGCAGGCAAGGCATACATGGAACGCCATAACCAAGTGGCCGGCATAGTGTACAGGAACATCTGTGCCGAGTATAACCTGGAAGTCCCGAGGTCAAAATGGGAGATGCCCCCAAGGGTGGTGGAGAATGACCGAGCTAAGATCCTGTGGGACTTCCAGATACAGATGGACAAAATGGTGGTGGCTAACCAACCGGACATAGTGGTGGTAGACAAACAGAAGAAGACGGCCGTAGTGATCGATGTAGCGGTTCCGAATGACAGCAATATCAGGAAGAAGGAACACGAGAAGCTGGAGAAATACCAAGGGCTCAGAGAAGAGCTCGAGAGGATGTGGAGGGTGAAGGTAACGGTGGTCCCCGTGGTAATCGGAGCACTAGGTGCGGTGACTCCCAAACTAGGCGAGTGGCTCCAGCAGATCCCGGGAACAACATTGGAGATCTCTGTCCAGAAGAGCGCAGTCCTGGGAACAGCTAAGATACTGCGCAGGACCCTCAAGCTCCCAGGCCTCTGGTAGAGGACCCGAGCTTGAAGGATAAACCGCCCGCAGGGGCGTGCTGGGTGTATGTATATATATGTATGTGTATATATATATATATATATATATATATATATATATATATAGGTTTATCCTTCAAGCTCTGGTCCTCTACCAGAGGCCTGGGAGCTTGAGGGTCCTGCGCAGTATCTTATCTGTTCCCATGACTGCGCTCTTCTGGACAGAGATCTCCGATGTTATTCTCGGGATCTGCTGGAGCCACTCGCCTAGCTTGGGAGTCACCGCACCTAGTGCTCCGATTACCATGGGGACCACCGTTACCTTCACCCTCCACATCCTCTCGAGCTCTTCTCTGAGCCCCTGGTATTTCTCCAGCTTCTCGTGTTCCTTCTTCCTGATATTGCTGTCATTCGGAACCTCTACATCGATCACTACGACACTAACAAGCTGATCTACAATACCGCAGCAGTGATCAGTGAGATGCTTGGCTACAAGTTGAACAGCCACAAGGGGCAGTACCCTCCATGGAGAAGGAGGCTAGAGGGCAAGATCAAAGTAGCACGGAGGGAGGTTAGCCAACTAACGGAGTTGCAGAAAGGTGCGGCAAAGAAGGTGCATAAGAAATACAGCAAACTGTCCATACCTGAGGCCTTGGAAACTGCCAAGCAAAGACTCACAGCCTTGGCCAGCCGCTTCAGGAGGTACACCAGAGAGATAGAAGGCAGGATAATCTGTTCTCCACAGAACCAGCAAAGGTGTACTCTCAGTGGCAAGGGAACATTAAGAGAACAGCACCACCAAGGCTGGAGACGGAGCAATACTGGAAGAGCATATGGGAGAAGGACGCAACCCATAACGGCAATGCTCAGTGGCTAGTGGATCTGAGGGCAGACCATAGCGACCTCCCTAAACAGGGTCCAGTAACCATCACAGTGGCAGATATCCAAGAAAGGGTCTCCAGTATGAAGAGTTGGACAGCACCAGGGCCCGACATGGTTCATGCCTACTGGCTGAAGAAGCTGACTGCACTCCACGAGCGTCTGGCAGCACAAATGAACCAGCTGCTAGTTAACGAGAGACACCCGGAATGGCTAACCGAAGGTCGAACGGTCCTGATCCCCAAGGACCCCAAGAAGGGACCGGTCCCATACAACTACCGATCAATAACCTGCCTCAGTACTACATGGAAGCTCCTGTCAGGCATCATATCGGCTAAGATGAACAGGCACATGGGTCAATACATGAGCGGGACACAGAAAGGGATTGGCAAGAATACCAGAGGCGCAAAACACCAGCTACTGGTAGACAGAATAGTCAGCCGAGACTGCAAGACCAGACTGACCAACCTGTGCACTGCCTGGATTGATTACAAGAAGGCCTATGACTCAATGCCCCACAGCTGGATACTGGAATGCTTAGAATTGTACAAGATCAACAGGACCCTAAGAGCCTTCATCAGGAACTCAATGGGGATGTGGCGTACAACACTAGAGGCCAACTCCAAGCCCATAGCACAAGTCACCATCAAGTGCGGGATCTACCAAGGAGATGCTCTGTCCCCACTG
Organism: Aulonocara stuartgranti; assembly: GCF_965226115.1. Lineage (NCBI taxonomy): Eukaryota > Metazoa > Chordata > Actinopteri > Cichliformes > Cichlidae > Aulonocara > Aulonocara stuartgranti. Next base: position 24,073,381 of record NC_138956.1, read on the forward strand.
CTGTTCTGCATAGGCCTGAACCCCCTCAGTGAGATCATTAACAAGACTGGCTAAGGATACCGACTACGGAACGGAGCAGTTGTCAGCCACCTCCTGTACATGGATGACATCAAGCTGTATGCCAAGAGTGAACGAGACATCGATTCACTGATCCACACTACCAGGCTATACAGCAATGACATTGGAATGTCGTTCGGACTGGAGAAGTGTAGTCGGATGGTAACAAAGAGAGGGAAGGTAGTCAGAACTGAGGGGATTGAACTACCAGAAGGCAACATTGCAGACATAGAGGACAGTTACAAGTACCTGGGGATCCCGCAGGCAAATGGGAACCATGAAGAGGCCGCTAGAAAGGCTGCAACCACCAAGTACCTGCAGAGGGTCAGGCAAGTCCTGAGGAGTCAGCTGAATGGTAAGAACAAGATCCGGGCCATCAACACCTACGCCCTGCCCATGATCAGGTACCCTGCTGGGGTAATAGGCTGGCCAAAGGAGGAGATAGAAGCCACTGACATAAAGACAAGAAAGCTCCTTACCATGCATGGAGGGTTTCACCCCAAGTCCAGCACCCTGAGGCTGTACGCTAAGCGGAAGGAAGGGGGCTGGGGACTGGTGAGTGTCAGCACCACAGTCCAGGATGAGACAACGAACATCCAAGAATACATTGGGAAGATGGCCTCAACTGACCGAGTGCTCAGTGAACACCTCAGGCAGCAGAAACCCAAGAAAGAGGAGGGAGACGAGGAACCATCATGGAAGGACAGGCCCTTGCACGATATGATAGAGGAGGTGGCTGATATCCAGAAATCCTACCAGTGGCTTGACAAAGCTGGACTGAAAGACAGCACAGAGGCACTAATCATGGCAGCACAAGAACAAGCTCTGAGTACAAGATCCATAGAGGCTGGGGTCTATCACACCAGGCAAGACCCCAGGTGCAGGCTGTGTAAAGATGCCCCAGAGACAATCCAGCACATAACAGCAGGGTGCAAGATGCTAGCAGGCAAGGCATACATGGAACGCCATAACCAAGTGGCCGGCATAGTGTACAGGAACATCTGTGCCGAGTATAACCTGGAAGTCCGCCCCCAAGGGTGATGGAGAATGACCGAGCTAAGATCCTTACCATGCATGGAGGGTTTCACCCCAAGTCCAGCACCCTGAGGCTGTACGCTAAGCGGAAGGAAGGGGGCTGGGGACTGGTGAGTGTCAGCACCACAGTCCAGGATGAGACAACGAACATCCAAGAATACATTGGGAAGATGGCCTCAACTGACCGAGTGCTCAGTGAATACCTCAGGCAGCAGAAACCCAAGAAAGAGGAGGGAGACGAGGAACCATCATGGAAGGACAGGCCCTTGCTGGGGTCTATCACACCAGGCAAGACCCCAGGTGCAGGCTGTGTAAAGATGCCCCAGAGACAATCCAGCACATAACAGCAGGGTGCAAGATGCTAGCAGGCAAGGCATACATGGAACGCCATAACCAAGTGGCCGGCATAGTGTACAGGAACATCTGTGCCGAGTATAACCTGGAAGGCCGCCCCCAAGGGTGGTGGAGAATGACCGAGCTAAGCTCCTTACCATGCATGGAGGGTTTCACCCCAAGTCCAGCACCCTGAGGCTGTATGCTAAGCGGAAGGAAGGGGGCTGGATACTGGTGAGTGTCAGCACCACAGTCCAGGATGAGACAACGAACATCCAAGAATACATTGGGAAGATGGCCTCAACTGACCGAGTGCTCAGTGAATACCTCAGGCAGCAGAAACCCAAGAAAGAGGAGGGAGACGAGGAACCATCATGGAAGGACAGGCCCTTGCACGATATGTACCACCGGCAGATAGAGGAGGTGGCTGATATCCAGAAATCCTACCAGTGGCTTGACAAAGCTGGACTGAAAGACAGCACAGAGGCACTAATCATGGCAGCACAAGAACAAGCTCTGAGTACAAGATCCATAGAGGCTGGGGTCTATCACACCAGGCAAGACCCCAGGTGCAGGCTGTGTAAAGATGCCCCAGAGACAATCCAGCACATAACAGCAGGGTGCAAGATGCTAGCAGGCAAGGCATACATGGAACGCCATAACCAAGTGGCCGACATAGTGTACAGGAACATCTGTGCCGAGTATAACCTGGAAGTCCGCCCCCAAGGGTGGTGGAGAATGACCGAGCTAAGATCCTGTGGGACTTCCAGATACAGACGGACAAAATGGTGGTGGCTAACCAACCGGACATAGTGGTGGTAGACAAACAGAAGAAGACGGCCGTAGTGATCGATGTAGCGGTTCCGAATGACAGCAATATCAGGAAGAAGGAACACGAGAAGCTGGAGAAATACCAAGGGCTCAGAGAAGAGCTCGAGAGGATGTGGAGGGTGAAGGTAACAGTGGTCCCCGTGGTAATCGGAGCACTAGGTGCGGTGACTCCCAAACTAGGCGATTGGCTCCAGCAGATCCTGGGAACAACATCGGAGATCTCTGTCCAGAAGAGCGCAGTCCTGGGAACAGCTAAGATACTGCGCAGGACCCTCAAGCTCCCAGGCCTCTGGTAGAGGACCCGAGCTTGAAGGATAAACCGCCCGCAGGGGCATGCTGGGTGTTATACATACACACACATATATATATATATATATATACACATACATATATATATACATATACTGTATATACATATGCTGTGATGCAGCTATTCCCCAACTCTCTGTGATTGGTACTTGTAGCCATTGATCAGTGGTCTTTGATTAATGGGCTTTGATCAGTAGTTGTTGATCAATGGTCATGAGAATTTGCATATTAATGATCAAGGAACTGACCTCACAGCCCATTGTTCATTCAGTGGTGTTGGTTTCAGTCATTGTGCAAATGTACTGTTTATAGGTTTGGGGAAACCTGCAGTCAGCTGAGACTGAAGAAGTCTCCCACTGAAAACGCCACGTTCAGATGAACAGAATCAACCTTCTGAGATTTACTTACCTGGATGATTGAGCATGCATCAATACACGGTTAAGAATATTTTGATTACGAACAGCTGTTAAAAAAAACTAGTCACTGTCAGATGTAACACTGTATCTATCAAAATGATCATGCACAAGTGTGCATCAGGAAGCACACTCTTAATGAAGGCTGCCCATTCCCCGTGCTGGGAATGATGAGGAGAGGGCAGGGTGTTAAAAAACAAATTTTTAAGCATTTTATGCCATGTGGATTATTAATAATTAAATGAAAATGAGGAAGATAATGCACCCTCACTTTTGATACTGTAGATAAACCTAACCCTTACAGAATTAATTGTAGAATTCAGTATACTGAAAAGTGAGCGCTAAAATGGGAGCAGAAAATTGTCAGTTTAGGTCACAGGTTCAGCAAGTGTCTACATGTGTTTAGAGCTCCACCGAGCATCCTGGAGCTCTATCAGAATGACCATCAGATTTTTGGTCACCTCCCCGACAAAGGCCCTTCGACCCCATTCACTCAGACTGACTGGGTGGCCAGATCTAGAAAGGTGGTTTCCAAACTTTTTGCTCATTTGCTGAGCAGATCCCTTTTTCTTTTCATTCTTGCCACCACGATGCATTCTTCTTCCGCATGGGGAAAAACAGAAGAAAGAAAAAAAGAAAAAGAAATAAAGATCTGTGTCCAATACTGGATGATCTCATACTGCTGCCACCAATTGTCAGGGACCAAGCAGTAAAGCATAAAGGACACAGGTGTTTTAATTCAAAAAGGGTGTTTTATTGACCCAAAAATATGAAAATATATTTCACAAAGCCAAAACTTAAACAGGCAGCCCAATAAAAGCGGTCAACTCAATAGACTAAACTCAAGAGAATTATTACCAAAACCTCAAACAAACATAAGATAAACTGACCTGCTGAAATGACACACGGGGGAACTTAAATACTGGTTTAGCTAAACCAAATGACACACACGGGGAAAACAAGATGGCTGCCATATAACCAACTAATACAAAACTATTAAATAAACATGAAACACCCCCCAGGCGATGAAGCATGTGGTGCTATCCAATTAGGCTGTCTGTGGTACTTCAGGTCTCCCAGCCCTTTGCAACAACTTTCGCCAGACAGGAGAAGAAGCCAACCCCCAGGTAACTCAAACAAAGAAAGATGTATTAATATAACATAAAACAGAACTTTGACCTTGCAAGGTTAATATGTGTGCACGCCATATAAACAGTGGACGGTGTGATGGAAAAATACACACATTTAATAAAGAAACAATATTGAACAATAAGTATAATATTTTAAAGTAGTGACTGTAAATTAAACTAAAGTGAATCAACTGGTGGTGAGGTGTGGAGCTTACCATGTGTTGCATGCCATCACAGTGGGAGAGAAACATGTATGTAAAAAGTTGACTCATCCGGATAATCTCTGAGTTTCCTTCCACACTGCTGTGGAAGATGTGTAGGAGGGCTCCATGCAAATTGGCTAAGATTGCATTATTGCCATCTTATGTGTGAGACCTTGATGGAGTTCATAGCTTCTAGAGGGGAATCCCTTGCCTTTGACAGGGGTTATTATTTTTTACTAAAGGCCTTTACCTTTGTGAGCAAGACAGTGCTAAACCACATACTGCATTTATCAAAACTAAAGAACTTGGACTGCTGAGCAGCATTTCAGTTTCGGTTGTATTCACATTTTACACATAGTCTTTCTATTAGTAGTTACCAAATACAGTATTTAAATATAGTTTTTTTCAGAGTTCAGTTTGAATAAGATGTACAACTTATGATAAAAAGTCCTTTGACCTGACATTATAACTAATGTGCTTAAATTGAATTAAACAAAATACAGCCTTATAAATAAACACCAAGCAATGTTGTTGTCTTCTTTTAGCTAAGCAGATCCATCCCGCTTTTTTCACACAAGACATTAACTTCTGCTGAACCTGTGCTAAATAGCTGTTTAGCTAACCAGATGTGTTTTACCCCTCACCTGCTTCCACCACCCACTGATGTTCAAGGAGATTTGAATATCAGTGGGTGACCAGTCTTTGTACAAAGGTAACTATGTACAGTCTGTTTATTGAGAGAAAATATTTTATCCCACAGACACTGCTCTACATTGATATATGTTATAAAAGACACATCACATAGATAAGACTTACTAAATCAACAAAAAATAAACCCTAACCCTCAGCAACAAAGAAAATAAAATTCAGAGAATTGATTAAAAGGAGAAATACAAGGCTTCCAGTATGTGGGTTCAAGATTAATTTGCCATATTTATTGCTGCTATCCATAGTGCTCTATAATAGGAGTTATTCATTAGAAATGGAGTCTGGGTTAGAGTTGGGTAGACAGTATGCTAATTAGCTAGAGATGGTATAATTTGAATTTCACATCAAAGCAGAAAAACACATTTCAACATTTTTTTTCTTTGCCATTCCATCACTTATTTATATTTGGATAGGAAATGGAATTAGGTACACCAGGTTCTTAAAATATGTGGACTGTAAATGGAAATGGAGTATATAAGTCAAAACTGAATTTTAATGAGCCTGAAAATCAATAACTGATATGATCACTTTCATTCTTCAACAGAGTCTAAACTCTGTTAGGCAAGCTTGCTTATTTTTTAAGCAGCAGAAATAGATTTCAAGTCTTCTTGAAGGACATTTCAAAGCAAGTTTTGGATGCTGATAAGAGATTTCCACACTGCTTCAATAATGTTTAGGACTGGCTTCATGGGAGGCCAATCTATCACCGATAGTGCGTCACTGTGTTTTTCCACGTATGCTTTTACTACATCAGGAGCGTATTTGGGACGATTGTCTATTGTTGCCAGTCAGACACTTTCAGGGTGATATTGCATGGTGGATCAAACCTCACTTCACTTTTCTATGGCCATAACTCTGTCAGTTTTGGCAAGATCCCCAACACCACATGTTGCCACTGATTTTTCAGTGAGTTTGACATCTTTGGGTTACATTTGGTGGCTTTTTTATGTTTGATTGATTCATTGGTCAGTGTTCAGAGTTCATATCCTGCTTCCGTGAGTCTGCTTTTGGGTCCAATCTCCAACCTACCACACAGACGTTAGTGACACTTAGAAAGCCTGGAGAACTACTGGTTAAGACAGCTATAAAAATGAAAAGTTTGGCTCCTTAGAAGCAAAATATAAAGAAAGAAGTGGACGCTTGAAACTTTTGCACTGCCCTGTATGCGTGCGCTGTTAGCCTGTTTTCTCCAAAACATTAGATAATGTGAATGAAAAATTTGCAGGATTTTCCAGCCTCATTTCTCAACTATCAATAGAAGAGCCTGAAAAGGACAGTTTTGATGAGGTATTTAAAATCTTTGACTAATCTGCATGTTGGTCAAGGTATTGCAACATGAGTAATGAGTTCAATCTAACTAGTGACAGAGAAGCTAATAATTTACCTGACAAACTGACTTAAAGTAAAGTAAATGCTTGTGTCATCCTCCATCTGCACACCCTACACTGGACTCCTACTGCATGATGAATTAGTTCACTGGTTTGTTTGCAATATGTGTAAATGCATGCAGGATTTTCATGACAGACAGAAAAAAAAGAGTAACAAAGTAAGTTTTTTTTTTTTTTTTTTTAAAAGAAAGCCAATTGTGGTTCTCCAGCCTGGGTCTGCTGTGTATTATCCTTGGTATGAAGTGACTATAACCTTTGTGATTTAAGGATAAGGGGCTTCTTTTGGGTCTGCTAAACTCAGCTGTACCTCATTCTGACAAATACAAATATGCAGAGCTTTTGTTCCCTGACATTGCAGAGAAATAATGGCATTTGCATTGATTTTGAAATATTTTCCATCTTAGATTCTTTTTCTGTCAAACATTTTAATTCTTGCTTTGATGTTGATCTCGTCTGTAATGAACACAAGACATATTGGTGGTGTTTGAGTTTCTGAGCTTCTGGCTGTGGGAGTTCCAGGGCCAGAGGTGACAATTAAGCTGAAGTACATGATTTTTTTTTTGTCATCCTTTTGATCCTCTGATCACCGGGGTCTGAGGCAGTGGCCTCTTCTGCTCTTTTGCTTTGGATTATCTGCACTACTTGGTTTTTCTTATTAGATACTTTACAAGCATGTCTTATAAGCATATTTTCTGTAATAAAAATCATTCATCTGTAAATATATGGATCTGCGTTAATGTAATGGTTCAGCTGTATATCAAGAGTCCTTGACACTGCACTGAAAGCAGGAAGCAAACGTTCCTGTTGAACTAATGAGTCACATGATGTAACATGTAATCTCCTTGTGGCAAGTGGAAAGAAATCCCATGATCATCTTACCGTTTTCAGTTAATCAAGATTGGGTTTTTATGTCTGTGAGAGAGCTAGTACGATAGTCCCACTGCATGGCCATCTATCTTTTCAGCAGTATGCAGCCTCATATTCCCATAAACACACAGCTATGTGGCAGATAGTGCATGAGGACTTGTCATTTATATTATGTTGTTCCACCTCTTACTATAACACCTAGTGCCAACATACTAGCTTATGTTGTAATACAGGAGGCACAGCCTGAAGCCTAGATTACAGAATACTTTATTGGCAGTACGTTATTACACAAAGTTATACTAAGTATATGCAACTCTTCATTAGTTCTCTCTCATGTTAAGGCTCCTGTCTTGTGGTTATATGCAACTTAGCACAAAAACTAAGGTAATTTGTGTTTGGTCGATTATTTCCCCTTAAATTGCTTCACATTTGTAAGGAAAATGTCTTTGTGGGTTGAGCAGCAGACTTGAGTATGTCGATTGTGACCATGACAAACTTATCAAATCTTTTCTGCTAATGCCAAACAGCCTATTATGCTGTTGACTCTTGTTTGGTGTTGTTTATTGGATGATTGAATAGGAAGAAACAAGAAATGTTGGCAGTTAGTCTAACTGTAACATGTGGAAGAACCAGCACCTCTTTTTGCAGATAACAAGCTTGGTCAAATATTCCAGTGGGATACCATAATATTCTTCAACCAGTATTTTCTCAAGTCTGCCAATGTGGTTGTGTTGGTCACTCTGGCATGAACAGCAAACCTAAGCTGATCCCACAATTATTCAATGGGAGTAAGGTTAGGACTGCATGCAGGTCATTCCTTCCTGTCCACTCCCAAATTCTGGAGTTAGTCTCTGATAAACCTGCAATGTGGGGGTGAGAGTAATCATCTTGGAAGATAGTTTGGTCCCAGACTGCAGTGACATGGGATTGCTACTGGTTGAAGAATTTCATCTTGGTATCTCTCTGTATTGAGATTTACTCCAGTGATTATTGGATTATTTAAAAGAAATAAAAAGTCTTTCAATGAATATAAGATTTATTGCCAAGGTAAATTGTTATAACAAAGAAATAATTGACCAAAGACAAATTTCCATACTTTTTGTGCAAAGTATTATAAAACTCCTCTGGCCACCCGCTCTCTACATGTCTGATCAGATTTTCTATTCCCAGTCTGTTCCTATTCCCAGAGCCATTACAGCACTTCATCCCAGCTGAAAACAAAGATGACCTTCAACCATGCCAGATGCTCGTACTTGAACTGTGCTTTTAGTAGACACATACATATGTATTAATCGGTCTGTGTACAGTACTACCCATACACAATCCCACCCAATTAAAGAATTATTTAAAGCACGCATTAATGAAGCACATTATTCTGTGGACACTTTAACATTACACTGGTTCAATTAGAAAGTAAACTGTGTTTCCCCAGAAAGTAAATCAGAGTCAGCAGATCTTTCCTGTTTCTATAAGAAGAAATTCTTTGTCAGACTCTAAGAAGTAGTTCCTATCCTTTCACTGTGACTAAACAACATCAGCGTTACTCATGTTGTACTTCTGTCAAGGCTGTCCAGCTCATTTAGCAGAAAGGAAAAGTGGGATTGTATAAACTGAGGAATGAATCATGGGTAATAATTTATTACCTGGTTTCAGTACCAGTCTTTAAATAAAGCTAACAGAACATGCATCTCCTACCTACTATGTCTAGTGGAAGAAACATTAACAAAGTAGAGTGTATGTTGTTTTGCTGTCTTATAAAAGAGCCTAATGATGCTAAATGAAAGATGTCATGTGAAGGAGATGTCAAATATATTTTGAGGCTCTGGATGTTGGGTTGTGAGTCATGTAAGACTGTTGCACTAGGAGGAAATTAGAAATCTCAGTGCAGTTGTATATTAAGACTTTCATTGCCTGGAATATTCTGAAATGTGCTCTTGAAAGCAATTTGTTAAATTACCCTCGTAAATTGAAAAAGAGCTACAATACTAAAGCTACTCTGCAGAGTAATTTCCAGTGTGGGTCATAAAGTTATGCACTGCAGGTCTGTTTACGGCTTTGTTTTTCTAACTACATTTCTGTTAACTCATTAACTTACATGCCTGGCACTTGTTTTTTTTTTTTTGTTTTTTTTGTTTTTTTGCCTGTCCCGTTTGGCTCTTTTGCCATCAGAATTATTGTCTAAAGGCAAAGAAAGATGCCCAACGGATTTACTTTACCAAATTGACCATCCCAGCCTTGCCATAATGGTCCATTTGGTTCACCTTTTATTGTTTATTTTATTTTCACTTGCTGAATACGGGACAGACTTGACTGGAGGAAAGAAGGGGAGAAAGAAAGAGGGAAAGAGAAACAGCTGAGAAGAGGGACGGGGGAGAAGGGCAAAAGACAAAAACCAACAGAACGGGCAGAGAAGAAAAAAATGCATTATGTTGTTGCACACTCGGTGCTTGCTTGGAAGTTTAGGGGTTTTTTTCACTGTAAAAAGTTTTCTTCCCACGCACAACAGACGCTAATGTTTTTGTCACTTTTTATGGAATCAAACTCAAAATAAGGTCAGTACTTCCACGCTTTAAACGCTGCACGCTCATACTCTCTCCCACAATCGATATGTGATCCATTGTTGATCTGCACACAGCTGTTGTCACCAACGGTGCACTCGCTTACATCACTGTCATGAGACGTTCTCGCAAAAAAATCACGGTTTTAGTAACGCAGTAACGCAGCGTTCCTACGGGAAAGTAACGGTAATCTAATTACCGATTTTGCAATAGTAATCTCTTACTTTACTCGTTACTTGAAAAAAGTAATCAGATTACAGTAACGCGTTACTTGTAACGCGTTACTGCCCATCTCTGATCACAATGATATATGGGAATATGACAGAGGGGCCGATGGCGCGATATGGCAGCCTCGCTTCTGTCAGTCTGCCCCAGGGCAGCTGTGGCTACAACCGTAGCTTGCCTCCACCAGTGTGTGAATGTGAGAGTGAATGAATAGTGGCATTGTGAAGCGCTTTGGGTGCCTTGAAAAGTGCTATATAAATCCAATCCATTATTATTATTATTATTAAATACTAAAAATTTAACATTATTGTGCAGCACATAAGATCAACAGATCTTATGTGAGGTAGGAGGTAGGAGCCAAAAAGGGTGTAGTTTGTGTGTGTGATCACCCGTGTGTACACCTGTGAGCATGGACGCGCTTGTTTTTTTAAAAGGTTCCTTCATGTAATGATCTGCTAGAGGGTGTGGGGGGGCCACAGCCCCGTCCTCCAGGGCATGAAGCAGGTATGGAGGAGATCAAAACTCCAGACATCCAGAGGCCCCCAGAACACAAGAGACCAAGGAAGACCAACAGAGGGGCAGCCGCGCCACTGTCCCAGAAAGAGCTGAGGAGAGTCCCAGATGAGGGCTCACTCAGCAGCCGCAGAGCAGAAGCCAGGGGGAGTTGCAGTGACGCGCCCGTGAGCTCCGCCGGCAGCCAGCCGTGCCTGAGTGACCGAGCCCCAGGCCGAGAGGCCGGGGGCACCCCACCTCCGAAGTGGCCCGAGCGAGCCCCAGGCTCCAGGCCCCGATAAGCGGCCGCCAAGGAGTGAGCCGGTGTGTACCTGGACGCCTATCCCCAGACACAAAGAACCACCAACGCACCGATGTCTGAGGGAGTCCGCCACTGGCAGGGGAAGTGGTGGTGGGGGGAGATAGGCCTCCAAACCTTGGAGGGCCTGAGATGTCCCCAGAGAGGTGGCGTCTGATACCCAACCTGACATATAGACACAGACATACAGGCACACACAGACACAAACATCCATTCCCACCCTCATGCTCTCATATGCACTTACTCCACACTCAACCAACGTGGAGACAGACATAAAGAGACGCTGTACACACGATCACACTCCCCAAGCGTACTCTACGAACCGGGTCTAGGTACCCTTGCCCCTGGAGGGGGGAACTGCACCCAGACCCAGGTGGTGTTACCCTTTTCCCTGCGGTGGGGAGAGGCAGACCGCCCCGACTCCGCAGTAGCAGGGAGGCCCCACACTCCAGACCGCAGTCGGACGGCCAACTCCTCCTCCTAGCCCCCCCGCTCCAGCAGGCCGCAGAGAATGGGGGTGAGAGAAGACTCCAAACCTCCCTCCACCCGCTCATTGTAGTGTTGATGCATGTGTGTTCTAAGGTGCATTTAAAACCCAGGAGGGCATGGAGCTACCTGCCAGAGAGCAGCAGGTAAGCGCATAGTCCCTCCTGCTAGCCCTCAATGTCTACGTGTATTTAAAATTGAGAGGTGGGCAACGACGCCAGGGGTGAGGTTGTACACCCTGATGGTAATTTGGACTCCGTGTATCGTGCCCACCCCCAAGACCCTATATGTATGTGTAATGAGAGTGTGAGTAATGTGAATGTCTAAGTTGTGGGATAAAATTGAGGCAGAGGCAGCCAGAAGGGGACAGAAGGGGGGGGGGGGGGGTAGCCTCGTCTGCACCCTGGTGATATACCCCTACTCCAAGGCCCTGCATGTGTGGGTGGTTGTGGTGAAGCAGGAAGAGAGAGGCAGCTGGAGATGGGGAGGGAAGGAAGGGAGGGGCAAGTGACCCCTCCCTGGGGCCAGCTCCCCCGCTGACCCCAGTAGGCACCCCCATACTCCGCGACCCGCCAGGGAAAGGGGGCCCAGGCCCATCCAGACCGAGGCCCAGTGCAGCAGCGCCCCCCGGCCACACAGAGCCCGGGACAGTCCACCCAACCCCACCACAGAGAAAACTGCACCCACCCCACCATCCACTCATCTTCCAGACTACATAAGACAATAGACACCCAGGCTGAGATGTTCCTCCACCTCTCCTGTATCTCCCCCTCCTGCAGAGAGAGTTCCTGAAGAGTGGAAAGCTCCTGCAAGATGTGGCAATCTCCCCCACCAGTTGAAGAGCCCCCCGGGTGGCTCGACGCACCGGCGGCACCCTGCGCCAGGGCTGGGCCCCCATGCACCCACCCGCCCACAACCCCGGCAACACACCAACCAGGACCCAAGCCCCCGAGGCCCGGCCAGGGCCCCAGCCCAGAGTGCCCCCAGAACCTCACGCCCATCCCGGACCCACCCAGGAGCAGCCAATGCCTGGCACTTGTTGAGGTTAGTTGACCCAGCAGACGACATGGTTCGATGGTGTGGGACTGGTTGAAGAGCCTTTAGCTTTGAAGGTGTTTGAATTTGTCTTGTCCCCTCCTGTAAAGGCTCCAGGACGGTGGTGTGCGCTGGTGTGTTTGTAGTGGGTGGTCATCTAACCATTACATCTCCTGGCTTTGGTGCGGGCGTTATTGAAGGTCTAACATTCACATTGTACTTTATCTGTCTTTGCTCCTTTTTTGCACTTTCCTGCTATGTTTGCTGACTCTTCCTCTCCCCCCTTTTTGATCACCCAAGCTGTATTTTCTAGGTTTTCCCTCTCACTGCTTGACACTCTCATCTTGGCTGCCTCTCGGTGTTTCACACACACACACAGAGACACACACACTCTCTTGCTCGGTCTGTCAGACATACTCTGTTGTGTTGCAGGGTGGTGTGTGTGTGTGGCTTGAAGGGTGTGATAGTGGGTTACAGCATTGTGGTTACTATGGGGAGCCATCGGGATCAGAAGGAATATAATGTTTTTACACAATATTAATGGGTATACCAAGTTCAAAAACCTCCAGTTTCAGTGATCCTTGTTTAGCATAGTTTTGTGTTTTATCATTGACAAATGTAATTAACTGTAATCTTTTTTTAAAAAGCAAAGCAAAAAAGAGAATGACTGACTCAAAAATATTAAGACAACATTATTCAGTAGATTTTTGATTTCAGTATGGAGCATACAAATGGTGTTTTGTGAACCACAGTACCCACTTCAGACATTAAGAAACTGCAGTCATGCATGACAAAGCAAAGGTGTGACTTGCATGTTCCACTGGGAATTATTCTTTTACGTTTTGCCTAGGACACTATTTATCTCAAGCTCAGTAATCAGTGTTTGGTCAGGTGTGGAGTAGATTAGTATTTTCTTTTACATCACTTGTCTGGGGGTTCTGCGCAGTATGTTGGCTCTTCCGAGGACACTCTTCTGGACAGGGGGTGTCTGATGTTCCTGGAATTTTCAAAGAAAACAACCACGACTATGTCTGGTTGGCTAAGCCAGAAACTACTTGTCTGTCTTGAACTTGAACTCCTTCAGGACCTTGGTCCTATTGTTCTCAACCACAGTTGGTGATGTCTCCCATCAGGAAGATTATAGGTCACATGCAGCATGGATGTTCCTGTGCTGCATATGTACACTATCTCAGCCATTTGGTTGTGCCTCTGAGTGTACAGTGGTCCAGCTTGCATCTTACATCCTGCTACTATGTGGTGGATTGCTTCTGGGGCAACTTCGGTCCTGTCCACTGTTGTAGATTCCTACAATGGATGGATCTGTTGCTTAGAACCTGTTGTCAGAATTTGATTTGATTTGATTTAATTTAACTTAATCATTATTTTTTTAATACAATTTAAATTGATATAAATATCCCAACCCAAACACTATTGAAATGCATAATGTTTTAGATAGTTAGTTCCTTTATATTAGATTAATACTAACAAAACATACCTTGTTTCCTGATAGTTCCTAAAACTTCCTCTTTGATTTAGTATAATCTTGAAATTGTAAACATTGTTTTGCTTTGAATAAATCCAGTAAAATTATTTTTTTGACCCTTATCACGAGGGGAGTGTACATATCTCAATATCTCTGTACTTTCAACTGCTCCCTTATTTCCCCAAAGGGTTGCAAGACATATTTTGATTTGGCGCAGATCACTGGATGCCCTCCCTGGAATAACCTTTCCCACTGCATGTATGCGGGCTTTGGACTAGCACTGAGTGTACACTGGCCTGTGACTATTGAGGCTGGGTTTATGTCTGCTCAATCAAACCGCGTGCCTTTTACGTCTAAGGCAAATGTGTTAAACACTACACCACAGAGCCACTGCAGTATACATATTTATGTAATAACTTATAAAGATACAGTCACACACAGGATAAGAAGTTCATTAAAAACAGAAACACTACCTAAAATGATTGTTGAAATGCACATTTGTGCTGGGGAGAGGGTTAATTGGCACTTAGCATTATGGGTTCTTGCAGGTCCTGACTCCCCCTTCCTCAATAAAAGGCATCTAATAGGCTTCTGCTGTACGTGGTCATTCCAGTCTAAAACCAAATGCCATGTAAAACTCATTGTAGGCCATGTAAGGAGAAGAGTAATAAGATATTATTTAATGGTGCTCTTTGCCCATGAACTCTGAAATCCTCCTTATTTTTCAACAGACAATCTATTTAGATGTATAACAGAAAGCGCTCCAACTCAGCAGTGTCCTGTTACAGTTGAACTTTGGGGACTTACAGTAACTCTTACAAAGCTGCAAGGGTACTTTTTTGCTTTCATCCTATAATCCAAGGCCTCATCCACTTGAGAGTACATTGCTATACTTGTCAACAACTTCCAGTACCTAATTTTTAAGTCAGTATTGACATCTGCTGGTGAAGATTGTGCATTACAGCTCATATTAGTTCACACTTCAAGAGATTCGTTGTGCAGCTCACGGCACCATTCCTCAAAAAAATTACCAAGTGCAACTAATGCCAAATTCAGGAAATCAAAAAAGTTGAAATTTGGACTGATTGTGTGGGAAAGTATTTGTCAGATTTGCTGTTATCGCCACCAACAACAGATCAAATGTGAGTAGCGTTCATTTACTGTTGATGTAGTGTCTTTGGGAAATAAAGAAAAATTATAATCGCATTATGTTTTTTGTTTGTCATTGTAGATACTCACAGGTTTAATTCATTCAGGTGAAGAAAAGGGGATTTCCAGTCAGTGTTCATGGTGTTCTTGAGCGCGTGTTCATGAGTGTGTATGTGTGTGTGTGTGTGTTGTGCTTGTTGCTCTTTCAGCTTTATCAGTGCTGGCTTCCTCTTTGAAACTGTGTTGTCTCAGTTTTCTGCAGCATAGTCTCTGATGTGGTTTGTGAGTCATAGTGTGGTAAATATACAAATTTGCACACACACATTCAGAGTCACAAACACATATAGTCACATCTACACACACAGTTTTCATGGTCACTACTTAGTATTCCCTTTGCATTCATGTTTTACTTTGATGGAGCAATAAGCTATGAGCCCGCTGACATAAGTTGTTGGATTTTCTCAGGTGAACAATGCGTGCAGCTACGGCGCCTCAGCAACAGAGCAAAAAAAGAAGAAAGAAAAGAAAAGGAAAAAAAGTTCACATCTTCACTTTAAATCTTCACAGCTACACCAGACAGTAAAGGCAAAGGCCTCAAACTTTATTAAAAATATCACATTGTGCTGTGTGGGGATATTCTGGGGGTCACCATGGCAACAGACATCCAAGTGCCACATCCACGAATGTGCACACCTGCCTGCCAGTGTTCCAACTTGTGCCTCGGAGCCTCGCTGTTAGACATCATCTAGGTGCTGTTTGCTACATGTGACAGGACAGAGGCGACAGTAGCAGTGCCTTTGTTCTCAGAAAGAGAAGCACGCAGCTCTGTCAAGGTGTTAATTAGCCATTGTGAGACGAGACAGTCGTTAGGATTGAGCTTGCTTCAGCTGTGAGATGCACAACCTTTTGTGTGAAACAGCTTTGTCTTGCCAGACTTTGCGATGAATGCAATACAGTGAGTGACAGCTTCTTTGAAAGCAGCAATGCATTATATATACAACCACAGCACTCAATACCCTCTGTCCTTGCCAGCAGGAGATCTGACAGATGCAGTATATTTACCTGTTATGTCATTAAAACTTCCTGACAGCCGCCAGCTTAATATAATATCACATTCCTTAGTTGTGCTTTGACTCTCCACAGCTCGGGGCATGTATTTAAGCTCTAGTTTACTCAGTTAAGTTTAAAATGTGTAGTGGTGTAGTTTTGCAAGGGCATGCCATGTTTTTTTCAGTGTCTAAATGAGATGTTGTGACTCATGTGGAGAAAACCAGTAACTTGGACTGGGTGACTGACAGTATCGGATTGACTCATCATTCTGATCCTTGCCACCGATATACAACAGTGAACTTAGTATTTTCTTGAGGACATTACTCATTGCAAGATAAAAAAGGAATGCTGCACAGTAAAGTGGTTTGGATGACCTGTGAGTATAAAGGCCAATTGTATTTAGTGTTTTTCATCTGTGGAAATGTCAGACCATATTTGTGTGATATTATGCATGTTGTAAGTCAAAACACACACATATATGGACAAAAACAATCAACGGTATAGTCTGCCAGTTTTGTGATGCCTAGATTAGAAAGCAGATTACATTTGTGAATTCTGAATAATAGCAGAAAAATATTCTTAAAATATTCACACTTATTTATTGCAAACAAGTGAATTAGAATTTTTTTGGGCCATAGAAAGTTGGTGTCAGTGGTGTGTCGAATGACTGATTTGAAAATAAAAACAAGCTAGTGGAGATTTCTTATCACAGAACACTTGTCTGCATACATGTGCATGTATGTGAGTGTGTGAATGTATGCATGAGTATGTGAGTCACGCACCACTATCCAGCCCCCTGGGCTTCGAGTTCTGACGCCCATCTTTCAGCTCTTCTACTGCACACTGAACCCAGTGAACCTTCTGCTGTTTACACTCTCCCCCTCCTCCTGCTCACTCTGTCTCTATTTATCTCTCTCACACACTCTCATGCTCATCTATTCTCCCTCCGTCTCTCCTACTTTCTCTCTCCATCTCCCTCCAGCTCCCTACAGTACATCTCTCATTCTCACGCACTCTCGCTCTCTTGTGTTCTTAGGCTTTTCTCTCGCGAACCGTCCTCCATCTCTCTTTATAACTGTACCTCTACACTGTGTATCTACCTCTGCAGATCAAGACTTATTCAGACTCAGACAGTCTCTGCCTTTATAAGGTTCAGACAGACACTCAGGGTTAGGCTGTGTTAGGGTTGTCCCTTTTAATGTGTAGATTTGTGGCCATAGAAAGAAACAGACAGAGAGGTGAGCGGAGTGAGAGATGTAAATGCATAGAGAATGATTTTTCTGATTTTCAGACATTTAAGCGCCAGACTGAAGATTGAATGACAATAGAGCTCCTCATTCTCAACCTCCACCTTCTCTTCATCGCCGTCTGCCTGCACATCCACATTATCTCAGTGCCACCATAACTATCATCATCATCACTCCCAAAAACAAACATGCACTCACTCCATCAGGTTGCAGAAAGTCGAACAGCTGCTGTGTTGTCAGCCCTCTGCTGCCCACACCAAGCCCCTTCTGTCCAATGCAACTTTCACCATTAGCAGACTGGTAAAATGTGGCTCTGTTTTTGTGCGCGTCTGCGCAGGCCAATTTTTTTTTCATGAATGAGGATATGTGTGTGGGAATGTGCTTGGGATAGTAGGTGGGAAGGTTCAGCGGGGAGGGCATGCCATTCATGCCAGCTCCTCTTGTAACTTTACCCCTCACATCACAGTAATGTCATCTTCGGCTCCTCAGCTCTGAACTGCTTCATTTGAAATTCTCTGGCGCATTGTGGAAGTGAAACACGCTATTAATAATCCTGGTTGGGTGAGCGAGTGTGTGTTGGACACAGCTTGAAAGTCCATTGAGCTGTGTAGAGGAGGTAAGCAGAATGTGCATCACATGGTGTGCACCTCAGAGGAGCACATCTCGCTGTGCCAGAGAACAGTTTGTGCGTGAGGGTTTGCATGTGTATTTGAAAGTGTCTAAATGTGTGCAAGGTACTGTATGTCGTGTGTTTGTATGCGTGAAAAGTGCTTTGAAAACGTGAGATTGCTATACTGAGAATTATGCATTCACCATAAGTCACAAGGTTAATCTCCATGCAACAGCTCAATAATTCACACCTCATATGCTTTAATCATGTTCTGAAAAATCATGATTTTCCATTTACTATATATCTCTCGCTTGATGAGAAATGATGTTTGTATTGAATAATGATATTTAGCAGGCTAACTTCACGTGTTTATTTATTTTGCTTGCGGCAGAGCAGCTTTCTTGGCAGAATCTCATCAGTATTTGGTACAGGTTGGGAATCCCGAGCCTGGTCACGGAAGGCACACGTACACTGTAAATGGCTAATCGGGTATCAAACCAGCAGAGAGGAAAAAAAAGAGTCTCCAGTCCTTGTCTCATTCATTTTTCACAGCCAGCAAATGAAGTTGGTACGGTGGGAGCAATCAATTATAGATGAGAGAAGGTAGGATGGAAAGAGAGAGAGAAAGATGAAGGGGAAGAAAGAGGCCTACCTCGCATGCGGCAGAGCTTTAGCACATCAATGAATATCACAGTGGTATTCTGCAACCTGCATGCACAGAGCTGCTCAGGTAATGGAGTTTGGAGGCCTAGGACTGCACAGAGAACACTGGACAGAAAATCCTTCAATGTGCATGAACCTCAAACACTAAACCAGTAGCATTTGATTCAATAACAACTCCAAACACGAACTTTTACAGCGTCTTGGTTCACTCGTGTGTGCACTTGTGTTTTTCTATGGCTCATTGCACTGACACAGTCATAGCGAAACTGCATTGTGCCTTTTCACAAATGTCGAGCAACAGTAATAGCGTTCCCTCGGTAGGTTACAGCTCGCTATGAAACCAGGATATAAAATTGGTTAAGATGCAGCATTTTAGAGTTCACACACGCTCTCCGGTCTTTTCTGTGTTTGAGTCACACTGCATTTTGTCTATCCTTGTTACTCCTAGTTACTACAGTGTATGTTACACATAGCAGACCACAAACAGATTTTCTGAGATAAATTTAGTTGTGATTCTAGGAATTTAGAATTTTAAAAACATTAACACAAAAACTACATTTGTATTATAACGAACTGGGGTTGATTGTAGCTGCTGGCAGAAATTATTTGTGAATACATTTTCAGAACTCTTTGATGTGTTGCTTTCATCGATACCATAGTCTCTGACATTCAGTATTTTTTGTCATGTAGAAACTAAAAGTAAAGCAATAGCTTTGATCAAATTCAGGTACCGGGGCTTTCCTGGACAATCAAGCCGCACATTACCTCTGTGCATTTTTTTTCTGTGCCATTTAGTCTTTGATAGTTTCACAACTCCAACCTGTGGCACTTTTATTCAGTTTAAATCCACGGGACTGTCCCACACATAGAAATGCATACGCAGATACACATTTGAAATCACATTCAATGTGATTTCAGTGCAATTAAGAGGAGAAGTACTGTCTTCTCTTCGTAGCTGTCCGTAGTTTTATATACAGATGTTTTCAGCGAGCTTTCAGTGCTATGTTTGAAAAGTAAGCGCAAAGCATCACTCCGTGGCCTCACTAGTCGTTAAATGTCAGATATTAGCTTCTGGAAACAGCTCTGTTTGTGCCGTCTGTATTTGGTGTCTGTGTCTTAGTGTGTGTGTTAGTGTGTGTGTTTCTCTTTGTGTGTGTGTGTGTGTGTGTGTGGGCAGAGAGGCTGTTTGATGTGAGTCAGATCCAAACCCAGGCTGGTTTCTCTCACATGTGTGTGGGACGCATCCAGATGGCTCCATAGGACTGCGCAAATGTCACTCTGATAATGAGACAACAGGGCCTGCTGAAATACAGGTAGCAGGGCTGTGGTTTGCCCTTTTATACACACACACATACACTCAAAGAAATTAAGTGAAAAATTAGAGACCATTGCAATGGGATTACAACAGCCACGGCAACAGTAAATTTTCAAGCAACAAATCTTGAAGAGACAGTGTTGAAAAAAAGATCTGTCCACAGGCACAAAGACATGAATGTTTGTCTGCTACAGTAGATGACAGAGACATACTCTATAGACCCACAAGATGAAAACTATATCAGCTTTGCAATCACAGCTGCTACATATCACACGTTTCCTAAATTTACTTCATACAGGCAGATACTTTAAAACACTGGAGCTGCCAATACCAAGAAGGTTCTGAGTTTAAAGCTGCTGGTAGGATGGAGCTTAAATGTTTCCATGTGCCCATAAGGGTTTGTGCTGGTTTCCTCCAAAGTTCAGTAACACTCATATTAGGTTTTCTGGTGATTATATATTTACCTAAGGTGTTGATGGGACCATCAATTATTGTCTGATTTTCTGCAACCTGATTGTATCCTCGGTTTAGCCCAGTGTCTGGTGGTGTCCACTGGTTAAGTAATAATATAGTGACATAATTTCTAGGTTCAAGGCTCTACAGAGTTTGCTGGCACCTGCTTTTTACTGAATGTTTTTACAAGGCTCTATACATTCCTGTGAAAAACTAAGTTCACCCCATAATTTGGTAGTTTGTAGAACCGCCTTTAGCAGCAGTAACTTGAAGTAAACATTTTCTGCATCAGTTTATCAATCTCTAAAATCACAGAAGAGGAATTTTCAGGTTTGGGGTTGTTTGTTTATGAACAACACTCTTAACAGCCATCTCAGTATGTCAGTCAGGTGGAGGCCTGGACTTTGACTGGACAAGTCCAACACCTTGATTTTTTTTTTCCCAGCCATTCTCTTTTAGAATTGATTTTATGTTTTTAGGGTCATGATCAATGTTCCCTCTAATTTTTCATGTGTCTGAGCGAACACACAAACTCCCTGAGCGACCACTGTGAGCAACAGCAGACGTGTGCACTGTGGTCACGCCAGCATCGAATCCATCTAAGTTACATGGTTTATTAAAATAATCAAATTACAGCATTTACATTTATGTTAGACTACTTTTAATTAACTGCTTTAGCCCACTTACAATGAAAATGTAAAAAAAATCTTGTTCATGACCTGTGTAGCATGTTAACACTATTGGAAGTAAAAATTACTTGAACTCCAAATTTGAAAACAAAACTTTCTTCTTCTTCTCTTCTCTTTTTTTTTATTTTTATTTTTTTATATAAAGCTCTGACTTGTATTATGAGTATGAGTCTGTGGTCTTGGAGCGAGTCCTGTAACTCTCTGTCTGCAAAATACAGTATATAATGACCAATGGGCAATTAATTATATAGTTACTTCTTCAAAAAAGTAACAGAGTTATGCAAACAACAAAGTTTTTTGCAGCTGTTTACCTAAAAGTGCAGCCAAGGCGTTTTTTTTAAAATAAACATTTCAAACTATCTACAGAACAATCAGCTGTTCTGCATCAAATCTGATGCCACACAAATTATTTGTGCCACTTCAAAAAATAATTTCTGTCCACTATGAGATAAAGGAGAACAACAGCCTGATACCTGCAGGCCTGACAACAGGAGATGTATCACTCCTGTAACACCTGTAACATTCAGTAATTGATAAATTGCCTGTATTTGTATAGCGCTTTACTTAGTCCCTAAGGACCCCAAAGCGCTTTACACGTTCAGTCATCCACCCATTAACACACACATTCACACACTGGTGATGGCAAGTTACAATGTAGCCACAGCCGCCCTGGGGCGCACTGACAGTAGTCGCCTGTTCTGACACACACAACAAAAATATTGACTACACTGCACACTAACTACACAAGATTTGCGCTAAACATTGCAAATCTCTCACATCTCAAAACACCGCCCTCACTCCTAAAACTTCCCCGTCCCTAAACAACTAAATGCCATGCTGCCATATCATTTTTTGATTGGTCGACATGGTACATTTTTCGACCAATAGGAAAGGGTGGGGGTTTTTTGGTTTTGTTTTTGCTCACATGCAGAGAGTGCTTTCAAGCGTTTTCCTTGTAAAACGCCGTTTTTACCGTTTCTTCCCGCAGTAAATACAAAAAACGATAGTATTCAGGAAGAAAACCAAACATTGCATATTTTTTTTATCATAACTCTGGTTTTACGTTGCCTATCAACACAATTTAAAAACTTGTATAAAGTCCACACTTTTTCCGTCAATTCTTCCGTCTGTCCTGCTAACATCTCCAATAGTTGTACACGTTGTCATTAACGTGGCTTAACTCCACATCAGCCACGCCGCTTTGCTAGCTAAAACACTGGTATTGGCACATAAGGACACTGTCATAGCCTGTCAATGACGTTGATTAGCTGCATATATATGAATGTGAATGGTATTATTGGCTGGACTATGGGAGAAGGTGGCATCGTTGTGCGCAATGCAGATTTTTTGTGCGCAGAGACCGTGCCAGCATGTGCGCAGCTTAGAGGGAACATTGGTCATGACCCATTTTCAGCCATGTAGCTGTTAGATAGATGGCCTCACATTTGACTCTTTAATACTTTGACATAGAGGGGAGCTCATGGTTGACTCGATGACTACAAGGTGTACGTGTCCTATAGCTGCAAAACAAACTCAAATCATCACCCTGCTACACACTGTGCTTAGCAATTGTTATGATAAGTTTATGCTGATATGCTGTGTTTGGCTTTCACCAAATGTGACCAGAATCATCACCTTGGTTTTGTGTATACAAAGGACGTTGTTATACTGTTGGATTGTTAGACCACTGAATAGGTTATAGATTTTCTGTTTTGTTCAGCTGCAACTTTGCAAAGCAGTCCTTCAAAACAAGTCATACTTGTTCAGTCTTTTTTTGCATGTGTTGTAGAGTTTGAGATGTGGCTCTTGGGTAGCACCTGGCTGCTACTTTTGTTAATTTGTATGGAAGCACCAGTTAGTTTTTCAGAGGACTTCATAGAGTTAGTTAGTTTGTTTCATCTTAAAGATTACAGTAGGCTTAGAGCAGCAAATAATAACTGCTAATCTTGTTGTGGTTGGCTAACACATTAGCTGCAGTTTTGTTTTCTGTCTTCTTTCTGTCATATTATGCCACTTGCCTCTGCCCATCTGTAACTTGTTCGTGCTTTACCTCACTGATAAATCCTCAACATGTACTGTTGTTCAGAACATTTTAACCTGTATGTTGAAACTTCTCAAATGCATCTGTAATTTGAATAACTCTTTGGATAGCAACTAAGCTAGCAAGCAGAGTTTTAAGGCAAATGTTAGGCAGGTAGCAAACTTCAGTTTTGTTTGAACCCCATGCACATTTTTAGATAATTTGTTAGAACTAACTCTTTTTTTTTTTTTTTGCCTGTCCCGTTTGGCTCTTTTACCATCAGAATTATTGTCTAAAGGCAAAGAAAGATGCCCAACGGATTTACTTTACCAAATTGACCATCCCAGCCTTGCCATAATGGTCCATTTGATTCACCTTTTATTGTTTATTTTATTTTCACTTGCTGAATACGGGACAGACTTGACTGGGGGAAAGAAGGGGAGAAAGAAAGAGAAACAGCTGAGAAGAGGGACGGGGGAGAAGGGCAAAAAACAAAAACCAACAGAATGGGCAGAAAAAGAAAAAAAAAAAGAAAAAAGAAAAAGAAAATGCATATATCGATCACCTGGATCACCTGTTGAGAAAGAAAAAAGAAAACAAGCAGAAGAGAACAAGAGTAATAGAATAAACAACATCACAATGATATATGGGAATATGACAGTAAATACTAAATATTAAACATTATTGTGCAGCACATAAGATCAACAGAACACAGTGTGCTTTGAGGTAGGAGCCAAAAAGGGTGTAGTTTGTGTGTGTGATCACCCGTGTGTACACCTGTGAGCATGGACGCGCTTGTTTTTTTAAAAGGTTCCTTCATGTAATGATCTGCTAGAGGGTGTGGGGGGGCCACAGCCCCGTCCTCCAGGGCATGAAGCAGGTATGGAGGAGATCAAAACTCCAGACATCCAGAGGCCCCCAGAACACAAGAGACCAAGGAAGACCAACAGAGGGGCAGCCGCGCCACTGTCCCAGAAAGAGCTGAGGAGAGTCCCAGATGAGGGCTCACTCAGCAGCCGCGGAGCAGAAGCCAGGGGGAGTTGCAGCGCCCGTGAGCTCCGCCGGCAGCCAGCCGTGCCTGAGTGACCGAGCCCCAGGCCGAGAGGCCGGGGGCACCCCACCTCCGAAGTGGCCCGAGCGAGCCCCAGGCTCCAGGCCCCGATAAGCGGCCGCCAAGGAGTGAGCCGGTGTGTACCTGGACGCCCATCCCCAGACACAAAGAACCACCAACGCACCGACACCTGAGGGAGTCCGCCACTGGCAGGGGAAGTGGTGGTGGGGGGAGATAGGCCTCCAAACCTTGGAGGGCCTGAGATGTCCCCAGAGAGGTGGCGTCTGACACCCAACCTGACATATAGACACAGACATACAGGCACACACAGAAACAAACATCCATTCCCACCCTCATGCTCTCATATGCACTTACTCCACACTCAACCAACGTGGAGACAGACATAAAGAGACGCTGTACACACGATCACACTCCCCAAGCGTACTCTACGAACCGGGTCTAGGTACCCTTGCCCCTGGAGGGGGGAACTGCACCCAGACCCAGGTGGTGTTACCCTTTTCCCTGCGGTGGGGAGAGGCAGACTGCCCCGACTCCGCAGTAGCAGGGAGGCCCCACACTCCAGACCGCAGTCGGACGGCCATGTTAGAACTAACTCAACAAGAGCACAGAATATCACTTTTAGATGTCTACTGTAACTAATTAGTTCATTGATACTATTACGCCTTTCAGCCCTGAAAATCCTCTTTTCATGGATATCTAGATACTGTGCTTTGTCTATAATGACTATATTGATCAATGTATGACAAAGTATTACAATGACATTTAGAAAAAATATTACTGATCATTTTGAGAAAAAAGTCAAAACATTATTTTGAAATATTAAATGGTATATATAAAATGTTATACATTTTGAAAAAAAATCCAAATATGTAATATTATATAATATTATATATAATGTTCAAGTCAGACAACTGCCGTGGCTGCTATACCCTCTACAACATGAGTTATTTATGAGTTGTGAATTTGTGAAGACACTTTTTTGAGTAACAGAAATTATTTCTCTTGTAGCACAAAAACAGTGCAGTTATCAGTATAAGAATGCTGAAATGATGGTGCAGAAAGCTACAAAGAAAAACCACACAAAGCTTGAGGAGTTTGTTCAATATGAATTAGCTGGCATAGGACATCTTTGGATAAAGTTAGTATGTATATGTTCACAACAGTTTAGTACACAAATTAGTTATTTTATAGCAATATTCCAAATAATAGTTCTAGTTTTGTCTCATTGGATCTCTGTTGTATTTTAGAAAAACATCTGTTGGCAGATGTTTACCATCATACTACTGTTTTAACCCTGTTCACTGGGTGGGTACTAAAAGTGGTATTTGGGCCCTGGAATGACTAACTATCCGGTTGTTCAGTGATGACGTGACGAATCCTACTTCCGGGTCTAAAGTAGTCTGCGTTTAATATGGCTTTTGTGTTGTTAACATGTTTAATGTTATGTATTTTCTTCTGTTTGATCTCAAAAAGCTCCTAAAACAGTCAGTGATCCCTGTTGACCTCCCTCTGCTTTTATTACCGCTAATCATTTATTTAAGCTCAGTTTTTAAAACCTTAGGATGTAACTACAGCCCAGCCCATGCAGCAGTATATGAATGACTAACATCGTATTGTGGATGGATTATCTCAGTTGTTCTCCTGGCTGAAGTTTGGTCCTTTTACAGCATCCTGCCATGCGATTACATTCGTTCCTGACCACCGAGAACACTCACGTTAACTTTTATCGAGTGGAAAAAAGTTAGCTTGTTTATATTATGCTAACATAGCTGTGTCGCTAGCGGTCACGTAGCACATCATTATATACCAGCTAGCCCAACTTCAGTAACCCTACAAACGTCACTGCTGTTTAGTTTTCTGTCTTCATTTATGCTGGAAGTGATAGCAGAGCTGTACGTTTTAATTTGTTTCCAAAACCCCGCAGTCAGGACATGCTATATTGTATTTAGATAGAAGCTAGCGAGCTAACTCCCTGCTAACTTCTAACTCTGTTAAATGTCATAAATTCCGTTTTCATGGATGCCTGGATGTTAAACTCAATTGTTACACCCGGTAGAGCAGAACGCTGATCATTTTATTAAAGATGAAAGACTTTAGACAGTTTTTCAACTCTCAGTAATGCCATAGTGATCGTTTGATATATGGACCTGCAGCGGAGTTAAGACCCAGACACGGCTAGTGGCGTCAGACTGAACAATCGGATGTCAAACCTTGAAAGTGGATAGGCTTTCACCCCCTCCCTTTGCTGGACAAACAGACAAGAAATCTTAACGCATGAATGTAACAAACACACTGAGAAAAAATAAATATTTAAAGTAAAATAATGTACTGATCACATTTGCAGGCATACCCACTAAGTGACTCATGAGTTATAGTCTAGAGGTTCATGTGCTTTGTTCTCTGATCACTTGATCTGTAGAGAAACAATGTATCTTTATTATCAAGGCTGGTTATTGACTTCATCAGGGAGATGAATGCAGTAATATTCTTTCACTGACTTGTGCTAAATGACGGCTTCACCTCCGTCCCTCTCCAGCTGTCGGAGGTCACCGTGGGTCACCACACAGTTGCCATGGGAACGGGAAACAAGAAGGAAATTTCTCCTGAGCACCAAACAGTGACACCTTACTTCGTCTCCGACAGACTCGGTTGAGTTGCACATCAAGTGTGAAAGCAGGAGTGAGAAGTTGTTGTTTATTTAATTTTCTTACGAGTCACAAGAGTGGCCAGTCAACCCCACTCTTTTTCACACTCCCTCTTTTTCTTTCTCTCTCCTATGTAGAAACCTATTTTCACACGTATCCTTGTGGATGTTTGCTCTCACATATTTTCTTTGTCTGCATCACTCCACTCCGTGGTTCTCTCACACAATATATATTCCTGCTATCTGGAACAGCAAAGCACAGGTGCAACCCTGTCTGTGTGTGCGCAAGTGAGACGGTATTTGTTACTTCAGCTCTCCAACTGCTGTGACCCAGTGTAACTATTGCACCTACATTGTCAACCCTCTAACAGCTCAGTCAGCCTCTCGAGGTTCCTACACCTGTTTGCCTAACAAGCACACCAACATACTTTTTATATCAGGCCTCAGTCACAAATACTAATCCACTGACACCATTATGCTCCAATGCGTATGGCATGTGTGCGTAGAGGGGGTGGGGGTGGAGCTGATGGCATTGCTGCTGTATCAAACTGCTGGAAGCAAATTTCCTCTAAGGTGATTTGTTATAGTGACAGAGCAGGAAATATTTTTAGCCAGAGTGAAAGGACAAATAATCAAGCAGGAAAGACAAATGGTAGACAACAAGGGAAGTGAGGGAAGGAGAAAGCGAGAAAGCAAAGGAAGAAAGAGTGGGTAAGTGAGAGAGAGAGAGAGAGAGAGAGCAATGGGGGAGTGAAATCTGAGGGTAAACCAAAACCACCTGGATGTTGCTGACTTGCTACTCTTGTGTTTAGAGCAGTCTATCTACATTGCATTACACATGCACACTCGCATAACCACACATACCTCATGGTCATATGCACACACACACACGTGTGCACACACACACACATATGGATCTAAATATGTGCAATTGCTTCTAAAAAAGTTAAAAATCCTTCTTACTTATGAAAACTCAAGTCATGTATGTTGTAATAAATGTACAGCAAAATGAACCACCAGTTAATGTAATCTTTTCTGCTGTTTAATATACAGTTTTAGTTAATTAAGTGACTGCTTTTGATTTCTTGTGTTTATTTATACTTTGATGAAAATGTGTCTAACCACCTGATCGTCTGATCATCTGACTTGCAATTTATACGACTGTAATGCCAGATTGCCCAGATGGTTAACTAATGAAATAAAAGCTAAATGTAGGAATAAAAAGTCCAAGTCGAAGCAAATTTTCCTTGAAGTTGTGAATAAAGCATAGTGGAAACTTCTCGTAGCATTTACTCAGCAGACAAAACCAGGAGTGATATAATACAACTAAAGGGACAGAGACTAAAACTTCTTCTTTTTTACTTCTCCTTTTTTTCTCAATGGAATTCTTACAAGTGTAAGACTTTGGTTTTCTGGGTTCTGCTATCACGGCAGTCAGGAGCCTTGGCCTTAACCTCAAAGTGGTTGGTAAAACAATTTATAGTGAGAAGAGCGGTGGTCGGGACAATCTGGTTTGCATACACAAGTCGAGAGGCCGTTATGTAGCACAATGTCCTCCTCTCTGTCTCTGTCTCTCTTACACACACGAACATACACACACACACACATAGCCTACACACTTTCTCTCTCTCTCTCTCACTGGTTTGTTCCCTGAGTCAGCACTCTGCCTCAGCTCCAGTTTCTCTATCCCGGCCCTCCTCTGCCCGCCTGCCTGCAGGACACTATTAGGACATCATTGTGTGCATTTGTGAGTGTCTATGTGAGCCCATGCTTGTGTGTGTATAAAAGAATGGGTGTGCGTGCCTTTGAGGGAGAGAGCTACTGTTGCATTTACGTGGTCAGGTCCTTTCAGCATCTTATGCAATACGATATTTTTCACTTTGCGAGTAACCCTGGATATTTTTGTCGGCTCTACCGAATCAGCTATTATTGCAGCTCACCATAAAAGATGCACGTCTCCTCTCACTCTTCCAAAACACTCCCAATGGGTTTTGCATGTTGTAGTGTGAGTGTATCTATTTCTGTGTGTGTGTGTGTGTGTGTGTGTGTGTGTGTGTGTGTGTGTGTGTGTGTGTGTGTGTGTATGAGAGAAAGAGAGAGATTCTGTATACTACTAGTTCTGCTAACGTGGCCCAAAAATAGCGAACTGGAGAGGTGTGAAGTAAAAAAGGAAAGGACACTTTAGTAGAGGAGTAACTGACACGGGGTGAGTCACTTTCTCTCACACACACACACACACACACACACACACACACACACACACACACACACACACGCAAACATGGGGTGTGCTCATGCAAACTATAGACTTACAAGCACACACATGCATACAGTACCCAAAACTGTAGCATGTCACAAAAACGCAGAGTTGTGAAATTGTCTCACTATGGCTTTGTCACCACTGAGTGTGTAGTCAAGACTCGCAAGATTGTGTCTCACTGCCATGTGATTGGCTGCTTCACTGTTGGTTTGATTCCAAATTACTGTAAAAGATTCCCCCATTACTGGTTTAAGGTACTGCCTCACTTATAAAAACCTCCTTTTTTTCTTAATGGCTTAGCCTTTTGTAATCCTTTGCAGTTTCTCCACAGAGATCTGTGGGCCCGGTTACAATCAAAGACTGTTATATGGCAAAGTGCTAAATCGATTTGCCTGATTTAAGGGTAGACGGGTCAGATTTCACCCAGAAACCTATTCCCTTGCTATTATGGGCTTCTCGAGGTATATTTGACTTTGTGACAGCCTCTGATCAGTGTATTGGCATTTGTGCTTGTCTGTTTACGCTCTAGGAAGTTAATCCCTTTAACACATTGTGAAACGCCCTACATCACATTGACTGCACTTTACACGTAACACCACCACACCTCACAAATTAGTCATTTGTTTATTAATGCACTTGAACACTTTAACACTACAAATTCAATGTGGCTACATTATTTTCTGTGCTCTTAAAGTGATTTGTCATTACTGTCGTTCTGAGTCAGCATTTTTGTCAATGAACTGATGTTTTAACAGAGCATATATTCAAGTTCAAGCCAAAATGGAGTTGTTGGCTTTTTTCGTAACCTTCATTTTTGAATGTTGACTCAGTGATAAGACTAGTGTTTTTTCCCAGTTCTATTTACACCAGTGCTTAAAGGATGTTGTATTGTAAATGCAGAAGTGAGACTGGGAGAGAGAGAAGGAGAGAGGAAACGATACTAAGACGTTTTACTGACACAGTGCCTAATGATCACAAGAGCGAAAGATACATGCACGATTATGAGCACACAGACACACACAAGCCATGTGATCTCTCGATTAGTGCTGTAGTCACACCCTCCCACTCTCTCTGGTTGTTTGATCACAATCTCCCTCCTACTCCTGGGCTCCAGTCAAACAGAAACTTTCAAGAGATAATGCTTGCTCGACATGAAATCACTGATGACCTTTGCTGAAATAACTTAGATATTCAATTTTTATGTTCAGTGGAGATGTTCAGCTGACAGAACAAAAATAAATCGCTTCGAGCATATGTAGACATTTTTACGTCAGTTGATATTCAAAGGTTGCGTTTGATGGTATTCAAAACCTAAAGGTGAAGGATATAGCCTAGAATTTTATCTACGGGGGTTATAACACTGTGATGTAGCTGTAATTTTGTGGGGGTGAGATGGTTTATCTTATCTTTGCCTAAAATTTCTTCTTGAAACATGTTGATAGTTTTAAAGATGGCTGCACTTTTCTAAAGGCCCTTTACAGAGCTGAATGTTAGTCATTCACCATTTACAAGGGAGATCGTTTTGCCTGTCGGATACCCAGCCTCTCTGTGCTGTTCTGCTTTTTTTTGTTTTAAGAGGTCATCATATGATCAGCAGGAAAGAGTGATTGGTGGTGTGGTTAACAAAAATGCAATGTATTCAGTATATCCACAAATTAAGTTATTATTTTCGAGAAAAACTTTTAGGTATCTAACTTTTAGGTGTATGAGCTTCTCTGCAGCTGTTATAGTGCCTCTGGGAAGCAATCATAAGATCATAATCAACAATGATTATTCATCATTTTCGATGGCCAGGGTCATTATAGACGTGACAGAAGAAAAGACAATAACACAAATAGAACACAGTCTGTAATCTAAACAGAAACTATGCATTATTGATCAATCAGGGAAGCTTGTGATCACAAATAAGTGAGTCTTGAGCTCTGTTTACTTTCACTGTTAAATAAAAGCATGCAGATCATACATTAGAACTCTTAAGTTGTATTTAATCATTCAGCGCAGTCAAGAGTTAACAGAAATTAACCTCATAACAAGAAGCTTCCCACCAGAATGTCAGTCAACACAAACCTATGCTCCCAAACCTTGTTTAGTTGTCCTTAGAGTGCAAAATGTAATGTAATGATTAAAGAAAAGAGTTGGAACGGCAATTGTTTGAACTACCTTAAAGTTTCTATAGGGAAATGTTTAGTTATTAGTTCTGTTTGAACCAAAGATCTCATGATTTTACTGGCATTCAATTGATGGGAAACTGCTGATGTTGATCCTACACAGCTGTCACATTGTGTTAAAGAAACCACCCTTCAAGGACTTATGCCAAGTCATATGTTATGGGAAGTGGAGCACACAGTACAGTAAAGAAAAGCATATGACTTATTGCTACATCACACAGGACATTCCCATACCTCAGTGATTTTGCAATAAGACGTGTGAGTGGTCTTTTGTGGTTTCACGCTTGAAAGAAAAGCACATGATGGCACTGCACGCAGATCATGAACAAGTGATTACGCTAAAAAGAGAACTGACTTGTTATGACTATGACGAAACTCTCAGTGTGTCAGATCTGGACAGCTGGTATTACACTTCATCTGTCACAGCATGTCAATACTTAGTGATTATGTTTAGCTGTCTCACCTACAAGTACTGTGTGCCCAGCAAGCACACCTTTTCTATTGTCCACGCTGACTGTGATTGGCTGATGGGCTAAGAGGCTGAGGTGTTGCAGCAAATAGCACAGCTTGTGGGCCGGTCCATTCTGCAGCTCGAGGGAGGTTAATGAGTGAAGCCACTGGGCTATCAGCCAAACATGAGCAGCAACGCTAAGGCTCCCACAATGAGCCTGACTGTATTACCACTGAGCTCTGTCTAATTATACACTCCCAGCGAGGGAGAGAGTGACAGAGAGCATGTTAGGCAGGGGAAAGAAAAAGTTATTAAATGTTGCTGTGTGTCAGAGAGACTTACTGAGGGGATGACTGTAGACTGAAGTTATAACAGTGAGATATATACAAGGTGTGTGCTAGCAAGGAGATAGAAAGAGAGAAGGAGAGAGAGAGGGAAGGAGGGGGTTGGAGAGATCAAGCAAGAGAGAGACAGAGAGCACACTCACTCAGAGAGAGAGAGAGAGAGCAAAGAGGCGTTTAGAAAGTGAGAAGGAGGAGAGGCAGGAATAGGATGAAGGGAGGGAAGGCTGAGCAGTAGAGAGGAGGAAGAGACTCGCAGTGTCAAAACTGGATATTCCTACGTGCCTGCTGCCGCCTGATCCAATGAGTAAACTCTCTGATACCTGCTACGCAAAGGCACCCGGCAAGGTATGTGACCACACTGCTTCCTCCTCTGAGTGCGCGCGTGTGTGTATGAGAGAGAGAGCACAGGTGTGTTGGCAACTTCGAGTGACAGGATAAACAGACTGGGCTGTGTGATTCGATTGCCCCGAAAAAACTGGTTCATGAGTTACTGTAGGTGCATGTATTCTGAGAGTAAGCTAATCTGATTATAGCTAGAAAATGTGTTTCAATTGTTTGTGTGTGCGTGCATGTGAATGAGCATGTTGTACAGACTCATGTAAGTCAGCACCTATGTGTGTGGGTGTTTGTGTGCGTGGAAGAGAATAACAGAGAGCGTGTGAACAAGAGGGAGAGTGTGACTGATCCAGAGAGGAGTGTGTGAGAAAGATGGAGTCAGACAGAGTGAGAGAGGTGGAGGTTCATCACTCAGCCTCAGACGGCAGATCAGGGCTTTCAGAATTAGAGCAGTGGGCTTAAATAGCCTTGGTCCAGAGATAGCAAGGGGGCCCTCGAGGAGCCCACTTAAATTGGGAGGGATGGGTATAATATTGGTGAGGGTGGGGTTAGCCCATGTGGGGGAAAATTTAGAAAGGGAATGATGGAGGAGGAGTAGAGGGGGGAAAAGATTTGCAGATGTTGGGGACAAGTCTAGGAAAGAGCTCATGCAATCAAAGGCAGGTGCATTAGGCATCTGTGATCTAAGTTCCTATTCAAGCAGTGTAAGAGATGCTTTATAATTATTCACTGGAAGAACTTATAAAGTCCCTTTTATTTTTTTTAATTAACTTCAAAAGTCTACTTAGTCAAAGACTTCGATTTTTTCTGTTTCTGTGTTTTCCTCTTGAAAGCACAGAACATGTGAGCCAGTTTGTAGTTCCATTATTGACTGCTCCCTCCTCATTTCTTTCCCATTCGAGATAGAGATAGAGGGAGACTCATACTCCACCAGTGTGCACAGTTATCATTTCTGTGTATCTATTTCTGCTACATCAAGCACTGTCCTTCTGTTGTGGTGACATCCCATATGCTGCATAAAGGAACATTTCACAGGTTCAAACAATTCTCAGCTACAGATGTGATTGAAGGGAAGCATATAACATTTGTCCCCATCGACTTAATTTACTTACTTCAATTATGAGGGTGATTTGCTGGAGTGTACAGGAAGTCTTATGTCTCAGTGTGATTGCTTTGAGAGATGCTTGTTTCTGAAAGGAACGTGAGTTTCATCTACAAGGTGCAATCGTTGCTTTGAATTTGTCATTTGCAATTTGAAGCAGGGATCCTCTGGTGTATCAGTGCAGGTTCATGCCAGAGCAGGGCTCTAGTTGTAAATGGGTGTTTTCAAAACCCAGATCTCCCGTGTTTATTTTGTGTTATAGCAACTTAACAAGTCAAAGCCTACGGCTCTATGATATACTCCAGTGTACAGAGATGTGCCCTTATGAATGATGTAAAGGCAAACTGAATGTAGCGATGGTTCTATATATATTTTGGGAAAGAGAAATACAACTTTTCTCTGTGGGCTGAATTAGAAATACAGCATGTTCTCCCATGCCATGTTTCTTAGAGTACTGTCACCATGCAGAGGAGAACAGGCCTCTTGTGGGAGAGGGTTGAGTGGCTGCTGGCCCTTTAAGAGGTCTATTTTTACAGGGGCACACTCATGCATGGAGCGAGGCGCACAGACGAGGCAGTGGCACACGGAGACTGTATCTGTGCTGCCTCACTTCTGTGACTCCAAACAGCACATCCTGCAGGACCATAACCTTGTGACTGAGTGACTGTGAGAGAGTCATAAAACTTGTGCAGTCCACAGAGGAGCGCGTGTTCTTTTAACACAAGCTCAAACACGAAAATCATCAAAACTGGAAGTTACAAGGTTTTCACCCAACAGGGAGACTCAACCCTTTTTTTTCCTCCAAGTGGATCTCTCTGAAGTCTAAAAGTGATAATGAGTGGGAGCTTGCAATAAAGACACCCTTATGCACACTGTACACAAATGTGCCAACATTCCCACATACTTGTTTTGATATGCAGATAGCTATGAAAGAAATCTGAAAACATTCATGCCCCCTTCTTACAAACACATAATACACTTTAGTTTACTTAACACCCACACACTCCTCGAAAGAAACCACAAAAGTGAGTACATTTCAGAACATTTCAACACAAACGCACATCCGTGCACTTAGAGGTGCGCATAGTGCTATACACCCACGTAAAAAAGAAAAAAATTACTTATACATCCTCAATATCTGGACCCAAAATAATCTTCTCCTTATGCAATCTGCATGTTATATAATGCATGGCCTGTCATTATCACAGCGCTCCTTCACGCCCTGCTGTGCCTCTCCACCTACAGCACCACGCAGACAGGCAGACACACACACACACACACACACCCTGCACCTTGTGTTAACAGTCATATACTCTACTCTAGCACTCCCACCCACGTTGAGTGTATGCTCTCAAACAGCTACCCAGATGAGTGAGAGGGAAAGACGGAGAGGAAGACATAGAGTGGGTGGGGTAAGGAGACTGAAAGTGAAAGGCACAAAAAGGGAAAACTTACAGAATGAAGTGTAAATTCATGCAGAGACATGATTAAAGAAATCATATGTTGCTCATATATACGAGTCACTTTTAAGGCTGAATTTAAAAGGGGAAAATTCTGTCTTGAACACAGTGAAGCGCATCGTGGATGCAGTATTTTAGCAAGTGTCTGAGTTTACCTAACTCCACGTAACCTCATTTATGCGTTCATTTTCTTTTTAATTTTGTTTAACAAGTTTATTTTCAGGAACTTAGAAGGCAAGAAAACATTCAGGCACGATGTGTGAGGAATAATCACCCTCATTGTCACTCCAAGTCACACCTATTGGCATACAAAAGCTTGCGTGTCTTTGCCAGTCTTGCATGTCCTCTCAAGGAATGGACAGGGAGTCACCTTAGTGCTGTCCTACTATAAACTCATACAGCGTCTAATTTAGGAGGCATAGTGAAAAGAGAAGCTGCGACATTAGGTAATTATTCTGTGAACTTTATTTCATTATGAAGTAGTTCTTCATTTGTGCCATTTTTAGTCAGTCAAAGGGACTTGCATGTCTGCTGTTCCAAGATCAGCACTCCCACAATTGGAATGGTATGAGAATTGGCTTGGGAGCTCAGCAGAGGAGCCAGGAGTGTGTGATGAATAATCCCAAACACAGGCAAGTGTTTGAATACAGTTGACACTGTGCCAGACTGCTTTAAGGTGACAGCACACCTGTTGATCAGTGTGTCCTAAGAGATGAAGGTGCAGGGAGTGGCATTTCATCGATGAATCTCCATTTGAATCTGCTTATTTTTTATGTTAACTGAAGATATGTATATGCTTATAAACCAGTGTATGTGTGTGGTCAAAAGCAAACTTACATATTTAATCTGCCGGTTATCCAAGTCTGTTCTTGCTCTTTGTATATATACAGATCGTTTTCCTTGGCCTTGACATGCTAACCCTTGTGTATGATCAAGCAGTATGTTCTCCTACTCCTCCACACTTCATCTACAATAGGGGTCAGTGACCTTTCAACCGGGCCACCCACCACTAACACCCACAGTTTTTTAGCCAAGCCTGCCGTTCTGCCTGCTGAAGCCCGTGCAAGTAAAATTGCTCCCTCAGACAGACCCGGTGTGCACAAACAATAGAATGCACAGTATTGGCTTTGGTGTCACTGTACTGAAGGTGTAACATCTGATACATCCTGTATCAATAGTGACCTTAAACCCTATCCGAAAGTGGGATGTATATTACCTTTTCTATCCGAGCACTCTTCCTACTCATTTCGTCTCTTTTTTCCCCCCTTTGGTCTTGGAGAATATTAAAATAACTCATCAAAGCATCTTTCACTAATTTAATTTATCTTCTTTTTATGAGCAGACATCATCAAATTGATGGGTGATAAAGGTTCTCTCTCAAGTGGATTTGGGACTTTCCTTGTATTCATTTTGAAACGAAGCATTAAGCCCACTCAATCATATTTCGATATAATTTGCAGCACCCTCTATAACAAACTGAATAAGCATGTGTTGAGTAAATGACTGTGACCGTGTGTGGCTGGTTGGCAGATTTGGTGTGGGAGGGGTTGTACAGCAATAGCAATAATGGCAGTGTATAGCAATGTTGCCTTGAATACCAGCAGGGATAAAGGTACTCTAGACAGTATATGTGAAGCCAGTCTAGACAGTCTCTCTGAAAATGAATGGCACTTAAGCTACCAACAGGAGACCTGGCCATGCTCTCTCCATGGAGATGTCATCACTATGTTTGCTTACAGCTTGCTGACATTTTTGCTGCTAAACCAGACAACCAACAGAAACCCAGTTTGAGTGGCAGTCGCCAGGGGACAATGCCAAAAACAACAAAACTTTGGAATGAAAAGTAATCCCCCTCCTCTTCAGCCACACACACACACGCACACACACAGACACTTGTCCTCTCCCTTTCAAGCTCTTTTCACCCCATCAGACTTCATCACCCTCCCTTTGGCTTTCCCCTATTCTCCCGCCTCCACCCCACTCGTAAGCTGATGATTTCATAGTGTGAGAGTACGGCTTGGATGAAGGGCTCTGAGTCGGGTTAATCATGTCACTAATTCACAAATTCCAAAACTCTGACTGTTCTACCTGTGAGAGAATGTACATAAGAAGTTGGAGATCTAAGTTAAAAGAAAAAGGAGCCTGTGAGGCCCATGATGGAAAATACCAAAGCATGACTGTGCATCTGCAATGCGTGACATCACTGCTATTGCATAAGAATTGTTTTCATCTGACAAACACTAGTCAGTTGGTGTTTGTTTTGTGTGTTTTTATATCTTTGTGAACTATTTGATGCCTAGAAATTGAAACCAAACTAAGTACTTGGTGGTTGAAAGCATATGTGGTGTAGATGCTACATTATAGGCAAATGATCACACTGAGACAATGGAAAAATGCAAAAATGAAACTTCCATCAGCAGACGCTTTAAATGTCAATGAATGACAATTGCATGACACCCGCCCCAGAGAATGTCAGCCACAAGATTTGCAGAATACCTGTCAAGTTGTTTCGCGCTGACCCATGTGTGCACACTTGTATGTGAAGTGCACACTGAAGTATTTACAGAAGTAAAGAGAGACAGACAGCAGCAGGCCACCACGGTCAAAGAAAGAGGAGCATGAGGTGGAGAATTTTTTGCTTCTGCTGACTGGCTGACCTGCATGTAATTAGTCAAGTCATATTTTTAACTGATATTGCGTAAAAGCCAGCTTAAGGAGCAATAGCTGCCCTATTTATACCCTAGGGGCTAATGGCCTGTACCACTACATAGGGGGATTTCCTCCCAGAACTATACTAAGCCTGCCTTAGGCCGTACCAGTTAGGATTCACAGGGATTAACTCAGCAATACATTACAGACTTCACATTGTAGTCTGCCATACTCTCCTCCTATTAACTCTGCTCTTGCAATCTTCAGCAGTTGTATTTTCAGTTGTCATGTTTAGGAGTTTATATGTGATGTTTATTTTTGCTGGACTGTTGATCTTATTCATACAAAAAAAAAATAGCAATATATTTATTACTTTATGCAGCTATGAGGTGTACACAGCTGTCATAAGTGAACAAAGAATCAGTCTTATGACTCTTTGCATGCACGTTTTTGTGTACATGGAGCCTGCCGTGTGTGCGTGTGTGTGTGTGTGTGTGTGTGTGTGTGTGTGTGTGTGTGTGTAGGGGTGTTAATAGTAACTCCTGAGCCATAATCTGATCTTCATTATGATGAACCTGCTGCGGGCAGGGCTGCTGGCTCATCCTGCTGAAGAATGGGTCAGTGCCCTGAAGGCTGACCTGGCGTTTTGCCCAACAAGCCCGTATCACCGTGTCCTTTTATCAGCTTAGCCTGGCTTTTTGTAGAGTAATCTGCTGCACAAAGCTAGTAGTACTCCCCCCCACAACCCACCCCTCCCATCCCACACCTCAACCTTACTCTACCACCACAGCTCATCCTAATAAATGAGAAAATTATAACGAATGAGAATGTTTGCTAACTGGTCTACAAATTAATCAAGACGCTTGACCCCTACAGCAAAGGGGATCCAGTGGATCAGTTGCGATGTGATGGTGTGGTTTTAATCCATTAAAAACCATCCCATTGCCTGTCCAGTGCTTGACTTAAAGGGAATGGTGGGTGCAAATCAAAACAAAGTTTATATAAATATAAAGTCTCTCTCTCTCGCTCTCTCTCTCTCTCTCTTCCTCTCCCCCCCACATCTTCTTCTCTTGTCTCCTCTTCTCTTCCCTTTGTTCTGATCTGTTACATTCAGCAACAAATTTCTGCTGCATCAGACGTCCATCATAGATCTTCTACCCAGCCTGAAACGTGATCGGATACTTAATACAAGGCTACACATGAGGATGAGGGAGAGGTGGGGGTTGGTTGGGGGTGGGTAACCCCCACACTAAATGTCATTTTCTTAAAAAAAAATGTAAAAAAAAGTAAAATGTCCCATGCTCTCTAAATCCTCAACTGTAGAGGTCTTTAACCCCTCATGGTACTTTACACTCCTGCTACGGTTTGTTGGATGTAGTCTGACTCATCTGACCTTTCTCGTCTTGGCCTGACCCCGTGTGTGTGTGTGTGTGTGTGTGTGTGTGTGTGTGTGTGTGTGTGTGTGTGTGTGTGTGTGTGTGTAGGTGTGTGTGTGTGAGATGGACAGATTAAATAGTGCAAAGCTAGAGAGTGAGACAAGCAGAAACAGAAGAGACTGAGGAAGAGTACACCAAACGCCTTAGTGCTATCATAGCACCATAAATGATTAACACGCAGTGTGTTTGTTGTGTTAATATTTGTATATATACGTTTGAATTTGCTTGAATTTCAAAGCGTGCTACATAAGTAGAAGACAACAGTCATTTCTATACCTCTGTCATAGTAAATACCCAGTGATGAACCCAGTCCTATTTCTTTCACTATGACTGGGCTATTACGTGTAAATGTCTATCAAATACTGAATAGTGTTTCATATAAAAGCTGACTGTGTTCATATGATTTTATTTACACCTGAACATTTAAATTATTTCCTTTTTTTTTTCCCAATATGAAAGTATTGCATCTGCTAACTGACCTGGCTTTGTTGATTTTAGTTTAAAATCTTTTATTTAAGCGGCAAGTTATCTTGCATAATCATCCAATTTATTGAAATAAAAAATATATATATATGAAATAAAGGTACAGTAAATCAGCCATTGTTTTAGAAATTGGTTGCTTTTGTGTATTTTTCAAAGTTGAAATTTTCAAAACTATTCGTTCAGCCTCCACATCTCGTCTCGTCACATCAGAAAGGCAATTTGTCACTCTTTTAACTGATTAGAAGGGCCTTGGCACACCCTTGTAAATCATTATTTACAACTGCCTGCTGCTTGCTATCTTGTCAGTCACTTACATATGTCACTTATATGTAATATGGTATGTGTAATTATTAGCAACCTATAGTAGTATTAGTAAAGTATAATGAATAAGTCTACTTTGCAAAATAATTGAACCAGTTTTCAAAATCTGTGAGACTTATTTTCCGTACATTTTATTTTTTCTTTTCTTTTTTTTTATTATGTCTTTGCTACACATACAAGAAATACCACACTCTTCTACGGTACTGACTAGCACAAAGGAAATATATATTTAAAAAATGTAAAAATAAGTGGAAATGTTCGTGCAGTGCTTTATGGTAAATTACAGAGCAATTTTTATACGCCTTCTGTCATTTCTGTCTGTCGGGCTACAGCCTCTCATCCAAATCACAACAGATACGTCCCCTTGCAATGCATTGCCGAAAACCAAATCTTTTGGAATGTGTTATCCTGCCTCTGCAGGCATCTGCCACGATGGGTTTTTTTTTCTTCTTCTTTGTGATATGCAGTGCCATAAAACCGTTTCATCTTTTTTCTTTTCTTTCTTTTCTATTGCAATGATTGGCCAACAAGTTACAGTGCAAGCGGTAAAGGCGTAAGTGCGAATCCATTCCAGTCAATCTCCCACATACAGTAATGTGTAACTTTGCACTGTTGAAAGTGATACACCATAGAAAAAAAGTGCATATTTAATTATTGCTCTAGATCAGAAAAAAGTGCAAATGCACAGCTACATTTAAGTTTCTTTTATGTAAACAGCGACACAGGGACTTGTGATTCAGATTTTATGTCCATGTCCATCACCATAAATATAGTTTTGCAAGATAAACTATGGATTTTGAGTATTTCTTCATAGCTCTTGTTATAATTACTGCTCCCGCTGTCATAAAAATGGGTTGGAAAGAAATGCAAGACAAGTGAGAAACAATTATAAAATAAACATAATGTAATACAGCTTTTTTTAACAACTGCAAATTATGTTCTGTTTGTGAACTACCTTTGTTCCTACTATACTTGGTATATTTTATCTTTATTCATTATGGCCTAGTGGAGCAGTCTACCTAATAAAAAAAAATCTAATTACCTTCAAAATATTTTTTTCTATTTTATTTTTAATGTAAAATTTAGTTTCATTTAAAGTCCTAATATATGCCGTGTTGTTCTTAATCTGCACCGCCTCATGAATTTACCTACAGTCTCTTGTGATATGATTGTGATACTCAAATAACCCACATAAATTTAACAATTGCTTTAGCAGACAGCACTCATGCCCACACAACCTCGATGCACATCATTTTCACTTTGAAAAAAAAATACAAGTAATGTTTTCTAAATGTCAGAGGAGATGCACTTGGCAGTTGTCGCCTGACTCTGAGATTGTTTTAATGTGGCCTTTAGGCTGATTTTTGAACACACACCTACTTGTCTGATTAGCTTTCCATTTCTTTGAAGATGAGAAGTTAGACAAGATTAACTTCTGATGTGCTGTTGGTGGGTACAAATGGTTTGCTTATAAAACTGTAAAGGAACAGAAAGATTTCTTTTTTTCACTTAACCGTGAATAATGATTTGATTGCTTCATTAAATCCTTTTTTCTCTTGTGCTCCACTTTATGTTCTTGTTTCTGAATCGCAATTTTGTGCTGATAATTAACATAAGCTTGTTTGAGATGAGGTTTGGCCCTGTTTCTTTGACGAGAATCAGACAGGGTTATTTGCATAGTATTGCGTTTTCAGTGCAGGGCCTGTTTATTATTTTTCAGAAGGCTTTATCACTGACAGGTTTTTGATTTCTCGCTGTGAATGAAATACACTGCTCGCGCCGATACAGTCCTAATAAGCCATAC
Source organism: Aulonocara stuartgranti (assembly GCF_965226115.1). Taxonomy (NCBI): domain Eukaryota; kingdom Metazoa; phylum Chordata; class Actinopteri; order Cichliformes; family Cichlidae; genus Aulonocara; species Aulonocara stuartgranti. The sequence continues at coordinate 24,114,979 of NC_138956.1, forward strand.
CCGCTATACCAACACACTTCACTTGTATCGACTGAATCACTGAAGCAAATCATTCAGAGCTCTCCTGCAGTGCTCCTGTTAGCGTACGAGCTTGAGTATGAGTGTGTGTGTGTGTGTGTGTGTGTGTGTGTGTGTGTGTGTGTGTGTGTGTGTGTGTGTGTGCATACATATGAAGTCAAATCAAATGTATTCATAAAAGCTCTTTGAACAAGCAGGTTCGCCATAAAGTGCTTTGATGAGAACAAAGGACACAAATTCAGATGAAACTACAGATAAACAAAAAAGAACAAGTATTGTGTGTGTGTGTGTCTGTGTGTGTGTATTTGTGTGTGCGCGCTTGATGGATGTGAGGTTTAGTTTTGAGTCAGAAGCAGCAGCAAAAGCCTAAGTCTGAGAGTGTGTGTAGGATGAGCCTCCTACCACGTCCCTCCCTGTCTCTCAACAGTCTCTGCCTCCCCTTTATCCCTCCCTTACTTTAATGTGGCAGTATGTCTTCTGAAATATGTTCACACGTATAGATGAATGATTTTCATTACTGATTTATTTTATTTTATTTTATGCATTTAAGATTGGGTGTGCAGTATATAATCTATATGGGCTGCATCCTCGATTGTGTGTGCATATATATATTTATATAAGTGTACACACACATATATAAATATAAATATGTATACAATGTATACATATATGTGTATGCGTGTGTGTATATAAGTGTATGCATGTTTGTATCCCTCACAGTGATTAAAGCAAGTGGGCGGCAGCAGCAACTGGTCTGCCTGTGTGGCTCTGCATAGCAGACATGTTTCTCACTGCTAGATATTACTCATTTCCTCAGCCCTTTGCACACACAAGCATATACACACTCACTTGACACACACGTACTCATATACACAACAGACACAGACGGATAGCAGGCTCTCAGTTTTTTCCCTCAGTTTGGTGGGCTCGCTGGTGCTATTTCATGCGTACAGAGATCAGAGGCAGTGTGTAGCTGGAAGCTGCTGATATCTGCGGGTGTTGTAACTGGCTGTAGTGCTTTGGAGAAGCAGTGTAGCACATTAAGGAGCTGAGGAGTGGGTTGACCCTCTGGGAGGACTACAATATGAATGACTGCCAACTCCGGGATGTCTGCTTAGCCTGCTGTAAGGTCAGTGTGACATCAAGTCACAACAACTTGCAACTCCATCAACTTGTCTGTCTTCTCCTTGGATAAGAGCACCTATTACATGTGTTTTTGTTGCAGTTAGAATGATGGAACTATTGTTTGATGTTTCTTTATTTAAAAAAAAATAGGCGAAATATCAAAGTAGGCAAAAGTAGCAACCAAAATTTAGCAGTTCTGTTTTTCTGATGTTGGACATTACTCCTGAGTAATGTGTGAAGAGAAAAGGCGGGACGAGGAAGAGCACTGCAAATGTACATGTCAAATTTTGAAGTTGTTCAGAAGTTGAAAATGTAAGCATTTTGCATTTCAATGTAATAAAAAGAACATTTATGGATTATTTTATAAGTTGTAGTGAAAATGAGACACACTTGCATTTATTAATTGCATATATTGTTACAAAGCCATGCAAAAAACTGAGGAATCCCTAATTGGAAGGAACATGTAACATCATTATGGCTTTGATCGGACGCTTTTGATATATTTAAATGTTACAACAACAGTAGCTCCAGCTAAATTCCAACTCTCTGTGTGCATGTCTGCACAGTGTAGGAGTATTCTGTTAGAACCTGACATTTCTCTGCAAACTCCTCCACATGTACAATTGTGTTCTTTGTTTTCTTGTACTTTTTTTTGGCAAGTTTATATTCGGTCTATTTTGACAACCTTTTTCATAATGACTGTCAAGATGGCGAGAGTATAAGAGTCATATGAGGACAAAAGCTGAAGCCAATTTTTTTTTTTATTATTTAAGACATCTGGATTCTAGACAAGTGCTTGTTTAATGAAATTCTGCTATAGAAAAAAAAAACATAAGAAAGCCTTTGAATACTTTGTTGATTTTGATGTTTGTTTTTAGGTTTATTTTATTGCTTTCTAAAAAGGCTTTTTTGGCATATTGAAGAAACCAATAAAACTTTAAGTCAATGAATTTAACAAATTATTGTGAACATAAATATTAACAGCTCAGATGAACGCACATTGAAAATGTCTGTAGATTACGTAACGTCTGATTAAGGCCCCATATCCAGAATATATCTTTTTTGAAACACAAGGCCTTTTTTTAGCCCCCAGCTTTCAGCATAACTTAAAAGAAGTCACTTAACATTGACCCTCATCATCTGCTTCATCTACTAACCTAATTATTGTGCATTATAAACATTTACGAATTTTCTTCACCTTTCTTGCCGGCATCCGGGACGAAAGAAAGCCCCTCCTCTCACTGCCCAGTTTTCAGTTTTCAACTCAGATACACAAACAGCTTGCTCCACTCTAACACTTATTCTGTTTTTGGACCAAGTCACTTGATGAGCAACAGTGTTCCCGCCTCTCTATGGAGTATCCCTATCTAACCTCTCTAACCAGCTGGATGTGTGAGTGTGTGTGGATACAGTTGCCATGGTGACAGTGTGGCGGATGGTGAGACGGCAGGGAGTCGGTAGGCAGTTGAGACAGACTTGCGGGTGAGTGCGGAGCTGGTGCGGCGGGAACAACGATGGCGGTGGCGGCGGAGGGAACAGCTGGACTCAGAGCGTGGCAGCCATCATTTCAAAAGAGCTCATTTAAAGCATTTGGAGAAGAATTGAAGGAGCTCCCCCGCACTTCTCACTGAATGAAACAAGGCTGCAAAATCTCTGACACATTTGAGGACTCAAACACAAACACACACGCACACAAAGACCTAAACAAATAAACACATTCACATATTTTTCCAGGGAAAAAAGAAAAATAACACATGCACGCAAACAAACATCGCATACGTGCGTGCAGGGACGCAAACAGACGCGCATTTTCCCCCTGCATTCCCTGCTGTGACACATAATTAATATGCAAAGACATATACCCTGTATCCACAACAACTGGTGGTAATATCAACAGTGCTTCTGTCAGCTTTGGGTGGGTGGTGACCAGCTTTGCCTTTCACTGGGGGAGTAAGTACAGCTGCCTGAGGGGAGTATTTGTGTGTCTGTTGCTGTCCATGTGCTTGTCTCAGAGAGAAGGGTTGGAGGGGTGTTAGTAGTAAGGCTTATATAGAATAAAGAGAGCACCCGAGGGTGTCGAGGGGGTGGTTCATGAAAGTGGTACAAAAACGTATCTGCATATTCCAATCATCCCCTGAGAGTCAGAGATGAAAACTCTCCTGCTGTGAGTGCTCTACGTGTGTGTTTTTGCGCACTCATATACATACATACTGCACTGCCTCTGAACTTCACTGGCTGCAAAATGTATTTTTAGCCCACATGTGGGAGTGATGTGTTTGAATGAATCGAGTAAGTTGGGTGGTTTCAGTCCCACCGCACTGCAAAGGTAATGACTAATTAGCTACAGCAATCAGAAAAGCTTGGAGTTTCTAACCTCTTTAAAGTAGTTTGGAAGAGGGAGTCACCAACTGATTTCTCTCCATCTGCCTGATACAGCAGAATGTTTGTTTGTATGTCTGACCAGACTGACAGCTAAGTCTTAACTACAACTGATGCCAGGACCTAACAGACTGTTCCTCTTCAGTGTTCACACTTAATCTCTCTTACTTCTGTCTCGGTCCCCTCCCTCAAGTTTACCCACCTATCTCTGTTTTCTGTCCTCTTTTATCCTCTCTGTAGGTGAGTGGTGCTTCAGCACAAGAGAATCCACAGTGATCTGACAGTGATGCTGTGTGTCAGCTTTCCCCTCTGTCTGCACCCCTCTTTCTCCCGTGAGGCCCATGTGACCTAGCCTACACCCATAAACAGGGGGCCCCCACTGCCGCTGGAGCCCACCCATGAATCCCAGCCCTGACCGCGGCAAAGAGTGCCTCCCTCCGAAGAAGAGGGAGTCTCGCCAAGGATCAGCAGAACACCACATCCCCCTGGATGAGTTTAAACCCCCTGTACCTCTGCGGAGTCGGTCCAGTATAGGGAGAGGAGAAGCCAGTGAAAGGGACCGTGTCCAGGCAAATCCGAACCCGCATCTCCTACATACTCCTCCACCCCTTCCTGCTCCAATACCAGGCCTCCCTGTGCCCATACCATGGACCCTAAGCTATTCACCCACTGTTTCTCTTCCGCTCTTCACAGGGCAGGTCAGCGAAAGGAGGGGCTCAGGATCACCCGCTTGGAGAGATGATCCTCTTTCCTCATCCCTGCCCCATCACTCCAGGTGGCTCAGAGGGGAGGTTCCCCTTTCTCTGCCACCTTCTCCATCATCCTCCTCTACTTCATCCTTTAAGACTCCCTTCCCAGCCAGTCCCAGAGAGATGTGGTCCTATATTAACAGCGGTCGGCGGGACTATAGCTCCTCTCTCTTTTCCCCATCATACCTGTTTGGCCACCACCCTCTCTACTCCCAAGAACCAAGCTTAGTTGAAGTGAGACCCAGGTACTTGGGAAAGCGGCCCAATGGCCTGGATGGGTCAGGCAGCAGGACTGCCTCAGCCTCTAGGCCTCTGCTCACAGGAGACTATGGGAATGATAGCAGCAGAGCCCAGCTTGATATTAGTCCACACAGCTCCCATGCCAATGGTGGACGGCGACAGCAGGAGGATCTAACAACACGTATCCATTCTGGAGGGCCATTTTTGTCAGACTCTCAAGCTCAGGGGGCCGCTGAGCCACATTCCTCACTGCAGGATAGACATCTGCCTGGAATAGTTAAGACCAGCTCCAATTTGCTTTCTCTCAGTCCCCATCCTCTTGGACCAGACTCCAGGGCAAGTAGAGGGGGACTATTGGATCACCTAGGGGCCACACCAGCTGAAACCCAAATCATCTACTCCTTGGGATCGGCATGTCCCTCCAGCCCTCAGGCTCAAACCTATCCACTCTACAGCTCCTCAGGAACAAGTCTTTACAGCCTGCACAGGGAGCCAGGCCCCAGACAGCACAACTATAGGAACTCACCACACTCACCACTGGGTCTACCTAACAGCCATGACAGGCCACAAAGAGACCAGGACAGAGACCAAGAAAGAGACAAGGTCACACAAAGGGAGAGGGAGCGCAGTACAGATAAAGAAAAACAGAAGCAATCACAGTATGACAAAGACCAAGAAAGAGACAGTGAGCGTGAGAGACGACGGGACAGAGAAAGAGACAGAGGGAGAGATTTGTCTCCTTCCCATCATCACCCATCTCCCCCTGCACTCCTACCTCACTTCACCAAGGGTTCTTTGATTGAGCTAGCCAGCGGGCGACTGAAGCGGGTGGAGGAGCTGAGGACTGAGGACTTCCTGAGGAGTGCAGATAGCTCCCCAGAATTCCACCTCAGCACCTGCACCGTCCTGCAGATTTCCCCCAGTAGTACACAAGGCTTCAGTCACCTGCATGTCCATCTCACAGACCGCAACACTCAGGTCAGCTTTGCTTTGACATAAGTTCTTACACACACACACACACACACACACACACACACACACACACACATTGATAGATATAAATCCTCAAGTAGATAGCCAAAATATTAAAGGACAAACTTAGTGATTATTCATAGTGTAGGTTGCTATTTCTTTGATATTCCCTGGTCAAAAGCTGCATTTTATAGGTTGGTTTATACATTTCGCTAAACACCAACGTGTCACTGTATTGATAATAAGTGCCAGACATGCACTGTCTTTTCTTTGAGTTTATAACAATGTTGTGGTTTTGTGTAGGAGTTACTGAAGGTCTTGGTGGAGTATCCGTTCTTTGTGCAAGACAGAGGCTGGTCTTCTTGCTGTCCCCAGAGAACCACACAGCTGTACAGCCTGCCCTGCCGCCAGCTCACAGAGGGTGATGTCTGCTTGGCCCTCACCCCCACCCCGACCCATCGGACACACACTCGTACCAGCTCCAGGACCCATCGCACGCAACTACCCTCGAGGGCTGCAGCAGAATCCAGCAGTTCGCACAGGGAGGAGATGCCACCACCACCTCCTCCTCCCCCTCTGCCTCAACACCCACACCCAACCGTGCCGGCCCCTCCAAGCGCTCTGGCCCGAGAGCCCTTGGCTAAGGACCAGCAGCGCCCACGCAAACGGCGCTGGTCTGCCCCAGACACCCTTCCCTCAACCAGAACTGATGAAAGCCTCCTGGATTTACCTCATGGCTCCAAGCTAATGAAGTGGCAGTAGAACTCACATGCATACTTACACATACACAGGCACACATACACACCCTCCTTGTCTCTGTTGCACCAACCAAGACAAACAATGGAGAGACCTCAAGGCAGGGTTGCAGGGAAGGAAATTTAAAAAATACATATATATATATAAACAACAGAAAACACAGTTTGCAGGTGTCCATACTGCTGCCCAAATGATAGTCAACTCTATTAAGGCCCCTTCCTCCACCATTCTTTCCTTTCATTACCCTTTTTCCCTTTCCTTTCCTTTCCATCCCTCATATTTAACTTAGCACAGCCCTGAAAGGAACAGCAGCTGAAGATTCTCTGGATGGCTGCTTACAAACACTGATGACATTTAGTGAGACAATCAAGCACTTGTGTGTTCACTCTGTTTTTGTAATGGTTGTTGTCCCCCACACCTACTTACCGAAAGTGTTTGCTGCAGGGTATTTTCAATCAGTGTTATGAAAGTTAATGCTACTGAAGAATTGCAGATATACATGAACAAAAATTGACTATATATATATTGCATTACAGGTGTTATATACAGTAAATATGCTAAACAGATTTAATGCAATCTCTCCGTCAATTTTGCAATGCATTTTTCTTTTCTTTTTCTTCTTCTTTTCTTGCTTCTGAGCCGATGCCTACGGGTCGGCCTGGGCAGGCAAGGTGAATGTACGAGCAACTCTTAGCCTTTTTTTATTCTCATCACTGGGAGTCATTTCAAACGGTTGTTCGTCAAGGCATTACTCTCCAATATGTTCTTAACATTATCTCTGAGAAAGGGAGAACACTAATGAAAACTGCGTAACAGACAATCCCACCCACACAGACAGGTCTGTGCCACATCGCCTCGATACTCATGGTGTTTTTCCATTAAAAACTGAATGATGGAAAGAGTAAAAAAGTGCAGTATGGCTGAAGAGTAATGGTGCTAATAACACGTTGGAACATGATGCTTTGTGAATACTCTTGACCCCTGTGTACTGTACGCTTTTGTTCCCATCTCATTTTTTATGTACTGTATATGTTTGAAGGCAGGGAAAATGATGAAAGTATTTTAAACTCAGATACGGGTATTCTCTGATTCAGCACACTCTCTCACTTTAGTTTGTGGTTTTTTTTTATTTTCAAAAATTTGATTTTTCTTTTTAAATGTTATAGCTACAAAAAAATGTATATTTTTAAAAATTGTGAATGTTATATGATGTTGGCTAGAAATAAAGGGAAAAAAAGCTTTATAGATTTATTTACAAGTGTCACTTTATTCATGCCATTTGTTGTAAAGCATTACGAATTTAAATTACTTAGCAGTACTACTCTAAATATATGAGATCAATATTGGATACATGATAAAGATTTAATGTTACAGTATTTTGGAAGCACATTTTATTGGGTTAAACAATATGTTTGCAGAGCACTTGGTAACACTTTACAGTCAACAAAAGGTAGAAATAAAAAGCAAATTACTTTGATGCATTACAAACAGGTCAGTGTTGCAATGATATGTTTCTTAAACACATCTCCATCTCTGCTGACAACACTGTAATGCTCTGCGGGTGTCTTTACAGGGAAGAAACACACCTTCAGTAATCCACTTGTACACTGTCCAAGCCTACCCTGAAGCACGGTAGCTTTCCTCATCCTCCTACATCTTCTCTCCCGCTGTGTTGGAGGTGATGGTCAGAGGCTTCTCTTCAGTTTCTGCCAAATTGAACCTCTGCAATAGCTCCACTGCAAACAAGGGAACCACCTGACCAACAGGACATTGTGATACACAATTAATATGCTTATGGGGACCTCTGCTGGTTGACATTACTATTGCTGCACGGCGGGCTTTCATGTTCCAAAGTCCTGATTTGACTTTGGAAGGGAAAAGACTTTTCAGCTTGACATAAAATTTAGTTAATATTTACCAGGTGGGGTATTTTAAAAACATACAAGGTGATGACAGCCAATCAGATGCACTGTCACATATCACTGAACTGTAAAAGGAACATAGATTGGATTGGACTGGTATTTATATAGAGTAGCACTTTTTCACTATGAGTCTCATTCATCCAGTGCTTTTATCTAACATTTATGCTCTGATGGATGCACTGGGGGTAACTTGGTGTTTGATACCTTGACCAAGGATGATTCAACACATGGACAGGAGGAGCCATTTGACCACCATTTTAACTCATAGCGTAGAAGATTTATAGAATATGAATCTTAATTTGAAACTGAAAACCGTTTTTTAATTAAATCCCCTGTTTTTATGAGCAAATCAAATAAAAATTAAAAGGATATTTGATATTTTATTTACAACCAGATGCTAAACAGTGACAATGTGTAAGTAAATCTGTAAAGTTTTTCCACCCACCTGAGCCATGATCAGCTTCTTGGTTTTAGGTACATTGGGGTCTGGATATTCCTCTCCAAAGCAGAGCTCAATCTCATAAGAGGGTGTAGGCCCCCTCCCCTGTAGACAGTTCTGGAGACCTGCGCAGATGATAATTGGTATATTCAGATCGATGATAAATACACAACACCTGTTTGCATGGAGGAAAGATTTGTGATGTATGCATGAGCTGCCTTACCATTGAGAAATGTGGGTATATCAAGCAGTTTGAAGGTTTTTTCTCGCTCCAGTTTGTTGGGTTTGTCGGTGTGTTGGGCCATGGGGCCGTTCCAGTACACTCTGCCCTGGCAGAATCTCTTGATAAACACTCCATCTGGGGCCACCCATAATAGAACACCTCTTTCCAGGTGACAAAGAAGGCGATTCATTGCTTCAGCCATAGTGGGTGGCTGGCATACAGAGCCCGGGGAAGGAAAAGAAAGCTGTTGGGCAGTGCAGGGTCCGTAAATCTTCTCATTTCCCAAAGGAACATGTCCCTGCAGGATAAAACACCCATCTGGACTCCTGGTGGTCACTTTCGTCACTATCTGGCCCTGATACACCAACATCACCTGCATACGGAAGTCTTTAAGATAAGAATAAGAATCAGAATACTTTATTAATCCCAGAGGAAATTCTGTGGTCACAGTTGCTCCAAGAAAGCCAGAACAATAACTAGAGTAAACTAAATAATACAACAAATTACAGAGTTACAAAATATAACAAAATAGTTCTATTTTAAAAAATACACACAAAAGATAGTATGTGTTCCAGACCATATGCTGAAAAAGCCAACAACACGTTCACCTGTCTGTGCATAATCCTAAAAATGCTCTTACCTGATATAGCAAGTGTAGGAAAGAAGGCTATAGGTGCAGGGGCCGGGTTTTGATGTTTTTCCACTAACTCACAGTACATGTGCTCCCTCATCAGGTTTTCTAAAGCAGAAAAAACACACATAAAACGACGTTGCTGCTTTTATTTTTAAGCTGAGTAAAATTCTGAGAAGGGTTGGCATATCAAACCATCTGATTGCAACAGACAGTTTTCCCATGTCAACAAACAGTTTGACATAAGAGTGACTATCTTACCAATCCAGTTTGACCAAAAATAAAGAAAAAACTATTTGACAGCAATCTAGCTAACAGTTGTTGATCAACTTCACTGACAAAAAGAAATATGAGACTCCTTCTGGCACTACAAAAAAAAAACTGTTCAAAATGGAATTTAATTCTGTCTAAAGAAGTTTAGAGAATGACTGATTTATGGAGCTTCGTCTTTTTTTTTGCAGCCAGCAGGAACCCCTTCAGCAAAAATATAACTGTGTTAACAGCATCAGTATCCCAATGTAAGCCAGCTTCTCACCCAAATCATATGTTTACCCAATCGGCATCTCACAAACCATTTGGGAACACAGAAAAGGGCCAATATGGGGCCATGGACAACGTATCACTGCAGTCAACTCATATATAGGAAAATGAACAAGCACTCAAATAGCTCAAAGGTGACCAAATGCCATAACAATCTCATGCCCACGTGTGAAACCTAGCAAGGATAAATGCACACTTTTACAAAAAACGTTTGATCTTTGTGGTCATGATTATCCTTAATGGTTCTATAGTGATGTACCAGTTTGTGTATGTAAGTCTTACCTGTTAATATTTTTTCTTCTTTGTCTCCTTGAAAGGATTCTTCTTTATTTGGGGGCTACAAAAAAAGAAACCGAGGTTAGATAAACATTGCATGAGGCTTATACAGTGGGGCAAAAAAGTATTTAGTCAGCCACCGATTGTGCAAGTTCCCCCACTTAAAATGATGACAGAGGTCAGTAATTTGCACCAGAGGTACACTTCAACTGTGAGAGTCAGAATGTGAAAAAAAATCCATGAATTCACATGGTAGGATTTGTAAAGAATTTATTCGTAAATTAGGGTGGAAAATAAGTATTTGGTCACCTCAAACAAGGAAAATCTCTGGCTCTCACAGACCTGTAACGTCTTCTGTAAGAAGGTTTTCTGTCCCCCACTCGTTACCTGTATGAATGGCACCTGTTTGAACTCATCATCTGTATAAAAGACACCTGTCCACAGCCTCAAACAGTCAGACTCCAAACTCCGCCATGGCCAAGACCAAAGAGCTTTCGAAGGACACCAGGAAAAGTATTGTAGACCTGCACCAGACTGGGAAGAGTGAATCTACAATAGGCAAGCAGCTTGGTGTGAAAAAATCAACTGTGGGAGCAATCATCAGAAAATGGAAGACATATAAGACCACTGAAAATCTCCCTCGATCTGGGGCTCCACGCAAGATCTCATCCCGTGGGGTCAAAATGATCATGAGAACGGTGAGCAAAGATCCCAGAACCACACGGGGGGACCTGGTGGATGACCTGCAGAGAGCTGGGACCAAAGTAACAAAGGTCACCATCAGTAACACTCTACAACGGCAGGGAATCAAATCCCGCAGTGCCAGACGTGTTCCGCTGCTGAAGCCAGTGCATGTCCAGGCCCGTCTGAAGTTTGCCAGAGAGCACATGGATGATACAGCAGAGGATTGGGAGAATGTCATGTGGTCAGATGAAACCAAAGTAGAACTTTTTGGTATAAACTCAACTCGTCGTGTTCGGAGGAAGAAGAATACTGAGTTGCATCCCAAGAACACCATACCTACTGTGAAGCATGGGGGTGGAAACATCATGCTATGGGGCTGTTTTTCTGCCAAGGGGACAGGACGACTGATCCGTGTTAAGGACAGAATGAATGGGGCCATGTATCGTGAGATTTTGAGCCAAAACCTCCTTCCATCAGTGAGAACTTTGAAGATGAAACGAGGCTGGGTCTTCCAACATGACAATGATCCAAAACACACCGCCCGGGCAACAAAGGAGTGGCTCCGTAAGAAGCATTTGAAAGTCCTGGAGTGGCCTAGCCAGTCTCCAGACCTCAACCCCATAGAAAATCTGTGGCGGGAGTTGAAAGTCCGTGTTGCTCGGCGACAGCCCCAAAACATCACTGCTCTCGAGAAGATCTGCATGGAGGAATGGGCCAAAATACCAGCTACTGTGTGTGCAAACCTGGTAAAGACCTATAGTAAACGTTTGACCTCTGTTATTGCCAACAAAGGTTATGTTACAAAGTATTGAGTTGTATTTTTGTTATTGACCAAATACTTATTTTCCACCCTGATTTACGAATAAATTCTTTACAAATCCTACCATGTGGATTCATGGATTTTTTTTTCACATTCTGTCTCTCACAGTTGAAGTGTACCTCTGGTGCAAATTACTGACCTCTGTCATCATTTTAAGTGGGGGAACTTGCACAATCGGTGGCTGACTAAATACTTTTTTGCCCCACTGTAAGTAACATTTTTAACATAACAGCAAAAGCTTCTTATTGGAGGTGCACACTGTTGTGTACCGTGGTGAACACATACACATTTAAAGGGGACTTTTTTTTTACATTTTTATCTATTTATATTCATGGATGTTTCTTATATTAAGTTGACCAGCATATGCAGTAGTCATCAGGTTTCAGATTGCTCTAAATTCTTGGTTTCAGACAGTTTGACTGCTCTGTATTATGTCAGTGAAAGCAGATATTTCACTGACTTATCTCAAGCACACAGTTCTGGCTTTGAGCAAAGAACACCTACATGTGTTCTTCACACCTTCTGTTTATGAGGGACAACCAATCAGAAGAAAGTTCACATACAAGGAGATAAGATAAAACAGCTTGCAGAGATAAATTGAGTACCTGTACCAACACCCCGGATTAATTAAATGAGGATTATTTTAAACTCGTAATCATGCAAAGAATATAAATGGAAAGATCCAAAATAGTATAATCGATAACTCTTTAAACTCCGTTCAAAACTCGATTGCAATGAAGTGCCAACAAGAAATAATAGAAGTAATATTCCCATTTAAAAGCAAAGTGATTTTTTCTTCATTTCTTTAGGATTATTACAGTGTGTCCACTGCATAATCCACTATCAGATATTTTGCTAATCCAGGGATTATTGGCTGTATGGGTTAGTTTACCAATTTGTCCAGATAAGCGGGGGTCCCTGGAGACCTCTTGGCATGGTGCATCACTTGATCCTTTATTTGAATAGACTCTGAGAAGAGCAACAAGTAGATAAAGTTAGCACAAATAAAATACTCACATATACTGTACTATATAGTTAAAGCAATACCCTGTAAAGTAAAGATAATTTTTATTTTTAAAAAAAGCTCAAAAACTGTAGATAGATCAAAGATATATATAAGAAACTCTTACACTCGGTTTTTACCTGCTGGCCTGGATTGGCTGTTATCATGTTGGATGCGATAGACCTTGTATGGCTCCGTGATATCTAGCTGGTTGCGTTCAGGGACTTCCTGGAAGTCTGTGCTTTTGTTAAGTGCACAGCGTAGACGAGTCTTCCACATGGTGGGATCAGCTCTGTCCCTGCCCTCCCTATATTTGCCCTTGTACACAGCCCAAGCCTGAATACAAAGATTAAAATATGAGACAATCTATGTTTAGAAGTGGTCGCATGAAAGAAAACTGAATGTAACTCTAAACTTCAACATATTTAAAGCATGTTTTGATGCACTTCATCATCTGCAAGTGTCTGATTAATCTTCTTTTCTATCATTAAATTATTAAAAGTGTGAATTCATCAAACCATCATTGAGGAAAAATTGAAATGAATTGCTTTAAAAACAAGTAGGGATATTTTCAAATAGCAGTTTTAGACTTTTGGGTTTATTATTTCATAAATATGCTTAAAATACTTAAAACCTTCCTTTTTGACAAAGAATATAGTTAGGACTGGATCAGGGGACTCTGAATCCCCCCTTAGTTGCATTGCAATAAGTCTAGGCTACTGGGAGCTTCCCATGATGCACAATTTTTCTTTTTCACCCACCTTTTTTACTCTCTATGTGTTAATACACCACTCTGCAATTAATCATGAGTTATTATTAACCTCTGGCATTCTTCCACAGCGTGTCTTTCCGATCTTCTTCCCCTGATCCCCAACCCATCGCAGCAGATGGCCATCCCTCCCTTAACCGGGGTAAGCTGGAGGTTTCTTCCTGTTGAAAGGAAGTTTTTCCTTTCCACTGTTGCCAGAGCTCTTGCTCATAGGAGGGCTTGGATTGTTGCAATTTTCTCTCTCTCTCTAACTTACAATATAAAGCACCTTGAGGCAACTGCTGTTGTGATTTGGTGCTATATAAATAAATTTGAGTTGACTTGCATTAATAAAGTGATAAACCAAACATCTATTGAAACAGATATAAAATAATTATTTATGTGCTATAAATACGTAAATAAAAATATATTGTTTACCACATACTTTCAGATGAATAAATCCAGTGAAGTCACCGTTATCTTATATAGTCTAGTTATTATAGCTTTGTATTAATATCGTTTTTTCTTTTTCATTATGTTTTCAGCTTTTGCTTTTAAATCTGTTCAGTTTCATTTTGTTTCCAAAGCTGAGTTTCAGTTTTTAATTTTTGAAAATTGTGAGTTTTTGTTTACTTTGTGTTACAAACACTGTTAGTTTATTGAGATTTTAACATGGATATTTTGTATTACAAAATGGTTCAACACAAACTTTTACTGAATATTTGTATTTTAGTGAGAAACTAGGTTTCGTTTCTTGGTTTTTTCTCTTTCTTGAAAATTATGTTTTAGTTTTATTCAGTGATTTTTTTTAATTGTTTTTTCCAGTTATTTATTTTATACCTAGTTCTAGTTTATATAACCTTAGTCCATATCGCCTCTGTTCAGTCAAACTTGGCTGCCTCCTAGTGACCATTAAAAAGCACTTTGCTGTGTTGGCCAGGCCTAATAGTGGCCTGGCCAACACAGCAAAGTAACGGATTTTATCAGTAGACTAATTTTTTTCTCTCACATAGTTAAAGTTAAATAAATAAAAAAAATAATTTAAAAAAACACTTCCTAACAAAGACTTGCAGTTCATTAATGCGACCATCTGCAACCGTCCAACAATCTGGCGAAAATAAACACCCTCCACTTCTAATGTTCAGTGAAATGAATCTTTTCTCATTTCCTTTGCATCTGCTATGGTTTAAGTTCTTATGACAATAAACCAGTGCAGGAAATAAGGGTATCGTCCAAATTACTTCAACGCAATGGCAAATTGGGATCCGATTATTTATGCAGTTTAAAACACCCCCAAACAGTATTTTCGGCAAATTTTACGTTTACATTTTTGGAAAATAAAAGTTTAGAAAATGTTGACCTTGAACAACGCCGCATCTTCCGTCTGTTTGTAGTCCTTCTTGGCTGCGTGCTTCCACGGTATCCTGAACATAGTTTTGTTCTCATCCTCCCAGCAAAGTCCTTCATATTCCCCACTCTCTATCTGGACTATGAGCCACTCTTTCAGGTGCAACTTAGCCCCGTCATCCATCTTCAGAACATACTGTGTCTTAGAAGAACAAAATTCCACTTTCAAATGTCAGAGACATGTGCACAGTTGACCCAGCACAGTTTAATCACGTTCCCACCTTGCAAACTGGAAAAATACCAGTATTTTTTATCTCGCTGCCGTCCGAGCTTCTTATGTGATGTTAAGTACGGCACAATAGACCAAAAACAGACTAAAAGTTTATCAATTTAACACAAACGGATCTCACCGCAAGCTTAAATGAAGAAGTCGCAACTAAAATTAAGTGGGCTCTTGGAAGCGAAAGCGAAAGCTTTAACTCATTTGATACTTTCGGTTTCCCCCCTCGCTTGCAGAGCTGCCACGAAGGTAGATTCGTTTCAAAGGAAGGTGAATGAAAGAGAGTGAATTCACTGTGCCACGCGGACGGCATTCAGGAAAAGACTTAAATGTAAAACTGTAAAAATTTAAAACCGCTTTTTGAAGTCAATATGTAGTCACCGTTTAAAGTAAACTATTTAAATATGCATTTGATCACAAAACTCCAACCAAGGACACATTATTGTGTAAAAACAGCTAACTAGAACCAGAAAACTACTAAAAAAAGTTACAGGTGTTCATTAATTAGCTGGGAGAATCTGAATGAGCACTTGTGTAGAACCGAGTCTAAATGGGGAATGAACACAGACACAGCTGTGTCTTTCATGGTTTTAAAACACATTACATTGGAAATACACTCCAACCTTACTCATAACCGCCCATGAAGCCCAGTCGGACCTCTAAGCCTTCCTTTTATCCCTATAAAAAGTCGCCACAATGTGACTGTATAAACGGATTTAGGTCCTCACAACATGAGTAATAACCACACACACACACACACACACACACACACACACACACACACACACACACACACACAGATACTAACAAACACTTGTACCCGTCATACCGAAACGTTCTTGTGAAAATGAAAGCATGTGGGCGTAAGGATTTTTTTTCTTTTCACCAGAAGCTCCTCCTCTATTATGTGGGGTTTAATGCTCCTTACTTAAGACCGATATTATTTCACATCGGGTAACGACACTGAGTGGGCGGAGACTAAAAATTCAAAGTTCACTTGGATGAAAGGTGAGGTGCGTAGGTGTTTTAAAGAAGACTTTTGGCACCGTTTTGCAAACGCACTGTTTAGTTTGCCCAGCAGGGGGTACTGTAAACCTTGGTTAATGCCTGTTCCGACAACGTGAACTTCGAGTGAACCTGATCAACCAAACGATTGTGCCATAGTAAATTAATATGACTATGGTCTATAAAGATGGGTATATGAAAAGCAGTTATAATGCCTAGAGCTAAGACACTAAAGTTCTATCAGTAAGAGGATCTAATCTGTTGTGAATCATTTGTGGACTTATGATCTTGGTGAGATTTAATTCACAAGAATTTGTTCATATGGGAGCGAAGCAGGATTAAAAGTGTCACATTTTTATGTTAAAAAAAGTTCAGCACAATACTTCCCCCTTTGTAAGAGCAGATATGAAGTGCAGTGTTGTAGAAGTGGCTCTGAAACCATGTGATGATGTGACCTTGACACAGAATGTCTTCCGAGGAATGATATGAGATGTTTATTAACTAATATATATATATAATTCAGGATCCTGGCAAGACAGGACAGTTTGAAAATTGGTTGACAGTTATTAAGCTAAGCATAGCAGAGGGGAGGGGGGTAACACTTACCTGCCACTTCATTAGGTATACATGTTCAGTTGGTCATTAACACAAATATCTAAGTGCATTTCAGCATTAAGTTCAGCTGAAGTTCAAAATAAGCAGCAGAATGAGGAAGAAAGGTAAGTTACCTGTCTTATGGCATTGTTGGTGGTGCCAGACAGGCTGGTTTGAGTATTTCAGTAACTGCTGATCTGCTGGGATTTTCCCCCATACAGTCATCCAGGGGATGACTGTATGGGGGAAAATGGTTTAAAATATGTGAAAATACCCAGTCACGAAAAGTTCTTTGTGTGAAAATACATCAGAAGAGGATGGGCAATCTTTGAAGAGGACGGGCTACAGCAGAAGATCACACTGGGCAGCTAAGAACAGGAAACTGATTTTAGTTGTCTGAGAAGATGGGGAAAAAACATTGCTTAGGGGATATTTTCTTAGCACACGGTGGACCCGTATTTCCAAGTGAGCATCATTTAAACAACATAGCCTACCGGAGTATTGTTGTTGACCATGTCCATACCTTTAGAATGAACCCCTATGGCTGCTTCCAGCTGAACACATTATGCCTCCAGTTACGAAGCTCCAGTTATGTCAAACTGGTTTAGTAAACATGAAAATGCGATCACAGATACTCTGGAAAAAAAGCCCTCCACAGCCACTGGATCCCAGTCAATAGAGTACCTTGGGCATAGGCTGGAACAGGAGATTCACATTAAATCTGCATCAAATATGAGATGCTTTCATGCCAGTATGGACTAAAATCTCTGCGGAATGTTTCCAGGACCTTACTCTGAAAGTCAAATCGGGTCCAACCCAGAACTAGCAAGATGTACCTAAGTGTTTGTTCAGATTTCCACATCAAAGGGGTAACACCAAGACAAATGGAGACATTAACATGATATCAATTGGCAATATATGAGGGCATGCAGCTTTTAAAAACATGTAGTAAATCTTAATCAAACTTGTGCTGATAATATGGCTCCTAACACTCTCCTTACTGGTATGTGTCTGACAGGAAAACAGCCAGAAGTCTGTCTCATTCTGACCATCTCTGCAGGAACTGACCCTTGATGATAATTGCACCAAGAGGAAGCCAATCCAGCACAGCAAGTTAGTATTTGTAGTTATACATACTTTATGAATTTTAGAATTTTTACTTGTCAACACAAATTCACAATTTTACAGAATATTTCTCACAGATGAAATATCGGAATTATAAGCTGAAATTTCCAGACTGTCCAGCCTTCAGCAGGTAGTTATGTGAACACACAAAAGCTACCTCAACCATCCCATAATACAGTTATCCAGCCAGATTACTACTGGGGTTATAACAATCACCTTACACTTCTTTAAAGTACCCAGCACTTAACCAAGTGTGCAGAAGTTCCACTCAGCTGTTTTTAACAATTTTCCTCCACTCATTCAGGTGTGCAGGGAATTGCACATAACGTAACTCTTTATTTGTTTTCATCAGCCCTTTCAGTAAAAGTTCTCAATATACTGTAAGAGCTCCAATGCTTTGGAAACAGAAACTGCTGTGTAGTTAAATGAACAGCTGTCCTAATGAATCTGAATCTGAATCTGAAATCTGAAAACAAAAGCTCGTGTCACGGATCGCATCGTTTAAATGTAAAAGTCGGTGCAGCGTGCTTGACACCGATGCGCACAAGCGTTCTGCATTTTCCCCAAATCCTCTGTCAGCAACCACTGCAAAATATTTACACGTAAACCCAGTGTGCTTTGTACTTGAATGCATGTGGGAGCATCGACGCACACTCGCCGACAGAAAACAACCCACATCCACCTCATATACGTAAACCACAGACACAGGCATGCAAACCCACACACACGTAGTAACTAAGCCTGAGAAATTCTTAGTTTGCTTTTGAATGTGGAAAAAACTTCTTACAGATCTCAGGTCAGCAGGTGAAGGGTGAGGCTACAATCCGAGCAAATATTTGTGCAGGAACGTGTAAGACAGTTCAATACCAGCGTGTGTCCTCCTCAGACTTGGACACAGTTCTGCTCTCCGTCCAGATTAAACAATAAATCTCAAAGTGGCTTTGTTGCTTTTCTCCTCTTTATTGTTGTACCAGTTCAGCAGTGAAACATAGTCGAGACATTGGAGCACATGGTTACTTAGCCGGCTCTCAATAAATAGACCTTTTAAATATGACAGATTGTATTACAGCAGAAAAATATAAACCTGAAAATGTCGAGCACACAGAACAAGATGCTTCATACAAAGATCCCACTCTCTTCCTCCCCCCATCTCTCTGACAGCTCAGCTGATTGTTGTTACAAAATAAATGTGTCATGCTTCTGAGGCAGAGCGCCGTGTGCCGTATTTGAACTCAATGCTAATGCCAAAAGTAGTTTTCTTTTCATTTCTTCAGAGTTTGTGTGCACTCATACTGACAAAGGAAGTAGGCAGCTTTACATAAAGGAAGAAAAAAAAACACAAATCCAAGTGACAGAAAATAAATACACTTGCTTTGTTTTTGAAAAAACAAAATATTTACATGGTATTGTACATAGAAGAAAAATATAGATTCATCCTCCCTCGCTCAGTAAAAGTATAAACTACAATAATTAGAATAATTACTGAAATAAACAAAAGATTGTTGGGTGTGAATGAATATACATTACAATCACTGTTTTAAATGTATCGTATACACAGTAGAAAGCACAAACATGAGTGTGTGTGTTTATCTGTTCATCTGAGAATGACAGAGAGTCTTCAAAAAAAAAAAAAAAGCACATAGTATATTTTGTAACCAACTCTCAACATGTTTAAATTACAGCAAGGGGGAAGCCCTTTTTTTCCCAAGAGTGTGTGCGTACGCATGTGTCCATGCGAGGATGGTGATGGTCTAGTGGCAGCCACAAGCTCTGACCACCATGTTGCGGTATTTCTTGAGAATGACGTTCGAGCTGTCGTCGAAGTAGAGCACAGAGATGGCATTGAGCTGCGTGGGGGCACAGCAGGGTTTAGGAACTGTCTCTGGGTTAATGAAATGAACCTGGGAAGAGGAGGAGGAAAAGAAGTTGTGAAGAAGAAGAAAAAAAAGGTATTTGCGTGGATACTGCTGAAAATGATGCCCTTTTTGGATAATTAAACACAGTTGTTCCAACAGTGGCTACATTGTCTTGACATTTGATGAGATGATTAGACTCTTAACATGACTGCTGCATTTTTTCCCCTCGTTCTATGGTTACTCACAAGTGTTTGCACAATGGCATGGTTTGTGGCGTTCATGTAGGAGTTCAACGGGAAGGCACACTCTCCCTCGCAATAGTATGCTGCATATCCTTCTGGAGCAATGATCCAGTCCTGAGAGTGGAGGAGAAATTCAGGTTTGTTTGGCTATACTGTTTCGATATGTTGGATATTTTCACCCTTTGTTTCTATAAAAGGCATACAGGAGTTTAATGTGTTTTCTGTTACCCTTCAGTATTGTCTTCATATGGCCTAATTATGCCATATCTTGTACTATGTGTTGGGAGAACACAAATAAAGCAGTAACTTCATCTAACAAAGGTATTTCTGGGCTTTTATTGTGTCACTGATCAAGATTCTGGGATAGGAGCAGCAAACAGCAGTGTCTGGTTTAGGTTTCTGTTGGGCCAAGCAATTCTGGCGACCGAAGAAAGAGGAATGGTTTCCGTACCTGCCACCCCAAGTCTCTGAAACTGACGTAGAGCTCATGCTTCTTGCATGCCTGCTTCTGATCAGTACTGCTGTTTTCTATAGAACAGGAAGAAAAATAGAGAGTTTATACTTCAGCACAAGTGCTTTTATCCTTCTCAGCTAGACGAGTAACTATTTGCTGTCGTCAGACCCCAATTAGGCAGCAATGATAAAGAGCAGACCTAAACATGCCACCATGTTCTCATGCAAAACATCAACACTTGTACAACGACTAAAAGAAACCACCTCCATCTAGAGCAGCAGTTTGGTTAATTGACTTAAATGAATGGGCTATGCTGCACAGAGGTCACTGTGTCGGGCTTTGAGTTTCTACTGGATGAAGCAGATGTGCACGCAGAGTAGCCGAGCCACATTTTCACAACTCTTGACTTTATTTATTCTCTCTCCCCTTTCTCCCGCTTATTTCAACATGTGTTTTTTTTTTTCCTTTTTACTCGGTCCATGTGTTGAAAAGAATAGTCTGTTTTCGATCAAATGCTATCTCTCGCTTCTCCTGGTGACCTCTGGGGCTCTGCGGTGCATTAGTTCCTGAAAGCGGTTCACATTGGAAATGATGATGAGCGACTGGTTCTCATCATCTAGTTAAAGACCACTGCTATTCAGAGTTCTAAACAGGCCCATTTAGCCCATGTGTCGTGGCCCGGGTTGCCCCACAGCAAGCTGCAGATGTGTTCTTCCATAAAAGCCCGTGCTGCCTTACCTCCATGCAGGGAACTTGGCCCCAAGTACTCTGTAATGCTTGTGTAAATAAACAAAGACAGCAGAGGCATATTTGAAGCTCAGGCATTACAGTCTAATGTTTCAGTGCTTCACATAAACACAGCCCTCTCACACCTTCAAAACAAAGGCCTTGAATATTCATCGCAGGAATCACATCCATTAAAGGGATGTACTTTTGCATTTCGGTACATGCACGTGCTTGTGTGTGTGTTAGCGCCTCAATAAGCATGCTGCATGAGTTGGCCCTTTTATTATGAAACTGTAGAGTACCAGTTATTTATTTCCCATTCCATGAATTCTTCACTAAGGATACAAAAGACAAATGGATCCGGGGGTTATCCCAACACGCCAGAGTAAATCATAGCTGAATGTTTATAAAACACAAACACATTTTGTGTTTACCTGCAACATTGGCCACTCTAAGCGCCTCTTGGCTTTTTGCCCCTTTCGAGCGGTTGGGGTTACGCTGTTTGCCCCCTCCTGTAGCTGAGCGGATGCTTCGCAGGTGCACCTCAGTGGCTTTGAAGAAGGCCACCATGAAGGGCTGTTTATTCTGAGGCCCACTGCGACCAACCAGGCCTGCCGTACGAGGACTGATACTCTCTCCTGTAGGGGGTGACAGAGAGGACAGTGGAACAGGTGTTCAGACAGATCAGTGTGCAAATGAGAAAAGCTGAGCTCCTGAATTTAAATAAATATGTCCCTGCTTAGTGTGGCTGTTTTTAAGTTTTTATTTTGCATATAAACTGCTCTTACTGAAACCACTTTCGCTGCATTTGGTTTTACACATGTGACTTTCTTCTCTGAATTCCTCTCCCTTCTCCACCTCTGAAATAGCAAGAACAAACGCAGCGCTGAACATCAAAGCCTCCCTTCTTGTGTTTGCGTGGGTGTGTTTGTGCTTGCGGGTGTACAAGCACTGCAGTAGTGTCTATCTGGTTCCCGCATGGAAGAATGTGTGTCTGATCACTGTTCAGTGGTAAATCAAGGCTTCTGGCCGCTGCTGGCGACGAGAAGTCGCAGGAACCTGTCTGTACACGCTCATCCATAACCCCTTCATACCTGATCCAACACACAAACACACACTCATAGATATGGCCTCACCAGCACACCCACTGCACGCCTCGAAGGCTACATAGTGTCTGTTTTCCTCGCCTAACATGTAACATCCTGCCATCCTTTGATGGATGATATTCTCAAACACTCCCTGCTGACTGTTTGTTGATAAAGTTTTTCGCTGACAAACATTTAAGGCTCTCGATGACAAACTCCTGCTGAGATGTTATCCTTTGGTTAGCACACTGTATTTTCCGCATGTCTGCTAATGATGCTGAGGGTATGGCGGATGATAGTGGTGATGAATGATGAGAAGCAGGGTTTGATTTATCTTTCCACGCACAAGGAAGAAATCATCTGACTGTAACCTTTACAGCGATGATGGAGGCCTTTGTCTGTTGCAATACAATGCCGACCTTCATTTGTGTTCAACATCTTACCTTAATCATCTGCACAGTACTGTGATTCATGCTGTTTATTCACGCAAGCTTGTTATTTTGTAACGTTTACCCTTAAATATAGCTGAAACTCTTTTGCATTAGAAACCTGTATTCTGAAGACATTTTAAGGTGCACCCTCTTCTGCTGTAGTAGTTCATCTGCTTCAAATTTTGATGTGTTTATGTGTTCAGAGCTGTTCTTCTGCATACTTTGGTTGTATTGAGCTGTTATTTACTGTTACCTCTGACATCTGACATAAAAAAAGGTATTTTCTCATTCTCTGTAAACTGTAGAGGTGGTTGTGCGGAAAATTCCAGTAGCTCAAAGGTTTCTGAAACACTCACACCAGCGTGTCTGGCACAAATGACGTGCCATTTTCAAAGTCTTACTTAAATCACCTTACTTCTCCCTTCTGATACTTGATTTGAATTTCCATTGACCCATGGAAATTCTGATGCATGCCTAAATGCACTGAGTTGCTGCCATGTGGTTGGCTAAGTAGACATTTGCGTTAATGACCAAATAAATGAAAACTTACCCATCTTACCCTTGCAAATCTTACAGTTTGCATATACAGAGTCTAGTATTTTTTATATTTTTTTTATTGGCTAGCCTCTGTACCTTTGTTCATGTCCTTTTCTGTAGCAATTTGTGAGTGACAGCTATTAATTTCTGTGGAAATCACATTACACAAGTACACTAGCTCAGTTACCTGGCACATACCCATCAGACAGTAAATATAGTTACAATCAAAATATTTTTTCCTGCCCATTTGTTTTTTTATGGGCACATCCATGGACCACTTAAAGTGGTCCTGATACGTGTCAGAACAAGCACGTATCAGGACTGATGGCTTCCACTGAACTGAATCTCTTTCTTTGTGTTAAATCAGTGACCCTTGAACTCGTTTTCTTTCTAGAAAATTAAAACAGATACACTATTCTTTCTGAACTCAGCTTTTTCACTCCATTTTATGGTGACTGATAATGATTCATGCCACAGTTCTTACTATTGGCAGTTTTTTGTTCTTCCTCAGTCACCTCAGGACTTTACAGTAAAACTCTGAGTTGAGATTCTGACTCAGGAAAACTCATTCATGACATCCTGTGAACGTCTTGAAAAAACCCTTCGACCGCTGTGTAGTTTCTCAGTCATAGCCAGGCACTGAAGTCTCCTTACCAGTAATGACTGGGTCAGTATGACACAAAAGTTCAATATTAGCTCTTTGCGCAATTTTGAGTTTCGCAGTGAACAGAACAGGACTTCCGGGGAATGAGCCAAATGTAGCAGGAGCACTGGAAGCAGTGCAAGCGCACAAGGAAAAAGCTGCCAAATTTAAAGCTGGACAGGTTTTTGCTCTTTATGGGCCAAGTCACTAAACATTTTGATCACACTCTGTGTATTTCTGTGACATTCATTGCCCTGACCATTTGTGCTGTCCAGAGCCAGCTGTAGACCCAGATTTCTGCCAGGGTTCAGGACCCAGTGGTTACTGGTGGCTGTTACATCAAACACCAACCAGCCCTCCTCCGCTGCCCAGATCACTCTCGAGTCCAGCAGAAATAGGTCTGACTCCCTGAAAGGGACAAGAAAACTCACTTAAAATTAGATATTGACTTGCACTATTTTTTTTTTTTAAAGGTAGAGACAAGGTGGCAGCGTGTGCAGCTAAGTGACCAAAGCAGAGCTGTTGAGGGGAGAGAGGGAGTGTGACAGAGTCAACCAAAGAGAGAGATGAAGCAAGACAGACAGTAAGGCAAGGGAGGCGGGGAGGGCTCCAGCTGGTGAGGCCCAGGGGAACACTTCATTTTCTTAATTGACAATAATGGCTTTATAAACGACGGGTCCTTTCATACACTACACACGGTCCATCACTGGCTGGAATTTTGTGGGAGAGCCAAAAAGCCAAAGAGAGAAAGGGAGCAAAAAGTACAGCTGTGAGAGAGGACAAGAATGTGTGAAAAGAGAAACAGTGCATATCCAAGTCGGTCCTATTGTTCAGCAGTAAACTCTGACCCTTTCTGCCCTTTCACCATTGGAGACTAAATCCCTTGTTCTTCATGTGGCCATTCATGTATCCCGACCTATTTTCTGACTGGGAAGATAATGTGTCACAGAGCTCTGGTTCATTCATGTACCTGGGCCTGTCTTTGGCAAAGGGATAAATGACGGTGTTGTTCCCTTTGGATAATAGAAACCTTTAGGAGGGGCTGAAGATAGCTGGATATGGGCCATTCCAGGGTTACATGTATAACTACTGGTAGGTGTATCAAAGCCTTCAAGATAAGTTGTTAAAACTTTAATTCATTTATAAATTTTAGGTAGTTTTTCCATGTCTCAATAGAAAAAGCATAGATCTATGACATAAAATGATTGATGACTAGACTTCCTTGAATTTATTGAATTTGTTTTCAGGTTCTGGGCCTACCCCTCTGTTAAGCTGTTACTTACTGGGACATTTGTATAAGACAGGGCGATAGTTCTTGCTATTTGTATTTTTTTTCCAGATCAGTCAAAGTGTTTGCTACAGGAAACATACATTACAACAAAAGGAAGCATTTCTTACTGATAAATAACGTCAGACTAAAAGTCTGTTCTTGGGAAGATGAGCGATTTGAACTAAATATTAACATATCATGATGCCATGTCGTTTTTTTTCCACTGGCAAGGACCCCACCCCAGTTATGATGAGACAATGACAGAGAATAGCAGTAAAGCCTGGGTAGGTAACCCTTGTATGGACTAGGAGGTGAGAACTAATAAAAAGAAAAGAAAAGGTGAGGCAAGGAAACAAGAATATACTAGCATGTAGGGAGAAGACGCTTATAAATGTACAACCGGCAGGTTAGTAAGTGAGGTGTGGTCCAGCCCCTGAAACTGTCTTTTCAGCATCCAACTAATCTTTTGAAACACATAGCCACAAACCAATGCTCACCTGTCTGAGTGTTCCTCCAACACCTGGTAGATGCTGATACGGAAGGTCTCATTATCATACCGTTCATGGATGAAGTCTTTATATATACGGAATTCGGCAGCAGTGACTGCCTCACCCTCAGGGATTCGTGATAGATCGAATTTGAACTCTCGATGATGCCGCCGCACCGGTAGGAATTCTTTATCGTGCTCCACTGCAAAACATAAACATAAAAAAAATATGAAAAATGTATCTTTAAAGAGGCTGTATGTATTCAAAGAATGTTTCCCATTCACATGAGTTATGTTGCATTCTCCCCTTTAGCAGTGATACAAAATTTTTACAGGCAGACACAAAGAGCTAATGTGACTTTTTTTATGAAACTTAAAAGCTTTTCGTGTGGTATTGAGTTGCATCTTCCAGGGAAACAAAACATATGCTTGCAAAGTAGGAAGACAACAAATGTCTTTTACGCTCAGACTTTCTACAATTCATTTTTCCTAAACCATCCATCATCCTCAGTTATTAGCGAGGAGATGACATAGCTTGTCAGACTCGGGGTCAGCCCCAAATTAAACACATCTATAGCTATTCAATACACATGTTGGCTTATGATTGAAACATTCATGAGAACTAGCACTAAAAGCAATGCATCTGGCACACACTGAGCCGTGATAGAGAGATGCAGGCGGACTCTGACAGCTTTATGAGCCTCTTTCTTCCCCCTCTCTTCCCTTCATAGCCCCAGAGAGTCATCCAGTCTGCCCTTCATCTGGTTCTCATGAGTTGGAGCTTGATGTTCGGTGTACCCCTTCCCCACCCCTTGTTCTCTCTCATCCTCACATCCCAGCTTTCCAACCCCTCCTGTACCTCCCTGACCTTGCTCATCTCATGTCCCAGCAGGAAATCCCAGGGGTCAGTGCCTTTCTTATCTCATCATCTCCTGAGGCACCCGCCACTTTTGTCTTTATTAGCTGATAGACAGGTTCCCCACCCATATAAGTATGTATGCATATACACACAAATATAAAATATGCACTCAAATGTACAAAAAGAAATCAAAGAAAATAATAAATATACATTATTGAGTCAGGCTCAAGTGATATTGAAACTTTTTTTTTTAAAAAAGCTTTTTTTTTGCTTGTGTTTAATTTAAATGAAAGAGGAGGGTGACAGGAAATGTCAGTGGATCGCCATAGTTATAGGATTTGTCCTCATCTGTCGAGATATAAAGTGGGATTGTGGGTGAAATGACACTTTCTTCTGATGACTTATGTGTTAGATAAATTTCCAACAGCTCATATGTGTTGTTATAGGCTTCAACAGACCCCCTTTAAGTACATTACTTCATTACATTTGGAGAAATTGATTTGTAGAACACAGGTATCCCCTTGGTCAGTCACCTATAGTTAACAAAAGTTCAAATATAGGGTTAGGATTACAGTTTTTCTCAGTCGCTTTGGTGCGTTTCTCAGATCAGAATTGAAATTCTCATAACTATTAGTTCAACCTCCACAACACTCAGTCATTTGTGCACATCATAGTAGCAATTTCTCCTCTCTCTGAACAAACTGCAAATGATTTTGGACATGAATCAGTTGCTTCCATACATTTCCCTGCTGCTTTCTGACATTTCCATTTGCTTATGTCATGTCAGTCAAAAGTAATCATACCTATGGATGCTGAATAGTCATTCCCAATAAAACTAATAGTCATACATCCATTGCTTAAGTCATCACACACAAAATTGTTGAACTAGTTATCACATGCCAAATATTGGCCATCTGTCAAGCAAATCCTATACCTTTCTGTATCATTGTTCTTGGAAATGTCTCCGAAATTGAACAATTGATCTCAGGTGAATTACAGCTGTCACTCATGAGGAGGCTCTACCAAATGGGTGATTTTATGTTTACATGTATTCTACAGTGAACAAGTGACTGTAGCATATTTTTCTTTTGCACAATTCTGTAGGATTACAAACACTTCTACACAATGGAAATGTGAAACGTACATATTCAGTGTCTTAGTTACTCCCAAGACTCCCATAACATCTACAGTGACTTTACTGCACATTTCAGATGGCTGTACAGGTAGGCCATAGTGCTGTTGTCAGCATTTTCAGGTGTCACCAATTGTTTTTGCAATGGGAAACACTGAAATTATAAACTGTCATAGTGGAAACATGACAATGCCATTTGACTATCTTGTTCATAAAGATGGTGTCAAGACTTTTCATTTTGATGGCACTGACAGTTTCATTGACATGGATACTTGCTTTTGAGGTATGGATAATCAATTCTGTGCATGTGACGTGCTTTTGCAGGCTATCCACTAGGTTTTGCAGTTTGCACTAATTGTTTTGGGAAATGCACTAACTGCTGTGCAAATGTTAATGGTGTTCTGAGAAACGCACCAAAGCGACTGAGAAAAACTGTAAGTTTCTCACAAGAATTTTAGGCAGCTATTCCAGCCAACAAAGCAGAAAGGTGCCCAAAATCTTATACAAGTCACAAGTAACATACACAAGTAGATAGATAGATAGATAGATAGATAGATAGATAGATAGATAGATAGATAGATAGATAGATAGATAGATAGATAGATAGATAGATAGATAGATAGATAGATAGATAGTGTTGGGGCATAACGGAGTACATGTACCGACGTTACGTATTTAAAATACAAAATATGAGTAACTGTATTCCGTTACAGTTACCGTTTAAAAAGGTGATATTCAGAATACAGTTACGTTGTTGAAATAAAGGGATTACACGGCGGTCTTTTCCTGTTTCATATGTTAGGCTATGCTCTCTCTAGAAGCATGTAAATATAATAATAATAACCACTGCAGCCTTTCAACACCTCTCTCTGTCTCTTGCTAGCAAAGTTAACCCACACAACAAAGTAAAGCTAGTTTTTGGCTACGAGCCCAACACGGAACCCGACGTATTGGTCAGAGGTCCGTTTACCTCGGTTCGGAGCCACGGACCTGTTTTATATACACGCGGAATAGTTTTCTATACGAGATCGCTGCAAAAAAGTGCAGCCTTACCTAATGTCCACCCTACTGTTACTCATTTTATATTAAGATTTAAACATCCAGTTGGTATTGGTATGGCGAGTAACCCTCAATAAATCACACAGCAATAGTACATTCATGTAGCTGTAAAAAGCATGACAATATATTAAGTAATCCAAAGTATTCAGAATACGTTACTCTCATTGAGTAACGTAACGGAATACGTTATAAAATACATTTGGGGGCATGTATTCTGTAATCTGTAGTGGAACACATTTTAAAAATAACCTTCCCAACACTGTCGATATAGATAATACAAGTACAAGGATCTCTTTCCTACATCCCCTTTCATTTCTATCTTTATTAAACCCTGTTGCTGAAGGACAACGTACAATGGCAGCACTGTGAGATGATTCGGTATAAGAAAGGATCTAATTACTCTTCAGTGAGGCACAGCTTTAGGCTCCCATTGTTCTCCATCTATGGGCACACACTGAACTGGTTTCAAAAGCTGTACAGCTTTTTAAATTCAAGGTTTTGTGGATTTCACCACATGCTTTTATCAATTCAACACCAGTGGATCTAGGCAGTGCCACTTGTTTATTATCTCTTCTCATCAGAGCCTTCATTGAGCTCCCACCCTGAAGTCAAACATTACAACATTATACTGTGTTTTGACAATACATGCATGCATACAAGCTTGCTTATACCTCTCCACCTGCAGGTCACCTCAAGCTCAGACTCTACTGCACACTGGATAACAGCACAGTGATGGCTCACTTTTGGCCTCTGACCACTTAAAGCAAAGTCTGTCTGTTTGGGGCCTTTGTTGCAGGCATATGCTGTAAAAGAATTTAACATTTCTGATCATTTGAGGTTCAAAGACTCCTATGTAACTCTAAAGAAGTGTGAAAAAGAAATATATATTCTCTTTCATATTCCTACATCACTATCATGTATCATCTTCCAGGACCTTCTAGGACACATCCCCACACAACAGGACATGCCCGCAATATTATGAGGAATGCAACAAGTAAGGACTACCACTTTAATGTTATTATTCCAGGAAACAATTACTTCTTGTTACTAATTTACCCTGGAACCTTCTCACACAATTTTAGAGCCTGCCTATTCTTCTACTGTCCCAGGGAACTCTCCCTCCTTCTGTAGCCCAGTGCAGGTGCAGTCCCTCTGGGGAGAAAGCCAGACCTGTTCTTGAGCCCCCCCTGAGCAGCCACCCCGCCCCTTTACTGTAAAAGCTCTTTATCTTTGCTTATGAGAGCAGTTGGATGCTGCTGCTGTAAAACTCCCACACTAAATATTTTCCTCTCACATCAAATGTCCACTCTTCAGTGCTGGTATTTGTGTAATTTGTGTAAAAAAATATAACGCAGCATACAGAGTGCAGCTAAGGCCTCTGCTATAATTCTTCCGTTTTCTCTCTTTTAATTCTCTCCAAAGGAAGCAGTCGTCAGATGAGGGGACAAGGCACAGTTAAAGCCAAGTGAGTGCATTTATGACTTCCTCTGGGAGGAAGTGAGTAGCCTTCACCCCACCTGTGTCGCAAAAACACACACCACAAACATGGCGAACACACCCTCTGATGCCATGTGAACCCTTCATTCAGAGTTTTCAACGTCCAAATCAGTCGGAGTCCTTAACACGGACACACACACACACACAAACAGAAAAATAGTCCATTGCACACGCACAACTATCACAAAGTATTGCCTGTGAAGTGAACAGTCTTGTGCGTCACAGCACGGTAACACAATCATTATGGGTTTTTGTAATCCATAATTAGAGACGCAGCAACACACAAATGCAAAGAGGCAAACACACACACACAAGCACTTACTCTTACACAGCGAGCTGCTTTTATCATTTGGTCTTAAGACGTCTGATTGCTTTTTCTAAAAACGCTGATGATGCATGGTTATCCCATATCATTTAACAAGAAACAAGAGCAGGCCACACACGTGCACAGCAGCACACATCACAGATATCAGAGGGACAGTGAGTCCTCCATCCTCTCAGTTTACCATGCACCTGGCAGCCAGAAGGTTTTTCATGAACACTGTATTAGCATCTTAGCCCGTGCTAAGCCAAAACCGCAATTCTTTCTCGAGAGAAGAATCAAATGTAAAAAAGGATCATTCTGAACACATTTTTTGAATTATCAAAAAAAACCAAAAAAAATCCAACATGTCTTTGTGTTAAAACAGATATTGTGTGTATAGACATAGACTCCTATAACACTTTTTGAGATAGATTTACATGCCCCCCTACCACCACCACCACCACCAGCTCACAAGAAAAGGACAATATGTTATTTCAGCACTTTGTATAAAGCCACGGCTTTAATGTCACATACACCTTTCTGGTTGCATAAATAAATCAAACTGAAATAGTCCCCAGAAAGTGCACTTACTCACTAATTTACTTGTGTTAGACTAACATTTGAGTAAATTACTGCTCTGTGAAATCATAGGGCTCAAGGACTTTTATCCATTAGAAAAAAGGGATTTAAAAAAGCCCACTCACATTTAAAACCTACATATTTAATAACAGCAAAAACAGACACGACCACTGTTGATTTACACTTCAATAACTTTTTTAACCATAAAATAACAATTTCAAAATGAGTAACTGCCACATTAACACATGTCAAAGAGAGTGACTCCCCTTTTCATTTCCACTCTGGCCTCAAATGCATTACGTAACTTTGCCTGATTGGACACAATTTTTCCACAAGAAGCATGCTGCTTACTGCTCAAAGGCACTATGTCACAAACCACCAAATATGAGCTTTGTGACAGCTTGAAGAAGACCAAAGAGGACGCTGACTAAGAACTCTAAGCAGGGGGGAAAAGTCTTGTGCAAGAGGCAGGACAAGAGTAAATCTTTGGCTTGCTTTAAGTCTGAATAGTGAGAGCTCAGCACTGATGTCAACCTGGCACTCATGCAACTGAATTAGGAAGTAATATTAACTGGCTTACTAGGAGTATTTATTGACCATTAAAAATGGGTAACCCACATATGTCCATTAATAAGTCAAAGATTAATACACAAAAGTTACTTTTCAACACAAATAAAGAGTTTAGCCTTGTCTGATTGTTAGTAGGATTACTCAAATATAATAAATAAATTTGCCTGGAATTTTTTTGCCAAAGATTTAGCAATGATTGAATTTCATTCAGATCCTTTTTTGTTTGTTTGTTTTGTTCTTTGCAAAACAGGACATGTTGCATCATATTTCAACAAATAGTACATATGAAACTGAAGAAAATGTGGGAAATACTGTCTTGTTTTTGTTCTCAAGAAAGTATTATAAACTAATCTGGATCCAGATACATCTCTGGATCCGGGGACTGATCTCATGCATGATGTGGAGGGAATTTTCAGCCTGGGTGCAAATATGTACTCTCAGACCTCTCTTGTTATTATCATATTATGGAGATGAACAGTAATACACAGGTCTAGAGTGTATGTTGTCCTTCCTTCTCTGTACTTGTGTCCTATTCTTTATGCTTATATATGATTAGCTGGGTTCTTCTCTTGCTTTTGTGGGAACTAAACCTGATAGATCACGGGACATGTAAGCAGCAGCAGTAATGGTAATCAGCTCTTATTCTAAGTCACAAGGGAGGCTGTAGCAAAAACATCTACAAAGTGAATAAATACCAAGCCAATGAAAAATGATATTAATTTTTAAGTGCTCTAGTGCTGCTAATCAGCACCAGATGTGATACATCTCACTAAACAGATGTGAAAAGAACTAAACGAACAAATTTTTCTCTCATTGTGGAGATGGAGAAGTACCACACAGACCTGCACTTCCATGTACATATTCCTCTGTGTTGCCTCGATGACTTGATATGGGACCACCGGGCCCTGCACCATTCATGCCCCTCTGTCTGTTCCCATAGGAGCTGCCACAGTTCCTTCTCCACATATTGTGTGTTAAGAGCAAGATAATGGAGACCAGAGAAGGGAAGGAATGACTAACTGGTGAATTAGTTTAGACATATAAGAGGCTCTGGCTTGCAGACAACACTGTGTCACACACTTGTGCGCTCAGAAGCAGTTGTGTCACGCTATAGTCACACCAGAGGCACGCAGCTCTAGTTTTATAGCTAGTAGCCAAGTCAGGTAATAGCAAGTGAAGAACTCCAATATTTCTTTTTTAAATACACACTCATATGTCACATTCATTCCCTCCCCGCCCTTCTCTCTATTGCTCCTTGCATTCCTCTTCACAGTGGGCTGCCCGTGGTGCTGAGGCTAATACAGATGTTTCCCGCTGTCTGCAGGCCAAAGCAGCTGTGCAGAGAAACTTTATCTTTTCGGCGTCCAACAAGTCCCCTGAACTAAACCTCCACCATCACGTCTGGCCCAGTTTTTAGTATGTCCTACACACAGGGCCATATGATACCAAATTTCCCTGCCTATTCTCCTGAATCAACAGTATTGATTATCACCACTGGCCTCCTAGTATTAATTAACTTGTTGTTTTATGGTCCCAGAGGTGCTGCGTGGTATTTAGTCTCCAAACTCATACTCTGCCCCTCATCTCCAGAGGTTTAGGCCTCCTGTGCTCCCAGACATAAAACATTTCAACACTTTCTCAAGTTCTTTTGTATGTTTTTCTACTCCCCATCTCTCTTTCACACACATCCACACACTTTCTCTGAATGCAAAACATAGCATTCCCTTCCTCTTCCCTTAATTTCTCCATGCTTTTCTATTAAACACAGCAGAGAGAAGCAGAGAGATTTCCACCTTTCATCTATTCTTGAGTTGCTGAATTTGTTTGTCGCTGTCTTTCTTTATTACAGCTTCTTCCCCAGCTGTGTTTGAGGAGGCTTCTCACATGTGGGCCAGAATAAAGTCTGGCCTACAAAGTATGCGTTGAAGGCCAGTCTTTCCTCTTTGCATGCAGCCTGTCCTTGACACTGTGACTGTAACACATCTTTCTTCCTCCTCTAGATTTATGTAATCGCTTCTGTGTACACTCCCAGTGAATGAAAAAGCACATGCATATTTATCTACTTTCATGTGTACAAGTGTGGAGAGCAACGTATGCTCACTTTCCTGCTCAGAAAGAATGTTTCTGGAGCTAATTAGTGTTATTGAGTGCACGTTTTATTGCCTTCTGCTGGACAGGGAGTGAGCAGAAGCAAAGGAATGTAATAGCTAGTACAGATAGCCCGGCCTTCCTCTCAGGTAATTTCTCTTAATGTACTCCACAATTTGATGTACTGCACCAAGGTCTAGTGTGTAAATAAATACCACAAATGGAGACAATTAATCTCTTTTCTCATAAGCTTCCAACAGCTTCACAGAGTACACAGCTGACAAGATCAAGGAAGATTATGTTTTTTTCCCAATGTCTTATCTAAGAAATTCACCTGTTGAACCCAGGAGTCCGAAATGATATCTGGATGTACATAACAGAACCTCTGTGCATTTGGCCAGGCTAAGGCACTCGCTGAGAGAGATGATGAAACAATCTGCGGGTGGGACGATGTGGCGAGTGGTCAAAAAGCCCAGATGTACTAAGCAGCGGGCGTTCTAGCTCTGCCTCAATGATAGACGGACCTCCTTCATTGCCAGGAATGCTGCACTCATTTTAGTGTTTCTAATAATTTTACTCTCCTTCCTTGCATATTTCTTTTGTCCATATGTGGCTCTAATTCTGCAGTAACTGAAATAATTTGCTTTTTGGCTAAAACCCCAATATGCATATTGAAATGCAAAAACCTGATCCACTGAATAAAAAATATTTCCACACATTTTCCTACTTTTCTATCGTCTGCGTTACTTTGGCCTTGCCTTATCAGTGCGCAGCAGCATCTGCACTCCCCTGCACTTCCATGACAGCAGGTACCAAACAGTGAAGCTGAGAGGGCAGATGGGGCGAGAGCAAAGTCAAAGATCCTGGGACCAATAGCTCTGTTGATGCAAAAACAAATGCACCGCTCTTTGCATGGCACTGAGGCACTGACAGGGCAGAGGGGAGAGAAAGAGAGAGAAGGAATGAAATGAAAGAAGAAACATGAGGATAAAGGCGGATCGCAAATAGATGCCACACATTTCATTCCTTATTGTCTTTCCTTGTGTGAACATCTTGTGCTTGTGAATTTTCATGTTGGAGCCGTGACGGGAGTGCGAACTCAAACACTATTTTAGAGCCACCTACCCTGCCCAGTCACCAGCTGCATTGTGTAATGTGTGTTAGTTCTCCTAGCAGAAGATTGCGTTAGCGGAAGCCCATAATACTGACCAGATTCCTCACCAGGCTCCGACAGCCAAATCAAAGCTTGTAAAAGCCAAGCAACAAATGTACGCAAGTGGTTTTATGATAAGTGCTGAAATATTGTGCCTGTGAAGCATGGAACATGAACTGGCTGTCACAGGTTTCTATTTCTTCAGGCAAGCAGCTGAGTTTCCCTTGAGTTTCCTCACAGCTATTTTATTTATTTCAAGAAGGAATGGGCTGTGATTCCACCAAATGAACAACAAGCTGATAAAAACAGGGTGTCAATGTGGCCATCGCACGTGCGTAAGACACTGCACTGTGATGCAGGAGACAATTTTAAGAAGTTTCTCCTTCTGCCAACATGAGTATTGTATGTGAATTTTCCTGAGGTCTATAATAAGGGGTGGCTTGGCTGGATGAGGAGGGTGTGGCTCCTGTGGTCACAAAATTAGAGAACATAAAAACAGGGGGATGAGGGGAAGAGTGGGTGAGTGGGGGAAACTGAATGGCTGCAATTCCACATCTCTGAGTTGTTTTATCCTATAGTTAATCCCTACAGTTTATCCCTGTCTTCCAGCACATTATATCAAAACAAAGACTGCTGTAGATTTAGGATGTGGCTGCTTTATAGTCACAGTCACCTTTCAATAATGTCTGATTGCCTTTGACAAGGGAGCTGATGCAAGTTGCACGTTCCAATATTCAGAACCGTCACTGTCGAGTAGGTTCTTCAGATTCACTCCTTAGTTAATGAGTAGTTGAAAAATGAACTGTGATTTGATGTAGTGAGCAACATAAAAAGATTTCAGTTAACCTCTATTATACATCATACAGAAAAAAATCTCAATATA
The DNA here is from genome assembly GCF_965226115.1 of Aulonocara stuartgranti. Taxonomy (NCBI): domain Eukaryota; kingdom Metazoa; phylum Chordata; class Actinopteri; order Cichliformes; family Cichlidae; genus Aulonocara; species Aulonocara stuartgranti. Next base: position 24,150,710 of record NC_138956.1, read on the forward strand.
GGGTATTTCAAAGCCAAATTGAAGGAATCTTTTTTTTTAAAACTGGATTTGTTTGCTGTCTCATCTTTATTTTGATAAAAAGATCAATATTACATCCATGGCAGAGCTAAATTAGCTTTGTACAAAGATTTAAAGCACGGGGCAGCATCTAGCCTGGCTACATCAAAACTACAAGCATCTCTGAAGTTCACCAGCTGTTTTATTCATACAAAAACAGAAATGTAAAAATGACAGCTTTAGGGTTTTAAGGAGGAGTTGTGTCAGATAGAGGATGACAGTATACAGTAAGCTACTGGAGCAATGAAGAAATAGATTGGCAAATAAACCTCGGCAAAATGTTGCTTTTACACTTCACTGTTTTCATTAATTAAACAAACAGGGTGTAATTAGTGCAAGTCTCAGCTGCCCTGCTGCTTCATGTTTCACAGCGAGCTATTGATCTTTTTACCCAACAGTCCACTACAAAGTGATAAAGCGTGTTCACTGAACAGCCAAATTATTGCTTTAAAACAAAAATATCTGCATGGCTCTATACCAGCAGAAGCAAGTGAGAATGACTGTACCAAGAAAGTCCCAAAAACTTTATTCTGGCGGAAATGGGTCGCAACGTTTTCAGTGAGAGAACTGTTTCGTCACTCATCCAAGTGACTTCTTCGGCCTCTTTGGAGACTGACTTTATCACTTTGTAGTGCTTCGGCTTTTTGGGATTGTCTTACCTGGATGATTGAGCATGCATCAAGATACCAAGAAAGTCTTTACAGTCAGTGTTTCTTCGAGGTTCTCACATATTCTGTATAAATCTCAGATTTGTGATCCTCAATGAAGCATGAGGTAGAACCCAGAAGTAAGGTTTATGGGTGCAGAGGGCAAACATGTTTTATGGCTGCAGTGAGAGTAAGAGGTCAGCAAAGCTGCTGTTAGTATAATCTCAAACCTCTCCATGGCCTTCAAGCAAAAGACGTCTGGTTTGACCACAAGTCTTAAATGTAAAGACTCTTCTTCCTGTGGTTACTGTTTCTTCTTGTGCAAAGGCTCAAAGGCATGTGTTCGTGACCGTGCACACACTCCTGCTGTGGCAAGTTAATGATCGTTAAGTGTGAGTAAGTTATAGCATGAAACTTTGCTGACCCTTTCCCAGAGAGTCAGTGCTGTCAGACCCTACAGCAGTATAAATGCATCACGCAGGCATGATGTCATCAGTAGCTGCCAGTGGGCAGGATGTTTCCTAACGTGGTAATCGCTCTACTGTGGATAGTCACTCTGTACCCAAGAGATCAAACTCTCTTTGCTCTTTATAGGATAAACATCTTGAGCAAGCTACACTTCCCTTGCACTCCACTTTTCATCACCAGTCTCCTTTTAGCATACGGAAAGTATGACTTACTTGTTCCCAGTTCTGTGTTTAAAACACTGTTAGAGTGAGAGCAACCGAAAAATAAAGAAAAAGACAGATCATTACAGGGTATCAATTTGTATAATTTAGTGCAGTGTTCCAGTCTTGTTTGTTCAGCCCCTTTTGACTGACTACGCATATCTGGTTTTAGGTACCAGGTGTGTTATTAGAGTTAATGAGCTCTATAGGGATCTAAAGGAGGTGCAAATAGTGGTAGTTAACTCTAGGGAGAGTGGTGCCGGGGTGAGATACCCCCTGCAGAGTAGCGGAAGCGCGCAAAGCAGGACTGAGGGGTGTGAGGGTGCCGAACAGGCACTTGGGCTAATGCGAGCCGTCAGATCTGTCCGCTGCCGCTCCGAAGCCTGAGGTGTCGCAGAAGTGTCTCAGATCCACAGGACCGGGATGAGAGAGCAAGAGAAGGTAGAGGAAAACAAAATGTGATCAGAAAAAGGGAGGCCCTACAGGCAGAAACAAAAAAGGATTATAGGAACTTTTACCGCAACTTCAACTGTAAAATGGTAACAGCGCCATCTGTGGCTTCAAGTAGTCATTAAAGGATTATGGCCCGTTAATAGTGTGGAGCTCAAGGGTATCGGTACATAACCTATTAAATGTGAAACAAAAAATCCTATTTCAGTGAGACATGCCAGAACTTTAAGAATTGCTGGCAATTAGAAAAACAAAGGATAAAATTGGTCTTAACTTGGAGTAATAACATGACACTACCATATCATAACCTTGTGAATTTGCTAAATGTAGCTTCCACTAAATGATTGCCTTAGTGTAGCACTGTGATTGACTCACAGCCCCATAAGAATACATTAATCCGTGATTGCATGAGAACAGGAAAAACGCTGTGACTAACACACCTCATGAAAACATCTTGCAGTAATAGACTATGCCCTCACCTCCCTCATCACACACACACACACACACACACACACACACACACACATACACACGCGCACACACACAGCACAGGTGACGATGTTGCTTCTCTTTAAGTCATCCAGGATGCAAATAGCAGACAGCCAAGTCATGGCCCTTTCCTGTGGTTGGGAATGTGAAAATGGGCATTTCAGGTAAAATTCATTATTGTTACTTAGCTATGACAGCAGTGTGAGTGTGCTAATTTTCTGGTGTGCTACATGTACATATGCGGCACACACCCAGGACCTGGGTGAGCTGCGCTCCATGCAGCAGTATGCATTCTGAATGCATGCTGTAAGTCATTTACACAGCTGGCCTTTTAAACTGAAGTGACTCAGAGAGAGGACTTCCCTGGCCTGAGGTCTGTCCCAAAGCCCACACCCACCCTAGCTGGCTGCATTGGTCTCTGCATATACTCAAACAAGCTGACAACAAAGTGTATCAGCTCTGTTGAGTGGCAATCAGTAAGGAAGAGCGAGAGCTAGAACAATTATTTTACATTCTACATAATATGGACTATTCTAGTGGCTCAGGGATCTTTGATTTTGATGGCAATTCTAAAATCAGATCCATTTTCACATATTTGACCTTAAATTTAAATGCAAACAGTGCATGAAAACGGGCCTTTCAGGAAGCAGTGCCTAGGGTACAAAGTCTGACTAATGTACCTTGGCTCAGTAGCTATGGAGACATGCAGTTTTGAGGGACAATTTTTAAATAAAAGCTACACTCATTTTGCTCTCAGACAACCTAAATAAGAAAACAAAAACCACAACGAGCAAATGTGGAAAGGAAGGAATTTGGAGAGGAAATAGTCAATCCATTTGAAAGCCATCACTTTCTTCTCTGTGAATTCCCTCTCCCTCCCTCCCTCCCTCCCTCTCGTGTAAAGGGTAACGAAATTGCATATTATCTGCTGTTTTGAATAAAGCCACCAGGATGTCTATTTGATGGTATCACATGAGAGTACGGAACCAGCCTAACAATAGGCCCTACTGATAGATTTAACACGTGGCAGATTAAATCACGAATGCGCTGTTTATATCCAAATGAGTGTCATTTGAGGGAACACTAAATATGTGCTGTGAGGAAGACTCAACCTGAGCAGATGCCATTAGTGATTACATTAGCCACAAGATTTCAAGAGGGCAGTGTGACTTTGTTGTTGTTAACATAGGAAATAAAAAAAGTTCTCCCTAGTTGATGTAAGCCATCTTGCAAAAGGTTTTTGCTAAAAAGATGTTTGCAAAATAGACAGACCAACTTTATCACTCTGCCAAAGGCTCCCTTCTCCCTCCTTTTTCGCCATCTTAGTGCCGTCTTGGCCCTTGACTTTGTGAGGCCCTTGACTTGTGTCTTGAGTCTCTGTGGTCAGATCCATCTGTGTCACAGCCTGTCAAAAATAGTCACAATGCAGCAGCTCCCACAGTAATTACACAGTGCAGTGGAGGAGCCAGTGTCACCTCCCTCTCTCTTGCCAAGACACTCCAACAATGAGCTTTCCAGGATTGAATGTAAATGTCTCACTGCTTGCAGAAAGTCAAGAAACAAAATCTATTGGCTGACAAAAACCGTAACCACCCGTATGCCTGCTACAGATTTGATTTATTTCTATGTCTGTCTGGTACCAGATTGATATGTAAAAGCTACTCTTCTGGAACCTAAATGGAGCTGTTGCTGTGACTACATAATTTGTTAAGTAAATTGAATTATAATGATGCTTTTATCAATCCATAAATCTGATAACACATGCTAATGTTTTGATTATTTACACTTTACAACCTCTGACTGTTGCTGGCAGCAATAAAAGGTCAATAAACATATTTGATTAGATAAGCACATTGGGCCAGAAAACAACTTTCAACAAAGCAGTTTTATTGATGTGAAGTATGTCCTGTGCGATTGTTATTCACTTTGTGAACAACTGAATCTAATTAAACCACACTGTGACTACACTAACATCACTGGCTGGCATTATTTGTGATGTGAGGGATGTCTCCAGATTAGAGTTAAGGGAGGACCCAGTGCACTTTGAACTCATTCTGCTGTTGACTTACTCATTCTTTAGATAACACATGGCTGACAAGTTAGCTGCTGCTGGTCCATCATCCACAGAACAGCACCTGAACATTAGCTGGTTGCACAGCTGTTTAACAGAGAAGGACACTGGAATGTGCCACTCCTGGTATTAGCTAGATAACTGCAGTATGTAAACGTGGTTATTGTGCTGGTCTCCTTTGTGTGGACACAGGTGTACCATCAGAAAAATACTTGTGCTGTTTCTTTACGTGAAGCGCTGTAAGAAGATAAAATACCACCACAGTCATTCTGCTCTTCCACCTTTGACACTTACATATCATATGACTAAAAGCCTGATTTGTCCCAAAAACAATGTGTAAGATGTAAGCAGAGTGCAATAATAAAAGTGCTAAATCTCCTTGTTAAAAAAAGAACACCGACGCGAATTAACATATGAAAATTCTCAACACTTATAATCGTCAAGCCAAAGATATGTGTCCTTAAAAAAAGCTTTTTTTCAAAGTCCTTGCTATGTGTTTGATAATTAATATATAAAGACAGTCATACTAGTACTACATTTTAATAATCAAATAAAAGACCTGGATTATTGTGACGCGCATAGCAACGATTACATTGATAATATTTCGACGTGTTTATTATTCTCCACCGTCTTGTTTTTCTGGGAGGGGATTTATATAAAATTGAATGTGATGGGAGACTTAAGAAAATAAAGTGCCTACCTAAATTCACAAAGCTCATGACCATGTCTGCATCGTTTAAGAAGTTGTTGTCTTGCAGGCTGGCTATCGGTGGACCCTGTGTGGTGAAGACGGGTTTGTAAGGATAGGAGTATCTGTCCTCGTCTCCGTCTGTAGACATGGCGTTGTATAAGTCCAGCATGAACATCGGGGCAGCATTGTGTTTTCCATGGAGGTGGGGTCGCGGCCGGTGCGGCAGCCCCAAGATCGACAGGATCTCCCGCTGCATCTCTCTGCGCTCCTGGCTCTTCAGCCGACGGTGGATGAAACTGGAGTGAAACTCGTTGTCCAACGTAAAGTTCGTAAAGGCAGTGTTTGCCAGGACGCAGTAGCTCCAAACCAAGAGCAAAACGGGAGCACGCTTATCCAAAATCTGTGCCATAATGCTCGCAGTGCGTAATTGCGCCCAATTCGGATCACTGAAACTCTAAAAAAAAATGGTTAGTAAACTTTTAGCAGCTGTGTTTAATATCCAAAATCAGTTACGGTCCCTCATGTTGAGGGACGTGCTGCCGAGTGAAACATCAACTTCACTTCAAAGTCCTTTTATTGACTGCTTTCCTGGACGCGTGGACCTCATGCGCAACCTGCGGTCAAGCTCTACCAGCTGTAGTGCAGCCTGCAACTGCAGAGAGAAGGCTGCAGGCAGACAGGTTTCACTAGGAGAGACGAGAACAAGTTTTGAGGAGGCGCTATTTGCAAAGAGGAGTAGAGGGAGAGAGAGAGAGGGAGGGGGAGAGAGAGCGAGAATGTTATGGTTGCCTTATTGAGCAGAGCTAGCCTGGCTTTGTTGCCAGTAGGAGAACGCCTTGAGGCTACATGTGCAAATAAGAAAAGGATTAGGACTGGGTTTGTATTATGACGCTTCAGTTTATTATACACCACATTTCGTCAATGCTTTCCACATTTCCTAGTACCTGTAGGCTCGTGATAATTCACTAACGACTGATGTTAAGACAACCACAACAGACCGTTCATGGTGAGTGTACATATGGAAGGCTGATTTCAAATCATTGAGTTCTTATTTGACTTTGCAAGTGAGTACTTCAGTACTGTAGGAGAGGTCGCAACATGTAGTTGCAGTCCTGCCATTACAATAGTTAATTGGCTGATCCGCAGGTGCACTCTCTGAATGCCTTGGGTCATGTGGCTCTGAGACTCTAAAGCCTGTTATCTTTTGATGTCAAAGAGGCTGTACTGCAGCCTCACAACTGCCATTTCACGCTGCATTTCTGAAGATATCCTAGTTTTCCATCCCCAAAGCTAGAGCAGGAAGTTTGTGACAAAAGCAGCAGTGCACAGGGCTCAGACTGCAAAGGAGGGGTGCAGATGTTCGGCAGCTGCTTCATTCCTCCATCTGCCCCCCTGGCACCAGCACCTCTTAAACACCACACTTTAATAGAACGCTCCTGACCCTCATGTGCGCTTTGCTCTCACTGACACAGGCGGAGGGACTTCAGATGGCCCGAGAATGACTGCTTTATCTAGAGAGTACTCACTGCACAGAGAGAGGAGTTTCAAAGGGTCTTCAGGCTACAGCCTGCCAGGTGATTTTTATGACAATAAAATTAGACTTCAATGGCACAGCAAGAGAGGCTGCCAGACAGCTTAAGCTATGATTGCAAACAGAGGAAAGGGAGGAAAGGAGGTAGAGCATGTCTTGGGGTCTTAGCTCACCTTCCTGCCCATTTAATGTGGTTGTTCTTGTCTTCAAAGGCGTTCCACTCCTCTTTTTTCCAATGACAATTCAACATTGCTTAAAGCATTAAAGCTTACATACCCTGCCACTACTCATTTTGTATATCTAATACTCTATTTGCTTTTAACTCGCCTTTCAGTAGTATGTAACATATAAACATTTCTATCCGGTGCCTCAGATAGAATCAGCTAATGGCTGCAGGTGTTTACATAACAGCAGTTTCCGACAGAGGACTTGAAAGGTTCTGGGTTATAGCTATACATCTTCCTCTCTTTCTCACTTTCTTTTGACTTTCTCATTGTCTCATTCTCATGCCCTTTCTGTAAGTCTGGTGAGGTCAGATGCCCCCAGTGCTCTTCAAACAACCCCCAGCCCTCAGTTCGGTTTGTGCCCAGAGAAGGGCTGACAATCCTGGACAGGACAATAAGAACAGACCCCCCTTTGTTTCGGCCTCCATGAGTCTGGTGACAGTCCCAGTAAACAGTGGGCACAGGCAGAGGCCAGGCAGGGTAAGCTGCACTAAGGGGCCTTTGACAAGGGGGACTAGTAGAAAAGTAGAACAAACAGTGTTTGAATATCCTGTCAGTAATGCACACACACATACAAACTTCCAAAAGAATAGCCACAACTTGTCTCAAGTGTGTCCCACTAAATTGAATATTTTGGCTAAAATACACAAGCCGGACAAATGGTGAGACAATCTGTTTGGGCCTGTAAAAGAAAATGTTAAAAATAAATGAATAAAATAAAACATACACAGATTATTTCTGCTTAGCTGCTGAAAAACGTAGACATGCAGTGTACCTGAGTAAGTCTTTTCAGGAAGAAAACTCTGCTGAGTTGAACAGCTGTGCAGCCATGATGACAAGGCTTATTCTATTAGAGCTCATAATGGTAAACTCAAAAGGTCTTTTCTTTTAAAACCCAGCATTTGGCCTGGAGCATTTTGACTGCACACACATGCGCTCTTTCCATTATGATCTTAGGGGATCTGAGCAAATAAACACCCCACTACACTCCAACAGGTTGGAGCATGATGCAAAGCTCCAAAGAAGACCACACAGCGGTGCAGTGAAATATACCTGGAAATGCTTTCACATCCAGGTAACACTTCAAAATATTGTGCTTCTTTCTTTTTACTTCTTTTTAGCTATGACAAGAGTTGATGCTCTTTCTGTCTGCCCGGTTAACACTGCTTAGGAGCTCAAAGCATGCGGTCAGAGGTCAGATTAATATTTATTTCATGTGTTGCCTCAGAGAGCAGCAGGCAGTAGTCCTTTGAAGACTTGTGCATGCAGTGAGGCGGATGAGGTTTGGTGGAAGAGGGGCGGGGTCTGACCAAGTTGACCAACAGACGATACAGTAAAACTTTTTTTCAAGATAAACTGACCTTCAAATAAAGAAGTGTAGGGCTGGGGTGCCAGGACACAAGAGGGCGGAGGCACATTTTTTGCTCATGCCCCCTCCCTCTTCTGCTGGTCCTGTCCTCCTTCGTCTATGTTTTTGGCGTAACCCCACTGTGTGCGCTGCACAAACCGACGGCCTGTTAAAACAGCCTAACCAGGTGGAGCTGAGCTATTGCAAATGTTCCCCTTCTGGTGTCTCACACTTCCAGGGGCCTCATGAACATATGAGACACAGCTGTGAGACAGGCAGAAGAAAAGAGGGGGGTGGGTATATGAAACAGCTTCAAACTAGTTCACATTGTAAAGCTCAACAACCAAAGAACCAAAACTCAATGTTTAACAACTAAACGTAATGTTTTGCCAGGTACAAAAATCATGAAAAAGGACGGCGATAAAAATTCAAGAGGACTTTTATTAGACTTGAGCAATAACAAATAGGTTACATATACTTTGGAACTGGCAATTGCAACCCAACCCTTATGTCGTTCTTTAATTTGGTATAAATGAGCTTCATGATACTGTGACACGTCCAAATGATCTGCAGATATTTTCCACTGAGGAATATGTGATTATCTTATTTGAAATAGTGCACCTTGCAGCTTTCCTCTCCATCACTCACTGCTTTCTTTCAACCTGGTATGTCCTGCCACCCCATGTTTGTCTGCAAGCTGATATCACACTTGGGATCACCAGAGCAGCTTGAACCTGATTTATAGCTCTCAGCAGTCCAGCCAGACCCATCAGTTATAGTTGGTGTTGCTGACAATCAGAGATACCGTTTTAGTTAAGCCTTCTATAACACCCAGCTTAGTAGAGCTTATCCTTTATAGGATGTTATCACTCAGGCGCCCTGTCACTTGTGTCATCAGCACAGAGTCCAGGCTTGACACTGGTTTCCTCATCCAGCCACACACTTATCGGCATCCGTTACTGAGGTGTGTGGGCCTGATAAATGTCCACCCAGTTTCAGCAACTCTCGACAGAGGTCCCATTAAGATTCCTGTCTGTGTAGCGAGAGGCCTTGCCCCTTTGACTCTTGCTTTCATCACTCCGTAAGGCTATGTTGGTCTGTCAATCAGAGAGGACCCTGGGTGATCAGTCAGCCCCTCTTTAGGGGATGCTGGTCTGAGGAGCCATTAGAGAGCAGGCAGCATAGACAGACTGGCCAAAAATTGATGAGAAACAGAGGAGCAGCAGAGCCTGAGGTAGTAAGTGGAGGGGAGGTGGGAGGATTGGCGTGTAGTGGGGGGTAGAAGAGCAAGAGGTGGATGAGCTGAATGTGGATTGTGAAGGGAGGGTGGTTCTGTTTTCTATTTGTGAGGATTAGGTTGACAGATCTGTATTTAGTTTCTTTGGGCCTCTAGCTGCAGCTAATCCCCCTCACCTGCAGCGGCCGCCCCCCCTTTCTTTCCTCTGACCCTGCAGCCCCTTACTTCCCCCATGTTCCCCCTCCTGCCCAGCACAAACACTCATCCCGAGACAAGCACATGACTCGTTGCACTGTGTCTCCTCAGGTTAGGGCCTCACACTCGACACAAATCTCTCTTGGGCCAAAGGAACAGCAGGGGTCTCAGGCTTTCTGGAACAGAAGAAAAAGGACCACGGCAACCTGTGGTCTTCCACATATTAACATTTTTTCAGCTTGGGTGAGGGGTTGTTCCTCATCACTAAGAGATAGCAATTACTTTGAAATTAAGAGACATTACTACGGAAGCAGCTTGTCAAAGTCACTCAGGGGAAAGAGGGACCATTGGTAAAGCTGCACATTAGAAAATATTCAGGGTCAGGTCAGGGGCACGGACCTCTTCTCTTTAGATCCTGGCTCCCACACGCTCTGAGCAGGCCTTCACACTGTGGAAAAAAAAGACCACAGCGCCTCTCCAAACACACGCAGCATGCCTGCCAGCAATTCTGAAAGGTGGGGACTCTTGATGACCTAATAGTTGTAAAATCCAAGCACATTTTTCTGCTTTAATGAAGCGACTTGACTGCAGCACAATGCAACCAAGAGACAGAAACAGGTTCTGAAAGGTTGTTTATGAAGCAAAATGTGTAATTTCCTCAGGGTGTCGTATTTATTTAATGTCTTTTTAATGTTTGTAGCTTAAAACAGCTGCAAATAGGCAATAACTGTCTGATATAGTAAACTGAGCTCCTAACAAAAGAATGAGCAGCATTTGTACCATTTAAGAGAGCCTTAAAACACATGTTGGCCAGTATTATCGTTACGCACACAGCCATCATCAAAATTACATTTAAAAATCACTTCCACATGGCTAACAGAAACAATATATATTTGGCTTCTCACAGACGCTAACCACAACCAATTAAACTTGCACCCACCCTATGGAAACCACACACACACACGACACACCTTTGGACAAAAAGCAGCAAGCTCAGCGATACGGCTTTATGAATGTCACATAGGGTGCTGATGTGGATTTTTCTAGATTACCAGGATATGCCTCCTAATTTACACCACTGAGGTGTTAACTGGCCCACACACACTGGATCACTGGTCTTTATCTTCAACGGGAAGACTGGTAGGAATAAGTTTTAAGCTTATGTAGTGATGTGCAAAAAGACCTGAGCCACCCCTCATTTCTTTTTGTTTTGGCAGGAAAATGGGAAACAGGTGAAGGGATTAATTGAAACGTGCAAACATATACGGAGATACAGTTTACAAAGCAAAAACAGTTTGCCCAATTCTAACCAGGTGAAAGTCAACATTTGGTACAACCCCCTTTATTCTTCAACACAGCCTGAACTCTCTTAGGCAAGCTTTCTTATGATATTTATAGTATTCAGGAATAGTTCTCTGGCTTCTTGACGGACCTTCTTGAAGCTCCTTTTGGTCGTTGGCTGCCTTTTGCTCTGTTCTCTATCAAAATGATGCCTTTTTTCCACACTGCTTCAATAATGATGAGGTCCAGGCTCTGGGGAGGCCAATGCATGACTCATAGTGTTCCACTGTGTGTTTCTCAGGTATGCTTTTACTGCATTGGCAGTGTTTGGGATCATTGCCATGTGGAAAAAAGAAAGTTCTTGTGTGTCATGCAATTTCCAGATCAGATTACATTGTTGATTAACATCTCACAACACTTTTCTGCATTCATAATTTCATTGATTTTGACAGGCTATCCAACACCTTGTTTTGCAGATGGCTTCAGACATGCGCTGTGGCACCTCTGACTTCAACTCTTCCATACATATTGATGATGAGTTGAACCATCTTTAAAAAAATAAATAAATAAATTGGATTCATTAGTTTTCAGAAGTTGAAACTGACAAAGTTGTATTTTTACTACAGCATTTGTATACAGCATTTGTATTCTATTTTTATCCTATTGTATATTTTATTCTATTTATTCTACTGTATATAGTATTTTATTTTATTCTATTCTGTACATTTGTGTACAGTATTTTATTCTTATTGTATTCTAATTTTTGCTATGTAACTTTTGCACTGTCCACTCCTGCTGTGTTATCTTATCTTATTTTCTTCCTATTTGTTAAGAATATGGCTCCATGCCGTTCCTCTGCTCTAGATCATTTTTAGATCTGCCACTTCTTTTGTCCACCACTTGTCCAGTTTCTTCAGATTTATTAAGGTCACAATGCGCGCAGTACTGAGATATTCTATGTTTTCAGTTAATAGCTCTTTGGAAATCACCTTGTTCGTCCAAAAATGGTACTTTCTGTCTCTCAAACCGTGTTGTCTTTTGGATTTTCCCTAAATGTAACAGAAGAAATTGAAAAGTATTTACTTCACAATGTGTGAAGTATCTAAAGTGTCTAAAGATACAGTTTAAAATTGTCTCTTTGCCAAGATGTCTGTTAGGTGTCAGCACAACACTGTTCTACCTCTTGACATAAGTGAGTTTTTATGCTTGAATGATTCATAAGTCACTGTTAAGTGACCTAACAAAAAACAGGCCTTCAGAAAGCCTGGGGAACTATTGCTTAAGACCAAATAACTTTTTTTTTAAAAAAGTCTGAAGAATGTTAGTGTTGCCTGTTTATCAAAATCACATTAGTCTGAAGCAGCACCACTTTTATTTATTTATTTAACCTTTAGTATCGGTCATTAAAAACGGCGTGACAGTGTTAGGAGACACCTCTTTCTTTATTTTACTTTCAAAAATCATATTAATTTAAAACTTTTATTATTATTGATCACTTTATCGTTACTATTTGTTACTACTTAAGCAATGTATCTATTTATTAGCTCGGTTTTGCTTGAATACCATGTAGAAATTCTTAGGGCAGAATAATTGTTGCAAATTAATTTATTCAAAACAAATACTACAGGTCTGAACTGCGTGATCGACACAAAAACGCGCGAGATTTCCGTAAAACATCCTTACGCGGGAATTTCTTGCAGGTAGATAAAATGACATCTAGTAACAGGTAACGTGATGGAATCCCGTGCGGCTCATTTTTGTTCTGAAATTGATAAGCTCCATGCAAAACTGTTGATCAACGTGGGAGTCACGACAGACTGGCAGCGTGCTGAAAAAGAAATCAACCAGTAAGTTCAGACCGATCTACTCCAACCGGCTAATAGCCAGTTACGCTAGGTTAGCTTATTCTCTGTGTAGTGCAACAGTATTCACAGAGACTGTGGATGTTTTGAGGAGCCAAAGCGGTTTAATGTAACTGGTATTGCGGTTCTATTTAATATTTAAACTCATATTGATGTGTATATATTCACAAAGAGCAGTTTATCTAGGGTTTACTCGACATTGTGTTTCGTAGTTGGCTAGCTATGTACTTTACCAATTCACCATAGCCTGTCATTATGCCCTGTTATTATCCCAGTGTAATCAGTCACATGTAAAAATGTCTGCCAATCATGGGTAGTGTTAGTTAATTTGATTTTATCATGTACTCTACTTGAAACACTTTACTGTAGAAACAATTATGTGTCCGGGAAGTATTTAAAAATGTGGTCGTTAGAAAAAGATTTTGCACAAAATATGTTGAACTAGCAAGATTAAAATCATACACGGAGTTGCCCTTTTATTAGGTGCACCTGTTCAACTGCTAATTAAAGAAAATGTGTAGTTGGCCAATGATATGGCAGCAACGTGGTGCACGGAGACATGGTCAAGCATCAGGATATGCAGAGAATATTATGTGACTTTAAATGTGGTGTAGTTGTTGGTGTCAGACAGGCTGGTCTGTAGGTCTGAGATATTTTCACACAATCATCTTTAGGGTTTAAAGAGAGTGGTGCTGAAAAAAGTAAATATCCAGTGAGCAGCAGTTCTGTGGGTAAATACCTTGTTAATGCCAGAAGTCCGGTGGTGGGTCTCATTAGCAACAGGGATGAGACCGACTACAGAAGTGAGGTGAGACGCCTGGCCACGTGGTGTGCTGACAACAATCTCTCTCTGAATGTGGAGAAGACGAAGGAGATTGTTGTGGACTTCAGGAGAATGCACACCCAACATGCTCCTCTGACCATTGACGGAGCGTCTGTGGAGAGAGTGAGCAGCACCAAGTTCTTGGGTGTGCACATCACAGAGGATCTCTCCTGGACGTACAACACCACAGCACTGGCCAAGAAATCACAGCAGCGTCTCTTCTTTCTCCGCAAACTAAGAAGAGCAGGAGCACCAGCCCCCATCATGTACACTTTCTACAGAGGCACCATCGAGAGCATCCTGTCGAGCTGCATCACTGTGTGGTTTGGAGCCTGCAATGCGTCCTGTCATAGAACCCTCCAACGCATAGTGAGAGCTGCAGAGAGGATCATTGGTGTCTCTCTCCCCTCCCTCCAGGACATTTACAGCACCCGTCTCACTAAAAAAGCCCTTTGCATAGCGGCTGATCCCACACACCCAATGCAAAGCTTCTTCAAGCTGCTGCCGTCGGGGAGGAGACTGCGGAGTCTCCAGGCCAGGACCAGCAGGCTGAAGGACAGCTTCATCCATCAGGCTGTCAGGAAGCTTAACTCCCTCCCGATTCTGCCCCCTCTCCCCTCTCTCCTCCACGGTCTCACTGAACTCTGTCACACACACACAAACACACACACTCTCTGACTCACTCACTGGCCTGCACCAGTTACCAGTCACTTTGTGGAGCATTGGACTGCCATTACCTCATAAGACTTTGTTGTTACACTTTCTCTTACCATACATTACCAAATCTCCATTTGCACTATTTGCCTATTTGCACTACTCTGCCTGGTTTACACTCAATGTCACTTACCCATTATATTGTATATTATATAGCTTTCTTGTTATATGTAAAATTGTATTTATTTAAATTTTTACTTTTTAATTATTTTTAATTATTTTACCTGCATTTTTTAATCACTTTTATATTTAAATATATTTAAATGTTCATTTGCTATTTATCTAGGGAGTGAAGAGTAACGCAATTTCTATTCTCCGTATGTCCTGTACATGTGGCAGAATCGACAAATAAAGTTGACTTTGACTTTGACTTTGACTTTGACTTTGAAGTCAGAGCCTTTGAACTGCTTTGAACCAATGGGATAATTCAGTTAACTACTTGTTACTACCAAAGTGTGCAGAAGAGGAGCTCAGTATATGCAACATGTCACAACCTTGAAGCTGATGGGCAACAGCAGCAGAAGACCAGATTGGGCGCCACTCCTGTCAGCTAAGAAGAGGAAGCTGGGGCTACTGGCACACGCTCCTCTTGCCTTGTTTCAGTGGTTCAGACTGATGGTTGTGCAATAGTGTGGGAGAAAACTTGTTGGCACATTTTAGGGCTGTTAGTACCAACTGAGCAATGTTTAGTGTGTATTTTTGCTGACCATGTGCATCCCTTTATGACTACAGTGTCCCTATCTTGTAATGGCTGATTCGAGCAGGATAACACACCATCTCACAACATTCCAGTTATCTCACACTAGTTGCTTGAACAAGACAATAAGTTCTCTGTACTCGGATGGCCTCCAAAGTCTCCCATGGGATCACCTTTATCCTGTGATGAAACATTTCCATCTTGATAAGAGTCGTTTCTTACAGCCTGAAAATGACAGTGAATGATTTGATAATATGAAAATGATTTCAAACTTAACTATGGCCTTTGCAGTCACAAGAGCTCAACTTAATGGAAGAGCTAGAAATTTTAGACCAATCTGGCTTATTGTGATTTCCAGCACCATCATCATAATACCAAATGAGGGAATAACTTTACGATGATGGTTCAGTTATAGAATCAGTGCCAAAGCACTTAAAAGGACTTTAGAGGACTTTTAACACCAATAAGGTATTTAGTGATTTTAAAAAAGTATATATTTTTCCCCTTTCAGAAACTTAAAGCAAACAGATTTTCCTAGCAGTTGTCATGTCTAGTTAATAATAATAATAATAATAGTTCTTACTAAAATAATGATAGTGTGTTTTAAAATTAATCTTGTTTTATTGTCACAAAAATTCCTCAGCACAGCTGGTGGTGGTTTGTTTCTTTCCAAACAAGTTTTTGCCAATAGGGAGGCTGCTGAGTGCCCTCTGGTGAACAAAATATGTAACATCAACAGAAATAATATGGCTGAAGGGTGTTTCTCCTGTCTCTTCTTTCCTTTTTACATTTTTATTAGTTGGTCATTTAAAATTCCAAAATCAATATATTAGTAATTATATCGACCCCATTGATATATTGGGCTCTATAAGACAATTTAAGTTGCTTTATCCTCTAATTTGTTAGCCATTTATAAATACATTTCTTTTATCCATTTCACATTATAGGTAAAATTTTGTAATAATGATGAATTTAGAAAGTTGAATTTTTAGCCTCTAAAGATTTATTATTAAACACACAGTTGGTTGAAGTAACAATTAGAATAATCTGGTTAGAAATTACAGTGATTCAAAGCTGGGTGCCAAGGGTACTCACAATGAACAGCATTGCCAGATGGTATTATATTATTTGACAGCAGTGTGATGTAGCTTCTAATTTAGGTATTTATTTAAATCAGAAACAGTTTCTTTGATTTTCCTAAATTCTGCTGGTTGCATATTATTATAAAAGAGAATCACAGTCCTAGACTACAATTGGTCTTTGACATTAATTGTAGAATTGGTTGTCTGTTTGGAAAAAGTTTTCTTGTGATATTATAACTTCATTTAGTATTTCTATTTCCAGCCAGGAAATTTTAAACCGAATTGAAAGCATAATCCTGGAAATAGTCACCAGTCTGTCCAAAGCTGAGGCCCCTGTCCTGGCGCTGCCCAACAGATCCAGCTGGGCCAACATAAGGTATTTTGATTTAAACATGCTGTAGCATGGCAAGTTTCCCTCCACACATATAATTGCTCATTCATTTTAAGCCACATGACCTTTGGGAGATAGCACAAGCCAAAAGGAATCGTGTGTAAAGCCACACAGGATTATTTCATTGTTATTTAATTTCCCTTAAAGAGATAAACGCAGACTTTTGCTCTGTTTGAATTTTTAGATGGGGGTTTTTCAAGCTGACCATGGGGTCAACCAGGTGGTGGAAATGAAAATCTTCTGCTTTGATTCAGAGAAAACCTAAAAGAACTTCCTGCTGCTAAAAAGATGACACACTGATAAGGAATTGAAAAGCACAGCATTTGTCAAGAGGCTTTAATGTGACTAGGATGGGGAGACCTTATGCTTAGAACAAAGAGGACTGTCTGATCTCAAATAGATCAAACCTTGCTACAGCTTAAATCACATTCTGGCTCAGCCATTTTAAATGGAACAGTGCTACAGGTAGCCCTCGGGGTGTGGGGAATTTTAGATAATTTGCAGGTGGGAGCTAATGTTTGAAAGCACTTACTGTAAACGGAGCACACAGTCTGTGCAGATGCTTTTTTTTTTTTTTTTTTTTTTAAATGGGCTCTTTTGTTACTTTGTTTACATCATGAAATCATAAATCTTTTTTTGATTGCTTCCCACTAAAGCTTTGACAGTGCCATTGGGCTTCAGATGAGTTCAAGACAGTCTGTCACCACCATTAGGGCCGACTGCCCTTCATCTGTCACTAAATTTGGTGAGAAGATGAACTGTTATGTTTGTTTGTTTGTTTGTTTTTTTCATTTTATTTGTTATGCAACATCTGTTTTTGAAGTTCTTTAACACAGTTGTATGGTGCATATGGATTTCATTTGTATTCGTTGTGAACGTATGCATAAACTGCACAAATGTCAGTAAAAGTCAGAGGTAGTTTTAGGTGACAAATTGGCAGAGACGTAACATGTTGCCTTTTTGGGATCAGTTTTACGGCATGGATACAGAATGTGTTGTTTAAATCTCTGATATGTTGATGTAGTGTTTAAGGTTTAATTAGTTGTTTGTTTGTTTTTTTTCCCCAAATCTGTGTTTCTCTTCAAAGCCCAGATTCTCAAGATTCTCTCAGTCATCTACAGGCTTGTCCAGAGCAACTCATATGCTACAAAAAGGTTCTTTATAAATAATCCATACTTTACTAAAGCCAACATATAGATACCCTTGGTTTTCATAGGAATGCTTGAATTTCAGTTTATTTATTTTTTTTCACATAACAGTGTTTGTCTCCACAGAGACATCTATTACAACAACACAAAGCTCTTTGGTTCACAGAAAGCTGTTGATAGTATCGTAGATGACATCTCCTGCATGCTAAAGGTTCCTCGCAGATCACTACATGTGGTGAGTGTGCATGTCTGCGTTAGCAGGCGATGCGGTTCATATGATTGTGTGGTAGAAAATACAAACCCCTGATATTGAAAACTTGTAGAAAAATTCCTTTGGATATTAGTTCAGCTCCCACAGATGAAGTATGTTAGTTTAGGATGGTATTTTATTTTTGTTCTGCTTCTTGTCCCAGGAAACACCTGTGGAAAACAAACAGCTCTTTTGATCAAAGAGAAATAAAATTAAAGTTGAATTCAGGGCCCAGTGCTTGAAATAGCTCGTCCCTTGTATGTGTGTGATAATATGGGCTTGTGCTAAATTCTGTAACTTATCTGTAACTTTGTTGCTAGTTGGCCACATCCAAGGGATTGATCTCAGGTGACCTGTGTTATATGGAGGAGGACGGCACGAGGATTGACTGCCACTCCAGCTCAACTGTAAGCACCACTTTAATGCTTCTTCGCCTGATTTCGTGTTTGTTTTTGTCATGGGGCATGGTCTGTGGTGCCGTGCAGGGAGGGCGGACGCACCTGCACGGCATCCTTAATCACGCCCGCCTAGTTAAAAAGACGGGGACTCAGGGGTTGGTGGGTTGTGGTGTGACAAATATTGAATAAAATGGCTCAAACCTACGATTTGAGCCATTCACACCACAGTTTTGTTTTTTTGTTTTTAAATGACACTGCAACAAGAAACAGTACATCATTTATAGCTGGATTTTTGGTTTACTGTACTCCCCAAGAAAGTAACTGTAAGTCTGAGCTACGGAAGCCAGGCGTCCTTTTTTATTTATATAGGTTAATACCACCATACATGAAATTTCTCCAGGGGCCTTTAAAATATTGACATTATCTGACCATACACCAAATATAGTCAAAATACAGCTCAGGGAACAGAACCAGCCCTTAAAAGTGAAATCTAAATAACCCCTCAAATGTCAGTAAAAGGCAGCATTATGTTAATGAATCTGTACTAAATCTGAGCTGCTATTTAAGTCGATTCCAACAGAGGGCGTTCAGTTTATACTGTACGTGCAAACAGACTTTTACTGTTTTACTGATGGCTAAATGTCTGTCCTTCTCTGCTCTGTATTTAATTTTGTTTTTCTCCTCTCTGCTTAATAACTGATCTCAGCTGATTGCAGTGCACAGGAAAAATGTTTATTGATCTATCATTGTTTTAATTTCTATCCACCCATTGTGCACATAATTGAAGAAGCTGTATAATGTAGGCAATAATATAATTTTAAGAGTAATGTGATTACGGAATTTAGTACAGTAATGCTTTGCATTTGTGTGTCAAAGAAAAATGTAATTTAATCATAGTAGCCTCTTCCTTTTTTCTAAAATAGTCTGGCCCTCCGAGGATGAAATGTTGCCATAGATGCTTGATACGGCTAAAAGCCTTCATTAAACTAGGACTAAGATGAGGTTCTGGTTGCTCGATGGACAGGCATGAAATGGACTATGCTTAGTTCGACGTTACAGCTTTGGAAATGTGAGAAACATTTGGCTTATTTAGCAAAGCCATCCTAACGACCTCGTGCTCACTGGGTTAAAACTTTTTATTACAGTGATAGAATGTAAAGCCAGTAATTACAGGAAATTATCTCATTGAGTAATGACTCAAGCCTGCCACGTGCACCACAGACTGATAGTCAACACTTTGTTTGCCGCTATTCTGCTAGGGTTGTGAGCAGCTAGAGCCACTATGTCAATAATGTCACTGAATGAGAGATGGGCATCACAGAGGCACAGGCAACCATTGTCCCACAAAAAAACATTTCAGCTGATCTACTGAAGCCCAGTGTTGCACATCACTGTCTAGCATTTATTAGTATTAAAAGATTTAATCTAAAATAAATTCTAAATATAAATCCATAATATAGATAACCTGTATGTGATTCCCATCAGTAGATCCAAAGGGTTAATTTTCATTGTAGACAGCATAACGACAACCGTTTTCTTCCAAGAAAAAGATGAACAGTAAATTCAGCTAGCAATACAAAGCACTTAGACTGCTTTGCAGGGGAAAAACTCAAACTTTTTTTTTTTAAATGCCATGTAGTAGTGCAATTTTTTTTATTTATTTATTTTCTTTTTTATCTTTTTTTTTTGCTTTCAGGCTGTCTCAGTTTCATCGAACATCAGTGGAATTAAAAGTATGCTTTGTAATCTATTTAAGAATCTACTTTCATGTTTTGTCCCATGATTGTAAGTCTATCATTGCAGCTGTCATCCTTGTCCTTTTTCAGATATTGTATCATCTGCAAAATTTGTCATGATCATTGAGAAGGATGCGACGTTCCAGAGACTTCTGGATGATGACTTCTGCACAAAGATCTCCCCTTGCATCATTATCACAGTATTTTTCTGTGTCTGCTTTTGATCTGAATGTTGTCTTCTTTCAGAAAGAGCAGTCTTAGTAATCTGTGTACTTAATCATTGTGTTTGTGTGAATCAGGGTAAAGGTGTGCCAGATGTGAACAGCAGGCTGATGGTGAAAAGGCTTTGGGATGAGCTGCACATCCCCATCTTTGCCCTCGTGGATGCTGATCCTCATGGTATAATTCATCTGCTTGAATACTTAAGCTGTCAGACATACTTTGCATTTTCCCACACATTTAACAGCATTTCAGATCCACACACAGACACACACACAGCTGGGTTGCATGTCTCGCTAAGCCAACAAAAGTTAGCACCTGTCCACTGTGTCATGGTGCCTAGTCTAGCTATTATTCCCGTTGGTGTGATGTCGTCCAGGGGGAGTTGGCTCGGTTTCCATCAGCCTCCATACCACTAAGTTTTTTGGCGCTGCGTGGCGAGACACATATGTAATGCTTTACTTTGTTCTAAGATCACATCACAGAGGATAATTGCTCTGGTATGCAAGTGATTGCAGCGTCTCTCTGTCCCTCCCTCTGATTTTCCCAGGCATTGAAATCATGTGCATCTACAAGTATGGATCAGTGGTGAGTCCTGTTATGCCGTTATTCCTGTACTCTGCATTATCCACTGTAGCCTGTTGAGTGTCTCTGTGTTAGCACATTATAATCATGCACCTCTTTACATAAAAAGAATCAGTCATGCATGTTAGAAAATTAAACAGACACGCTATGAAGTGAAACTGTTATGCGATTGTGTGACAATCGCATCACTTTTGACCTTTGTGAGGCTTTTGTAGTCATTCTTGTTTCATTAACTTCATTGTAAACATGTGTTGGGGTTTGCTGTGGTATGAGAGTACAGCACTGATTAACAGTGTGTTTGTTTTCTGTATAAGCATGCTATGTGTATTTGATGTGTGTGTATGTGACTGGGTGTGTATGCGTCGGTTTATCCGCAGGCAATGTCGTTTGAGGCCCACAGTCTGACCGTCCCCAGCGTTATGTGGCTAGGCCTCCTCCCCTCTGACCTACAGAGGTTTGGACTGAGCATTCGCTACTTCCTACTTCCTCCTCCTGCCTCTAATTGGGATTATATTCTGGGGAAGTTTAGATTGTTTGTTTTGGTTTCTGTTGCTGTTGCCATCACTTTTTTTTTCCCCCCTTCATGGAGCTCTTTGCAAAAACATATTGAGTTTTAAGTATACACCCCCTTGAACAAATTTGGGCCGAAAGAAAATTTCTGACATACATTAAATTGTAGTCTATTCGGTTTTTCTTTCTTTTTGTTTTCTTCTTTTTTTACTTGGCTGAACCTACACATAACCTCCTTTCTGGGAGTCTGTTTAAAAAAAGGGAACGAAACATTCTTCAGGGATAACATCCATGAACTGAAGTCTCTTATATATATGTTTTTAAATCTAAATTTTATTTTTTAGGTTGCGGGTTCCCAAGGACGCTCTGATCCCACTTACCAAGAGAGATGAAAGCAAACTCTGCAGCCTCCTTGAAAGGCCGTATTTAACCAGCCAACCAGAGTGGCAGAAAGAGGTGAGTGAAAGAGGACGCCAAAGAGGAAAGTGCTGCAGTTTATGTAGGAGGATAGATGAAACTGTTTGTAGAAATTTGTGGGATGGGAAGGTACTGAGCTTTGAAGGATTTTTCTATCTAGATATGGTCCTGTGTGACATCCAATACATTTTATTCTCTTTAAGAAACCAGTTTTTTCTAGGGGGGGGGTTTCTTGCCTGTCAAGAGCCAAATATACAAAAGCTTCCAAAGCTCATGGTACTACTAAAAGAATTAATGACATTAAATAAAAAAATATTACAAAATCTCATTTTTAGACTGGAGGAATCTGGAGGAATGAGAGGTCTAATTTGTGGGAGAAGCAAGCTGAAGCAGTCCAAAGTCTGAAACATTTCCTCTCCCAATTAGAACAACATTTCGGTGCAGTTAGTTACAGTCTCTGGGTTTAGTTTGCTTATTGTTTATTTGAAAGAATGTAACATGAACCATGCCACACACCACAGCATTTATAGTTATAGTTAAGTTAATTTGCAATCCCCGTCCCTAAAACGCTCTTTAAAACACAGAATACTGAGCAACACATGCATGAGAGTTAAACTAAAAAGTAATCAATTTTAGAACAATAAAGCACTGTAAGACAAGAAGCAGACAATTCTTCGTGACTGCAGGACTGATATACTTTTAAATAACTGCTTCAGTTTTAGGGTTCCTGTTTGAGTTCTGCAGCTAAGGAATTCCACATGTTGATTAGCTGAATGGAGAAAAAAAAAAAAGCTGTTTATCCAAATGAGCATTTACGTAATGGCACCTTACAATTCCCACAAGATCCTCTACGTGTTACTGAGCCCAAACATTTAAGGGAAACCACAAGGTCACTGAGCACGTGGGCAGCCTGATTATTTTATCAGACAACAAAATGAGCAACAAAAAAAAAATACAAAAACATAACAAATAAGAAGCAGTTGAGCACAATACAGGTTTGTTATCGCTGTGTGTCTTGCGAGACTGTGGAGCTGCACTCTTTGTGGCGGTACTGCAACTGGACAGGCAGATACGGGAGTGGCGGTCTTTCTCACTGTGAACCCAAGTGTAGTCTGACGCTGGTCTCTGCAACTGTTGAGATCTTTCTCCTGAAATTCTTTGCACACATTTGGATGCCTTTATGAGCTGAAGTTTCTATAAGCTGATTGTTGTGATACTACAACTTTCCAAGTGTTCAGATCAGTGCCCATGGCCTTAGGATCCTACAGCATCCAACTTATAACACCGTGTGTGTGTGTGTGTAAGCCAACTTACCAAAGATTAACTTTGACAGGGCAAAGCGGAATTTGGTGAGCAAGAATCCGGATCTGGTCAAACAAAATTGTCCCACTTTGACCACAAAACTCAAAGCTTTGCCTCTTGTCTCCCTCAGTACATTCATCCAACCCTGTGAGATGTTTTTTGGCAGTTCTGTTGTAGCAATAAGAAAAAAGTTGATTGGATGAATGAATATAACTTGTTAATTTAAAAAATAAATAAATAAAAAGGTCAGGCCTTGAATTTTCTCCATAAGCACAGAGCAAACCTGTCGCACTGAACATTTTGATATTGTGCCGCACAGTAGAGGAATGTTTGTGAGAGGACTGTTAGCTTCCTGGAAGTTTGTAACAGCTATTTTCCATTGCTGAGTGTCTGTTATGCATCTATGATTTGTCTGTTTGCACAGCTTCCTGTCTGATCCCACTAAAACTGTGTGTTGCTGTTTTTGTAGATGAAACTGATGCAGCAAAGTAAAGTAAAGGCTGAAATACAGTCTTTGACAGCTATAGCTCCTGACTTCCTCACACAAATCTACCTGCCCAACAAGCTGCGCTATGGAGGCTGGATATGAGCTCAATGCTGCCACTTAGTGGATGAGTAAGTGAACTGCTGAAGTTGCTTTGAAGCCTGAAGAGTGGTATTAGATGTAAATTGTCAGACAAATGAAAGTATTAACTTCAGTTTGTTAGTTTGTAGTGTTTGGATAGTTATTCACCTTTCTTTGTGTATATTGGATGCAGTTGTTTGAGAAGTGTAATTAAAACCTCCATGATCCCACTGATGAGTGTTTCCACTTTGTCTTCATTAGCATTGCTGATATTCCCAAGATGTTTGTGTGTACTTCCAAAGTGAAACCACACTGTGGTACAGTAGATTCCCCCCCCCCCCCCTCCCCCCTCCAGCAAGGCTTTGCGGACGTCATAGCCACTGACGTCTTAGGCTTCTGATGCAAAAACCACAAGTGTGCTCAAAACAATTTGGTGGTTTGTAATTGCAGCACAGTATCTGAGGATGTTCATTCATAAAGGCACAGCAAATCATGCTGCTGCCCTATAATCTGCTTTCCAGCTGTTGTAGATGGTGTGCATTAAAATTCAAATCCACTCATGTCATGAGCTTCACCAGAGAAAGAAGATGTAAATAAACTTGCAGTTCTCTGCTTGACTTTGGTCAATCAGTTTCACAGACACACTACTTTTCTTTTCTTCTTTTTTTTTTTTTGTGAAGGATATGATTTCTTGCTGAGAAGTAGTAACTGGTAGTTAGCTCTGTAAGTGGTCAATAACATTGTTATTTTTGTAACTTTCCCTCTACACCAATACAGTGACTTTTAACCATCAAGATGTGATTAAAGTGCAGACTTTAATTCATGATGTTCAAAAACAGCAATGCATTAGCTGTTTATGGATTACAGCCATCTTTTATACATAGTCCCCTGTTTTCAGGGTAATTAGAAAATTAACTGGTGAGCAGTTTCACAGCCAGGCAAGGCCTGTTTGTTTTCATTATCCACTGGCAAATTTATCAGATAAAAGGTCTGGATATTTTTTTTCCAAGGGTTGAACTCTCATTTGGTAGCTGTTCACTAGAACTTAGATTCAAAGACATGTTGATCTATGTGAATCATGAAACTGAAAAAGCACAAAGTTAAATACAAGTAAAATGCAGGGCGGACCAATCTGATGCATTAAAAATGAATGGACTGACGAACTCCACAACAACAAAAAAAGTGCCACAGAAAAAAACTAAAGTGGATGACCCTGAATCATTTGCTTGGTTAAGAAAAACAACGTCACAGCATTTTGCCAAGTGACGCTAATGAGGATGTAGCCGAGCCATTGTTGATGTCTACGAGAGAGACCTTCATGAATGTAAATAAAAATGGTTTACAACAAGGTGCAAACTCATGGCTCCACTCAAAAACAAGGCCAGAATAGATTTTACCAGGAAAAAAAGACACTAAAAGAAACTGCAGTTTGGGGAAAAAAAGTGAATAGATGAAACCAACTACGAATGATTAGAAGAGATCTGAAGCATACCATATCATACGTTTGCTGTGGTGGACAGTTTTATGGCATGGCTGGTGATAGAATTGGGCCTACACTGTTTATTGATGATGTGACCGCTGATAGGAGCGGCATGAATTCTCAATTGTTCACGGCTTTACTCTGTTCAGATTCAGTCGAATGCTGCAAAGCTGATCACACTGACCCTGTGAGCAGTGCAAACAGATAATGATCCGAAGCATACTACAAAAGAAACCCAAAAGCTACCAAAGAAGTGTGATGTTTTTAAATGACCAAGTCAGTCACTTCATCTCAACCTAACAAAGGATGCATTTCAGTTATTGAAGACACAAAGTGAACACAGCAAGACTGCGAAACAAGCAGCAGTAAAGACCTGGCAGAGTATCTCGTATAGAGAAACACCATTTGGTGAGGTCTGTGTCTAACAGTAACTTTGTGTACATTTAGATTGATACATAGAAGTGTGTCATATTTGCATAAACTCAAAATTATTAGGGTTATGACAAAATAAAAGAAAATATAAAAAAAGAAAAATGTGAGAATTCAAGGACGACATTAATTCAAGGCACACAAAAAGTATTCATACCCAAAATCTAGTAAAAGTGCGTTTGGTTTAACAGACGTAAATTGAAGCCAAAGGCAATAGCCCCACCTGCTGGCACTACGAATCACTACACCCTTATGAGACGCGAGTTCGTCGCCGCCATATTGCAGCGGTGTTTCTGAGCAAATTCAAACTGGATGACCAGAGACGGTAACATTTATCATGTAGGTACTTATCTTACAATATTTAACCGTCTGTGTTTTAATTTCGACAATTAGAAATAATATTTCTAGCCTGCACAGTGTTGCAGGTTTCATGAAGTGGCAAACATTATTTTCCGTTATGCTAATACATACTGTACAAAATCTGGAGTATTTGTTTATATTTACATGCGCAGCTGCTGATGTAATTCTGCTGACGTATGTGTGTGATTTTTACAACTGCTGATCTACGTTCAGTGCAAGCAACGAGGCGATTTTGCTTGAAATGTGGAACCGCGAGACTTCCTAAAGTTTTATGTGGTTTTTGGTGTTCGTTACAGTCATGTGTGTATGTATTCAGCTCTCTATTTCCACAAATTTAAACAAAATATTATACTAGTTTACTAAAACAAGTATAGTCTTATGTTAGACCAATAGAAAAAAAAAGCAATTAACAAAAAATAAAGATACGTACATATTTTGTAATGAACATATTTTTAATTTGACAAAGTATCATTCATAGTGCCTACAAAGTGTTCTGTTAAACGAACCAAACAGATGAAAATATTATGAGTGCTTTAATAACACATGGAATCCTGTCTTTGCATTCCCAGGCCATCTAGAGACAAGACTTTCCAGCACCAATATGGCTGCGTCTATGTGCTGTCGTTAAGAAATGTAAATAGCAAAATATCTGAAACTCTTCTGAATATATTACACTGTTGCCTTATTTTTTCGTAATTATTTTCCACGTTTTTTTGTGGTGTGCTATTATTCGTTCTTTAAAAAAAAACGTCAGTAAACGTAACGTCCTCTGATTGGGCTGCAGGACTATCTTCCACTTGTTGAGTGACTGTTAGAGGGCATGCTTTTGCCACACACACACTGTAGCTACCTAACCTGTAATGTCAGTGGTTGGATTTTGGTAGAACACCATTTTAATTCAACAGGATAAACCAGATTTTTGTAAGATCAAAGTAACTGAAAGGTGGGATAACGGGAGTTTTTATCAGTAGCTACTTTCAGTTTTAGTCAACTTTAAAATTTGCCTAAAGCCTAGAGCCTTTTATGGCTCTTACAATATGAAAGACCCTGCCTTGACCCTGTTTTGTGGGAAACTCCGGCTGTTGCAGATATGTATCTGCATTCATCTGAACAATATATCGTTATATTGTCCCGATAACGATATAACCCTGAAGGTAAGCGCGTCATGGACTAAAGTAAAACAGTATGTTGGATGTGCCACGCAATGCTCAATTACATGTGTGGGAACTAGTGTGTTAGCGCAGTTAGCTCGTTAACGTGTTGGCCGTCTAGCCCCACGCACGGCGCGATCAGGGGTAGCTCGTTAACGGAGATTTGCCGTGTTGTGGCGTTAACGTCATTTCAACGATATTAACGCTGTCAGCACTAGTGGGAACACAACGAATATGACTGCACATTTACGCCGACATCATCCTAGTGCAAAGACAAGTGGAAGTAGACAAATACAAGTAACATGCATGCTACAAACTTTACCCGAGTCATTTAGACAGCCGTTAGCACATGATTCTCCTTATGGGGACCTAATATGTTTAATATTGTGGCGAGCTCAGACAAGGAGGAGACGGAGGTGTCGTTTGGGCTTGCTTCCCGTGAGCTAGCCAGGGAGCACAGCCGTTTATTGACATCTGCAGAAGAACACTGCCGCTAGCTAACTGCTCAGCGCGGCAACCGCACAGCAACAACACACAGTGCGCCCTCTGACCCCGGAAGGAGACACCTCGCAGCGAGAGGGCGTCACCCATCACTATGGCAACATAAACAAAACATAACTGTACAAACAGAACCCCGAACAGCCCTGACCCTCTACATAGCCCCCACCTAAGGGGTCAGTCGTCCCCGACAACCCCATTACCCCACACAAAGTCCTGCAAATGTCCAGGTGCCTTCTTTTGGCGCATCGGCCGGTCACGACCGGCGGGGGAAAAGTCACTCGGGTCAGAACATGGGGTGCCACCATCATCCCACTTCTGACACCAATGTGGCGAGCTCAGACAAGGAGGAGACGGAGGTGTCGTTTGGTCTTGCTTCCCGTGAGCTAGCCAGGGAGCACAGCCGTTTATTGACATCTGCAGAACAACACTGGCTAGCTAACTGCTCAGCGCGGCAACCGCACAGCAACAACACACAGTGCGCCCTCTGACCCCGGAAGGACACACCTCGCAGCGAGAGGGCGTCACCCATCACTATGGCAACATAAACAAAACATAACTGTACAAACAGAACCCCGAACCGCCCTGACCCGCTACAATATGCTGCTGAGAATATAGCCCAGAAGAAGCGTATAGTATAGCTTTTATTTTGGAAAGAGCCATTTCTCTGTAATAAACTCTCTTTTCCAAAGATGAGTGATTCCTCAATCAGATACAGGGCTCGCAAAATCGCTAGCCCGACGTCCCGGGGCTAGCGATTTTTCCAGTCGGGCTACCAAAATCTACCTCTGCCCTGCCCGTCGGGCTTTTGTAGGAAGGAAAAATATATGTCAATGCTTTTGCATTCTTTCAGAAATGTAGCTGGGTAATTATGTCATTGGCATCGATGAGCCACTGTCAATATGTGACATATTGAAATCGCGTTTGAATTTGCGCTTGTTTTTTGCTTTCACTTTGCAATCGCGCGAACTGTGTATAGAGAGCGACAGCACTGATCTGTGAGTGATGATAATTTGCGCACCAATTCCTCTGACATGGTCTTATCAATCGTTAGCTTACTATGCAAACATGACAAGTGAAATCTCCCGCAGCAAGCTTAAACATGTGAGAGGTTGATCGCGCAGAGAATCGCTGACCGTTATGTGTGTGTGTGTAAAATCAGCAGGATATATATTTTAGTTCTGCTGAGCCAAATAAGACAGGTCAGGGTGAAGAAGTGACAGCCAAAGAAAAGCTTACCACAAAACGTTATGACAAATCAGACTGAAAGGCAAAAAGAAAGTGCAGCTTTATGGTTTCATGGACAAAAGAATTTCTGTGGCTGCAATATGACGAGCTATATAACCAGGGGTGCACATAAGTGGTCCGCAGGTGCGCATTCGCTGTCAAAATAAAAAACGCGCACAAGATAAGAAGTTGCAACGAGTGTTTGCGTACATAAGATTTTCAGGAGGAGGACAGACATTTGTTTAGAACTCTTAAAGATGTCGAAGAAGCAAGCTCCTTTAAGCAATTACTGTGATGTTCCTCCACCTCCAAAGAAATGTCAGGAGTGCGAACCACAAAAGAAGCGCGTATTCTCGAAAAGGTAGTTGCAGGAGGTGAGCTGGCTTCAAACAAATGATGAACGCACAGAGATGTGGTGCAGAATGTGCCATGAAAATTTAATAAATGACAAATTAAAAAGGCATGAACATTTTTTTTTTGTATCTTCTACTTGTGTGGGAGGTCATCACTGGTGAGTTATGCACTAAAGTGCCCAGTGATGACTGACATGGCCTCCAGTCCTCTGTCCAGAGCCTTGCCCTCTTCAGCTTTGTGTGTGTTCAGTGATCTGATTGTAATAAAAAATTTTGACTCCAGATCCAAAATGTAAATTGAAGTTGCCCACAGGACACTTTACTCCCCCAGCTGTTCAGGCTGTGGGCTCTAAATACCCTTTTCTGACTGCAGTGATGGTGCAGAAAAACAATAGGTGAAAGGTCATTGTTTTGAGTATGCACAGTTTAGTGACAGTTCATGTGCATACCCGAGGAATGTCATGCATTTGAAGACTGCTGAATGGGCCATACTTGAATAATAAAAACGAACATGAAGTTATCAGTTGTGGATCTTATCAGGGCACACAAGGCCAATGCAGTGGAGCCAGAAAAACCATTATCTTCCAGTGTCACACCTGACACTACCTGGATGTAAGCTGATTCTTCTATTGCACAATTATTTTCAAAGGGAATAAAACTGATCTGAAGTTTAAAACCCTTCTTCCACAATTTGTTTTCGGCTGTTGCATTCCAGTATGACAAGTTTTTTAAAAAGAAGATATAAAGCAAAAAAAACCAGACCACACATATAGAGTTTTTAAGAAGATGAACTGACCTCCCTCCTCGTTTCCTATAGCAGAAAACTACTCAAAGTTTTTTCACACAAAGAGAGATGTTCCTGTGTGGTGCAGCAACAACTACCTAGGCATGAGCCATCACCCCAAAATCATCAAGGCTATCATGTGAGTATTCACGCTGATCATCTGTAGCTCTTGTTAATTTTGTTTAGACCAAATATGATGGAGAAAAATAATTCAGGGTTCAGGACAGTAAACTCTCTCTGCTTCTGTTCTGAAGATATGCTGTACAAAAGCATGGTGCTAGTGCAGGAGGAGCACCAAACATTTCAATAACAAGCAACTTCCATGTGGATCTTCATTATGTACTACCTGACCTCCCTTGGAAGGATGTAGCAGAGCTGTTCACTCTCTGCTTTGTAGCCAATGACTCTACATAGTTTACCCTGTCAAAGATGCTACCAGCTACTTCAATTTTGGCTTAAACTAATGTAATAAGTGACCTAAAGTTGAATGTCTTTGAATGGTTACACGTTTTCTTATTTTGATTGAAATGTATTGGAGAGATTTTTTTCTTTCTTTTGTTTATTCTGCAAGGTTGTGAAATTTACTCGAAAGCCGGAAACCATGCGTCAGTGATTCAGGGTTTAAGAAACAGCTGGGCTAAAAAGTTTATATCGTCACAATGACGCCAACCGCCTACAAGAGCTACTTGAGAAATCGGACTCCTCCACTTCAAAAATCGTTGCCATCCGTTCAATGGATGGTAAGTACGTGGTCCTCCTTTTAGTGTGAATGTCTTTAATTGGGCTTTTAAAATGTTCAGCTATTCTTTTTAATTAGAATGTACAGGATTTCTAGAAGTTTCTATTACTCTCTGTGTAAGTGGATTCAGTGAAATCACACATCTAATACACGTCAGGGTCAGCAATGAATAAATAAATGCAAACTGTTGATTTGTATGAATAAAAATATTTTAATTTTCAATGCCGTGCTCTCTGCAGGAGCGGTGTGCCTACTTGAAGGGATGTGCAACGTTGCTCACAAGTTTGGTGCTATTACATTTGTGGATGAATTGCATGCTAGAGGATTATAAGGCCCCAGAGGAGGAGGGATTGAAGACAGATAAAGTCATGAAAAAAATGGATATCATCTCTGGTACACTTTGTAAGTGGACACTTCATCAGTGAGAGCAAACATTTTCTGACAACTGCTGCATAGGTTTTATAGAGGATTTAATATCCAGCTATGGCAATCAGCTGTTTAGGTGGCTATATTGCCAGCACCAGCCCCTGGTGGACACAGTGCCCTGTTGTGCTGCAGGTTTCTTCTCTACCAAGTCTCTGCCCCTCATGCTGTTGGCAGGGGAATACATTAAGATCCTGAAAAGTGAAGAAGGCCAGATGCTCAGAAGGAAACATCAGACGACTGTCAAGCTGCTTCGACAGATGCTGATGGATTCTGGCTTTCCTGTGGTTCACTGTCCAAACCACATTATTCTTGTCCAAGTAAGAAAATTCATGCACATTATGCTGTTGGAATCTTTAGCTGACAGGACAGTTGGTTCTGAAACAGGCATTTGATGCCTGGATAATGTTTTTTTACCGTATACTCACTAAACACTTAGGCCCACTTTGCTAGTAACAAGTTGGACTCGCTTTTGATTTTTTTTTTATACTTATATGATTATATTTCATATTTGCATTTACAAGTAGTTCAAAAGGTGTACCTAATAAACGGGCCATGAGAGATTCTGTAAATCTCTCTTATAGAATGAGTTCCATCTTACACTCAAAATTCAATTTGAGACTAAGACTGTGGGAAATGCAGAGAAGAACACTGTGGTTTGTGACACTATGATGTCTTGTGACAACATCAACGTTCAGGCGATTGACTACCCCGCCGTGGGTAAAGGAGAGGAGCTGCTGCGCATTGCCAGACCACACTCCCCAGATGATGGACTACTTTTTTAGTGTCAGTTTAACAATTCAGTTGCCAATCCTGTTTTTGTTGAGTTCTCCTCACCATATTGAAGTGTAAAATGCAGAAAAGTTGACTTTTATGCTCAATAATATGCCTGGCCATTAAGTAACAAAGATGATGAAAGGCATTACTTTATAGCTTCATCAGATAGTGAACCAGCTAATGGTTTAAAAAACTCGCTTATGATAGGATTATTTGGTCAGTATTTAAGCCGTTAAGGTTATCCAACATCTGTAATTCTCAGTCGTCAGTGCATCTGTTGTGTTGCTTTGTCTTCACAGATCGGCTGATGAAACATGAAAGGAAGTGGGTTTGGACCTGAGGTCGCCCGCCTTAGCAGAGTGCAACTTCTGCCAGCAACTTGTTCACTTTGAAAGATGAGTGTGAGAGAGAAGTCTTACTGCAAAGGCCTCAGTCCCATGATATCAGCAGTTGCCTGACATCACCAAAAGCACTGAATTCTCATGATATTAAAGCTGTATTGGGTTTTTATTTTATTTTAAATAAACATGCGGTCTGTGTGTGGTTAAAGCATGAATGAACTCTTTTACATTTTTTAAAAACTACAGCTTTTACATGAATTAGCTGTTACATGTATGTGCAAAATGTCCTTTTTTTTGTTTCAGAGGTACTGAACTTAAACTTTAAAAATACTGAACATAGTTTCCATCAGAGGTTTTTATGTTCACATATATTTAAATAAATGATCCGTGTTCCTAGTCTACTGGATTTCTTTGATTTTCTAATATTTTTAATTGTATTTCTTTTTTAATAATATATTTGAGTATTCTGGGAAAAGGATGACAGCAGTGGACAAATATGTGGACAGATGTTCTTGCGTTCTTCTCAGATTAATCTTTTCAGCTGCTGTTTGTTGGAAGAGTTTTGTTACTCTACCTTTCACTTCAGTCTTGAACTGTGAATCCAATTATGACCAGGCCATAGTTTTCAAATCTTCTGTCATTCTTGGAGTGTAGAAACCTTTACCCCTACTTCCATCTACTGTTTTCACTCATACATACATTGTGCACATCAGATTCAGCTGTATGCAGGCAGTGTAGTCCATGGCCATGTCAATCTCATGTCATCCTAACAAATTTGTTTTCATTTTATCTGGCCAATGATTTGCTGCCGATATTTCTCAAGCTTCAAATCTTTTTCTTTGGTTACGTTTAATCTTATAATTTTGTGCCATTTAAAAATCATTGTTTTTCTTGGACATTGTATTCAAAGGACTACTTCATACTGTGTTCTTCAGACATTCAGCCTCTTGTGCTAAACAAAAAGCATACGTCTGCTTTCAGTGCAAGGTATGCACAATTTCCAACACAAATTGTGCATGGTGTGACTTTTTTTAATCCAAGGTGGCCACTATGCTTTCTAACACATCTTCTTTTACTGTGGCTGACCTTCTGTTTCAGCTTAAATTCAGTAGCCTACTAATGGTCTTCTGTATTGTTCCATATTTCCAAAGGCTCACATTTTCATTTTTCATTTATTCCAGTAAGTAAGGTTGCTGTGTGCTGGTGCTGGGTTTGTTACATATATCAACCCCATGGTATGAAATATCCTGAACTCTGATACACAGTTATCCAGCAGCCCAAAATGATCTCCAATCAGATCCTGTTTTATGTCTTCGTGGGCTCATCCAGTTTTATTTTCATACATTTATATGACAGTTAGGGTATCTGTGGTGCATATGTCCTGTACTGATATATGAGGAATTTTATTACATGCTTTACTCCTGACAGAGATATATCTGTTGCAACTAAGGCATGCTAAAGGGTGATTGCAATTCCGTTTTACAGATTAGGAAATAAAATAAATAGCATAAGCAAAAAAATGTTTACTGTTAAAATATTCTTCTGTTTTCATTTTTAATGCGAAACATATGAAACAACAGATACAGATGTTCAATTTAGTAGTCTTCTGCATGCAAAATGATCTTAAGGGCAGATTTGTGGTCATCTGGTTTTTCATTCATGAAATGCCCTTTGTGACATTCATGGCTTCACCACATGGAGGCACACTGGGCCTTCTCTTTGCAGCTGTGAGGCAGTGACATCAGACACCACCTCCCTTTGCAGATGACTCATAACTGGTGCAGCAGCTTTTGTAATGAACCACTAGAGGGTATCAGCAGAAAACAGGATATTGTGTTTCCCATCTAGATAACACGTGAGATCACATTGGTTGTATTAAAATCCGACAAACACACTTCCACACAGCTCACAGCATGGCACAACTGTAAAATCAGAGATTTTAGATACTAATTTCAATTAAATGAACTACTGACTTAATCTGCTATAACTGTAACAGCAGTATTATCAGTATTTTTTTCTTACATGATAGTGGTGCTCTATGCTGTAGGCCGTGATCACCATGATTAGATTAACATACTCCAACGCAAAGACAGAAATCAATGAAGAGGAAGCACTTGCTTTATTGCTCATTTCTTAATTCATCTAACTGCATCCGGACATTAAAGGAGGGTGCTTGTGCATCCACCGTGTTTGCGTGGAAGCCCTTGAAGCAGCACTTGACATGAAAGACGTGGGATTCTGCAGCAGAGACGTTTCCCCTCTTTGCTCTGGGAGAATTACCATGAGCTCACGTTTAGAGCCCGTTATGTAACCGTGTCGGTGGAAGTGGAGTAGACCACCAATATGATGCAAGTCTTGCTAGCTCAGAGCACACATCCTTGTTATGCATTGAGTTGACTTAGTAGAGTTTGATTTATTACATTACGCATAGATATTATCACACGAGACGTATGATACAGAGGCTATAATTTGGCATTTAGGGTCTTGTGCATTGTTTGACCTCATTATCACACATTACTTCCCTTCCCATCACTGTCCTTTGTAGATACGGGCTGTTCAGTTCCTTATTGGAAAGTTTTAGGGGAGGTCCAACTTTTCTACACTTCCTGTAAGATAGCTGAACTGGAGCAGAAATCATGCTGGCATGAAGGCCCACAGGCAGTGTGTGTGTGTGTGTGTGTGTGTGTGTGTGTGTGTGTGTGTGTGTGTGTGTGTGTGTGTGTGTGTGTGCGCGCGCGTTGGTTTTCAGACCCCTTGAAATGATGAGGAAGTTTGCTGCTGGCTGCAGGTGCTGAAACGGCAGTAAGGTGTAGAATGGCAGTGATACGATACGTGCTGCGGAGTGTCTGATCAGTTTGTGGCTGCGAGCGTTTGTGTGTGAATGTGAGTGTATTTAGCTCCATTTCTCATACTGTGTTAATCCCGATGCCCTGCACATCTGTGTGTCCCCCCACTCACGTGTGCAGACGGATGAGCTGCATGGCTGGGTTCCCACTGCACGCATCACCCTCTCCCTCTCTCCTTTCCCTTCTCTTATTTCTCCCAATCCGCCTGCATTATTATACACCAGTGATGTACTATGGCAATGTCTTGGAGGACCGTGCTGTTGTGCTTTTTAGTAAAGCACGACAGCACACTTAGCAGTCCCCATGATATTTAAATTTAAGGAAATTAGTTTAAAGGGAAGAGGTGTGAATTTTTTTCTATTTCCACCTTCAGGGGTGTGTCCAATCTGATTATGAATATTATCATCATGAAAGATAACACAAATATTATGTAACTACATGAATCACCAGCTAAAAGTGTCTGAATTAATCTCATTTTTGTTTTTTTCCTCCTGAAGGGTGTGATTTTAATCTTAAATACTGCACCACACACTACAGTCTATGTAATGAACTGGACTGTACTGCATAGTGACAGCTACAGTGCAGTATATCATTGGATTTCGGTTTCAAAGGGGTATCATGAAGGTCCCACAGAAAATTCCACACTGGTCAGGGGAACGTGGCTGTGACCAAGAGATAATGCTACAATAATAATGCATTATATGGACCACTGCAGTTCCACCTCAGTTCTAAGCATCTCAAAGGATAAGTTAGACCTCAAGGTACAAATGCGCAAATATATCTGTTATACTAACCTACATGTTCTCAAAGGGTGGGGGGAAATATACTTTAGAAAATAATAAAAATCGCCCAGTGTTACTAAAATGTAATAATACCGAGTGCCAACAGCTCCCTTCTAAATAAAAACTCGCTATAATGTTACAAAATCGCAAAGAAATGTTTCGCTCATGATACGGCGATTGACAAAAAGTGGTTTCATTGAGACTTGGTCGTAACAAACTTTGCTATATTTCCGCTATGACTTTAAATCGTAAGGATAAAACTCCTCCCTCTTGAGTTGCTCTACTGTCAACTAAAAAAAAAACAACCTCCCATGCATGCATCGGAATGGTAAGAAGAGAATGCGCATGGATGCCCCGGATACGATGTGGAGCAGTTGAAGTTGATGAAGAAACTATTGGCCACAAAGCGTCCACATTTAAACGTGTGTCTCGTAAATTAAAGTGCAAATAGGTCTCCAATGAGTCTTTGCTTTGTTGGGGGCAGACCAGACTCACTGACTGATGGAAATAGAGAAGAGGAAAAAGGGGAAATCTCTTCGCTCAAGCAGAAGCACCACGAACTGGCGGGGCAACATTTAACGTCTTTTTTTCCGGGTGATATGTAGGGCTTTTTTTCTATTCTTTTATTTTGTTTTTTGTTTGTTTGTTTTTTTTTTTTCGTCGATCGGTGGACTATGTAGTTAGTGTTTGCACTTGCGAGTAGTATGCTATTGACTCCGATATGTCTAATGTGACGCCGAGTAAAAGCGTGGAATGGCTGCAACTCGAGTTAGAGTCCGGGGGCACTTCTCTCCTCCTGCTGGACTGCCGTTCACATGAGCTTTATGAATCATCCCATATAGAGACCGCCATAAACCTGGCCATTCCGGGGCTGATGCTCCGGAGGTTCAGAAAGGGAAACATACCTATCCGGGCTATCATTCCCAACCACGAGGATAAGGAGAAGTTCATGAGACGGTGCAAGACGGGCACGGTCCTTCTGTACGATGAGTGCTCCGTGGGCTGGCAGGACAGCGGGACTCCGACGTCGGTTCTGGGTCTGCTTCTTCAGAAACTGTGGGAAGACGGCTGTACAGCGTATTATCTGGAAGGTAAATAGTTTTGCCGTTAAAATAAACAAACAACAAACAGAGAACTGTGTATGCAAATGTTCTGTACTTGTAATTGAGTTCATAAGGATAAAAAATGCCTCACGGCGCATAAGTTTCCTTTAAGGTAAATTTGTAAAGTAAGATTTGGCCCAACAGTAGCAAAACTTTATTATAAGAGGTAAAGGCAAAGAAATGATTTTTTTCCCTCGGTGGAGCAGAAGTTGGGACACTGTGAGGTTTTTTTTTAACTGTGAGGTTTCCTTTTTTAGCTTCTGGGGTTTAAAACGAAACTGTAAATGTTTATTGCGCTATACAAACGTAAATGTTAGTCCTGCGCAGATGTTCATCCTGTGCTGTGTGTTTGCGGTTTGAAGCTTGTTCAGAAGTTTGTGTGTCACTACTGAGATTCTCAATTAAAATTCCAAAATGGCTGCGCCATGTTTTGCTCTAGCAGGAACAGGCATGCATTTCATGAATGGCCTCTTTGGGGGGTCTTTACAGTACTGCCAGTCTCAACACCCTGCAGCGATTTTCCATTGATATGTGGTTTAAATAAACTTTTATATAAGGTTGCACTTTAAGAAAAAAAAAATGATTTAAATGTGTATATGTGACTTGTTTGTGTCTTTGGCTCTTGTCCAGGTGGGTTTGTAAAGTTCCACACGGAGTACCCAGAGCACTGTGAGACCCTCTTGGACAGCTCCTGTCCCAGCTCCTCACCACCAGTGTCTGTTCTGGGCTTCGGAAATCTCAGAATCAGCTCCGATTGTTCTGACGGGGAGTCTGATCGCGAGCCTACCAGTGCCACAGAGTCCGAGGAGAGCCCCATTCCGAGTAATCAGCCTGCCTTCCCTGTCCAAATCCTACCCTACCTTTTTCTGGGCTGTGCCAAAGACTCCACTAACCTAGATGTGCTGGGCCAGTACAACATCAAGTACATCTTGAATGTCACACCCAATCTCCCCAACATGTTTGAGCATGATGGACACTTCAGGTACAAACAGATCCCCATTTCGGACCACTGGAGTCAGAACCTGTCCCAGTTCTTTCCAGAGGCAATATCATTTATAGGTGAGTAACTCAGATATTGGTTTTGTTGGAAAAAAAAACTCGGAGACTCACTTTTCAGAAAGTTTAGTTTGTTTTGCTACAAGGCGTGTCATGTGAGAGTAGGTTGTAAGTTCAAGTAGGCTTGGCAGCTTTTGTTCGTGGGATTAAACACAAACAAATGAGGGATTTACTTTTATTTCTTTTGTTTCTTTTATTATTAATAATAAAATAACAAATGAGCATGCTTGAGCTATCCATTAGTTAGCTCAGTTGGTTCTCAAATGTGCTTGTTGGACAGGTGGGAGTTTAGTGGGTGATTAAAGATGATGCTCTCAGGTGTTAGACAGTATTATCACATTTATACAGGATAGCAACCTTGGAAGAGAACGTCCTCCTTTTTTTGTTTTGTTTCTAGCAGCATCACAACGCTGTTTTAATTTTGCTTTTGCGTCTCTTCCCGTCACTGCACCTGAAACCGCAGCTTTTCGCTTGTTTGTTTGGTGGCTGCGGTTCTGCATCATGAACCAGAATGAGGAAGGAAAAGTTGTTTCCACCCTGTCCTGTGTTTGATGAAAGGGTTCAACCCAGTATCATGCCAATGTGTAAAACAGACATCGTGTCAATTTCACGCTTTGCCTTTCCAAAACATGAAATTGAGACAATGGCAGAAGTTGCATTACTACATGTAGACATTGCATTACCAGTTGGGGGAGATAATATATTTAGTTAGTGAGCAAAAAACGTATCAAGTACATTCCCTTAATCTTTAGAGTCGTTTAAGCTAATATCTATATGGATGTTAATGTGTTATTAATGTCTGTCTAAACATTTTCTGGTGATTATTTTCATGTTGGCTTGATATAAAATATCTGCCTCTGCTGTTACTGCAGATTGCGACAACTACATTTCAGTTTTTGGAGAGGCAAAGCATGAATTGGATACAGTGGACCGGCGTGTCTATTACACGCTTTGTCTGGATTTCAGGTTGCTGGGTTGCCAAGCTTTGTTGTGTTGTTTAGATTGAGGTTGCTTGCTAATTTTGGCAAGTAACCGGGTCTTAGGTATGCTGTGTTTGTTTTGTTAAAAGCAGACACGGCATTGATAACTAAAATAACCAAAGAGTTATGCTGACCTTAGTCTACCTTTTCTCTCACAGACGAGGCTAGGTCAAAGCAATGTGGCATCCTGGTCCACTGCCTGGCCGGCATCAGCCGCTCAGTCACCGTCACTGTGGCCTACCTGATGCAGAGACTCCACCTCTCTCTGAATGATGCTTACGACTTTGTCAAGAGGAAGAAGTCTAACATTTCGCCAAACTTCAACTTCATGGGTCAGCTCTTGGACTTTGAGAGAACTCTGGGGCTGCACAGTCCCTGTGACAACTGTTCTACCAACCAGGAGCAGCTCTTTTTCACCACACCAACCAATCACAATGTCTTTCAGCTAGATACGCTGGAGTCGACATGAGATGTGATAGAACAGCCTTTTTTTTGTGGTTTCCTGAGGTGACTCTGAGGTTTCTGAGCCTTTCAGATGGCTGATATTTATAGTACGTCAGTTACAGTTTTTCTGCACCAAAAGGAACTACTCCTATATGCAGAAAACATACTCTGTTAGATCCAGTCTCAATGCCTTAATATCTAACACAATGATGACTTTTGGTATGTGACATACATGGTATTAATGAATGGTCATGTACAGCCATAATAACAGGACATTTCTCTAGCATTGCTCTTTGACTGTTATTTGCTATTCACCAGCTGTACAATGGATGTTCCTGTATTTGTATCAGTCATCAATATTGCCTTGATGGTCTAAAAAAAAAAGTCTTTGGCCAATTAGAATGTTTTCTTTGAACCGATATGAGATATTTTGGGGGGTTACCTAAGCTGATGGGGGGGGAAATGGCTACTGCGGCAATCCCACCTTGAATTACTGTCCAGTTTTTCTTATATAAGTATTTAAATACATTATAAATATTTTCTTCTTCCACTTTCACAAATTTCTGCTAAACATTATTAGACTTTACACGTAAGTTCTGGCAGCCTGTTCTGTGTATATATATATTTTAACTGTGATATTTTTTATCGCAAAATATCAAAGTTTGAATATGTTATCCTTCAAAAACGCTCCCTGTACGTCTTGTTGCTCAAAGCTGCATTATTTGCATGGGACTTTGTTCTATCAAGGTTTTTTCTTGTAACCTTTACATCATATAACCTGTTGTTGGTGAGGCCTTGACCATACCTTAACATGAAATTATAGGTATAACGTGTAGGAGTATCCTTTTAGTCAGTTGAAAGGAACAAGTATGTAAGTATTCAGTTTATGAACAAGTACACGTCCACCTTGTTTTTTAATCCAACCTTCTTCAGTCTGCAGCTACTTCTGACGAAAACGTAATGTTTCGAGAAAGATGACGTGTAATTAGCTGTGCTTTGTCGCCCGTCTCATCTCAGAACAAATGAATGAGTTTGATGAATGAAAGGGCATAAAAGGAAATGAGATTGACCAGTGTATTCTTACCTCACAGTGAGACATTTTCAGGGATTTTTATACAAGGCATCTGTATCTCATCATGGCCTCTTAAAGTGCTCCCAAGGGCTGTTTTGTTTGGTATGTTTATAAAGATGTACATAAAATGTGGTTGCCATGGGAACATTTTTTTTTTAAATCAACAAGAATATGAAAGTGACCCTTGTTGGACCCTTATGTATAGTATGTGTAAAGCTAAATGTCCAAGACATTCTGTAAAAGTTTATAGTTCAAATATATTGTATATTTTTACTTGAATACGATTTGTTTGTCTTTGCTTAGACTTTTGCTTTCTTTTTACTGAGAGTCAATAACATTCAAAACAAAGGTGGTTACGTGGTTGAGTCAGTAACAAACAGGGCTCTAAGAGATCCAGAGAGAGTTGCAAGCAGTTGTTCAGTGTTTTCTGGGATCAAGGTTGCCACTGTGGTCAGATGTCTGTTTTCTGTCCACTCTGAAGCCCGACTTCCTGTCTCCCACACGCTTTCTTGACACAAGACAAGTGACAGGGCCAGATCTGTCAATACCACAGTGCAGGCACACCCACCAGTCACTCATATATTGCTTAAAGGAAGAGGAAGATGACACAGCATGTACTCCACCACAGATACAAGACTTCGGACAGCTCCCCTCTGCAACTTCACTCCTCTAGAGTGATAAAATTTAATAACAGTGCTGCACAATAGCTGTTATTCCTAGTGAAATTACCTTTTTTTGTTTGTTGTTTATTAAGATTTGCACATTTCCTGAAGGGGGTGAGGAAAGGGCAATATCCTATAAAGCCATTAATGAAATTTGTTTATTTACAAAGAAGAACTGAGAACTCTTTAACACTCTTGCTACCATTTAGAGGGAAATTAACACGTCATTTTGCTTTTCTCACGCTACCAATTAAAAAGAAGTCATTCACACACAAAGTTTACAAGAAAGTGTTTACTTTCTGGTAAAAAAAAAAGAAAAGAAAGTACATTAAGTATATTTCATAATACCATGCAAACAATATACTCTATCTCATATCCCTTAAAACAATAATTAGACGTCTTGAGTTTTGTCTGGAAGTTTCTGAATTGGTAAGCAGTTCTTTGTTTTCTCCGTTTGATGTGTCATTACAGCTCCCTGAATGCTCAGTAGGTCTCGTATTGTTTCTACCTTGTCAGGGAGATTTATTCAAATGTTCTTTTCCAGATGACAGAAAGATGGTGTAATAAATTCCCAAAGAAATTGTTTCACGAACCAAAGCCAAGCTTTCTAAGTCAGACAAAAAAAGTAGAGATGGGGGGAAATGCTTTGTATTGCCCCCCTATCCATACAGCCGTTCATTGTCCAATAACTGTCACCGTATGGCATTTAATGAATTAAATACTACATTAAAACTCTTTTAGTTCCAGCTTTGAGACAAAGACAAATGAGAATATTTTGGCGGGTTAGATATAAAACCTTACAGCTCTCTGAGCAGCAATATAGCACATGAAAAGACGTGCCTAGCAACACCTCGCAGTTGTGACGATAAAAGTTGTTGAATGATGGGTTTTCCAGGATGACTGAACCTGGCAAGCCACATACCTGCAGGCTAAAGCTATGATTAGGTCTGAAAAGACACCCACTCTAAGGCAAAGGTAATGGGTTGCTGCAGCGCATTGGAAAACTAGTGTTCGGTGCCTGGGGATAATGGAGTGAGAACAATCATAGTGAACTTATCTGTAAACGGCACCGTAGACCCGCAACGTATCGTCAGTGCTCTACACAAGTGAAGAAGAGTGATGTAAATGGTTACACACCTTTAAATACCTGATTTTATTGCCATCGCACACTAGTGTCTATCAAACACTTATCTTCAGGTAGAATGTACAAACTGGTGTTCAGAAGTGAGATTCCCATGCATCTACCATTCAGCACTCCTGACACCTGTTATTTGTGGAATGCCTCACCTGAGATTTAAAAATAGCTTTTTGCATTCTGCAGTTATGAATCACTTTGTGTTTTGCTGCCAGCTTCAAAGCTGGGTGTGAGGTCTGAGCAGACGGTGTATTCCCCATCACTTGCTCACTCAAGAAACATGTGAAATTACAGAGTTCATTCTGAAGTCTGGCAGAACTTTTTAAGCAAACCTTTGATAAAGAAAGATGATTGACTTCCATTTACAGGAAATGGATGCCCGTGCATGTCATTTTCTTTC
Organism: Aulonocara stuartgranti; assembly: GCF_965226115.1. Lineage (NCBI taxonomy): Eukaryota > Metazoa > Chordata > Actinopteri > Cichliformes > Cichlidae > Aulonocara > Aulonocara stuartgranti. Next base: position 24,193,340 of record NC_138956.1, read on the forward strand.
TTTTTTTTCCCCACCAAGTAGTTTTTTGTTTTTAATTTTTTGTGAGATATAAGGGGACTTTTTCTGTCCTGTTATGATCATTTATGAAGGGAAGCAGAGGCTAATGTAGTGCTTACTCAGCAGCCACTGCTGGTGAAGCAGATGTGCATGAGACTGACTTGATTTTAGCTCTGGGTGGGGGTTGGAAGCTGGTTCACACCTGCTGTGGTTATAAGAACATACTTAACATACTGCATGACTGACAATAATTTCACAGCTGCTTCTGCTTCTGATGCACACTAACAGCATTAGCTCATTTATTCAGTTCACCCTCACTGAACACAGAGCCACGGTATTCACAGAGGACTATTTACGCTATTTCCATAAAATAAGAGTTCATTCGTACATTGCGAAAGGGGTGACCACGATCCTATGAGTGTTTGGCCCTCCTGCTATAAAAGCCATTCTTATCTAAATAACTGCCATCGTTAGTGCAGGGATTTTTACTCCTGCTGGTCTCATTCTGTTTGTGTACAGCAGATGTTCAGAGGAAATGAGAATAATCCTAATCTCAGTATTTGGGCGAATGCTGTCCCTGAGTAGGCGATGACATCATAGATGCAGTTCTGCTCTGTCCCTTGAGCCTTGCTGTCTTTGTTATATCTAAAAGGTTGTGTCATATTTTATGATACGAATACCTGCTATTCTTTTGTTTGTTTGTTTTTTACCAGCACTCATGATGATCATAGAAGTGTTTAATTCTTCTTAGTCAGTTCATAAGTGCACTGAAACATGGAAATTTCCTATTGCCATGTATAACTACAGAGGAATGGTATGTGTTATCATGCCAATTTCCCGTTTGGGAGATTGCCATTTGATTCCCAGATACTTGGAGTCACAGCAAAGCCATTTTTAATCCTTCCTATTTTCCCACATTTGTTTTCAAGGGAAAAAAGATTTTTAAAGTTAGATTTAAGATGCCAAAAAGCTCAACTTTGTGATTTGTTACCATATTGCAAAAATTAACAACATAACGACAAAATCAAAACAAATATTATGGTTCGGTAAACTTAATTTGAACTCAAAACCTTTCTAAGTCACATCAGTCTGTTCTGGGAGACATGTATGTTATCTGAGGAGGAAGAGAAGTGTAAGTTTTGGCCAAGAGAATACTGGGTCATGTGTAAAGCAGAGCCCCACGGAATCCGAGTGGCAGGCCGAAGCGGCCATCTGTTAACACCAGAAGTCTCTCATTTCATAGCCAAATTCACCATCCAGTAATATACAGTAGCCTGCGCTCACCAAGCACAAGAACAGAGTGATAGTTATTTGCAGTTTTAATCTGCAGCTAAGTCAGTGAAAGAAAACATTCCTTGTGCAGACCTAACACAAAGTAAAGGTCATCTGTCTATTTTGCGCCCCCGTTCAGGAGCTACACGGGAGGCCGTGCTGGAAATGTCTTGCTGTCTGGTATGCCATTCATACAAGGCCATATGTTGCTCATAGTACGGGACTGCTGAGTGAGATGAAAAGCATGTCTGTGCTACGGGATGTACTTCTACGTCATCGGTGCCTGAAATATTGATGTCGTAGTGCCAATAGCAGGAATCTCCACGTGTCACTCAAAACAAACCCACAAACAAACCAACAAAAGTAAGCCCCTTTAAACATCTCCAACTGAACTATTTACACTGTAGCAAAACTTAAAAAACGCATATTACTCAAGCACCAGCCTTGAAGCAGTTTTGATTAATATTTTAAAATGAACAATGACTCAAATTATATAATATGTAAATGAGAACGCTCTGCACAGGTTTTGACCCATTCAGCTCTCTAATTTCCCTGCCCACAATTTTCCTCTTTGATTTAGTCTCACACGTCTTCTTGAGTTGCCTTTAGCTGTAAGAGAAAACTGTTTTCACAAAAAAAAACCCACACTAACAGCTAACAGCACCAAGCTAAGAGGAGCTTAAAGCTGCCATCCATGTACTAAATATTGCAGCTTCTTACTTTACTACATAGTTAGTACAGTAAATGGCAGCTTTATTGGGTAAGCAAGGCAAAAGCATCTCAATGCATTTTGGCATGTAGACATGGCTGAGGTTTAAAACGAACATCGGAATGAGGAAAAAGGTGATTTAAATGACTTTGAATGTGTCATGGTTTCTGGTGCCAGGCGGGCTGGTCCGAGTATTTCAGAAACTTCTGATCCACTGGAATTTTCCCACACAACCATCTCTAGAGTTTAAGAAGGATGGTCTGAAAAGGGAAAATATCCAGTAAGCTAACGCTGTCTGGTTGAAAATGCTTTGCTGATGAAGTCAGAGGAGAATGACCACACTGCTTGTGGCCATGCAGAAGAGCATCTCTGAAAACAAACACCACATGAAGCTCGAAGCCGCAGACAAACACACTGGATGGCTCTTCTATCAGCTAAGAACAGGGAAATGAGTAAATAGTTCATACAGGTTCAGGAAAATTTTGAAAACAGAAAAACCTTTGAATTGAATTTGAAAAACCTTCCCTGGTCCCACGAGTCTCAATTTCTCCTGCCACATTTGAATGGTAGGGTCAGAATCTGGCACAAAAACAACATGAAAACATGGATCCACCCAGCTTTGTATCAACAGATCAGGATGGTGGTGGTGATGTAATGGTGTGGGGGATATTTTCTTGGCACACTTTGGGTCCGTTAGTACCAAATGAGCACTATTTAACCACCACAGCCTACCTGAGTATTGTTGCTGACCATGCCTGTCCCTTTATGATCACAGTGTACACACCTTGTGATTACTGCTTCATGTCACAAAGCTCAAATCATCTGTCTGGTTTCCAGCACTGTGTTGAAGGCAGTTCTGAAGGCAAGGGGTCCAACACAGTACCTGCAAGGTGTAACTAATGAAGTGACTGGCGAGTGTATATTAAACATGATGCCATAGTGCCAAATGCAGGCTCACCTTTGTGATCAGCTTTTAAAACTTACTTCATGCACTTTTTTTGTCAAATACACTGTCAATAGCATAAGTAATTAAATTAAGTTTTAAAATGCTAATAAATAAGCAATAATTCAAGTTATCTAGGCTAACATTTTATTGCAGGACTTGGAGAATTTCAGTATTGTTGTTCAGCTCTATAACTTAAGTGTGCAGTGTGTATTCTTCATTTTACATGCATAACTAGAAGTAAAAATAGATAAACCCTCCAGTGGTGCATTAAAACAAAACAATAGCTGTTATTCATTTGATTCCATGAATAGTTATTGTGGAATCTGAGAATTCTGTGTCTTGTAGTCTTGCTGTTCTATGGGCCATTATGGCAAGGCAGTCCAGAAACAGTACTTTAGTGTTCTCAGCACCAGAAGTGGGATGGAGCGTCATGATACAATATTCCGTCTGTTCCAGTTTGATTTGCAGTCCTTCCATTCTCCACTCTCTCTTTGTCTAAAGTGTTCCACTTCCTCATTGTGTATTTATGGCAACGAAAACAACCTAGCATTCGCTCTCATACTGACATTCATTTAAAACTGTCTTTATGTATTTATCGTATTTATGTAATCATTTACAACGAGCACGTCATTTTACACGGCCAAAACAAACAAACAAAAAGTCACTGTCACATGACCTAAAAAGGAACAACGGCTGGAAATGGGTCAGAGAATCTGGGAGCTTATATTCATGTATTTTCTGCTATTGTGAATGGTGAATAACAGAAATTTCCAGAGATTAATCTTTAATATTTGGCACTGGATAGCTTCCAAGGCCATGTGATGTAGACAAGCAAGAAAAACAGGAATCCTAAACCCAAACGCCTGCTGGCTTTAAATGAGGTCTACATGTGTGGGTATCAGGAAGACAGCACGTTAACTGTGTCCGGGGTATTGCTCGCTCTTCCGGACAGTTTGTACATGTATTAATCACAGTGAGCTAAGTTGGTATAGCTTGGTATTGCCATTTTAGGGCATTTTCCTGGTGAAGTATTACTTTTATGTGATCTAATGGTTTGAAGAACTGTTTTTATAAATCAGTAAAACAGCAAAGCAGCGTGTTTCCCTGAGAATTTACTATATAAAGCTTTGTGTCTGACTGTCTGACTCACTCTCAGGCAATGGAATAAACCCACTTTGTTTTCTATGAATGAATGAAGTCAGTTATATAATAAACTAAGCTTACCATTACCTATGCAAATCCTCCGTCTCAGTCACATTCAATAGTCGTTCTTACAGGTGTTTCGATATTTCACCAATGAGGAAACAGAGATGGCTTATGTGGCGACAATAACAAAGGTAGTTCATAACTGCAGTGTGTGTTAATAAAAGCAGGCATGAGTCATCATCAGGCCTGTCTTACGTAAGTGCTTCTCTTCTCCACCCAGCTTACTGCTACAGTGCACCACACCCCAGATTCATTCACACACTGCTCTGCTGCTGCCCAGCCTCCCATTGATGCCGAAGAGTGCACTACTCATCTTTTCCACGCTGCAAATGTCAGTTTAAACGAAAATGCTCAGGCCGCAGAGCAGCCTAATCAGTGTGATCAAAAAGTAGCACCTCAGATTTTAACGTGACATCTTTTCACTCGAGATCATCGCTTTAGTTTTAATGCAGTATTTTTTTGGCCAGTGCAGCAGGAATGTATAAAACTGTAGATTATTCCGTGTCTTTGTCAGGCTGTTGACACTGATCGAGAAGGGCAGTTGCGGTTTGCTGTTGGTTGGGGTTTATAATCCGATAAGTATCACACGACCATGGGGGGGGGGGGCAGAATGGAGTTAACAGGACCCCCAGGGAAGCAGAAAGAGACAGAGGGAGGTAGGAGGGCTGTCATCAATCAGGCCACTGACGTCACGCGCTCGCACAAAATGCACTTGATCCCATTTCCAAAATCCAAATTATAGAAAAGGTCTCTTTCATAGGCAAAAAATGAATAAAAATGCGACATATTGATTTTGGACATAGATCAAATGAACATTTTACTTATCAGTTGGTATCAAAACACAAGAACATTTTTTCAGATCTTGTAGTAACCTACTGCTATGTGAATACTGTTTTTATTTTTGACATTACAATTTCAACCACTAGAAACACGAAGCAGTTTACTCTGGATGCTAACCCTATTTTATAACCAAACAAATCGGTCTGCGGATTCCATCAACGGTCAACCATTATCTTACTTTGGGAAGGCTGTTGCTGTGCCGTGAAATCTCTCATCTTTAGCTTGCTGTATCTGAGCCAAGCAAAAAGATAAGAATGTGTTTTCCTGCTGACATCAAGTGGCCACAGTGATAACTACATGACTCCTGTGCTGCTAAGCCTGTGTCCTGCTTTTGTGGACTGGATGGTTTAAAACGCTAGACAATGGCCATTTTTAAGGAATGCTTGGTGAGATCCACAGAACCTGGCTGAAGCTGAAATTGAAAATTACTAACATAAATAAAAACGGAAAGGAAAAAAAGAAGGAAAAAAAGAATCCTTTATTATGTAAAATTAATCTCTGGGCTTTATTATTTCCGATATTTCAAGAAATCAAGCTGGATTTTTAAAAGATCTGTTATCTCTTTGTAGTCTAACAGCATGCTTTTTATGGTCACAGGCATTTGATTGTCAACTGGTGTCTGTCAATGCACGTCCCCTAACATGGGCACTAACATGATTAGACATAAATAGCTCCTGTCTCAATAGTCTGTGTAACTAGATACCTCCAAAGCGACCATGTGGATAGTTTGCATACCAGAGGCACGAACCACTATGGAGTAAAAATGTAACAGATAACTCAAAATTTATGATAGACAGTCTCACACAAAATCCACTGTTATCTTGGTAAGACAAGTAACATTTCAGGCCTCCTTTGCTTGTTTTTACTTGTTCATCTGTGAAAAGCAGAGCAGGCCAGAGAGGCAAGCATGTGATCAGCCTGTAAAATCTGGAGTACATTTAGGCAAAATGGTATAAATAACAGTGCTTTGTCCCCCAGTATAACCGGTGTAACTCTGTCTAGCACGCTAGAAACACTCAACAAACAGCAAAAGCACTGACTGAAGTATGTAGACCATGTCCTTAAAGTGAGTACAGATAAGACTGAATGAATTTATTCAAAGAGAGAAACTGACGAATTGACCATACTGACAAATACATCTTGTTTATTATATGAGTGCAAATTTCAAGCCGACCTTGCAGATGTTCCAGGGGTAATATAAGGGAATAAAAAGTCCTGAAGACATTTTCCACATCCAGAAATGTATCCATGAAATGAGCTGTACCCAGCACATTATTCTTATAATATGATTGGTCTAGCAGAGATTGCTATAAAACTGTGTTTACTCAGAGATATGTTTTGCTTTTTTGCACATTTTCTGCCCAAGTAAACAGTAGCCTCTTAGTAAAAGGATTTGTAAGCTCAATGGGGCACTTTCGAGATAAAGAATTTAGCTGGAGACAAACATGGCATTCATATTTCACACAGCCAAAAGGAGGGTGGTATCTGGCCTCTGTAAAAAAAAAAAAAAAAACCCAAAGACACAAGTAATTTGGATACATTTACAAAAAAATCGGTATACATGGGCACCAAAAGTCACAACTGCATTTATAACAATGCAAGAGACATGATAGAAAAATACAGAAAGTTTTGAAGATGATATTTGACTTAATCTTACAAAGTCGTCCAATTGTTTTTATCAACTACATCCAATTTGGCTTCCAGCTTCACAAGATGGCAGAGGAGTTGCAAAAAAATACAAAAACACCACCCTCTCGTCTACAGGCTTACTCCACTCCTTTCATGAACTCCAAGAACTCTGCAAAAAAGAAGTCAGTGTTACAAACAGCTGAGCTTCAGACAAACTACTACGAAACCAGAACATGTCTTTATCAAGCAAATGTCTCATTGTGAATGTGTCTTAAAAAGTAAACACAACTGGTCCAAAGTCCTCACCATCGTAGTCAATTTTGCCATCGTTATTTTTGTCCCCATCCTTCATCAATTCCTCGATGTCGTCCTCTGTAATGGCCTCTCCCGTGGACTCCAGCATCATTTTCAGCTCATCCAGGTCAATATAACCATCTGTGTTTCTGCAGAATCAAAGGTGTGAAATGTCGTTAATGCGTAACAAACTTTAATTAAGCTTTACAGCTGGCATTGGGGGAAGAAGCAAACTTGTATTTGATGTGTGACTGGTCATATCTAGAATTTAAGTGTCTGGGAACCACCACGGTGAGAAAGGGAAAAAAAGCACAGCGAGTTTGTTCTTTGATGCTCAGACGAGGTGTCTGGCTTACATCGAGTGGGTGTTTAAAATATTCGGAGCTGTCAAAAAGGATTATGGAGCAAACTACATGCTGTACTCTGCAGAGCTGCTTGGCATTTTGTCAGTACTCATAATTGCACATTGGAAGCATACTTTGCTGGAACCACACGATGAAGAAGAGCAATTTGTTCAATAGACTGTGGAAATGCTCCAATGATAGCATCCTCTTGCCATAGATATTTCCCCCCCCAAGTCTGTCAGTAAGCATGTAGCACAGTATTTCTTTTGTGGTGAGATTTTGCTAATAAACCGCTCTGAGTGCAGGATAAAGTAGCTACAGGTTTAAATATGAAACGTACTTGTCAAACATCCGAAACAGCTCTGCCAGTTCTTCCTCTGACTTCCCTTTGCTGTCGTCCTTCATGCATCTCACCATCATGACTAAGAACTCATCAAAGTCCACCGTGCCACTCCCTGCACACACAACACACTTCATCACATCCTTAAACTGGGATTTTATATTATCCCAGTTTAACCAGATGATCAGCTTAAAAGTACAGTCTGTTCACCAATGGATCACTGCAGTGATGTTATAGCATCTCAACTGATGTTACAAATGTATTTGATTTGAAGCCTATAATTGTCTTATTTATTATATTTATAACAGGCATACCTGTGAATTAAAGTGTGTGTGGTCTAACTATACAGAACTCAATTATCAGCTTTAGCTTTATCAAACAAAACCAAGATGCTGTTTTCATATTTCAACATTAAATCACATGGAAAATCCAAGATGACAAGTGCAACATCTGACACACATTTCCCTTTAATTCAACCTGACACATCAAGTTGTATTTAAGATCCCTGACTAGCATTTAAGGTCAGAGGGCTCGAACAATGCTTGTCTGCATAACATGCTTGTGATGCATTTGGCAGCTGACCTGTGAGAATGAGAGTCAAACACAACCAATTATTTTGTTCTTTTTTTTTTCTTATCCATAGCCCAGTAGCGGTTTCGATTTACCATCTTCATCCACCTCGTCAATCATCTCCTGCAGCTCCTCCGGTGTGGGGTTCTGACCTAACATCCTCATTACCTTCCCCAGCTCTTTGGTGCTGATGCAGCCGTCCTCTGCATCCTGTACGAAGATGTCAAAGGCGGCCTTAAACTCTGCAGCAACAAAGCAGCACACACACAAAAATATCTACTGAAGCACGTCTGGTTTAGGACAGGGTTAAGATTAATTCCTGGGCATCAGCACAAAAGGCTATTTGTCTTAAGTGTTGGTGCAACTAATAGTTGCAGTCCTGTTGAGGTATAGATTTTTTCTACCAACAACTATAACTAAATCATCTTTTAAAGGGACTCGATGGCATGCTCAAAGCCTTTACGCCTTCAGTTGAAAATCGTTTCACGCACCATTTTTCTGTTCATCTGTCAGCTGCTCAACCTGCCAAAGAGAAAGAATTGAGAGAGAAAACATCAGCTTTCTGGGATATATTCTGGAATTTCTCTGTAACAACATATTTATGGGTTTGATTGCATTTTCCAAAGCTCCAAATATATCTCGGTTAAGATATCTGGAAATCTAGACTAGATTATTTCTGTTTGTTTTGATAACTTTTCAGTTAACAAAGCTCCGGGACATCCCTGACATTACACAGCACCTACATATCATACATGAGAGCTGGTAAGAGGAGGAGTTAAAAATAAACAGTCAGAAGAGAGGCTCAGGAACGACAGATAAAGGACACAATACACAGTGCTCTAAATTAGCATAGCTGTGGATCTGTCCCAACAATGGAACAGTAATCCTGGAAAAGCTACCAAGAATGAAAGAGGGAGACAGCTGCTTATGTAAGAGTTATTGACTGTTGTCCACTGTAAATTAACCACATACATACAGTATACAGACTTTCACATTTAAATTCCACTGCTGATGATACTGCAAAAGAAAAAAAAAACCTGAAACAGATGTAATATACATTCCAGTGTGTTTTTATTATCTCCCCGTTGGACTGTGAGCAAATAGGAGAGCCAGAGGACTATCTGTGCAAAGGTGGATAAATAGCCACACGGCTCTCAGGCTCACAGATAATGCTGGAATTCAGCCATGGGGCGGTTTATCTAAACCTGAAGCTCTTCTCTGGCACCAGAGAACCACTGAAACAGAAGCATCTGAGCAACTGGCCAAAATTAGCCACGTGAAGTGAGACCGTTCCATTTGAAGTCATGAATGAAGCAGCAGATTGTGGTCCAGGGACATGTCCTGTCAGTGACCTTATGAGTGGCTCTTATCAGTTCTGATAGGGCTGAAGTAGGAGGAAATCTAGAGACATACTTGGTGTTAAGGCTCCCCCGAGACGATGTAGCACTAATGAAGGCAACATAGGTATTTTACAACTATTTTAATAATGTGAGCTTAAAAAGGCTTAAAAAATGATGGGTGGCATTTTTTCATGCAACAAATAAGCATTAAAGTGCAGCTTTAAATGGGGAAATTACACTCTTTCACTCTTAACTACTGATTACATTTAGCACTATTAAGAAATGTTAAGGATAATGGTTTTACATCCATAAAAACATCACTCCCACACTAGATTAGTTCTCACAGTGTTCTGGTGAGCACCCAACAAATCAAATAACTTCACCAGAGGAAGTCAACTGCACTCTTTCAGCTGTGTTTTGAGTGGGATCATACCGCTGCCTTGTAGATGTCGTTCATGTCGGAGGCTCTCTTGCTGCCTGTCCTGACAGCGTCCTGGCACAAAGGAAGGAAGTACTGTCCAGTTCAGGGCAGGACTCTGGCCTCATCCTCCGAGGGTTTTATAGCTGGAGTCCAGCGCTCTCTGGTCCCTCCCTGGGCAGAGCAACCTCCCCTCTGTTTGTGTCCCCTTGTGTGTCCATAAATGTGTGTGTTTGTGTATGTGTGTCATTTGGCAAATCTGTCACAATCACCAGGCTCAGATAAAAATGTGGCAGCTCTTAGGGGGCACACTTTGGAATGGAATGAAGTGAGGGGGGCAAGTGTGGTGAAGCCTAATCTCCTGAGAGAGGGGGGGGGGGGCTGTAGGGACACTCAACATTCCTCTAGACCTGGACCACAGAATATATATGTGTGTATGTGTCTGCGTGTGTGCATGGAGGAAAGCCAAGCTGGGAAACATCTACAATCAGAAGACCAAGGAGGTAACAAGAAGAGAAAGAAGGCAGTTCTAAGAAGTCAGAGAAGACCAAGGTCAAAGGGGTGTTCTTGTGTTTCTTAAAGTCCTGACCATAGATAATCCTTTTGTTTTTCAACAGTGGACAATTTGAGTTGTTGTAGTTTTAAAAAGTAACGGGAAATAGATACATAATTTAAAGCACCAACTTCTAGGAAGCTATTCTATTGTGCAACACTATGAAGGTGGACCTGGAGTCCCCAAAAGGATAGCAATCATTGGTTGTACCAGTGGTTAAGACGAATAACCTTTTATGCTGAAGATAGGAAGAACTTTTAATGTTAGCAGGAAAAATTAAAGGCTGTATTTTCCCTGTGAAGAAAAGAGAATTCTATCATTTCTGGAGGTCTTTGGGTTTCTGCCTCCATCAAAATACAATCAAAGTGACTGGGATCTTGTTTCTGATGTTCACAAGACTGAAGATGACATTAAAAACTTCAATGACCACGTCTCTTTCCAGAAACGGTGTCCCTGTTTCTCTTTAATCTCTCTCTCTGTCTGACATTAATGTAAAAAGGCTCAACTGGAACTACTTTCTTGAAGAAAAAAAATCCCCAGTTAAGCTGTTGACAGTGTCCTGCGTGGATTAGCCAGAATAAAAGGATCATTGTGCCTAGAAAAAGAATTTGATACAACATTGTTAAATTAAATGCCACATTTTCAACGATGTAAGCGCCAGAAACAAAATTGCATTCACGCCTGCTGTGTTGGGTTAAAGGTACAGAACATTATTTTGACAGCTCTGAATATTTTAAGCATTATCTCCATACACATTAAAGTGAAAAAAGACTATCTGTTGGATTCTGTCTGAAGCAAATTTTCAATGTTAATCACAACCTCCGCATATTTGACCACTTGCAATATGCTTGTATTTATTATGCAGCGTATAGGCCATTGTTTGAAGTACAATTTAGCCAGTTGTGATTTATGTGTGCACATTTTTGTTTGACCGCATTACAATCAGACACAAACAGGTTTGCTAACCTCTCTGAAAAGAAAATACTCACTAACTTTGTTATTTATGGAAAAGTAAAACGTTCATTTGCTGCTTTATTGCTCATTATATTATGCTTTAAGGCATAATTTCTGATGAGTTCTTCAAGATGCTCAGTTGTAAGCACTAACCAATTTTTAGCTTACAGATTAAGTCAGCAGAGGGTGCTGTTCACTACATATCAACTAAATTAAATTGTAGCACAAGGCTGCCTCCAGATATCCAATTTATCAATAGAGGGGTAGGTGAGAAATCTGGGTCAAACAAACCAGACACATTCAGACACATTTAAATTGAAATGTTTGCGGCACAAGTCTTTGGAAGCTTTTTTCCCCCTGTGTTCTTTTGAAACAAGGCCATCTCAATCACTTGACTGTGTGATTTACACACGTTCACACACGTGCCCTCACAACAAGCTCTCTCTCACACTCTCTCACACTCTCTCACACACACATACACAGAGCACGCTGTGGCAGGCATTCTAAGTGACGAGTGATCATGCTGGTTTATAATGGGATGCTAATGGAGACTGGCACAGCTTGCAAGCATCATACAGATACTCAGATGGAGAGAGGGAGAGAGAGAGCTCACATCGCACAGCATACATGTCCCACTCTTAACATGGATAAAGACACAGCTCTCCTAACGTCAGTGAAAGCCAGCCACACGGAAAAGTTTGAGCTTTTATTTAATAAGAAAGGCAGGGTGGGTGGGGAGGAGGTGTGGAGGTTTGGGAGGAGGCATGTGGCAAAACACATTCTGTGTGTGTACGTCAAAATTTCATAATCAAGACGCCGTGCACTGTGTCGTACACGGCTGTTGGAACTCAGAACAGAAATGAACCGTCATCAGTGGCATCGAGTCAATCAGCTGAAACCCAAAGCATACTGATGAGTCTACATGGTCAGCCAGACAGATTCATTTGGAAAGCTGAGTGCAGCCTGGTGGGTGCCAAGAGTGACGAGCAGCTCTGCAGGGGGCACTAGCTTCTAATGTAAAGCTTCCTTGAGCGTGCACGCACACGCACACCCACACACACACACACACACATGCTCTAGGACCAAAGGCTGGCACGCACATCAAAGAAAGCATATGGAGTGCTGTTTCATTGGAGCTCTCCACCAATTTCCTCTTACAGAGGAAGACTGACGAAAGAGCCAGCCATCTCCTCCACACAGCGCAATCAGACAGCGCATCTCAAATCCACAATTCACCGCACACCGCTTTTTGAGGGGTTGCCATAGAAACTCTGCTGGGTAGTAGCGGGCAGAAAATGAGAGGAGATGAGCGGGGCTATTTCCCCCCACCACCACCTTCCTCTCTGCCTCCCTGCCACCACATTTTGTCCTCAGAGCGACTATTTTATTTTTCTATTCCTTGGCTTCTATTTGCATACATGAACACAGCAAAACTGCATATACATGCGCCATGTCACAATTAGGGTAAACAGTCGCAACTTGTGCACGGGAACCATTCATTCATGCAAATTTGGTAATTCCAAATGATTGTGTTTCATGTCTGTGGATTAAGAGTGGAATGCAATGCTTCCCTTCCATTTATATTTGTATTTAAGCAGGTTTAAGACATGTTTTAAAGATTCAAACATGCACAGTGGACTTGTGAATCCTACTTAACATAATAATAGTCATCTCACTGGCTTTTTTGAGACTCAACCAAAATCTCTTACAGCAGAACAACATTGAAGATTTCCAGTGTGCAATATGTTGAAGTGGACATGGTGTGACATCTTGCGCTGGCAGTTCTGAATCAGCTGGAGCTACTACTATACATAGCATACTTCATGTGAGTTTAAATAGTCATTCGACATAATGATTGGGTTGACGTGCAGCTGAGCTTGAAGCATGGGTCCTGTGCTCTCTCCTTCTTGTCTGTGTGTCCTCGCCTCCCAGATTGTCAAGAGGAGGAGGGGAGCTGAGCCTGTCAGCATCTCTTTCTTTCTCTCTATTATTTCCTGCCTTCCTCTGTGTCTATTTTCCCCCCCGCTCTCTCTGCCCCCTTTCATTGATGACCAACCTGTCAGCAGCTCCTGTTGTGGTAGAAAGTGGATGCTCTGCATGTGAGTGAATGAGGTGCACAGCCTTCTTTTTTCTGTATGAAAGCATTTCTGTCTGTCCTGCCCAGTGTTTAAGAAGCTGCTCAATTTCTCATCAGTTTCTCATTTGAACCCAAATGGAGGGATTTCTCTTCGGTTGATGCAGGAGAGAGGGAAGTCTTCACTTTGCTTCACTGCATTCAGTGGTTCCTTTCTGAAAGTCTTTGCGCTTAGAAACTTGGTGTCACGTAGTACTCCTTACATCAGCGCTCTAATGAACCAGTGGCCATATTAGCTCCACCACAGATACAGCCACACACTAACTTTCTGCCAGGGGGCAGCGTTTTCCAGTCCACTGGACCACCACGGCGCCTCCTACCACTCTTCATACCCCGCGCTTCCCCTCCTAACCTCTATAACGTAGGAGGCACCCAGAAAAGATTTCATGTGAGATATATGGCACATGAAGTTCCCTTCAAGGAAAGGACAAAATGTGTTTTCAGAATTTTGTCTCGAAATAAATCATCGAACAAGCTCCACTCTGGCAATGGTGAAAAAAAATAATAAATAAATGGCAGATCTGTCGAGTGAAATATTAATAATGCAAAGTAAAGTTTTTATCTGTTAAATTTTATGTGTAGTAAATACCTTAGCTTAAATACAGCTGCCTTTCCTTTGATTTGTATAAATGACTAGAGTTTACCACTTTTTATGCTGTTGAACTCCAAATAACAAGAGCTGGCTTCAACAAACAGAAAATACCAAATACAAAGTCAAATTCCTTGCAACACATTAACTGTCTGATTGTAATTCTGGGTTAAACACAAGGGCTAAATGTGTGGCGTAAATACAATAAATGAATCCAGCAAAACTTATTTATGAGCCTTTATAAATGTAGCAAATCAAACGAGTTGCCTGTCTTTGTAGAAATGCTCACTGTGTGCAGACACACACACCCATTTTGGATTTGTCAGTGTCACTGCCTTCTACCCTTCGCCTCAAATAGCTGCTCTCTGAAATGGAATCCAAGGGCCCTCAGGGTTTCTGACAATGTTTCAAACATTTCTAAGTAAAATGAACAGCGGTGTAACCTCGGCATTATTAAATCTAAAAGTTAGCTCCAATGAGAATGTATTGAGGCAAAGCGGGTCACAATTTCTACTATTCCAAGTTGTTATCACCCTGCTTTTAGACTGTCAGCTCGAGCACCATAGATATGCAGTGAAATGCTGGCGATTGTGGATGAAAAGACCTAAATAGCAAAAAAACAATATTATAAATGTATTGCTTTTCAATGGAATAATTGTAAACATCATAATTGCCGCATGTAACATTTATTGCACTTTTTAAAACCAGCTGATGGTTAGAGTGAAGTTCATTGCATGCATATTGTATCTATAATGTGACAACTGCTTTTACTTGATATTTAAACCCAGATCCAATGAAATAACATTTTAAAAAGTGTAACCAAATTGTAAGGAGTTACACATTTTTAACATCCTGCATGCTTTTGCTTTGTTTACTGTGTAGAGTAGAACGCATGTTGTAGTCTCACTTGTTATCATTACTGCAATGTGAAAAAGAGAATACAAAAATCCCATAATGGAGATTTATAATCAGTATATTCTTTTCCATTGTACGGTTTTGAATTACCAGACTGCAGGACAAGAAATGTTTTTATTTTTATTTATTTATTTATTTTTACAGGCCTGCTTGACTACTAGGCAGCATTAACAGGCTGGGTGGGATTAAAACAAAATATATATTTGTGTAGTGCAAATCTTTGAAAGGTTTCTGTTCTGAGGAGGTAAAAATCACAAACTAAAGGAATGTTTTTAGGTACAATGGGATGTTTCAGTATAACTAGGGCATGTGGTGGCTCTTTGAGTCTTACATTTATGAATCTATCTATCTATCTATCTATCTATCTATCTATCTATCTATCTATCTATCTATCTATCTATCTATCTATCTATCTATCTATCTATCTATCTATCTATCTATCTATCTATCTATCTATCTGTAGGACATTGTGCTAGATTCTACAAACCACATAACACTGTACTTTCCTATTTACCCATTTACATACACATTCCTCTACACTGGTGGCGGTGGAGCTGTGATTGGGACCAACCAGTGATTCAATGCCTTGCCTGAGACACTGTAACACATGGATGTGCCAGGGATCAACCTGCCAACCCTGCATTTTGTAGACTCTACCTGAGCTATGGCTCCACTTCACTACATCACTATGCAGGGATGTAACAGACAATAGCACCTGTCAAATCAGCAGTTTTACTTTTTACCTTTTCTTTCCTTTCCCTTTCTTTCTTTTTTTTGGACATTTGGACATTACTTTTGCTAGAAGAGGACATAAAAATTCTTGGTTTTACAGCTCCTTACACTGGTATTGGAAGCATAACTGACAACTGTGTAGTTGAGCCTTGCTTGCAAGCATGTCAGGCTGCTACATGAGGCATGTATATATAAGATTGAGACAAGGCTAAAGCACAGAAGCTTTACACAGATGTTAATATTAGAATTTTTTTAAAAAGGAGTGAAATTCATCACAACATTGAAACATTATAGATTTGATCTGTTTATTTCTTGGTTCAAATGAAACAGCTACAGAAAAAAAAGACTCAGTTTGTCTCGTGTGAGATATGGGTCCAGAAGTACAGTTTTATTTGTTGTACAATTCATGGAACTGTCTGGGAGTGAATGCCCTCCAGAGGCTCATTCATAAGATAAATTGGCCTGAAATTCATTGGTCTTGCAGACTGTCTGTGCTTCTGTATGTATGTCTCACTCTCTCCTTCCTGTTTTTTAGCAGCAACACTCGAACAAGCTCACAAACACACACATACCCTCACGCCCTTGTGTTCTTTGGTGTTTCATGGAATTGCCATGAGCTTGAGCTAAAAGAAGGGTAAAAAACACCTATGTCTGTCTGCATAGCTGAAGTCCAGCCTAGGGCCTCCTAGGCTTCAGTGAAGTGTGCTGTGATTTGACAAGGCCAGTGACGAGAGGCACTGTAAATATCCAGCTGTCATGTGACTCATTTAATGGCCTCAAGGAACCAACGAAAGGTCAATGTTTTCTGATGCCATTGCCAACAACTAAATTAAGTGACTTCATCTCTTGCTCATGCATTTCTCCCATTTTAGGAGATGGATACATTTGAGTTGCTGCATCATTTTGTGCAGACACCACTACAATCATTTCTACATACATTTCTGGCAGTACACACAAAAAGCATGCACACACACACACATACGCGTCCTCATGCATGTCATCTGTGAAAGTGACAGCAGTATATTAACACGTCTCCACAGCTTCTCTGATAAAGCAAATTATGATGCAACGCCTTTATACCAGCTCTGTGCAAAAGGTTAAATAACCTCATTTAAACTTAAACCATTATATAAAAGAATGAAAATCAGCTTTTCTGTGAATTTGCATGTCTCTCCTAACATGGTGTTACATCTTTTTGTACTTCTTACTGTTAATGAATGAGTACCTGTGTGGAAAGTTCTAGTACCACAAAAATATCTTGCATCATCAGACAAAAAATAGGAACACAGTGTTCAAAAATCTGCAAAGGAAAGTGGAATATCAGGTAGTCTGCTGCAAAGAAATACAACACCGTAACTAGTAGATGTTTTAAAGTAAAAAGGAAATAAGTGCCTATGTGTGTCCAAAACCCCTGAAACTCTCCAACGCCCCAGTGGAAAAGCCACTAATGAAATATCCCTCCCATGTCCTAAAACACTCATCGCACAAATTCACTGGGCAAATTAAAATCCATTTTTCAGTGTGCAACTGGTCTCTCTGAATAAAATGTGGTTTACTTTGTTCAGTTTACCGTGCCTTGGGGAGACATGGGAAATCAGGGAGGAAATAAGTAACAAAACTATCGGCCAAAGCACACGAGCAAGACTGGCAGATTGTGGCTCTCCCTCTGTGTAAGCTGAGTGGTGATGAATCTAACAAGTCTGGGATTTGTGCACAAAGCTTTAAAGTAATCTGTCATGTCAAACTTCCAAATAAAGGCAGGTAACATCTCTACTGAGAGACAGGCAGTACACTGGGGGTTTCAAGTGGCGCAGAAATGCACCTTACAGTATAATCAGAGGAGGGGGACTTAGTATTAGTTTTATGGTTAGCAATGGTGGGTGGTTGGTTAGTCTTTGGCGCAAGTGTTGGATCTGGCTGGGAAAATCAAGGACACTGCTCACTTATATAAAAGTTATTAGTCAATCAAAAGGTAGTTCTGCATGAAAGAATATGGAGTTCATTAATCTGTATTGGTTTGGTTCATTTCTATGTCTAACTGTCTCTATTAGTTTAATTATGGTGGATTACAAATTATGCATATAAAAAGTCACTTATAGCATATTATTAAATTATTAAATAACTGATAAAATAAAATTCCACTGGGATTGCAAAACAACTTCTTTGATCAATCACAATCCACACAGCATCATTGGCAAAGGCTAAAATGTGAGTCTCCCGCATCACTTAGGGGGCATATTTTGCTGGCCGACTAGCCTGGTTGCACAGCCAGGTGCATAGGTTTCCAAGATATTTGTAGACAATGACGTAAAAGAACAAACATTAGAAATATTGGAAAGCCCAGTTGTTCTTGATTAAGCTATGTTTGTGCACAGCAGCACACAGTTTGTTATAAAGTTATAGTTGCTGAAACTATCAAATGAGACCATAAACTAATCATGAAAGTGTTTTGTGAGGTCATCTATCAAGTCCTTTACCCATAGACTTCGATACAACTGCAAATCTTTTTGCAACCAGACATGTCGCCCCCTCCTAATGATCATAAAGAACTCAGAAACTTCTGGCTTCATTTTACCGATGGGGCTGCAGCCATCTTTTATATACAGTCAGATATGACCAAACATTAGTGTGTTACCTGACTTTCATCTAGTACCTCCAGCAGTACAAAGATGTACTTTAATCTGCAGAATATCAACACACTGATCGGGTGGTGTAAGGGGGGAGGGGGTGCAAAGAAACTGTATTGTTGCAATTGTTTTAGCTCCAGCATGATCTCTTCTCTGTGACAAAACTGAGACAACATGTGTTTTAACAACAAATGACTTAATCATAATACACCCTCGTGAATTTTGAAACGTTGCAGGTTATGGCAATGGTAGACATGAACTTGTAAGACCAAATGATCTATAAATGATTTAGTAAGTACATCACTTATTCATTGTGTAGTTCACAATATACTGAAGCGCTACACACAAGACAATGAATTTGTGGAAAGTGATAAAAAAAAGAAAAGAAAATATGGCTTTATATTTTTTCTTGTTTGATTGTACAGATTGTACATTTATTCCAATAGGTTTATTGCTAAAAAGCATTTAAATGAAAATGTTAGGAAAAATTCAGATTAAGTATTGCCAAGTAAGTATGTCTATAGTCTTTATATATCATAGGGAATAATTGATTTGTATTTAGATATCATAGATAGGGTGTCAAAACTTGTCAAATACCTTTTTAAAAATCTGACATCACTTAAAGCTTGATAGCAGTGCCAGCTGGATCCGTTTCTCCTAAAGGAGAGTCAGGTTTGACAAAACAGACAATTTAAATTTATACTTAGATTACACATAGACATTGTAGGTTTTATATATCATTAATAAATGATGAATACATAAAAAACAGTGTAGCCCTGATAAGATGCCAGAAAAGCATCCAATTAAATACCATGCAATGCTGTGCTATACCATCAGCGACTGCTCAGGGGAAAAATAAAATCACCCAAGCAGGTAATTCATGTCCGGGGTATGCTTTTGGCACTTTTATAAAAAGAGGTAAGAGGACAGCAACACACAAGATACATGAATGTGAGATTTAGCTGAATTTCTGCTTTAACTAAACAAGAAGCACAGCCTTAACCATACTTCCCTA
Source organism: Aulonocara stuartgranti (assembly GCF_965226115.1). Classification (NCBI taxonomy): domain Eukaryota; kingdom Metazoa; phylum Chordata; class Actinopteri; order Cichliformes; family Cichlidae; genus Aulonocara; species Aulonocara stuartgranti. Next base: position 24,212,764 of record NC_138956.1, read on the forward strand.
TGTTTAAGATTGTGCTCACCTATGAGCTCTGTGTTACAGCTGATTTCAGCAGATTTTAGGTCACAGGCGTTGGCACTGACCAGACCGTTGGTGCTTGTGATTATAACCATCTTTTTTCCTGTAATTAGCAATTACCGAAGCTCTTCTCCGAGATGTTGAGGGGGCTGGAGAAGTGGTTTGGGATGGATTAAAGCTGACGTCAATGGCAAATGCAAATGTGCTTCTTCTAGCTTTATGTAAAAGCTCTGAATTGGGGGCTTAGCAGGGAAATTTTGTCCACATGCTCTAACCCATTCTTGTCAGCGCTGGAAGGATTGCGTAGTCTCGCTGATGGGTTGGACGACCAGCTCCCTCAGCTTTGAAGCTGATAAACCTTTTAAAACCATGACAAATATTCTCCTGCAATTTTGCCAGAGGAAGTCAAAGAAATGAAATAGGTATCGGGAGCAAGCAATATGAAAATTTGCTCCAACCACCTTGAACTCCGCACCATACAGCCAAGGTTTTTTTGTCTTTCTCTTAAAGGCTGAAGTGCTTATTCTTGCGCTGCTTTGAACTTGCAGTTGCTGTCTCTTCTTGAGCATTTTTCTTTTTCCTGGGTAAAAAAAAAATCACTATAAGTCTAGCAGCATGTAATGTCACATAGAGACCTGTGGCGTGTAGGGAAACAGGGAACAGCCAGCATTTTGCTGCACAACCTCCATGTCAGTGGCCGACATGGCTGCATGGCACAAGTTAGGCGGCAAGGGTGAAACATCCAGACAGTTTCCATAGTGATGTGGTTGAATGGAGGGGATTAGCAGGGGCAGTGTGGTGAGAAAGGATTGCAGGCTTCTGTCAAAGCTTCCATTTAAAGAGTTCCATGTCGTGGCTCCTTCCTATTTGGATATGCTGATGATGGACCTTTCGTTTCCCTTCGCTCCCCACACCTCACACAGACATGTTTTATGTGCACTGAAACTGCCACTTCCTTCTCAGTGGTGGTTTCTCAGGTGTAAAATATGTGATTAGCCAGCTTTGCACAGAGACATATGACACCAGTGCATAATTTACATACCAAAAAGTAAGGGTGGGGGTAATTATTTCATCAAGGTTGGCTTTAGACACTAACCAAGGACAAACTATTCAAATAATTAACATGCTGCATGATACAGCAATTTAACCTTCAAGCTGCACCCCCCAAAAAGGTGCTGACTGTTTTCTCAGTACATATTTAAGACCTCTTATATACTGTTTAGATCTTTTAGACAATTACAGACCGATTCACAACCCTCATTTTATTTCCAAATGTCTCAAAAGATGTTGTTGGAAAGAAACAATGTGATTATTTTCACTGCATGAAGCACTACTACTAATTTCCTCATAGCCTCAGATACTGGACTTAGACCTGTATTTGTCCTGCAAAATCTAAGTGCAGCAAATTACTAGTGAGACAAGGACATACCACTGGAATTAGTGGAAAAGCAGTGCATTGGTTTGAATTGTATCTATCTGATATAAGCACAGCATGCCACAAAGTTCTGTGCTAGGGCTGGTACTTCTTATATATGCTTCCCTTAGGCATGTGCAAAGTCGCACACAAAGTTTTGAGTGATCATGCCCCATCATATCTTAAAGACCTCATCAAACCAATAGAGCACTTTGCTCTCAGACTGCAGCTTACTTATAGTTCCTGAGTTTCTAAAAGTAGAATGGGAGGCAGAGCCTTCAGCTATCAGTATCCTCTCCTGTGGAACCAGCTCCTTTTTTAAGTTCATGAGACAGACACCATCTCTACTTTTAATATTAGACTTAAAATTTTTCCTTTTGAAAAAAGATAATACTCAGGGCTTGGTCATGTGACCCTAAACCACTGCTTAATGCTACTACAGGCTCAGACTGCTGGAAGACTTCCCATGATTTATTTTTTGCTTCTTCTCCACACCCCTTTTTTCATGCTCCATATATGTATGTATACCATTAATTGCATGTCAATAACCTTTGTCTTCTTTCACCCATAGTTTTTTTGGTCCTGTTTGTTTTTTCTGGTCTCTTTACACACTCCTCTTTTGTGTCTTCTCTTTCCTGTTACCTCCAACCGGTTATGGCGGATGGCTGCGCCTCCCTGAGCAAGGTTTTGGTGGAAGTCTTCCTGTTAAAATGGAGTTCTTCCTCTCCACTGTTACCAAACGCTTGCTCATACCAAATTATCTTGTCTCTAATACTGTAATGTCTTTACAATATAAACTTCCACAAGATGCTGTTGTTAAGTCATGCTGATGTTCAAATAAATTTGATTTTAAATCTGTATAGTGTGCAGGGCACTCATAGTAGCGGTTTAATTTTGTGTATATTGAAATGCTCTCTGCATATTTTCCTTCAATAAAAAACACTCCTAATGTAATAGTTATTCAGCATTTAGGAAGCTGATTATTGTGGATTTGCCATCCATTTATAATCAACTTGTGTTAATCCTATAAACATTTATTTTTCATCTATCGCTCTGCAACATTGTTTGGAATTATGTAATGCCCAGAGAGCCTTACTAAGCAAAAGATTATGGGAGCTGATATACAACTCCTAATTGCACAAAGAAAGTACAAGAAGAGTAAGAAGATAGAGACAATCGGTATATAATTCAGGGTGCTTTTGACTCACTTGTGTGGTTTACATATAAAGATGTCATTTATCGAAACTCAGGTGGGCAGATATATAAAATGATTCAATCTGAGACCGGACTATTGTTTCAGAAATGTATCTATGGTAATGAGAAAAAGGCAAGGGTTCCAAAATATTAAAAGTATCACTAGATACAATGTTTTCAGATTGTACATTAATATAGAATATCGACATAAAGTGAAGAGTAGAAAAATCTGTTGTGATCTATTTTAAGGTAAATTTGGGGAAAATGGTAAAAGTCTTACATCATAGATATGTATCCAATTAAGCCCTCTCCTGAGAGTGAGGAAAAGGGTTAGATAACAACATATGCTGCCAATTGAATTAATAAGAGTGACGTCTGTCCTGCCAGGTTTTTTTTATTCATATGGCAGAAATGATAAGATTCAGCTGCAAACAACAGACAATGTTATATAAACAACTAATATAAGCAAATAGTTATAATATAATGATTACAATGTAGAATATGTTATATCTATATTCGATGTATGTTATGTCTCCATTCATACAAACAGTTTAAATTCAGGCTATGAGTGGGCAAACAATGCTGCTCTTCTGTGCTTTTTTTTTATTTTTATTAAAGGAGACTATTTATTGTAACATTTCTTGTAAATTCTCATTTCATCGCTTAAATATGTAGTAAGTGTCTGGAAATTAGGCTGTGTATACTGAAACCAGTATGTCCAGTGTGCCAAATAACCTTTTCAATTTTGATCATATTATTTAAAACAATGACTGAAGCTGTTTTTGCTAGAATACAGTCAAACTCATGGGTCTAGGATCATTTGTTTCAAACGTCCTTTTAATCTTGGCCGTGCATTTGTATGTTGGAGTGTAATTCTGAGTAGCCTAGATGTGTTTTTTAGCCCTCAGAAGCCTAATCTGCACCATTAATGGACTTTTTGTAGAAGTTAATTAACCATTTTCAGTGATAGAGGTACAGCAATCCCAGTAGAGAGCCATATAAGGAGGGAGAAACGGAGGCCGATTATGTTGTTGCCTAGCAACGCATGTACAAAATTTGAAGCGATTTAGTGCCCCCATACTGGTCATCATGGAGGTCATATGTTTACTAAATCCACACCGTGTGCTGGCTGTCACACAGGGTTGTCAACACATCAGCATGAGTACCTGTCTCCGTCCTGCTCGGTGCATGGTGACAGGTCGATGCCAAACATGTTAAAGCTGCAGCTGGGCTGAATGTCTTTTAAATCATGACTATCTAATTCCATGGATTTGTGGAAACAGCATTTCTTTTGAATGAGTGGCAAACGCAGCGACTGAATCCCAAAGGAGGAAAAAGCTAGTCTTTTACAGCGTTGCACAGTTGATCCCTCCAGGAAGGTAAAATAAGGGGAAATAACACAGAAAAGAGAAACAAAACAAAAGCTCTGCAAATTTGCTAGATGCTTCACTCAGTATTGCTGAAATCTCATTAGTCAGCCCACATAAATAATTCTTACATCCCACAATACTTACTACGCGTGTAAATAATCTGGCAAAAGCTGTTTGTTGTAAAAAATAAATAAATAAATAAGAAAAGAAAAGAAAAAAAAACATTTAAACAACCAAAAAAATGTTCCCTCAGCTTGTTTTGCCTGGTTGTAAATCTCGTGCGTGTGTGTGTCTGTGTCTGTCTGTGTGTGTGTGTGTGTGGGGGGGGGGGGAGGGGGGGGGGGTATATATACATATTCTTGTGTGTGTGTGAGAGAGAGAGAGTAAAGGGAAAAAAGAAGTCAAACAAAGAGCGAGAGAGAAAGAGAGATGTTGGGAAGAAAAAAAAGAAAGAGGCGAGACAGAGCTGCTGAGGCACTCACTTCACAGCAATTTAGGTCATGCTAAACAAATGCTATACTAAGGAAGCACAGACAAATACGAGTATCAAGCCTTGAAGTAATTCCAGTATCTTTAGAGGCTGTGTACTGTGAATATTCTGACATGGTGGCTAAAAACATAAGAAACTGTGTACATGAAGTCTCAAGCATCTCTGTGCAGCGTCTGTAGGTGTAAGGTAAATTTAATAAATCATTCCTGGAAGGGAAAATCAAATTATATTATGCTCTACACGGAAATACTGAGTGAGCATATATTCAGTTATGCATTACTTCCCTAGTGGAATACATGCAGGCTAGTCCCTCTATGATCAAGACACAAGTGGTACTGCATCGATATTATACTACACAAGTCCAAAAAAAATGTACAGCAGCAATCATGGTTACAGGCTGTTGAAAAGGGAGACAGCAGGTGAGAAGAGGCTGCACATCCAGGCTTCTGACAGCACAACTCTTACAGGGATTACCTAATAAGACAGACTTATATTTTAAATATCCTGTAGGAGACAGACTTGGTGTTAAAACAAAGGATTTATAAATATTTTATGTTGATTTTTAAATATATATTTGAATTGCATGTTCGGTGTTTTTAAAATTGGACTGAAACATTCTTTTCTTCTTCTTCTGCAACATATATGTGGTCGTTTAAAAACATTTTCTTGATGCTGAACACAAGGAGCAATCCACATCACAGATGCCCTGTTTTTATTTCCTCAATCCAATGAATGAATTCATCCGTCCTTATTAGACACTGCAGCTTAAAAAAAACCCCACTAAACTAAAAACACTACAAGTAAAACCATCGTTTCCACTGTACATTCTCAGCAAGTTACCACACTGACTTGCATGTTTACAATAAACATAGAATGGGAAGTGTACACAATTCCAGCAGAAGGAGAAAAACAACTCTGCGACAATATGAATAAAATATGTGAATTGCTTATGATTAGCATACTAATGACTAATCATCATGCTAATCAGTTCATTTTGTGGCCTCAAATTGCAGAGGGGTGTTGAAAAATGAGTCCATGAAGATGCATTTCAAAACAGAGAATTGCATAGAGATTACCTGGCAGTTAAAACAATCACTTCAAGGTAGGTTAATAAAACAGTATTGACACCAACATAGAAAATGGAGTGACCTGCCCTCATCCTCGGGAGAGTATTTAAGCACTGTTTCAGACATTAAAAAAAGGGTTTACATTAAATTTTAATGCTTTTACCCATTTGAAAAAAACCTTATATTTAAAACCCTAAACAAAACATTTAAGTGCTCTTTTTTTATTGTTGATTTAATATTTTTCTTATTTTTTAAAAATTTCCATTATTTATTATATTAATAGAACTGAAGAATTGGCCATATTTTATTTTTAATTTTCCAAAGTATGTAGTAATTATACATTATTTGAAATGCATTAGGCACATATCTAAGGTGTCAATTTAAAAAACATCTATACATTAGGGTTGAAAAATGACAATAAGCAAACAGTGTTAAGTGAATTGCACATTGGCTGCATCCTTCTGCAAACACCTCCCTAACATTTAAATGATTTTACAGCCAGTGGGCCTGTAAAGAGGGGCAACCCAAGCCTCAATCTCACTCACGTACTCTAAAAGCCATTACAAGAAAGGACAAGTAATTCCAAACTAATGGAGCACACACAGCATTCACTTGGAGCCAAATACAGGCTTCTGGCTGAAATTAAGAGTCTGATGAAAAGGGCTGGTGAAAAGGGCAGTGAGCTGAATCAAACCAAAACTGAGGGGTTAGGAGGTCAGCTGGCTGAGAGTGCATGTCACCAGCCTATTGGACATGCCTGTGTGCTCCATCAGCAGGTGTATAAATATGTGTCATGTTTCACACTCCATGTCCGCAGGGACGGCAACCCAGATGGGATTTTAAATGCTGCATTTAATGTGGTATCATTTAGTAGGTTAGTTCACCCCTCATTGGTTTGCCATCTGGTGCCCTCTCAGCCTGTGATAGGAACATTCACACTGGAGTCTCTGCTCCTGATCTCTCTGCCAGAGCATTTCCAGCAGTTTGCTCCACAGTCCGCTTGTATTCCCTCCACCTCAGCGCTGTCACATGAAACATTTTTCAAATTCTGCAGCAGGGAACTAAGTGTTAGTAGTCAGCACGTGTGGAGTATGAAAGCAAACTACAAGCATGGAGGCAAACTACAAAGCCTTCAAGTTACTCAGATGACAGGCAGGATAAGCCAACGTGACATCACTGATCACGCAAGAAAAATAGCTAAGCTAAAGAAAACAAAGTTGTTCCTAAAATTGAAGTAAATCTAACAAGTGGGCCTATATTTATGTAATTTACTTACCTTTGCACTTTAAATTCACAAGCTGTTCCACAAAGATGTTTCGTTCTTGTCTTCTACTTCCAGAAGGTTTACTTTAGAAGCAAGAATAAAGAAAAATTAAAAACCTACTACGAGTGGATCCATTCTTCGCTGTTCCACGTGTTTAATAGTTCCCCCAAACCATTTTTTTTTAATCTTTAAGTGTTTTCCTTTTCCTTTTCCTTTTTCAGTCTTTCTTTTTTAATTGCGAGCTTATAGTCCACGTGTTTATTCTTCTCATATCATCCCCCCATTTGTGGAAGACGTCGGGCTTTGGACGATTACAGGCAGAGTTAGACAACCAGCCAATGTTCCCTCCCTTTATTGACGGGCTCCCTTTATCACAATTTGCCAGATTTGCAGACAGCCGGTAACTGGCCTCCCCTTCCAAATACACGCGTTTGGAGCAGATAATGTTGCTTATATTAGCCCCCATATGTTTCCATTTTGCACCTCGATTTAATAGTGCGGGGGGGGGGGGGGGGGGGGGGGTCCTTCCGTGTGTATCTGAATGTGGAGGGAGGGGGGGTCATCTTTTGTGTAGCCAGGAGCAGAAGATCCCAAAATCTCATTTTGCCACCTGAATAAAATTCTTTTTTAAGCCCCTGAAATAATCGCAGTTTATCGCTTTTAAATTGAGGAATAATTGTGAATGGGAAATCTTTATTTCAGCCAGTGTTTTACAAAGTTGCTCTTCTTGTTTGGGGGGGATAATAGTCAAAAAGAAAAAAATGTGATTACCTATTTGACAACAATAATTAAAATGTAAAGGGGGAAATCGTTTGAAATAATAAAAACAAACAGGCTGCAAGTGCGATGTCAGTGCAGCCTATAGATGAGGATGAGGAGGATGAGTGGGGGGGGCGACTTTGAGATGACATTGAGGCTGTGTAGATGGGAGTTGAGTCTCTGGTTGTTGATGTTAGTCGCACAAGGCGAAGCGGCTGCTGCCCGTGTTGATTCAGCCTCCTCCTCCTCCTCCTCCTCCTCTTCATCCTCCTGGTCTTCAGCACTGCTCCCCGCTGGACAGCTCCTGCTTGGACCCCTCTAATGCTGCATGGTCCCTTTAAGTCTTTTAATGGAAGTAAAATCTATTTATGTTTCAAGAAATACTGGGAGTTTACAACTTCACCCACAGGAGGAATCTACGGATACCTCGTTCCGAGATTTGTGGCAGGCAGCGTATCCTCGGCGGCACAGATCACAGATTGACTGTGAGTAAACTGGGTGCTGAATTCTTGCGTCTGTCTGTGCGTGTGTACGTGTTTGAACACCTATACAAACGATGCTGGTTAAAGCATGGTTATTATTTTTATTTATATTATTTTTCGTATCATGTGATAATGATTAAACTCTGAATGGGGCTAGCGACATGTAGCTGGGATTCATGTAAATTGCACGATGATCTCTGAACCTACGCGCTGTATCCAATTAAATGGTGTATTGATTGCTGCATGCCAGTCATTTGGATGTTGCAAGTGTGGAGAGGACGCGATTTCATGCGTTTAATAACGCGCAAGGTTCTCAATTATTCGGGTAGATTGGGGTAGGAATTTGTGCAGCCTGGTGCGTAAAGCTTTTACGCATTGGAGATCCCTTTGTCCCTACAATGCGTTTTGCATTCGAGTTTGTTTGAGAGGTTTATTTTGTATCCCTGCTGCTTTCAGCTCTTTACGTGGTTAACTGTTAAGAATCTGTAGGTGGTAATTGGTGGACTTCGCTGTGCTTAGATCTCATAGGCTATTTGCTATCGCTACGGTGCGTCTTGCGCTTATGTGTATGTTTTGGATCCTGTAATTTGTCTCCAAGTTTGTTTGCTTTTTTTATAAATATTTTTTTCGGTATCTTTTAATAATATTTGCTGGATAATTAATTGCAAATATTGTTTAGGCTTCCATGTCTGCTGGTCTGGCTTTGAATGCTGTTAATTTATGTGCAATCTACCGTCTGTGTTTTAGTTCTGGGGCAAGTCAGCATGACTTTGCCCTCGATGGTTTTTGTTGTTTGTTGAGTCTGACATAAATGGAAATTTTTTCTTCAGGGTGCCAAATGATCGGGAGGTTCGCTAGTCTGCGTTTTCATATTCATACATCAGAGATAAACAGTGTTTATATTTGATTTCCATTCTTTTATTACACCTGCCGGGAGTATAACATGTCCATATTTGCTTATTAAATAACCACTTTTTCTGCGCTCCCTTGAAGAGACAATCAATTAGCCTACTCTATTACAGGTTAACGACGACTGACGAGCCTTGTGCGCACAGGCTTCATCTCCAGACATTTGGTCCAGGGGTTAGGTCGAAAAACCGCGAAACTGCTGTCTACGTGGACTGGTGCTGAAGCCTCCCGTCCGACTGCCAGGACCTCTGCCAAATCCAGAGACATGGCGACGAACGGCACCAAAACGGATGGACAAGTCACAGAACTGAATGAGGTGGCCACTAATAATGACAAACCCAAGTCACTGGACGTGAAACCCGAAAAGCAGAAAAAGGAGGTGCCTGATAGAGAAACATGGAGGGGGAAATTTGATTTTCTTCTGTCGTGTGTGGGTTATGCAATTGGACTGGGAAACGTATGGAGATTTCCCTATCTCTGTGGAAAAAACGGTGGAGGTAAAGATTATTTTCACAGCTAATTTAACTGCATGTATCATTCAGTTCTATGATACACATAGTCGAACTGACCAAAGTGATCGTGCTGATAACATAAAAATAATTAAATCATCGCCATGTAATTAATTTACTCTAGGCAATTTTAGCCTAAAATTGATAACTCGTAAGTGCATAACGTAATCTCCTTTTGTCCATCCAGGGGCCTTCTTAATTCCCTATTTTTTGACCCTTATATTTGCTGGGGTCCCCTTGTTCCTGTTGGAATGCTCCCTCGGTCAATACACATCAATTGGAGGGCTTGGTGTGTGGAAACTGGCTCCTATGTTTAAAGGTATATGAACAGAATATTTATAGGTAACCAGAAAATATTTACTTTGATGAAAAAAGCATGAATATTTATGATGTTGATGCTTATAAGAAATAAGTATGGCCATCACTATATGTGGAGGCCACACTCAAATCCAATAATAGTTGTATAGTGGCTAATTCATTTTTCTGTGACAGGTGTGGGCCTTGCAGCGGCTGTTCTGTCCTTCTGGCTCAACATTTACTACATTATAATCATTGCCTGGGCCATTTACTACCTGTACAACTCCTTCACCACTGTAAGTATTATACAGTGTGTTTCATTTAAAGCTGAAGGAAAGATAAGAGCAAGGTTGTTCATTGGGAATGTAGCCTGCAATATCTGCAAGAAACTGGTAATCCCTAAATTTGTCATGGAGAAAGAAATCGCAAATTTCTATTTTTCAGGAACTTCCATGGAGCTCATGTAACAATGAATGGAACACAGAGAGATGTTATACAAACTACAGCATTGCAGACACCACCAATCTCACCAGTGCAGTGGTGGAGTTTTGGGAGTAAGATATTGACTGCTTTCTCTTGCTTTTCACAACAGCAGCGCTTTAAACTGTCCTGCATGCTTCCCCGAGCTACATAAAAGGCAGCCTCCTCTGCTGCATGGTTATTTCCCTGTGTGTGTATAATAGTCTTATTGTTGCTTCCTCTGACTTATAGGCGCAACATGCATCAAATGACTGATGGCTTGGAGAAACCAGGCCAGCTTCGAGTGCCACTGGCAATAACGCTAGCTATTGCCTGGGTCCTCGTGTACTTCTGTATTTGGAAAGGGGTTGGCTGGACAGGAAAGGTAAGATGTTTGATAGATTTGGTTACCCAAGACCTCTGATGCTATGCTGATTCCAAAAGTGGAACACTATGTGAGCTATGCAATATTAATCACTTTAATATCAGCTCATCAATCATTCAAATTGCAATCAGTATCGTCCAGATTTGTTTCAAAATAGGAGAGGAGTTAGCATAAACTCATGTTCACTAATCCTGCTCTGCCTTATGGTGGCTCCCCTAATTCTGCTACTCCTGACACTTCCTCTATCCTGCATGTGGATTTGTGATAGGTAGAGCAACAAACAGCCGCTTGCAAGAATCTGGCTTTATCTTTTCCCTTTACTTGGGGCAGATTCCCTCTCTTGGGGTGCCACATTTTGAAAGTGAGGTTTATCACATGACCGTGGAAAATAATATTTGGTTTGGTCACAAAATATCCCATCCCCCATCGCCCCATGCTTTGCACACACATATCTTACACTGTGTGAGAAATTCAGAGAGACAAACAGGCCAGCTGTAAGTGAAGTTTCATTTGCTTTTTTGTTGTTGTTGTTGTTGTTGTTCGGAAAAGCTACAGAAACTTTACAGATCTCATGAAAATGTATAAATCTATGGATCATATATATTGTTAAAATGCAGCGATGTTACCCTGCTGATAATGGTCTTACATTTTCAGGTCGTTTACTTCTCAGCCACATATCCTTACTTCATGCTGTTTATTCTCTTCATCCGTGGGGTGACTCTACCTGGAGCTAGAGAAGGAATTTTGTTCTATATCACCCCTGACTTTGAAAAGCTCAAAGAATCTGGGGTAATGACATATTATTACATGATTCATACCCATGTACTGCATGCCTGAGTGAGCAGACGACGGCCTCACGCAGTTATTTTCTCCTTTTTTCAGGTATGGCTCGATGCAGCTACCCAGATCTTTTTTTCCTACGGATTGGGATTGGGGTCACTTATAGCTCTAGGCAGTTATAACCCTTTCAATAATAATGTTTACAGGTAAGACTGGTGATGATTCATGAACAGGATGTAATCTTTGAGACAACGACAAAGACTGCTGCTGAATTTAATATATGAGAGTAAATTGCAATACCTGAAGATAGAAGTAATTAAATTGTTGCTACTTTATAAGATAACGTAATCCAATTCGATCTTACTCGGTAGAAGCTTTTAAAAGGAAGTTATAAATGTCAGTTCCTGGCATGAATATAATAAAAATCTAAGGCAGCTTCTTTCTGTTGGTGTGTGTGCTGGAGGAAAAAAAAGTACTATTCTTGCAAAGCCTGTTTTCTCCAGCAGCCCCATGGTTCTGGGTCACATAAACAATCAGTTACATAAAAAATAGTTGCATTCATTTTGTGCATTTTGTGCCCTTGATTCAAACGGATCTAGCTTTCTACAACATCTATATCTATAAAAATGTGACAATGGTCATGTTTGATGTGAGGTTTTGAATGGAAATATATTTATATCATTCACAATTAAGAAATATTGCATATATATATATATAAAACACTACAATGAAAAAGAACAGGTAACAATGATGACCTCATTTTGAGGTTTTTCAGAGAAGATCAGTTAAGAAGCACAAGAGTTAATCAATTTAAGTCTTTGACACAAGCTGTATTTTACATTTCCTCTCCCCAGAGACTCCATCATTGTGTGCTGCATCAACTCGTGTACCAGCATGTTTGCTGGCTTTGTAATCTTCTCCATTGTTGGCTTCATGTCACATGTGACAAAGAGACCCATCGCTGATGTAGCAGCTTCAGGTAACTACAGATTGTTTTCTTCTGTAATGATTCTGCGTCTGCACAAAAAAGCTGCACTGTCATTGATGCTCACTGATGAACAGCATCAGTCAACACTTCTGTGTGAATATGTATGCATGTCGTTATCAGAATACTGTGAGAGTAACCCTGACGAAATATGATTTTTCCTGTTTTCCAACCAGGTCCTGGCTTAGCTTTTCTGGCCTATCCGGAGGCTGTAACCCAATTGCCCGTTTCCCCTCTCTGGGCCATTCTGTTCTTCTCCATGCTGCTCATGCTGGGAATAGACAGCCAGGTAAGGGGCTTGGAGATGATCTGCTCATGGGCTGACCTAAATATTTTAAATGCAGGTACATATCATGCAGCTCACCCCTGCTCTCTGCATGATAAGCATGCAATTTGCTTCTTGTGGACAGATATAGCTGGGCTTTGACATTGGCTGTCAAGTATTTTTAATGCAACTTTATCACCTCCATTTGCCTGCAGGTCCCTTTACGTGTGCGTGTGTTTTTTCTCTTAATATATGATAGCTCAGTTTGAATAAATCTAGAGAAATTTGAACACCATATATGCAGTTACACAGTGCCCATGAGCATCAGCACTTCAAAGTAAAAGACTAATTTTAACCCTATTCTAATATCAACAGTGCTTTTGCATACAAGAGCTATTACCAAAATGGCATCCAAGAACTGAATGCTTGGTCATTCAGAAGATTACATTAGTGATTTTGTCCCATGGTTTGCTGCACACTGCGGTTCTTTGTTAGTCTAACCAGTTAAATAAAGGTTCTCTGTTAAAGAATGCGTTTTGCTATATAACTGCAAATCTCTGCAAAACGTAGAAATCCGTTCTTTTAAAAACACCCACATTAAAGAATATAAAAGCAGCAAAGTGCAAAAAAAGTGCTAGTATTCATACTTATCCCTAATGCTGTTTCTATGACTCTGTCCTTCAGTTCTGCACTGTTGAAGGCTTCATCACTGCTCTGGTGGATGAGTTTCCCAGAGTTCTTAGAGGTAGACGAGAGCTCTTCATCGCAGTTGTCTGTCTGGTGTCCTATGTGATTGGACTTTCAAACATCACGCAGGTACAGCAGGGCATCTTTCTCATATTACCACTGACTATTCATGGCGTTACGTTACACAAATCAGTGAAAGAAAGGAGAAAAATTATTAAAAGATACAAGTAAAACACGTGCATCTATGTACTATGCAAAAGGCAATTTATATTTTAATCAGTGGCTTTAATTGATTACAGCACTAGAGTATATTTGCACATAAAGTTTTCAATAACACCTATCAATTTCTCTGTAACCAGGGAGGAATCTATGTGTTCAAACTGTTCGACTACTACTCTGCCAGTGGAATGTCCCTGCTGTTCTTGGTCTTCTTTGAATGCATCTCCATATCCTGGTGCTACGGTGTGTATCGGGAATGTTCCATTAAACATAGCAAGAGAAACAAAATAAGCTTTTTTTTTTTCTTTTTCTTTTTTTTACAATTTTAAAATAGGTTTGCAAAAAAAAAATCTAATATGTGAAAGGCTGAAAGCCTCAGGTGCATCCAAAGATATGTGCACAACTTCAAGCGACATTCAGCCTCAAGGTCACGAGCACTCATGTGTTCCACCCCACCATCCTCATCATCATGCATGGCAGACCAGGGGCAAATTGAAATAAATTGGATATGAATATTTTGATCATAGATTCATTTGTCTCGCAGGTGTGAACAAGTTCTATGACAACATCCAGGAGATGATTGGCTACAAGCCTTGCATATGGTGGAAGTTGTGCTGGGTTGTATTCACCCCTCTCATTGTCGCAGTGAGTCCTCCGAACTAACAGAACAGTACATCTAAAGTCACGACATGAAAAATGAAACAATAAATAAAGTCAATATTACCTGCCTGCAGCCATGTCAGGCTAAGACAGCGCTGCCTGTAGTCAGTGGTGTCAGGATGCATAAAGGGTTTCATGTCTCCCACAGGGGGTGTTCTTGTTCAGCGCCGTACAAATGGTTCCTCTCACAATGGGAGACTATGTGTTCCCAAGCTGGGGTCAGGGAGTAGGCTGGCTCATGGCACTGTCCTCCATGATTCTCATACCAGGATATATGATCTACATGTATCTCGGGCTCAAGGGCACTTACAAAGAGGTAAGAAGGAAATCATCTGTTGTTGGGTCACTGGGTAAACAGCACAGATTTTGCCAGCTTTTATTTGTAGGTTTTTAGCTTCACTCTGTAACCTAGTATCTTCTTTCTCTTATGTAATTATTTTCACCACGTGTTCTGCTCCCAGCGACTTCGGATAATGCTTCAGCCCCCTGCAGTTGTCAGGCGACCTCAGGAAAATGGACCGGAGCAGCAAGTGGAAACCAACACCGCTAACCTGTCCAGCCCTGCCAATCCAACCAGTGCTGCCAGCCCAGCCAACCCGGCTCCTGCGAACACCGCCAGCCCCACCAGTCCAGCTCCTGTCAACTCAACCAGCCCAGTGACACCTGCTGTCCCTCCACCAGCTAATCCAGCCAGCGCCTCTAGCCCTGTGAATCCTGTGACAAGTCCTTCCACCACTATCACCACCACCACCACTACCGCAACTGGTCCGGCTAACCCTCCCACCACAACAGTTAGCCCAACCAGCCCACCACCCAACCCAACTAGCCCACCAGAGCCCGTCAGCCCCCCGAACCCAACAAGCCCGACCTCTAACCTGACCAATGCCGAGGCCAACGTGTAGACAACAAAGAAACCCTCATGGAGCATGTAGACAAAAGAGAACATTACAAAGGACTTCCAAGATTATAATTGATTCACCTACCTCCAGGGGCAATATGTGATCAAAACCGATTTTCAAACCATGTTTAATTTTTTTCTGCATTTGTAAAACCAAGCCAACGATGTCTTATTGTTGGTTTGCATTCCGAAAACAATATCAAAGACTGTTAGTGTCCACAAATACAAGCATAATTCTGGGTAAAAAAAAAAAAAATGTAAACATACTGTGTAATACTGTGAGAAAAGAAAAAAAAACTTAGAGATATAGATTAGAGATTTGTTGAATATCTTCATGAATCAAGTAAATTCCGTGTGAATATAGTAGATGAAGTAGTGAACAAAATTGACATCATTGAAGAGTGCAAAGGATGGCGTCAATTTTCCTTTTTTTTTTTGTGGATGTTTTCTAAACCTCACACAGTTGTCTCCTTTCCAAATGTTGCTCTCTGTGAGGTAAAACATGGCCACACGGCAAACGGGGAGCTCTGAGTAAGCCCAATGCCAATAAGAAGTTCATGTTAAGGAGCTCTGGAGCGATCCAGTATTTGTTGCAAAAGATTATGTGTGTGAGAGAGACTGTTATTTTTCCTTCATTTTTTCAGTGAAAAAAAGAGAGAAAACTTTTATGTGATCAAAACATTTTTAGAATTATTTTTAGGATGTTTTATACTATATGTGTTGTGATGGAGGACCAAAATCAATAGGCAGACAAAAGCAAAAACTATGCTATTAAGTATTCGGTTGGTAAAGCACAGGGTACAAAGAAGTACAATAATAATAATAATGATGATGATAATAATAAAAAGCACAGGGTTCAAAAAGCGATTTACAAACATCGACTATCCCTTAATGCTGACAGTCAATCCTGTTTACGTTTTGCATGCTTTCCTCAGGAACATCAGTGAAATACTGCTGAGATGTCTCCTGACAAACAAAAGAAGAGAAACAGAGTAGGCCTTAAGCCAGTACACCAATTCCAACTAAGCCATAGTCTGTTTACATGACTGGGCAGAAGTACAAAATAGCACTTTGTATGCTAGCACAAAAAAAAAACTGGACCAACTCTGTGTTTAAGTACAGTCATGTTTTTTTTCTTTGTGTGTCTTGATCAAATATAGTTTGATCAATATGTATTCAGCAATACATATGTAGGTGTATAAGCGCAGGCCATTAAGCAAGTGGTCTGTTTCTCTTTTTGTTGATGTTGTCTTTGCTTTACAACCGAAAAAGCATAAGCTTTAATTTTACCAGAGTTTTGCCATGGTGTGTCAAGACAATGTTAGTTTGCTTCTATGGCAGCTACTATGAAAGGCATCTGGTTGAACAGCACATGTTTACTTTGAAAAGCAAAACAACTGAGCGAAAATGTGAAATGGCTACAGTTCATGTCCTGTGAATTTTGTATAAAGTTAATCTACCACAGTTTTCTCTGGAAGTTTGTTGTAAAACTGTACTGTGTAAAACATGTAACTGTGAATGTCTGTAATACATTGGAAGTTATTGTCTAAATGTTGAAAAAACTGAGTTGCTGTTTTCTGCAATAATATTTTGATCACAGAAGCTAAAGCACATATCTTACAGAAATATACGAAATGATGATGATGATGATGACAATGAAGATGCTGACGATTATATTAAAAATAGAACCTATGTCTAGTAAAAAACAATATTGTTTTGTATATTTTTAACTGTCTCACTGCCTAATGTAAAACATAATATAAACATGATATGTATCTAAATGGTGTCACATGATAAAGCACGATTGTTATGTTCTACAAACAGAAAAAGACTGAAAAAATAAAGAGTTATAGAAAATATAAATACAACACATGCCTGGCATATGTCCCTTATAGCTTTTGTTTTTTAAACAAGCAGAAAGAAATAGTGGTTCTGGTAACACTGTTACCAGAAAATTAGGTCAACTCCAAATATCCTATCAAAAAATAAATAAATAAATAAATAAAAACATCCTGCACTGACTCTTCCTGCAGTAATTGGCTGTTGTTCCCTCGCTTGTAAATAAACCCTGTCCTTAGAGCATTTCTAGTCAAAAGATATAAGAAAGTGTGAAACCAATAAAATTACATGGATGGATTTGGTGGGGGGGGGGCTTGAAGTGTTGTGTAGCTGCATTCATCTTTTGTTCTTTTAGAATGAGACCAGGTGGGACATGTAAAATAGCTGCTTCTGTAGCTTTGGCTGAAGATGACATCCAGTTTAACTCTATCATGTGGGTAAAATTAAACATCATTACAGTTAAAAAGTAAATAAAAAGCAATTACACATCAAAAGCGAAATTGACTGAAGCCCTTCCTTGTGGTTTACTGAGTGTCAAAAACACAAGCTGATAGAGAGGCCTCAGCAAACAAGAAAAACATCACCACAAAACAACTCTTGCCCCGGGGCCTGCCGTCCCCACCCGCCCCATCTCCCCAACCTCTTACGGCTCCTTGTGTATTTATGTGCACGTGTGTGCGCGCGTGCGCCTGCATCTTCTCCCCCACCTACCACAGTTGCTGCTTCCATTAGCTTCCAGTGTGATAAAAGAGACGGCACCAGCTGACACCACAACAATGACTCGCCGTGGATAAAAGAATGACTTGTCCCCTGTAGTAGCTCATAGCAAACTGTGCATGTGGGCATGTGCGCGTGTGTGCATGTGTGTGTGTAAGAAAGAGAGCGAGAGAGCAAAGAGAGAAAAAGAGGCAGGTCAGGGATAGAAAGCTATCTGTTTGAGTGGACTAGGCTTTGAATAATGCCTCTAATCGCAGCTCATATAAACTAGCCACTGATGGATGACTTAGTAGCCTCCTTTATTCCCAGTTGTGCAATTTAACATCATTACCTATCAAAACCAGTCACCACTGAGACAACCCAAACTGATGTCTTCTGTCCAAAAGAGAGGTGCATCATCATTTTTTGGCAGAGGAGGACAGGAAGAAGAAGCTCTTTATTAGTTAGGCGCAATCTAGCAGAACACAATTAGCTTTTGGTTAGGGCAGGCAATTTCTGCAGTTTCCCCAGTGACAGATGTAACTTTATAATGTTTTATTGCATTACCAATGCTTCCAGCAAAATGTTTAAAAAAAGAAAAAAGACAAAACAATGGGATTTTGGTGTTAGGGTGGGGTTATGACTATGGTCCAAAATCGAGACATTTTTGTTTTCCAACATAGCAATTGAACTATTTTTTGACTTTTATCCTCTTTTTTCCATCTTTTGCAAAGGAATCTCGGCCATATTGCCACTTCAGGTGACTTCATCATTGTGACATCTAGAAAAATGATCGCTCTGTCGAATCTATTTCACCAAAAATATATATATGATTAAAAATATGACTCAATAAGATTTTGATTAGGTCACAAATTTTCATTGTGGTGGCCACTTGTGCATAGATCTGTCTATAGAGCACTAACAGCTCATCTGTGTTCTTCCTGTTTCAGCATAACATCTATTTTAGCATTTCTTCCTCTGATGAATAAATTGGTGCTGACTCCCTAAACAGCCTCTTCTTAATTATTCTCCCTGCTAATCAGGCAATTTTCTCTTTTTGGTCTTAACAAGCAGATAAAGGAAACGCCGCCAAAGTCTAGTGAGGACGACACTGTACGGCCCTCTGTGACTCCGTATTTAAAGGGTTTTTGAAGAATACTGCACACATTATTTGAAGTAGACAGCATTTAAAGACATGATAGTATTTTTTTTTAAATTTCTTTTGTCATGTGGAGCACGGTGTCTCTGTGCTGATCAGCTCCATTTTGTGGACAGATCTGAGCAAGGGGACGTTGTTTGTTATTTAGCATTCCTTGGCACTCTCTGTCGTGAGCCTATTTTTAAAGTTAAAAAGTGCTTGCAGTGTGGCTGCAAGAGAGGACACTGAAGAAGAAAACTGGTGATCCATGATGCTTTTATGAAAGGATGACAGAACGCTACCGCTTATAAACTCACACAGACGGCAATGATTAATCCTCATAGCCCACTTTGAACAAGAAAAAACAATTCTGCGTTGAAGATGAAAAGGCTGATAATTATGTTTATACTTCCTCTGTTTTTAACCCCAGTGCCAAAGGATTTTCTTAATCACAGCGCCCATATGGATTTATTCTATTGTGGGGTCACTGAACCTGCATTTTTTTTTTCTGTGGATTTTGTGTGATCATTTGTGACAATTTTCCTTAGATGCATTTGGCTTGCCCCAGACTCCTGGCTGAGGTACACTCACACGAGAATTCACAGCAAATACATTAATGAATAACTAATCTTTGCAGATGCATGAATCTACATATCAATGTAATCAGAGGATGTTGTGTGCATGGCTATTTCCAGCAGAGGGGCTGAGAGGATGTCAAGCATGCAAAGCCTCTCTGCACGTATGCTAATCGGGCTCCATTTTCTCAATATGAATATGAACCTTGCTAAAATGAACTTGTTTAGCAATTTACTTTTAAGGATCCAACGTCTCATTTTGCCCATGCACGCAAGCTGCACTGCTGCTTGCATACTAAGCATGCATTCATGCACTGCACCTGGGAAAGATGTCAGTTTAATGGACACACTCTGAGACATCTGAAATGGTGGATTCCCAAAGATTTTGCTGTTTCATTATTTGTTCTCATGACACAGCAAATATTTCATAGCTCAAAGCTCAGAGGCAAACAGAGCATGCAGTTTTGGTACAGATGCTCTGGAGGCTAGGTCAAAATGGTTAACCTGTCTTACGTATCACTAGAGATTTTTAAGTGTGCTGTAAAATATCTGAAAGTTTGAATGAACAAATCCTATTTCTCTGGAACTCATGCAGACCCTTGAATTGCTTCTGTAGCAGCTCATAAACCTACAATATTACAATGCAAAGAAACGTCTTTGCCCAACATGGTGTCTAAGGTAAATATTTATACTGGTGAATTTCTCTTCTGTATATTTGTGCAACAAAAGCCATCACCTCTGATAATAATATAAAAAAAAAGTAGTTTCAAGTGTAACCCAAACAGTGGAAAGCACTTTGACTGAAGGAAGACTTCAAAAAAGCAGCTATGATTAATATGAATCTCTATAAGTGAGAGTGAATTTAGGGACACGTTCAGCTAATCAGGAGACTATCCCTGCTACCTTCAGTTTGCTCTAGTGCTTCTCGTCTTTTGTCACAGCTTATAACATCTCCCCAATGTGCCAGAGGCTTATGGGGGAGTCACTGTAGATTACTGCCTGGGTCAAAAACTGAATGCAAATCAGGACGAGGAATATGCAAAGTGAAACACTGAGGGAAAAAATCAGGGTGCAGAAAAATATCTACCAAACAGCAATCTTTTCTTTCGTTCCCATTCTAGAAATGTGAAGTACTCTAAATTCCAAATGCGTGTGTGTGTGTCTAAATATATACAGATGTATATATTTAAGTATTCTGAAAATGTTAGAAAATCTGAACGACTGTATTCTAATGTTAACTATTTTTAGAGAAGCCTAATTTACAAAACTGAATAGTTCATGCTAAACATTTCCCAGTTCACATGTTGCTGTGCGTGGATGTCACGCACAGCGGGTGCTGTGCACAATCTTGTGGTCTGATGTGAAGCCAGTAGGAGGAAATACTAGTTCTCCAGTGAAGCTCCTCTAATGGCTTTCTCCTGGATTCCCTACCCAAATGGGCCTGTGATCTACCCTGGGCCTCTTTATTCTGGAGTTTTTGCTGTGGGACTTTGATAATAGCTGACAAATGAAAAACTCTTCCAGCATCAAATGGAGTTATTTGTTTTTCTGCCCTTACACAAAAATGACAACAGAGGAAACATACCCTGTGTTCAACTGAATTTCATTACTGTGAAGCTAATCTCCAGGATCTTAACCCACACTGACTTGCAGCGCTGCACGTTCATGCATCCTTTTTTCTATCACAACTGCATTTTTTGCATAGTAATACATGAATATTATGTCTTTATTTATACAGTAATTTCTGCATAAAATAGAAAAGCATGTATATGCATGTGTGTGTTTCCGTCGGCATGTGTGTACGGGGTTGTTACTGTATGAGAATACGTACAAACGCTCCTGTTAAGTGTGAAGACAGGACCAGGCAGCTGCTTCAGGCACAGCTTTAGTAAAGACCTGCATTCTAAATAAGTTCTGTCAGATTACGCAGGCACACACTTTACACTTCACTCCTCAGGATGTTGGCTGAGTCTACTCAGTTTATTACAGCTGGGACCTGAACGTAAAGTGGAAAGTAACGAGCAGGTGATTAAGGAAAGCTCATAGCATGACCTTAAGCTATTGTTATTTCACTTCAAAACAAGGTAATGGATTATATGATTTACTTTTTCTATTCTTTTAAATGTGATTTGGATATATTACAGGCAAGAATCCCAGTCGGGATGTCTATGTTTTTGGTGAGAGCAAATGAATATTAATTTGATTATTTTTGGCACATTGTTATATGCAAATGTGGCCAACTGACCTCCACACGTGCTTTGCATGTATTATCCCTACAGTTGCATGACATTTTCACTCATGTAGTTATGCCCTTGACTGCACATTTTAACTGTGCAGAATAAGACACAGAAATTTCAGTCGCCACATATGAATAAATACCATCCTCGCTCAAATATGAGCCGAAAACTGCAGCGAGCACATGAGACGCGTACAGTGCTGTGCTCTCAGGAGACATTTTGAGGGCCTGTTAGGATGCTGTTTACTCTTTCTGACATACAGAAAACACACAGGCAACTTTTATAGAAGCACTGTCATATGCAAACAAGTTCATTCATTCCCTGTCTCTCTCACTCGCTTCCTTAAACAACACACACGCAAACACACATACGCACACGATGATTAAGAGTGCTGAGGGTCTTCTGGGCATGCTTGGACTTGAGGCTGGAGTGAATCACAGCTATGATGTGGTGCATGCTTTCTATTCTGATCTGTCAGAGAGGTTTGGGAACTGTGCTCACAGATGAGTGAGTCGGACCAGGCTGAGCCACAGCGGCCTGCCCAGTCTGTCGTCCTCACCTCGGGCTCCTCGGCTCTGCACACTCCCTCCCTTTAGCTAAATAATGACAGGTAAGACACCCCAAAGAGCAGACGAATGGACGCACAGCAGAGGTGAATGAGGTCAAGAAAAAGCCAAGCACTGGAGCAAACAGGGTACATTGGTGTTACCTCACAAGACACACATCAACAGCGGAACCAACCTCTATTCAACCAAAAGAAACATGTTGACATGTGGAGACAGAAAAAAAACAAGCATAATGTTCCTTTTTACTTTTTCAGATATAGTAATGCATTTGCCTAAAGCCAAAGTTCAGTCATAGTTTGGGTTTCTTGGATCAACATAAGTTTGGTCTTTTCCCTCAAAGTCAGTGTTGTTTATATTATATGTAGAAGATGGTAGCACTGTTTTTTATTTATTATGGTTTATCATCAGTTTTTATGGTCAAAACTACCTTTAAGCTCAACAGTGTTGAGAACAAATATTATTTCAACTGTTTTTTAGAATTAGTGCAAACCCAAAAGCTGCACAAGGTCTGTAAGTTTCTAAGATTTCTTAACTTAAAACTTAAGTGTAGCATAAGTCAAGCATAAGCTAGACTTTTTTTCCCATTTGTAGATAGTATCATAGATGAATATAAGTTTCTTGAATACATTAATGCCTGAGATTTTAAGAATATTCAGCAAGAAGAAGGGAGAGTTCTGCAACAGATGGCATGGCCCCCACAGAGGCTTGATCTCAACATCATCAAAACAATACTGAGATTACAGGAAGACACAGAACAACTGAGACAGCATAAATCCACACACACACACAAAATCAGTGCTCAGTTCTTCAACATGCTAGTTTAACTATTCAATTCAATTCAATTCAATTCAATTCAATTTTATTTATATAGCGCCAAATCACAACAAAAGTCGCCTCAAGGCGCTTCATAGATACAGAGAAAAACCCAACAATCATATGACCCCCTATGAGCAAGCACTTTGGCGACAGTGGGAAGGAAAAACTCCCTTTTAACAGGAAGAAACCTCCGGCAGAACCAGGCTCAGGGAGGGGCGGCCATCTGCTGCGACCGGTTGGGGTGAGAGAAGGAAGACAGGATAAAGACATGCTGTGGAAGAGAGACAGAGGTTAATAACAGATATGATTCAATGCAGAGAGGTCTATTAATACATAGTGAGTGAGAAAGGTGACTGGAAAGGAAAAACTCAATGCATCATGGGAATCCCCCGGCAGCCTACATCTATTGCAGCATAACAAAGGGAGGATTCAGGGTCACCTGGTCCAGCCCTAACTATATGCTTTAGAAAAAAGGAAAGTTTTAAGCCTAATCTTAAAAGTAGAGATAGTGTCTGTCTCCCGAATCCAAACTGGAAGCTGGTTCCACAGAAGAGGGGCCTGAAAACTGAAGGCTCTCCCTCCCATTCTACTTTTAAATACTCTAGGAACAACAAGTAGGCCTGCAGAGCGAGAGCGGAGCGCTCTAATAGGGTGATATGGTACTACAAGGTCATTAAGATAAGATGGGGCCTGATTATTTAAGACCTTGAATGTGAGGAGCAGGATTTTGAATTCAATTCTGGATTTAACAGGAAGCCAATGAAGGGAAGCCAAAACAGGAGAAATATGCTCTCTCTTTCTAGTCCCTGTCAGGACTCTTGCTGCAGCATTTTGGATTAGCTGAAGGCTTTTCAGTGAGTTTTTTGGACATCCTGATAATAATGAATTACAGTAGTCCAGCCTGGAAGTAATAAATGCATGAACTAGTTTTTCAGCGTCACTCTGAGACAGGATATTTCTAATTTTAGAGATGTTGCGCAAATGGAAGAAAGCAGTCTTACATATTTGTTTAATATGTGCGTTGAAGGACATGTCCTGGTCAAAAATGACTCCAAGGTTCCTCACCGCGTTACTGGAGGCCAAGGTAATGCCATCCAGAGTAAGAATCTGATTAGATACCATATTTCTAAGATTTTCAGGGCCGAGTACAATAACCTCAGTTTTATCTGAATTAAGAAGCAGAAAGTTAGCGGCCATCCAGGTCTTTATGTCTTTAAGACATTCCTGCAGTTTAACTAATTGGTGTGTGTTATCTGGCTTCATGGACAGATAGAGCTGGGTGTCATCTGCATAGCAGTGAAAATGTATGCTATGTCTTCTAATGATGCTGCCTAAGGGAAGCATGTATAATGTAAACAGAATTGGTCCTAGCACTGAACCCTGTGGAACTCCATAATTAACCTCAGTGTGTGAAGAGGACTCTCCATTTACATGCACGAATTGGAGTCTATTAGATAGATATGATACAAACCACTGCAGTGCAGTACTTGTAATACCTACAGCATGTTCTAATCGCTCTAATAGGATATTATGATCAACAGTATCGAACGCTGCACTGAGGTCTAGCAGGACAAGCACAGAGATGAGTCCACTGTCAGAGGCCATAAGAAGATCATTTGTAACCTTCACTAAAGCTGTTTCTGTGCTGTGCTGAGCTCTGAAACCTGACTGAAACTCTTCAAATAAACCATTCCTCTGCAGATGATCTGTTAGCTGTTTGACAACTACTCTTTCAAGGATTTTTGATATGAAAGGAAGGTTGGAGATTGGCCTATAATTAGCTAAGACTGCTGGGTCTAGAGATGGCTTTTTGAGTAAAGGTTTAACTACAGCCAGCTTGAAGGCCTGTGGTACATAGCCGATTATTAGAGATAGGTTGATCATATTTAAGATCCAGTGCTAACTAAGGAATACTGAGGATTTGTGCTGTTGTAATAGCAAAGCAGCAGAATGTGCATTTGATTTATTTATTTATTTTATTACCATTAGTAGCTGAGTATAAATAAAAACTGCACCTCATTAAAAGCTTAACTTATATTGTGTCCTTTAGTGGTTCCTTGTCTAGTTTCTGATAATCAATCCAAGTGCTGGTTAGGGAGGGCGTGGTTGGAGATCTCTTAACTTTCTTATTACTTATCATTGAATATGTGGACAGGACTTAATGATCTCATGCTCACATGACAGGTTAGGTGGAGAAAAATGGTCACGCTGAAGAAATCCCTTACTGATGAATCACAGTCCTACACAGGCTTATCAGTTTGTTTGTTTTTCATAACAGTGACTGTAATTGGTTATTGAATGGGTAATTTACAGAACACTTTTCTTTTGGTTGTTGTCAAAGTTGACAGTAAAGAAAAAACAAAGTAAGCAATGATTTTTTTTCAGCGGTGGTAAATCTACCTGTTTGCGTCTGTTTGCTTGGCCCCTTACTTATGTAATAATCAGATAAAACAGTCGAAATCCTTTAGATATTTTTTTAGATTACAAAATGATACGTTATCTGTCTAAATATTTGGTACAAATGGCTCAAAATGTAACCTTTGACATACATTTCAGAAACAAAAATGTAAAAATTTAACAAAACACAATTTTTAAAAAATTCTATTTCGCTAGAATATTGGAGTTTTATGGAGATGGTTGTTGAGCACCATGAAAAAAAGTCATTTTTACCATAATTTTACTCCTAAAACATGCACACATATATCAAAACTTGTAGACAGCAGTAAAATGGGAGGCTTGGTGTCTGTAAACATTTGAGTATGTAAGTATAAATGTGTGATTTAAAAAATAAAATACATATTATAACGTTTCATATATTTTTACTGGTAAACAATGAAGGAGTGGAGCATGGCTTGAACTGTGTTTGTGGTTGACACAAAAGTCCAATAATAAAACACTACTTTGGTTCAGATCAGGAAGGCTGTTCCTCACTGTTGATGCCAACATGAGTATTGAAGTCTCCCAGCAAGACAATGGCTAGCTCTTGGGGAAGAAGCCTGAGCTAGTGCAAGGAAGCCACTTTCTCATCTACTTGGGAAAATCCCAACATGCAGGCAGTGAACTGGGGGGATACTAGTGTACACACCTCTGCCACCTCTCACCAAGGGCAATCTATCCAGATGATATCTCTGAACCTCGTGCACTAGCTCAGGCTTCTTCCCCAAGAGCTAGTTTCAGCAGCCAGGGACTGGCCTACCAGGAAATTCACCCATGACTGCCACCTGAAAATACTGTTCACTGGTAAAAACTTATACGTCACCTAGTCGATTACTAAAATTAAAACAATTATTCTTTCTATTACAAGTTAACTGAATTTTTATGTTTAAACATACAAATTACATATTTTGGATAATTTCTTTTTACCTTAAAGGAGGCATATTAAACCAAAACTTGTATAGTCTTGCCATAAGCTGTTTGATATATTAAGAAAATAAGGTATCATTGTGATATGACATCATGAACACATCACATTCACACAAAAAAACGTAAATAAAAATCATGGATGAAACTGTAATCAAAGTCTGTATTTGATTAAGGCTCCACATGAGAACTTGGAACTACCAAGTAGGTCTGACAATATGAGTCAAGGCAAAGCTGGAGTAAGTTCCTGTGGTCTGTCAAACACATCCTCTGGCTGGGCTTAATGTGGCATGTGACACGTCACACCCTATCACTCTGCCTTACAGATGACCAGCCGCTTACGTATGCCGCGTGCACCACTGGATCCCAAACCAGACACTGTCAGGTGTGATAACAGTTTGAGCGGCAAACCCACTCTGAAGCCTTGCCCTCTCCCATTCCCCCGCAATTCATTTGATGCTGCAGCTGCACAACTTATGGTCTGCTATGCACTATTGCAAGCATGTGCTCTGTCCTAAAGATGCTTTTATTCCTGGTTCACCTGCTCATTCCCCCCGGGCTGAGGGCCAGTGATAGCCCAGCCACTCTGTTCCCTTGGACCAGTGAACCACTCTCCATCACTGGGGGGTTAACAGAGATAAGGACTGCTGCTGATCCCAGCTGTCTGGAGGGGATCAAATACTTCTAAATCAGCTGACGCTCACTGTGAAGATAGACACTGAGAAAAAATGTTGTATACATGGCATGTATACCTTTATGTATCAAATGTAACTTATGTCATGGCACATATCAAGGCACACTGGCAAGTGTTTGCTCCTTTAGAGCATTTATTCTGAAAAATGAACAGCTTCAGCTCTTTTGGTGCATTATATTTTTTTACATTCACCCTTTAGTCTCAAAATAGAGGTAAATGTCCCTCCAGCACACACTCATTACTTCAATCCTCACAGTGTTGTGGACAGGCCCAGCCCCTCTGACAGCGTTTGATGCTCTCTTGCTCTTTGTCTCTCTGTGCTGCTGTTTCCTCCTCTTGATGGAGACTTTTATTTTAGCATGAAAAAGAGGTGGCATGGTCTGCTCTTTTATTTGACTGTTTCGTTGCTGGATTCGTGCATACATCTAGTCAGGTATTTAGTGGAATTAAAAGAGAATTTTGCAAAATGCTGATTGGAAAGCCTCTTACAAAAAAAAAAGTTTTCATTATAATTGCATCAGTTTTTTTCAGGATATATGAAAAACATGAAGCTGAGTAGCCTGAGGATATTTAAATTCATTTTATTAAAGCATACTGACTGTTACCGTCTTGATTTTTTTTTCTGACCTCCAAAAGTGAGGCTCAATTGGAGCATCGTCATGCCCTGCCGACCTAACTTTTTTCTTTTTTTTAACAGTCAACCTCAGATCATTCCCCATTTTGCTGTTTGGTTTTCAACATGAAGGGGAATGCTGAAGCGGATAATGATACAATCTACTGTACAGTCTCTTGGTACTGAAGTCTGATAAAACAATGCGATGGTGGAAGAGAAGGAAAATCAGCAAGGAGCAATTTTTCTGTGCTGGATTGTTCTCTTTGATCTGGAGTGCAGTGAAAGGAGGGCATTATGTAACGTGTTCAGCACACACATGGCCCACTGTGTGACTGCCAAACACACAGGGGGGAGTGGTAGAGTTGGTGGTGGTGAGGTGCTGTGGCAAAGGGGGGCGGCAGACAGACAAGAGGAAAGAGATAGGGCCATGGAAGCCAGTAGTAGACGGCCGTGAGAAGAAAAACATTACTGCTCATATCGGTGTTGGGTCATTTTCCTTATTATGGGTGCTCAGTCGAGCAGCTGTAATGTGGGCCCTAACAAGCTGTATAATGAGAGATGAGAATGCCCCTCAGTGATGGTTCAAACATCTATCTTCTGTTCAGTGCCCAAAACCCAATGTTGCAATGCACATCCTTTCTGTCAGTCGTTAAGAGAGGAAATCTAAATAATTATATGGTGTCGTTATAACATTTAGTAAGAATGGAGTCGCAAACTAAACAGAAATATTTGCGCATCATTTGATTGTCCTAATTGGAAGCAATTTATTATTTTAAAGGAACAACAAAACAACAGAACATTCATGCTATTGTGCAGCAGATGGCCCTTTAAATCAATCATTTACAAATCAATAATATATAAAAGAGAGGAATTTAAGCCAACTAAATCAGTGGGAGATCACTGGCTGTATCGAGCACCATACGGCGATATGGCCCGCCAAAGTGTTCAGCAAAGCAGGTCAATAATGAAGCTGATTGAGTGTAGAGGGATGTAAAGGAGAAATGTATGTATAGGATCCTGCCAAATCAGTGTAGCCTGCGTGCCACACAAGGAGGCCTTATGAAGAAGGATCTGTCTTAACTGATGGATGGAGGAAGAGCGGAAAAGGCAACGAGTGATTGGTAGAGTGTGTTTGTAATGGTGTGCAGCTGAAAACTGATGTTGAGATGGCCTGACAGGGTCTGTTTCTGTTCATTGCAAGACTGTTATCTAGAGTGACCGTGTTGTCTTCCCTTCCCTCCACAAAGGTTATGCCATTGCCAGCAGTCCACATGACACAATGAATGAGGCACAATTGCCTGAGCCAGAGACGTTCATCAGGTCACTCTTAAAGCACAAAAGACCCCTGCGCGTAATTAAAACACATTCAGGAGTCCTATAGGTGTAAGCCCGCATTGGATCTCAACTTTTCCTCTTTTGTTTATGACCTATGGTGAGGCTGCGGCTGCATTTTAGAAATGACATGCTTAGTAATCGGGTGTGTTGGGCTGTCAGCTCAGGGTGCATGATCTTGCCAGCATGACTCAAGTCTGCCCGTGAGCTGCTTCCTGTGCCTGTGCATCTACTCCAGTTGCTCGTATGATCTATTTTAGATTCTTTTGCCCAAGGATGTGTGTGCATCCTCACAGCAGAGAGCCACAGAAATAAGAAAAAGAGGAGGGGGAATAGATGATGTTCAAATAATCTACAGGCAATCATGCAAATTCCCGAGACACTGTGCACAGGGGGGTTGCTGTAGATAGGGATGCAGCCTTGGATTCTATTCAGGCACAACAAATTTGGAATTATGCAAACGAATGAATGAGATCTCTATCAGCCATTTGCGAAGGCCAGCATGTGCACAATATGTGAGCCAACATGTCTGACACTCCAAGGACCACTTTTTAAAAAATTGAGTCTATGGTGAAATCATGCATTTATTCAATTAGACCGATTATAAATCCGGAGCCTGTTTTCATTTGTTCATTCGTTTTTAGGTAAGCAAGAGAGCACAAAACGACGAGGACAGATTTCGACATATGTTTGTCTCGACTACGTCTGAAAGCAGCAGAGTCCGTTCTGTTACAGCTGTAGCAGGAGGCAGCGAATGAGAGTCCAGTCCTCCATCCCGAGCACAGATGTCATGCTCCTTGTGGCCTTCACACATTGAAGAGGCCAAGCTGAATTTGGCATGAC
Organism: Aulonocara stuartgranti; assembly: GCF_965226115.1. NCBI lineage: Eukaryota > Metazoa > Chordata > Actinopteri > Cichliformes > Cichlidae > Aulonocara > Aulonocara stuartgranti. The sequence continues at coordinate 24,242,581 of NC_138956.1, forward strand.
CCTGATGTGTCATCTTGATTTAGACACTTGTTTCGTGTCGACTAACGATGCGGCCTGATATTTGCGTGCGTGCGTGTGTGCTTGTGTGAGTCGGTTTTGTGAGTATCTGTGATTGGTTTTGCGCAAGCAGGAAAATGTGGATCTCCTCCCCGTAATCCCACATGAGGAGGCTTCCTTGGAAGGCACGGTGCAGCAGCAGAAGCAGGGGCATTGTGGTTGGTGAATGGCTGGCTAATCTTGTGGAGGCAGTGGTCTGTTGGAGGGGCTTTTGAGCAGATTTGAGCCTGAGGGGTGAAAGCAACACCAAACCACAAAAAAAGGGGGGGAGGGGGAAATCAAATTTGCTATAGTAAAGTGGAGGTAAGCTAATTTACATTTTCATTCTGCCTTTGAGAATTCTATTTATAGCTCACCTTTTTAAAAAATCATTAATCCACCAGAATTTCTCCAATTCAAAAATGAATGTAAAATAAAATGTCATAAAAGACCCTTGAAAGCAGAAGTCTAGGATATGGGGCCATGTTGAGTAATCTACATACTGAGAGCAACGCATTCTGCTCCCAGCATTAAAGCAATGTATTGTTACTTATAGAACCTTTTTATGTGCAAAGTGCATTTGCATATTACCAATAGACACACTAAAAGAAATGCTGCATCCACATCAACCTTCCCAGGATGATGACGCTCTTTGTTTGATCTTCAGCAACTGTAGAATTTGTGCGTGCTGTAGCGCAGTTTAACAACGCCATCTGCTGTTTGAAAAGAAGACATCACAAAATCCCAGATACGATTACAATTGTTTTCCATCATTATTAGTTCAAGGGATAACATTTTTTCTGGGTTGATGCTTAATTGTCCATCAGACAATCCCCACCACTGAGTCACCAGCAATAATTTCCCCTTTTTCTTGCCTTAAAAGTAACGGATTGTTCCAGCTGCAATTATCCAGCCTTTTGTTACCATGACACCAAATCAAACAAACACCATCTATGGCCAGCTGAGCGCAAAGAGGCTTCAACCACAATGTCAAGGGGAAGAAGTCAGCTGCTTGTGGAGAACAAGCCAACTTGGCCGTATAATTTATTGCATGCGCACACAGCCAGTAAGTAGAAATAGAAAGACATTAAATATACAGCTGTTGTGAGACCACTTTGTCAACAGGCTTTTTATGCTCTACTGGAAAACTAAATCTATAGAGAACATTTTAGCAACCGCAAATGGGACAGGGACCGAAGCACAAAGACAGAGAAGAAAAAGTCTCACGGTGTCAGCAAATATTCAGGTATGTAACTAAAAAGCAACATTTCTGAGTAATTCTTTAGGTTTTGTCAACTTTATTTGTAATATTTGCTTAGAAAAAGTATGGGTACCTCTGGGGAAAAAGTTAATGTTTCAGATATAGAAGATAATTGTGTTTTGTACTAAGGAAATTTTACCTACTCTACATTTGACATTGTGTAAATACCTGCAGCCAACTCAAAGTCTTTCTGTTCTTTATTTAAGACATTTCATACATTAGTTCTAAGATGTCTCATACCCTTGTGTGGGAACAGCATGTTTAAGTTCTATTTAAAGACTTTCAAGTCTGGGAACTGTGAGAGTCGTTTCAAAACTTCAATTTTTCACTTTCATGACTGAGCGCATTAAATTTCCAATCAGAGTTTGTTAATATTTGGTGGAACCCTTCCCGACTTCTAGTAAAACCTCTTTTTTAAATTCTACCCATCTAATGTTTTTTTTTTTTCGGGGGAGAGGGGGGGGGGGGGGGGGTTGCTAGTTGCAACCCACAGGTTAATATTTCAACTCTCATGTTTAATCAAACTTTTTTATATTTTCCAAAAATACTTTTGTTAATTGTGGACAAGTGGCACAGTTTGGAGCCTATTTGCACAAATGCACAAAACAACTCTTATCAACCCATTTGTTGACCCCTCTTTATCAAAATTTCCACAGTGGACTTTTTAAGGGTTTGCTGGGTTTGCTTATGATACAGTGGAGGAGTGCATTTGTGTAATTTGTGTGAATTTTCACTCTGTTTGTATGCCCGACATATACACAATTTTATCTCATACATTTCCTAGTTTCCCAAAATTTGTATTGACCTCCAAAGTTCCCCTTAACTGCCACTTCTTGCAAGCCCCAAAGTTGTTGTGTGAAGTGTCAGATTCCATCAAGCTCCAACACCGCCAAAGGTGGATAGTTTCTACTCGCACTTCTTGACCTGTCAACATCTGAGGAAATCAACTATGCTACAGTAACTATTTAAACGTTTATTACATTTTTTTAAGTAAAATAATGCAGTAACAATTAAATAAAGGCTTGTTTTAATGTGTCTTGAATATTCAAAGCAGAGTTTGTTTTCATTCAAGCCCAGAGGTGTGCTTACTATGCTGCTAATCTGCATACCCAGTGTGATCCAAGTTTTCTAAAGCCATCTTTTACAGAAAATAAAATATTTTTGCAATGTTAGTGGCTTTTCAGAAGAGTTTTCAAAAGGCAAAAATCACAGGGTTAACAAAGTAGTAACAGAAAAGCAGGTGATGAAACACCATTACACACTGCCATTCCCCAGCCCTGATTCCACTTTGTTTAAGTGGTCTCACTAATACATTGATAAACCACTTCATTTCAACCAGCAGCAGTAAGTGAAAACAGAACATGAGCAATGATTCCTGATAAGATGGTTCATAAAAGGCAGCTTTAATTACTGAGACCGTGTGATTGCACCATTCCAATTTCATAAATAATCTTCAGATTTGCTACGTAGCTTTTTGCATCTCCAGATAACCCTCAAATAGCTTGTATGTGAATAAGCATGCCATATACAGTGTCAACAGCTACACTTTTGTGTTAATCAGAATAATGTAAAACAATGAAACATTTTTGTACAACAAATTCACAAAGTATTCAAACCCCCTTCATTCCTTGCACATTTTTATTGCATGTTTTCAAATGGATTAAACTTGTTTCTTCTCCATCACATGACAATAATTAACCCATAATGAGAAAGTGAAGACATGTTTTAAAACTGTTTCTGCAAATTTATTCAAGTGTCTTTTAAAACACAAGCTCCCCATTTTCAAAAATATTAAAAAAATAAATTCAGCACTTTGTCAAGGTGCCTTTTGCAGCACTTGTAGCAAGCACACTGTGCATGTCTCATTAGGCTCCACCTTTATTCTTCCAGGCAGACAGCAGACTCCCAACACATTGCTGACACGTCAAGGACAGTCTGAAAAAAGGATTTACCTAAACACTGGCTCGAGAGCTACGAAGGCTGAATATTTTTTTGACAGGTGTTTTTATTTAAATAAAACTTAAACTCACTTCACATTATGAATAAAGTGTAGATTCAAATGTTACAGACTTTAGAGTGAAACAGCCTAAATACTGTGTAAATCCCCCATATACACTACTCTGAATCAAGGCAGCACTGTATGGGAAGATTGTGAGGTTTTATTTATTTCAGCTCATACAAACATCATACCCATTGTTTTCTGGCAAAAAAAACTATTTTAACTACAGATTTGTGTAGACAATAAATTAATCTCAAACTGTAACCATTCACTGTATTTGCCACTACTCTCTTAATTTCAGTTACAAGTGATTATAAAGGACAAAAAGACATATGCAAAGGCAGGCATTATATGTTTATTTTGAAGAAATGTAAGTAAAAAAACAAACAAACAAACAAACAAAAAAAAAAAAGTGGCGTTTTCTTCCAGAGAAATAAGGACAAAAATGCACAACTGTTTTTTGTATTTGGATGACACCTTAAACAGTCTGAGATACAGGTAGTGTAAATACAGAAATTAAATAACAATTGACTAAAACCCCAAACATATTATTGAAAACCCTACTTGTGTCAAACAAGCAGATCCTGTGACAAACCCTAATTTCTACTATGGTACGAACAAATCCTACACAAACTAATAGTGTTACAGAAGTACTTTTGACACAAAGAAAGTCTTGGATCAAGAGGCTGTTGTGTTCCTGCACATAATAATCATCTGACAACTGTGGGAAAATAATCAACCTGTAGAAAGTTAGAATCCATGATTACAAGATATTGAGCATCCATGCTACAGAGAAGTACACTACCGAAAGAAAAAAATAATAATAAAAATCAATCATTCCGCACGGCGCAATGATAGTCTTGTGAGTAAATTAAAGTATAAAGTCAGGATAGTGTATGCAATGACTTAAAAATTGCAGAATATTAATAACAAATGTATAGATTTTCACAGGCAGTTAAATGACCAAAATTAGACTTTACAATACCCCCATCTCAGTCAGTGTGGACAAATAGTTTACGCTAACAAAAGAGAATTTGACAAGAGGAAAAATTTAACTTAACCGAAACGTCACTGCAGAAAAAGACAAAACTTTTCTCATTTTTTCCTCAATCAAAACTTTTGCAGCACACACCATGACATCACCTTGATTCAAAACAGACAAAATACTTGTAACAGTAAAAGCTAAACACAACTGAAGTGACAGCTTGGCATCAGGCAGCAGTGATGGAATGTTGATGCCTACTTATAAAAGGACACCCATATTGCATGTGCATGAAAATCTAAAGCAATGGAGAAATCCTTTGTTGTTCTTACTGTTGGGGGGAAAAAAAAAAAAAAAAAGCCCCCACCTGATCAAATTAGCTGATTTTTTTTATTAATGTGTTTGATGAAGCCATAAAAGTAGTTACCTTCAAAGTTTGAGCAAATTCACTGTTCAGTTCGATACTTGGTTCAATATTTTTTCCATACAAAAAAAATGTTCATGCTTTTTTAATTTGTCATTTATTAAAATTATAAATATATATTTTAACTCAAAAGTACAGTTTTTAAATTTAATGTTGCTGAAACAACAAAGGGATAAAATAATAAACTGATCTGATCGAGAAATCACTCATCTTTGGAAAAGAGACTTTATTACAGAGAAATGGCTCTTTCCAAAATAAAAGCTATACTATACGCTTCTTCTGGGGTATACTCTCAGCAGCATATTAAACATATTAGGTCCCCATAAGGAGAATCATGTGCTAACGGCTGTCTAAATGACGCGGGTAAAGTTTGTAGCATGCGTGCTTGTTGTTTTTGTCTGCTTCCACTTGTCTTTGCACTAGGATGATGTCAGAGTAAATGTGCAGTCATATTCGTTGTGTTCCCACTAGTGCTGTCAGCGTTAATCTGAAATGACGTTAACACCACAACACGGCAAATCTCTGTTAACGAGCTACCGCGGATCGCCCCGTGCGTGGGGCTAGACGGCACATTAACGAGCAAACTGCGCTAACGCAGTAGTTCCCACCAATGTAATTGAGCATTGCGTGGCACATCTGACATACTGTTTTACTTTTGTCCATGATGCGCTTACCTTCAGGGTCATACTTCACATGAAAACCAAAACAGTTCCAAACGCCAGATCTGAATGAGGGTGGGGGAGGTTAAATTTGGCATGTTGCAAGGAGCTTAGCATCGGTCTTGCTACCTTGCGCTGCGCTCAGTGGATCTGCGCTCGACAGTGCAGCCTGAGCGGAGTAGTCGAACGCAGATCCACTGAGCTCTCAACACAGACAGCATCCTCAGAAGAAAAGTTGATAAAATAAATTAAAAATTTTGTATTGTTTGATACATATGCATACCAAACCGAAAGCACTGTATCGAACGGTTCAACCATAAGTTACATTTTAAGGTGACCCAAACAATGACGACTACAAAATTAAGGGAAAAAAATATCACAGCTAGAAGATCAGCCTAGTATCAAATGTACGAAATAACCAATTACTCTAGATTTTTTTAAAGCTTGTTTCAGTTACTCTATATCACAAATTAAAAAGTGCAAAAAATTTGAATGCACCATTTAGTTTCCTGTAACTTTCTATGGCTTTATTAAGCATACTGTAGTTACTGTAGAAAAAAATAAATGTGCTTACTGTGAGGAGGTGAGGGGTGGGAGGCACTAATGAACTTTACATGGAATTACACATTTAAAAAAAAAAGGGAACAACAAAAAGAAACACATTAAAGTCAAAGATCTGTTGTCACTGCATTTTGCCAAAAGTCAACATGAAACTATCAACATGTGAAGAATAAATAAAGTCACTGCTAATAAAAAGCTACAGAAAGTCAGATTTAGCTGTATTCAGTCTTGTGTAAAGCCGCAGTGTTCAGCTCCACAGAATTAACAAACAAAAAAAATAAAATATAAAAAAAAAAGCAATGCAGCCTATTTAACTGTATTCATACAACCTTGCCAGAGGCTGTGACTTGTAGATGGATGCTAGGATATACATCTACATATACTAATGAAAACCGGATACAAAAAAATATATTGAGTACAACTGTACCAGCAGTGAGTATTTCTAAAATGTTACAGATAAAAAATAAATTCTGAGTAAATATATAGTATAGAATAAGGATTGTAATAGAACCCAGCTATTTAAAACATGCTGTCTAGTTAGATATCTACTGTGATATTAGTTTATTAAGTAATCGCCCACAGTGAGTGTATAGACAGGAAACTATAATTATTCAACAGTGGATACGTCCAGTTCACCATCATAAAGAAGACTGATTAGGCTAGTGTCTTCACAAAGCGGGGGACCAGAGCCTTAATTGCATTATCACAATCACAAATGTATTCGTGAACACATCAGTTCCAACTGAAACAGGTAACCTGCTACCTTAAACGGTCAGAAATGTAATAGTGCAAATGAGACCTGGTTGTCCTTTTCAAGTAATATAAATTCAAAAGCAGTGTGATTTAGATGAAAATAAAGAGTAAATCCATGGCTTATATGTTGATTGGAAAGGCAGGAAACTCTTTGGCTATCAAGGCAGGTGAAAGGCAGGTAAAACAGAGCATGAACTCTGAACAACTGACCACTGTGAATCTCATTTTCATTTCAAAATAAAATCTGTGATTGTTTCCACAACTAACACTGTCAACCCAACTATTCAATATTAAGATTCTCTTCTATTATAAGAGAGATTTAATGATTTCAGATTACAAATCTGAGCTAACAGAAGGTTGACCCTTGAGGTCCACAAGCGAACAGCCGGTGTGAGCACCATATGTCTTACTCTGTTCTTGGTTAAGGGAAGTTGATTCTTGGCAAGAAATGAGAGCGAGCGATCTCTACTCTCATTTGCACATACTTAAGTGATTATAATGTTTACTCCCCTCTGATTCACGGATCAGCGTCTGGAGTTTGATGGCCCCCACCCCTGGCCTTGATTTGGAGCCAGGCATCTCCCAGTGCCTTGGCAAAATGGTCATCCACTGAACCCGTTATGGACACCGAGTTAGACACAGACTCTGCTTCTTTGTAGTTCTCTCCAAGACTTCGACGAAAGTGCTCCTCAATCACAGGATCGCATACTAAATTGGATGGAATAACATCACGTGGAGGAAGAAGACCAAAAAGAAATTGTTATTTCCATGCATCTAAACTGAAAACTGAATAAATACCTTTTGATTTCTCAGTTCAATAAAAAATTAAAAAATTAAAAAAATTAAAAAAAAAATCAGCTTTGGAGATGCTCTCTTATCAAAGTCTAGGAAAAACACAGCTGGGTATTTTGAAAAATAGCTTTGATTGCAAATTTGATGCAAAGTGCAGAACATATAATAGCTTGAGTGCATGAAAGTTAGTTTTTAGATTTATTTTTTTTTAACCATTTCATTTTGTTACACTATTTGGTACATTTACAATAGATCAAATACAGATTCAGATACAATTTGTTTGATTCACTACAGTTTTTCCTAGGTATGTGTCATTTTCAGAGGTTGCCTTTATGATTCAGTTTAGACTTAAACTAAATCAGAAATCTTAAAACAATCTAGTGCAATATACTGGTGTAATTCATTTTAGGATAAGCTTTTGTTGTGTGCAACCATTGCAATAAACTAGTTTGCATAACAGTGAGTCAAAAACTCAAACTACATCTGATTAGGGCTGCATGATAACTCAAGAATTTTCAAACTGGCCAATGTACAACCACATATTACTTTTATGTTTGGAAAGAGACTGAGAACACATACACAAAGGACAGAGACACCAACTTGTGGCAGCAATTGCTCTTAATTATTGACAAAGTTGGATTTTAACGTTGATAAATTGGTTAAATTAGCAAAATAAAAATATGTAACTTGGATATATTTTTGTGCAACCACCCAGCACTGTTGAAATTAAAACTCCACAGGTCTTTTAGATCTTTTTTTTTTTTGTCATACTTTAGCAAATCAGTACATGGAAAGACAAATATATTAGTTTGTTAGTGCAAGTATCTTAAAAGACTTACCATTAGCCATTCTCGGATCAGTAGGTGGGCTAGTAGTGCAACCATTCATGTGGCAGTGAGAGAGGTTGCAGTTGCGGTTGCTCGCAGGGGCACAGGTAATAACCGAGGGACGATTCTGTATAAGAAAAGGAGGAAGAAAAAAAAAAAAAAAAAAAAAAAAAGATTCATTACTGACCCACATTACTGGTTAAATGTTTGTTTGTTTTTTAATCCATCTGTGATCAACCATAAAGTATTTACACAGTACTTCCAACCATCTTGCAAAGGCAGATATATATATATACACACACACACACACACACACACACAGGGGTGCACATAAGTGGTCCGCAATCGCTGTCAAAATAAAAGACGCGCACCAGATAAGAAGTTGCAACGCACGTTTGCGTACATAAGATTTTCTGGAGGAGGATAGACCTTTGTTTAGAACTCTTAAAGATGTCGAAGAAGCAAGCTCCTTTAAGCAATTACTTTGGTGTTCCTCCACCTCCAAAGAAATGTCAGAAGGAGTCCGAAAAGAAGTGTGGATTCTCCGAAAAGTGGTTGCAGGCGGTGAGCTGGCTTCAAACAAATGATGAACGCACAGAGATGTGGTGCAGAATATGCTGTGAAAATCCCACTCTAGCGGACAAAAACAGTGCCTTTAATATGTACACAAACGCGCGTTGCAACTTCTTATCTGGTGCACGTCTTTTATTTTGACAGCGAATGCGCAGCTGCGGACCACTTATGTGCACCCCAAATCTGCAAGACAACTCTAGTAACAGGACAACAGGAAACATGGCCAACACACTGTGAACACAGTCTTTATTCTGTCATCTGTGTTAATCGTGGCATTAAATCTCTGCTGGCCATCACATGTAGCAACCTTTACCTTTATACATATCTGTTATTTTGATCTCCTTACACTGACTTAAATACATAAGCCAAAATATATAAAGATATTAAAAATAAACTGATATGTTGTCTTTACAGGCAGATAAGAAACATTTTCTTTGTTCATCCTCTTAGTGAAATTCATATTTTTATTTGTTCTCACATTAGCTCGTAGTTGTGTTTTTCTTTACTGTTGACTGTAATAAACCATAGAGGTTTAAATAGGTCAGTATTTAAACAGTTTCTCAAAACTGATTTTGCCAGCCTTACAATACACCCTTACAATTGTTGTTTTGCACACAGTAAATGCATTTCAGTACATGTTTTATCCATCCACTGGTCATATCTCACTGAACAACAAGAAAGGTGAAAAAAATTAAATGTGTGCAACCTTTTTAAAAAACAACAACAACAACAACAAAAAAACCATCACAATGCTCTCTTTATGTGCTACAAGTTGACGTACCTGCTGTCGCTCTACAGTTCCACTTATGACAGACCTCTCTGTTCCCCTAACTCCAATGTCATGGCTGCTTTTGGTCAGAGGTATCGGCTGGTCTACAGCATAGCCAGCAATGGAGGCATACAGATGGTTCCCATGGAGACCATTAGAGGAGGAAATAACGTGCTCCACAGGACTGTGGCTGAGGCTCCAGTGCTCACTACGGTTGTCTCCAGCAGAGGGACGCCCCCTTGATAAAGACAGTTAAAATAAAATGTACTAGCAGCTTCGTGGACAACTTTTGTTTTAATTGTTGTGCAGAGGGGATGTTTTTTTTAAGCAGACACAGATGAAGTACAGGAAGGGGTTTTCATTTGTAATGTGCAGCTTTATAATTATTATTATTGTAGACTTTTCTTAAGATTATATACAGCTTCGTTTTAAGATTTGTTTATATCAGTGAACTACTTTGTGTCAAGTCTTGATGCATGCTCAATCAACCAGGTAAGGAAGTATGTCCAGACCAACAGAATCAACTTTTTGGGGTTCTCTGTGTCACACTTTACCATCAAACTTTAAGAGGCTGATCATTAAAGTCATGGTCAGATTTATTTTTTTCCTTTCAGCCTGTATTGTGAATAACATCAGACTGAATGTTTTTACCCATATTGGATAAAATAAATACATTTCACAGCCAGAACACACTGAAACACTGAGTGCTGTATTTATTTATAAATAAATAAATAAATAAATAAATACCATATGCTGGCTTCGAGACTTAAATGAAACCAAACGAAAAAAGGAGATGAATACAAGGTTGTTAGGGCTTCTTAATAATTTTATATTTTTGTATGACAATCAGAAAAGTATCACGGGGACCCTGTTTGTAATGCATGACTCTTGTCACATGATGTATTACATTTACAACTCATATATTGCACTGCATACAATTTATTCAATCCAACAAATATAAAAAGCCAATACAGCAATAATTTCAAGACCCACACAAAATCATAATAATTTTTTAAAGGCACTTACAGCTGGGTGGCAAACAATCTGCTCATTTTGGTCATGTGGTCTTCATCACAGTGGAATCGGTCTTCCATTTGTTCTTCGCCATATTTTCGTTTGCTTGGGCAGTGAGGAGGAGGCCCACTTATATTGGACATAGTGGCAGAAAGGGAGGGCATCTTGGACTCATCTGTGGGAAAGAGTTCAGTAGTAGAAATAACTTAATTAAATTAATTTAGACTAAAAGGAAGTTTCCAGAATAAAATACACAATAAACACAGTAAACTATAAGGACTCTGTGTATTCCATCAATTCATTTTAAACTGACTTTTTGAGACTGCACTGGTAGGTGATCAAGAGTTTCATAAATATACCAAGTAATACAATTTGGCCAGATTTTAATAAACCATGAGCTACAAAAAGCAAAGTAGAAACCAGTTTGACTAAGTACATCTTGCATAATGTTAAAACAATGTAAATAACGTATAATAAAGTTGACAATATTACATAATCTGGGGCTATTGCACAAAGGAGAACACTTGATACATATAGTTATAATGGAGAAGTACTTTGGGTTTTGGTGAATTAAAAAAAATAATACCAGATTTATTGGGGGACCGGAGATCATAAATTAAGTAAATGGCAACTAAATTATAATTTACATTTATTTTTTTGAATTCATATTATAAAACGACTCTGACTTTGTTTCATGTATGGAAGTGCAATTTGTTTGGGAAGTAAACTTTGATCAAAAAAGCCAATAGAGCAATACACAAGCAGTTAAAAATCACCCACTCATCTAAGCCCAAAGGAAACTGTGTGTAGAAACATGATAGAGCACATTTTTGAGCAAAATTTCCTGATTTCTTTAGATGTTTGACTAAGCAGTGGCACAAATGAGTGTTACACAACCTGAAGCTTAATCACTGCTACATCATATGAAGCAGCATTGTAGTGTATGCTGTTATAGCTTGGGAATGTCTACAAATTTCAAATGAATGTTATTATTATTCAATGCCAACTTGTTAAATACAGGCTATAAAAATCGTATTTTAAAGTTGCGATGTTATTAAACAAAACAGTCGTTGTTCTCCGCACCAACAAGTTGTTAAACATGTCGTCAGTCTCGACGCTAGAGTCAGGATAGTCAAAAGGGTAACGCAAATCACAACACAGGGGTATCTGGCGCTGAATTTAGGGAAACCACAACGTGTTGCGTTTTATAAATGAACTCAGGAACTATAGGACCAAAAGAAAGAAAAAAGACAAACTTACCTTCGTAGTGCAGTCTCCCAATGTTATTGTTCATCTTGTCCAGGAACTGAGAGTTTATCATGTCCATTCTAGCATTTACACGAACAGGCTACTTGCTAACATTAACGTTAGCAAGCTATCCTAAAGGAGATAGAAATGTTGTCATGTTTTTAAAAATGGCATACGTTTACACGCCAGTTAATGGTAATCCCAAAAGACATTAGTCTTTATTTTGTTCCACGACAGGCACTTCATGACACTGAAGACTACAGGCTTTAGTGCGGCTAGCTAAACACGTAGCATACGCTGAGCTAGTTGCTACTAGCCGTTCATCAGTGCGAGCTTTAAATTAAACTACGAAGTTTATAAACGCTTATATTGAAGAGGTTGTTGTTATTAAAATACAATGTTATACATGTATTGTGACCAGCGGTCTGCTTAGTTGCTGAAGCCAAAATACAAGACAGCGAACTTTGTCTACTTTACTCACGACACAAACTTACGTTAGCCAAGTCGCTAACTTTTCAATGCGCTAGGTCAATGGTTTTCGTTTTAACTAGCAAAAACCTAAAAACTACAAGTCAGTATCTACTTAGTTCCAGGTTAGGTTCAATAGTCTACATCCAACAAACTGAATTCCAAAAAATGGGTATTCCTATTCTTCCATGATACTTACTTCTTCGACAAAAATTAGCTTTACGGCAACACCATAGTTAGCGGAGTCTGCCTACGTACTCTGCCTTCTTCACGCACTTTCACACAGCAGCAGTCCTCAGACAACAAAAGAGCTGAGCGGCCCTAGCGGAGAGATACGAGGCGAACCGGGGCTTTTTGAAGCATATTTAAAAGGTACTTTTTATACGGTATGAACACTTTGATATTAACCATTAACAAATTATCCTATCATCCTAAAAGTAACATTGTTTTTCAAGTTTATCAAGCTACGCAGCCTATGAAGATGCCCAAATGAAATGGGTTTAACGTGAAACACAATAGGCTACTTGATTATTTTTTTTTAATGACACTACTGACCATATAGATAATGTTTTTGATATGTGAAGAAAGTAAACATACAAAGAGCTGCTTTCTCTGAACTGCTGTTGATTTTACACGAATCATTATGAGGAGTTTCCAGTGATTTTCACTGCAGTGAGTTTAGTTTCCTGCAGTCTGACTGCAGCACAGCACATTGAGGACAGACTGAGGGCACAATGCCCTGGCCCTGCTGGAGCGTCTCATCCACAGACATCTGACTAGAATGGCTGGGTTTCAGACTTAAGCAAAGCTGAGGTTGGTTTTGTTGCTCAATACACTGATACTACCACATGGTGTCACAATAGCACACATGTTTAATAGTCATTGCAAGGTACACCATCTTTTAGCAATATTATTTTCAGATTATTCTTATTATTTATTTCAGCCAATAGATTCTCTACCGATTCTACACACACACACACACACACACACACACACACACACACACACTGTAGGTGCAAAATTACTAGCATATAGCAACAATCAGCTTTACCAATAGCATCATTCTAGCTTTTGATTAAAACCATGGACAACAACCCCAGTCAGCGATCGAGAGAATGGTCACATTTATCTAAGCTCATGTATAAACTCATATTATCTTCCTCAACTACGCTGCCACAACCCCAAAAACAAAATTCACCCTTGTTAAAGTGAAATAAAGATAACTGTAATGTCTGCCAGCATGCAACAAAACAGAGGAGTCTGTTAATCACAAATCTTTACACCATATCAACTGATAAACTGGACTAGCAAAAGCTTTGAGAGGGGAGAATTGGGCTCAAGTGATCTTGGTATTCCACCCCCCCACCCCATATATGCAAGATGCACAGCTACAAGTATTCATGCATAGTACATTCATAAAGAAATAGCAGCTAGTAACAGTTGTAAACATGCCAAAGCAGGATACAAACACAAGAGACATTTTCTCTCAGTACAGAAGTGGATCAATGAATTCACCACACACAATATCTCCATGTCCATGCTTGTTGGCTGTGAGCACACAATATCTTCAATACAGTTCCATTTGTTTAACAGTTTTCAGTAAGGTCATGTATTAAAGCTGCACAAGTTGATAAATGACATCTTTTTAGTTGCAGAAACATGAGGGGTGCTCCCCAAAGTCTGACCTGCATAAGCCCATCTATTCAGTGTACTCCTTAGTCTCGCTAGTTACTACAGTTGCTGCAGAAGCACTAAATTATTTAAACTCAGGAAATAAAGTGAGCCCACACTAGCTTGTTAGTGAAATGAGCTTTAACTTTAAATTTTATGAATTAGTATAACTTGTAGTTGAAGTGTGTCAGTAGGATTCAGCTGACGGGGCACAGTTAGTAGAGGGCAGGCCTGGACCCTGCTCAAATCTAAAGTCCTAGAGGTATACTTATCCCGCTGTCTTCTCTCCTTCCTCTTTTAAGCGCCATTTATTTGCTTTGGCTCGCTAAACATAATCCAAATTGCTGCTAACAACTAGTCCTACAGAGTCAGTAAAAGATATATAATAGCTGACTGTCAACAGGTTTACAGGCATTTTGCACAAATGACAGAGATCAGGGTCAGAAAATACTAATATCATATTTCCCAGAATTTCCCTTAATCAGTGAAATGTAAAATGAATGAATAAATAGTTGTAGACCTGAAATTCAATTCATAAGGTAAATTTATATTCCATAGAATTAATTATATAAATTATTATTATTATTATTATTATTATTATTATTATTATTGTGTCACGTTGCCAAGCAACAGAGGAATTTTCTCCAATTTCAGATTTTTAGTATTAGAGGAAATCTTCAAATTCTGTAAAAATATTTATAAAGCATAAAACTAATTCCATGTAAAAATTTAGCAATTTGAAATGTCATAAACAACATATAAAATATACACGGTATGTGCAAGTATCTCATAATATCTAAAAAAGTATTGTATTAATATTTTACCATGTTATTAACCATTAAAATGCAGGACTGAAGTGGGGCTGTAAGATTTCTAGTTAACAAGTCATGCCATGATGAATGAAGTCATATAGTAATATTAGCCCTTCATTAGAAAATATACTCAAACTGCGATATAAAGATTCAATGTCCTGACTTGCAATTTTTTTATGTGTGCCTATGTTTGAATTTATCTTTTTACACTTTAACAACCTTTTACCACTGCACATCACAAGTTATTGATTTATTGAATTGTTTAAAAAATCCAGTCTTTTGTTTTGTCTTATATAATTAATAAGTGCTTTACAGAAATTACTGTGTTTTTAGTGAACCTTGTGATAATTAGTGCTAAGAATATTGCATGCAGTGTTTTTATGCTCTCATAAGCATCAAACGTTTATATAAAATATAATGAACACAATGAATTGTGCCACCCGTAATGGAGACATGTTAGCCAAGTGAGTTTGTAATGTTTTTAAATTAAACAACTATTGTAGTAAATTATAATAAGGAAAATTATTACATAGAGAGAGATTCATTAAACAATTAAGACAGAGAGTTTTAGTGCATGAATTTGTTTCTCAAGGGACGGCTGATGACGCTTCTTCTCATTCACCAGTCCTAACAGCCATTTTAGATTTCATGGCTGCATTCTATAAGCAGGGAAAACAGCACCCAGACAGAGGGCAGGGTGAACCTGAGTAACAAGGGGAGTAGGAGTAAGGGGAGGGTGATGTAGTACACAGTACACCTTTTTGCACTTTCACTGGAAACCCCTCTATTTTTCATGCTCTGGTTCAAAAAAGGATGACGTCTCTAAGGCAGTAGAAAATGGGGGAGGGGTAGAAAAGGCAGGCATGCCGGGGGGAGAGAGAGGAGAGAGTGGAGGGCGATAGCAGGAAGGAGAGGCACAGCCAGAGCATCATTTGCAATGCTTGAGGAAAGCACGGGGTAAAGTGATTGGCTATGGGAAAGTGTAGCGTCACTGCCAGTGAGGGGGAGCTTCGAGGATGCTCCACTGAGCTGAGAGGGAATACATTTGTTGGGAGTTTGCACTGAGAGCTCAGCCATTATCAGCTGTACCACTGAGAACAGGGGCTTCTCGGCAGAATACTTTTCCACACCCAGTGCTTGTTGACTCTTCTTCTTGCTCCTCTGCAGCCATGAATTATTTGCGTCGGCGTCTCTCAGACAGCACGTTCATCTCCAACCTGCCCAATGGCTACATGACAGACCTTCAGAGGCCCGATCCTGCTCAGCCTCCTCCACCTGCCTCCAACACCCCTGCCAAGTCTCCGACATCTGGGCCAACACCTCCAGCCACTTCCCCTGCTCCAGAGAGGAAACCCCAGCCAGTTCAGTCGACAGGAGCGGGTTTCTTCAGTTCCATTACCAACGTTGTTAAGCAGACAGCTGCCTCTGCAGGGCTAGTGGAGCAGACCCAAGTCACGACACCTAAGAAGTTTAAAATTCTCCTGGTCATTGATGAACCACAACAGGAGTGGTAAGAGAAAATGCTGCTCGTTGTGTCATTCAGATGCTGCTGTAGGCATTGTTTCTATGTTTCAGCCATATAGCTGTTAGGTAATGGTTAAAGAACTGCTGAAACAACATCTCTATCAAGCACCCTGCAGAGATGAATGGGGAGTGCTGCTGTGGTTTGATGTTACACCATGCCAGTGTTCAGAATAATACACTCAGGCAGCCAAAACTTAATCAAAAACAATCCACTGATTCTCAGCAGTAATGCCATTATCCCAAGATGGAGGACTTTAAATGTCCTTTGTTTGCTCTTTTTTGTAAGAAATGCAAATGCTTTGTTTAATCGTTTTATTTAGTTTTGCATCTGTCTGTACAAAAAGCTGATTAATTAATTAAAAATGGTGAAATACTGCACTGGAATGTGATTTTTCACCATTTTTTAAAAAAGGAATGGTATTCCACAGGTTGTGCAGCATTGAGAACTGCATGTTATTTCTAATACTGCAGTGCTTCCCCTCAATCAATGGGGTTTCCCCCTGCTCACTGATGGAAGATCACATGGCATGACAAGAAATTAAACCTATGGTGCATAGGGTTCTCTTAGTTGTGAGTCCAACCTTAAAATGTATAACATAGTTATGTTTCTCAACCCTTAACCTCAATAACCTTAAGGCATTAAGCAGTTGTACTGGCAGCCGTGTCCTAGGGGATCTTAGTCAGAGGTAGCTTAAAGCAAGCATCTTTGTCAGTCGACTGCTTGAAGGACTTAAAATGTTCTAAATGAGTGTATGCATGGATTTATATGGAAATTACTTTGCGTGTTGTCAAACAATAGAATATATTTGATTAACTCTCTCACCACATGACAAACATTTATTTACGCTGGTGGCATGTTTTTCACTGCAGCATATCCAGTCATTTTCAGTTACCACCTAGACATAGAAAGCATAGAACTGTAACTTAACTCTTTAATGCCTTTGATGCCTTTTTAACTGTATACCACAGAGTATACAGTGGTATACAGTTAAAAAGAATGAAAAGAATCAGCTTGCTTCACTTTTAAACATATACACATAAGATATCTTGCAGTTACATGTATTTTCAGCAATGTGAAATTTGTTTATTTACATTGCTGAAAATACATGTTTATTCATATTCATAGACTACACCTTATTCCAAGGTGTAGTCTATTATTCCCCCAAATCAGCTGGGATAGGCTTCAGCCCCCCAGTGTATCTAAAGTGGATAAGCAGTTAAGCAGTTAGCTGGATGGATGAAAACACCAATAGTTGAAGGAATATAGTAATAGGTAGACAGCATGGTAAAATTTGTCAACACATCATGTCTCAGAAGGTTAATATGTTACCGTTGTTCTATATCATGTATCAACCTTAGCTAAATGCCACTGTGTGTGTGTTTATTTGTGCAGGACTGGCCATTAATGGATTAGAAACCCTGATCGTTGTTGTTAATAAGATGAGACCCTCGTTAGCAGGATGGATGCCAGCTTTTATATTCACTTGTTCTATATTTCTTATGAGAGGAAAGGAAGATCAAATATTGCTCTGCATATCTGGCACAGAAACAAGATATAGTAAATTCAACTAAAGTTTTGCCCTTCATCAAAGACCCTTCTTATAAATAATGTAGGTTGAGTCGGTTGAGCTGATAGGATGTGGCATTATTTTTACTGTCAGTATACAACAGGAGCTGATATGTAGAAACTCCTGTGTAAAAACCTTCGGTAATTATCTGCCCTGACTGTACCTATATTGCAGATAAATCCATTTTGAAGCTTGATGTGTTCATAACATGTGCAGTTTACTGTTGTTGCAATGTGCATCTAGTGCATAGCCACTTTGGACATCAGCTTTCAAAGGGCTTCCTCTTTCTTGAGCCTGCATCTATTTTTTAGGCCTGCTCAATATCACCACGAGGGAGATATTACATGTTTGACTAGGTTTTGTTTCTTTTGGACAGGTTTTATGGGACCTTTTGCCTAGTGATTTATGGTCACTATTTCAGTATAAACCAGTTTACATAGTGTAGGCTGGGATTGCTTTGTTTTGTTTAGCCTTTGTACTCATTCTGTTAGAGCATAGAAACCCTAACCGAGAACGATTCGGTGAAAAAAAGTTTCAGAATAGATGTTTTTATATTAATACATGTTTTGTTTTCCTTTGCCATGTTGGCACAGTGTACGTTTTTGCTTTGTATTGCTTACATGCTCACTGTGTGGCAGGATGTCCAGACTTTTGTCTGCACACTGCTGCAAATGTAAGGAAGATTAATGAGAACCTGCTGGCCCAGGACACAATTGAAATCAAGAGAGGTCTCCGGGCTAATTGCATCTGTGAGAAGGCTCAACCATTAAATTCTGTTTACTTTCTAAAACATTTAATTATTTTTCACTTCTGAATGTTTCTGTAACATATCTAATTGCCTGTAACTTATATGTTTTATTATTAGATATCTCATGTCTTTTATGTACCCAGAGCTGGGCAAAGATGAAATCACAGTAAGCGTAGAATGACACGAAATCTAGAATATAGAGAAAACAGAAGATATTAGTATGGACATTCTATTCTCTTCATTATACAACAAGCTAAGCAGAATACTTACAGTGTGTCGTGAAATCTGGGTGTTTACCAGGGTCAGAGCGCAGACTGATGCTTTTTGTTATTCAGCCAGTGTTTGACTTGTTAGATGAGGCTGTCAGTCATGAAGAGTTGTTTATTTTGTTCCAGGATGGCTGTGCTATAATTTGCTTTTACAGGACAGGAGGAGCAGATGGCTCACTGTCTTACTTATCAGACTAATGGCTGAGATGCCTTGGTTCCTTGCACACACTATATAATGTAGCTCAGTTTCAGAAACAGCATTTCTTTAATTGAATTGCTCAATGTTAAAAATTACCCAAAAAATAATTAGTCTACTGCTTCATCTGATATCAGAAGAAGATGCTGTGAGCTTAATCTAGTTCAGACATTGCCAATATGTGAGAGTGAATGTTACGCAAGCAAAGTAATAAGACATTAACATTCAGCAAGGATTCTGGCTTACCAAGCCCTCAGTGACTCATCTGAAAAAATGTCTTTCATAGCAATCTTTAATTTGGCAAATGTTTTACAGCATTTAGCCAAAACCAGCATCCCCTTAAACCTTAGATGATCCTGAGGACATTGTGTGCCATTCCATTTTATATTTTTATGCTATTTTGGCTGTGCTGAATGAATATAGCTCATGTTCGACAGAGGATATTAATTTTTTTAATGTTAGAATGTTAGAATTCTTGTCTTGGTTCCTTAAATGAGCAGCTGTGCTGCAGCCATAGTTATAGGTATGAGCATTAGTGCAGGAACAGTCATTTTGGAGCTACTAAAGTGATAAGTGTGTGTCACTATTGATGTTGGATAAGGGTTTATGTGTGGTGCAATACAAATAATAATCAAACTCTCGTTGAATTAAATGAATTATTGTAGTTTTTTGTGGAGCTATGTAAACATATTGGCCTTTAAAGGGTTAAAATAAAAAGAATTATAATTAATTTTTCCTATTTATATTTCAGATTGAAGTAGTTTTAAAAGCGTTATCACTGAAAACAAAACATTAATTTCTTATTTGTTTTTTAACCTCATGTTTAATTCAAGTCAAAAGAACCCCTGTTGATTCTTACAAATCAATGATCCATGTAAACATCTACTGTCATGCTTCCTCGTTTCAAACCAAGCAGGTGTGAAGCCAGCAGTCAAATCCAAAGGAAGAAATAAATATAGTTTTATATAAAAATAAAGTTATTGGTTTTTGGACGAAAGCTAAACTTGACACCAGAGAATCTGTTTGCTGCGAGCTGACAGCCACATTCTAATGCATATTAATGCAGTGCATTGAAAGATCACTTCTTTAAATGTGTGGCTTCGGTGGCCTTTTCAGTGTGCTGAGCTGAGACGTTCTTTGCACAGTGAATAACCATGAATCAATCACATAACCACACCTCTTCTATACAGTCATTCCTTATGCTAAAAAATATTATTATTATAAATATTAATTTAAAAAAAGCTTATTTGTACAAAATAAAACTTATCGTGCATGATGTACTTGATTTCAGGGATCATGTTTTGGAAATAATATCTTTTTTGTGTAGGTTGGCAGAGAGCATTCATTGCAGTGCAAAGCAGGCTCTTCATTTTCCTAAATATTAGAGCGGTGATTCATATTTTAATGCTTGTTTTCTTCAGCAGCCAAGTAGATCCCAATGCTCTAATTACATTTTGAATGAATTATTCAGCTTTTCCTCCCTGTGTGACAGGAGGGTGATGCAAATGAAAAGGAAGCCCAAGTAGGAAGTGAAAAACATGTTTGCAAAATATACTTACATCATGCGTCATAATGTCACATTGTCTACAAATTTTCTTTGAATATAGCTATAATAATTTATGTAGCACACTTGCACTGTAGTAGCTGGTGGTTAGATTTAGTATGAACTTGAACCTGTGGAAATTCAAACCAAAATTCGAGCTTAACAATGGCAGCTTGAGGGAAGGATCTTTATTTGTGCTCTCCCTAGTATTGATTTGTCCCAGTAGTATCTGTGGCCACAGCTTATCTTGTCTGGGCCATCCCCTGTATATCAGTAAGAGACACAGAAATAATAGGCGCAAAATCGCTGTGAGGCTTTGGCAGTTTTCATCCATGTGTAGTTTTTGGTCACTGATCCACCTTAATCGCAAAACCCCGTGATAAGACTTCCTCTTCAACAGTGATCCAGGTGACGAAAAATGTGGGGTGTCACATTTATTTTTAAGAGCTGAATTACAAGTCTGAAAGGTGCAACCATTTTTGGGAATCTTTGAATTCAGTGAATGTTGCCTCATTGCATCATCCGTGTTATCCCCCGTAGGCACTACTGTTACTGCCAGATTGAGGGGGAAAGGTGTTGGAAATCTGCAGTTAGAAAACCACAAAGTGACATGTCTGGATTGTAATACTTCATGCACTTCACACATTTGCACATATTGAGCAGTGATTTATGATCCATATTTTGTGTTATATTTGTTGCAAAGTAAAAACTAATATGATCATTATACTCAGAGGTGCAGTCAGTTGAATCTATTTTGGAAATCTCTGTAATCCTGTTGTTGTATTTGTGATTACATTAAAAGTTAATGCTTTCTTTTTACCCAGGGCCAAATTATTCCGCGGAAAGAAAATACTTGGGGATTATGACATCAAAGTGGAACAGGTACAATTCATCAGCCAAATTAAATCCATTGCAAGTACGCTTTGAGTGCAGAGTATGCGAGTTCATAAGTTTAAATGCACTGTTCTCTTTTCTAACGATCAACTCCCTAGGCTGAATTCAACGAGATCAATGTCATAGCTCATGCAAATGGAACCTGCGATGTTAACATGCAGGTTCTGAGAAATGGTACCAAGGTTGTCAGGTAAGACACATGCAAACACACACAGAGAAGATTCAATGTAAAGTGCTGTTTATGTAGCACTTTTCTAGTTTTACTCAAAGTACTTTAGACTGCAAGTCACATCTAACCATACAGTCATGCAGCCCTTTACTTTGCACACTTCTTATCTACTTCACATCCCATAGTTCATCTTCACCAGTTAATCTAACAAAATGAGTCACTTTCGCTTTCTTTTTTTAAATCAATATATATACACTAACAGTCCCTACCTGATTTATCTACATTGTTATCAACACTTTAAACAGCCTGTCATTTTTATGGTGAGTTCTCGCCACATCTATGCTGTAATTCTATTTTTTAGGTCATTCAAGCCAGACTTTGTCCTCATTCGTCAACATGCCTTCAGTATGACCCAGAATGAAGATTTTCGCAACCTGATCATTGGCCTGCAGTATGGTGGTGTGCCAAGCATCAATACCCTCGAGTCCATCTACAACCTGTGTGACAAGCCGTGGGCGGTATGCAATCAGCAGTCAGGCAGTGGTTTACTTAGAACAATAGTAGCAGGCAGATGGATGAAAACACTGATCTTTTCTGAATGCCCTGGTTCTGGATTGCATTTCATATTGTTTAAAAAATTCTGTGAAACAATTTCCAACTTTTGTATGTTTGTCGGTTATTTCTTTATGTGTGTTTATCTTTATGCATGTGCAGTTTGCCCAGCTTATCAACACCTGCAGAAAGTTAGGTCCTGAGAAGTTCCCTCTGATCGAACAGACTTTTTACCCAAACTACAAGGAGATGGTGAGAACCATGTCATCTCCCCCATTTTTACTGCACAAATTGAAATGTAAGAAGTAACTCAAATTATAACTTGTTACTTTAGGTAAGCATGCCATCGTTTCCTGTTGTTGTGAAAATTGGACACGCCCACTCTGGTATTGGAAAGGTATACAGGTTGTTCCTGTTGCAATAATATGAAAGTATGCAGACTGTGGATATACTCTTCATTAAAACAACTATGTTTTTTCAATATTTTACTATTTTCTGTCTAATCATTTTGTGCACAGGTGAAGGTGGACAACCACAGTAAGTTCCAGGACATAGCTAGTGTTGTGGCTCTTACCCAGACCTACACCACCACAGAGCCTCTCATTGACTCCAAGTACGATATCAGAATCCAGAAGATTGGCACCGACTACAAAGCTTACATGTATGTAGAACACTTTTGTTGCTTGGCATTACAAATAAAACAGAAGATAGGCTGACATTGCTTTAATTTGTGCAATTTACCCATATCAGGAGAACTTCCATATCTGGTAACTGGAAGACCAACACGGGCTCAGCTATGCTTGAACAAGTGGCCATGACTGATAGGTGAGAATGCTACAGTCAGTGTTTGATGTTTATGTAAGCATTGTGGTTATAAAGGGATAGATGGTCAGCAACAATGCTCATGTAGGCTGTGGTGTTTAAATGGTATTCACTTGGTACTAAAGGCCTTTAATTAAATAAATAAAGGTATGAAGAAAAGGATCTCTGAATGTACACCACATCAAACCTTCAAGCACCAGGTGTCACTCATGTCAGCTAAGAACAGGAAACTGAAGCTACACCAAAACTCCCTGATCATTGCACTGCCACCAGCCTTAATCATTAATCCAAGACAGGATGGATCCATGTTTTCAATTCTCTTCCTATATTTGGCATCAACAAAGCATTTTTGCCTAGAGTTGCTCAACTTAAATTTCAACTGGTCATCTTGGCAATGTCTGTATGCCTAAATGTATTTAGTTGGTTTCAAGTTACATATTTTTTTTGTTAGGTACAAGATGTGGGTTGACACCTGCTCAGAGATTTTCGGGGGTCTGGATATTTGTGCAGTTAAAGCTATCCATGGGAAAGATGGCAGAGACTACATCACTGAGGTAGGAATCTAGGACTGTCATGTTTAAAAGTGAACTTGTGCATTTGAAACATACTGAATATACTGTTTGACATGAATGTCACATTTTATATTAGGCCAAGCTTTTTACAAGACACTGCCCTCTGCTGTCTCTCTACTGTAACTAACTTCCACTTGTCATAGGTGGTTGGTTCTTCCATGCCGCTGGTAGGTGAACACCAGGCTGAGGATCGACAGCTCATTGCAGACATGGTGCTAGCAAAAATGAACGAGTTAGTGGAGAAAGAAGCTAATGCTCCCAAGAGACCCACCACCATACAACCATCCCAGGTACAGCAACACACAGGCACAGCAGTTAGAAGCAGTAGCGTTGTGCTAGTTTTGTTTTTGTTTATGTTTTTGAATATTGTCAGTGGTGTGTACTATAAGATTAAAAAAAATATTTAGCTGTTATAATTTTTCACCAATTAACTGTTGAATGAGTAAATTCCTAAAAAAAAAATTCTGTTTTTAGGGGACCGGCCAGAAGGGAGAGATTACTGGTGAACCCACCAAGAACGGTGCTGGGCGCCCGCCTCAAGGTTGTCTGCAGTACATTCTTGACTGTAATGGCGTTGCAGTGGGTCCGAAACCAGTCCAGGCCAACTGAGTAACCCAGTAGAATGGGGATATCTGAGAGTCTAGATAACAGCGATGTACCTGCTGAACACATGCACAGACGTGTGTATGCGTGTGTGCGTGTGTGGATGCTCATAGCTAGAGTCAAATTTTTTGGTGGCGTGAGCTCAGTACAGATGAGTGCTGGCCTGGACTGTGTTTTAAACTCTATGCAGTGTCAAAACGTACTGTCTACTTGTTGACCTGTTGATTTAAGTGTGCTTTTATAGGACACCTGTGTTTCAGTAGCTGTGGTTTTTCTTTGGGGCTGTTGTTGATGATGTAAAATGCAGATTGTGCCTACACTGAGTTCGGTGCTGCTCTGTGCTACTCGTTTAACCCAGCTATGGATCTTTCATTTGCCCTTCCCACCCCTTTTCTTTTTGTTTTGGTGTGTACCTTTAGATATTGTTCAAACTGTGGAAGATTGTACAGTTTGAAACTTGTGTATATCTCAATATGTAAACAGTGGGTGTGTATGGCTGTAGTAGTGATTATTTTCGTACTAATACTAATAAATAGAGTTTTTTTTTATTTGTTTTGCATGATTGATAGAAAGGCAGGTGCAAGTCAGTTATAAATGTCTGATCAAGTGGGATGTTCACGTAACATCGCTGTTACACCGCTGTATTTATCTAAGCTGTGTTCCCTGTGATTCATGCATTGTGAATGTGTCATAAGAAATGCATATTATAAGTTGTACAGGATAAAGTGTAGAGATACAGTAGAGACATACAGTATATTGCCTTTCCAAAATCTTTTTTTTCTCTTTTTCATTACTAGTTTCACTAGAAAAGAGATTATACAGAGTTTTAATAGATATTTAATCGATAATAGAATTAGTCTAAGATGTATTGATGATTTTATTATGCAGAAGGTGTGCAGGTGTCTACAGACAACTTCTATATATTTTGAACCAAAGAACATATCGGTTACTTTTAATCAGTCTTTGCACTCCAGTAACCCACAACGTAAGTACCAGTGATGAGACCGTTAATTCTGCGGCTGTCACACGGAGTGTGCAATTTAATCAGAGCTGAGCGCTCCAAGACAACAGTTATGTTTTCAAATTGCTTGTTGTAAGTCACACAGCAGTGAACTGACGCTGCATTCAAGCTGTTGTGTGGAGGCAGACATTGTTTCTGATAATAAAAAGCTGTGTAATGTATGATTTGCCCCCTCCATTCCTTACTCTCACTCTGGAGATCAGCTATCATTGGAGGTGTTGCCATGACAACAGTGCAAGTGCTCTGAGATTTAGTCTGGATTCCGGTAGTAGTACTGTGTCCCCATTACTGCCATTCAAAGATTCCTGTGAGATGTTGGAAGTTGCAATAATTTATTTATTCATTTTGACTCTTTTAGAACAATAATATATTTTTTTTAATCCAACCAATCATCAAATTGATACGACAAAGCTATAGCCATCCATGCATTAAATTGTGTTTAGACAAGTGGGTTGTTGGGTTTTGTTTTGTTTTTTTTACACAATCGATCGTTGTCCAGTGGCTTTTGTGTGGAAGCCATTTCGCATATCCAATACAATAAATGGTGTAACAGCTAAAAAGCAACCAAATCAACTGTAAAAAATAAATCCGCACCATTTTCCAACAATTTGTTTGTTACAACAGTATAAAACATGTTCAGCAAGTTCTGTGTGCAGTCTTTTTCTAAGTTGTATAAAGTGCCATTGTAACTGTGAGCGTGTCCTTGTAAAAGCCATGCCTGCGGCTTATTGGATGTGTTGTTCTGTTTAATAGGAAGTATGCCATGACAATGATTTTCAAAGGAAGAACATGCAGAGGTACCCCATCAGTAATAGCTGCATAGTGACGCCTTGGTCGGTGATTGTGATTATTTGGTCACTGTGTTGAGGTGGAACTTGTGTCGTCAGACCTAGTGAACTGTATGCGTTAAAGACCGTGGTACTTCTGAGGCCAGTGTTGAGCTGTTCAAGATCAGAGGACAATATATTGTAGAGGGGAAAAAATCCTCTCTGGAAATTCAACCTCTGTCACTGGCAATAAAGCTTCCTTTGCAATACATGCTTGGTCTGTGTCCTCGTATGTGTTACGATTTTATTAATTTTATTCATTATGGCAACACTGGGTAATATGACAGGCTCATCTAAATTACACAGTCTAGTAGGCAGAAGTTCAGCTGCTAAGTGCACATACTGCGATGCTTCCAATGCATGAAATTATATCTGTATTGTGAAAGAGATGGTGATAACACATCTCCTCTGCTTTGTGCCTTCATATTGTGCTGTTTGTCTTATATGTTGAGAATGTGGGATATTTTATTTGTATCAGACAAGTTAATAAATAAAACAGTAATCATGGAGAACTGGCTACTCTACATATGAACACATATGAAGCTTTCATTTATCATTTTGTCTCCATAGCTGTGATACACTTTACAATCATAATTATTATTTTCATAAACACCTGCTCTAAAGCTCATCCTCAAATGTAAAGTGTTTAAAAAAACAAAAAAAACAAAGCATAGCAGATTTTTTCAGACACTGCACCAAGAAAGTCTAAGGTAGACACTTAAGATTCAAAAACTTTTATATTTTCAGTGCACTCAAGTTCCAGGATTGAAGCCAACACTTCAGTTTCTCCATAGAAACACTTCTACCTATCTACACAGAGCTATAAAGCACCAAAACCACTAAAAAAAAAGAGCATGACAGTGAGGAAAACCACAATGACCTCCAAAGATGAAATAGGAATACATAGATTCTGTCATCAATGCTCACATCAGGGCTCTGGTTTTCAGTTATTCAGAGAGCAAATATACTCTTGCATGAATTCACACACAACCACACACATGCTGATTGACTCTGCACCTAAAAGGTTATGATTTTCCTGTTTTTCAGTAAATCCCAATCTCTAAGGAGTGCCTCTGGAATGAAAGAAAAAGGCTTTTTCTGCATTTTCAGTGAAGACAAAGCCCATCTGCAACTAGAGGAAGTTTATTTTCTGAAAAAAAAAGAAGTAATTTTCAACCTGTATCATTCAACATGTTGCAAAATAAACAGAAAAGGTGCCTGGTGTTCTGAGGCCTGCCATAACAAGATATACAAAAAACGATATAAATAAAGAATGGAAAACATGAAAATGTACATTTTCAGTTTTTGCATCATCACAAAATTGCTGAAATCTCAAAAGGTTTTTTTCCCCACAGTGAATGTATTTCAAGTGTAACTATGAGGACATTTTACTTTCGATTATCTGATTGTAAAGCTAGTGTTATATTTTACCTATATACTCTAGCATCACCTGTTATCATCAATATTACAGTTATAGACATATATGTACTTTTTGCACCTTGCATTGTTGTGTCTTCTGGTGATATAAAATGACTATTACAATAATTACAAAATACTCTGCATAAAAAGTGGTTGCAGGAGAATTTTTATTTGTAACTCTGTTCATACCTTTGAGGTGTATGTGAGAAAATTTGGACAAAAATGCATCGCTTGTATTTACAGCTCAGTTGTATTAGTATTCCACTATTTGTATCTTATTAAGCTTTCTTATGCATTAAGTAATGAGTAGTAAGGACTAGATTGTATTCTCATTCTAGTCCTGTTTTCTTATTGAAAGATTGAAATAACAGAGCATCTGCTGTCTGATTGAACACATTTAAACATTTAACTATACTTAAATAGGTTTATATCAAGTCTTCATGAACATAATATTTCATTCTTTTCACTTAATTTGTGCTGTGGTGTGTTCATTCTCTTCCTGATATGAGTGGCTGCACAGAACAGCAGTCAGCACTGATAATTTTTTCTGCCGACAGATGATCCATGAATAATTGACATGGCTGCAGAAGCCATCCTGCATTATAATAGATGCATAGCTTTGCTATGAATTCTACTGGAGTTAGATGACAATCAAGTCTGTTGTTTACTTTAGAAGATATCAATATTCACACAGCAGATTAATTTTATCTGTTTGAACAAATATTAGCTGTCTCCCACAGATAAAATATGTTCCACAGGCAGCATTTGTCAGACTTACAGATGGTCCTTTCTCCTCACTACAAGCAGACCGACCTGGCCGGTTGAAGCTTCTGAAGAACTCAAGAGGAATGAATGTGGGTTCTTGAAGCTCCAGCTTCTGTCCAGACTCCTGCCAGCTGTCTGCCAAGCTGCTGCTCAACATGAACACTTTGTGGCCTGTAGGGGCACGCTGCACTGACCATCTGGTGAAGATCACAGTGGATCACCACTAATGAAGGAACATGTAAAAGTGACCTGCAATAAACAGCAGCATCTCTGAAAGTCATTAATTGCACCCAATTCTAACATGTTATATAGATGTTTTTTGTTTTTTCCCAAAAATGTGAATAAAGGGGATAAATTTAATTAAATCAGACCTGTCAATCAAGCTGACTGTTTTCGGATTGATTAATTAATTAAAAACTACTAACACATTACCACCACAAATGCTGAACGTGACATCCTACTTGTGTCCTACTTAAAATTTTAAACCTAATAAAAATATATTAAATGTGTAATGAAACCAAATTTATTATTATCAAATAAAAATCTAAATTTATTCAGTTTACAATAATATAAGACCATGAAAAGTTATATTTCATCTTATGTGAAGAGCTGGATCTAGAATGCGCTTGTTTCAAACGTGACTGGTTATGTTTCTGTAAATCAACTGAAGAATAAAGGAACAGAAATATTGAGCTTTATTGTTGCCATCTGCTGGTGGAGTTGAGGTACAAAAATACTATATATAGTATCTTAGTTTGTAAGATTGCATAACCAGCCACTTGAGCTGCATAGTGTACCTTCAATTTTTCACAGACTGGCATCACAAGAATACATCGATCAACTATCCAGCTAAAAAAGGAAATTAATTGCTTTCTATTTATTATTACTTATTATTTATTGAAGGTAAAACCCTTGAAAGAGAAAGGCAAGTAGCTGTCTGGCAGACAACGTCAGATAAATCAAAGATTGGTACGACATGTTTTCAGGTCGTTTGTGAAACTGCATTAGTCTAATGGCGGAGAAGAATACATCTTGTTGTGCCCCGCCTGTCTTTGTGGGAGGCTGTAAGGTGTAGACTGGAGTTTAGGGTTATTACAGCTTCCCCTTTTACTTAAAGCATATTTCAGATGGCAACATTTTTTATTGAACTAGATCTCCCAAAACAAAGATCAAAGAAAATAATAATTTCAGAATAATTATCAGATGGTGTAAAACTTAAAAATAAAATGTTTCATAAACAATGATATTAGTTACCATCTGACTTTTAAACATTTTTTAAAAATGTAGATACTGAACTACACAGTCTTGTCACAGTTATTCCACATGTTTACCCCTCGAATAGATATACACCCCTTTTCATATTTGTCCTTACTATTGCTTTTCTTTAAATTAATGTTTCCTAAGTTCGCATAAGTTCACATAAGATCTTTAGTTTTAGCTATATTATTTTTACAGTGTAATTAGGATAGTTTGCTTTTTCACAACTTGTGTCAAGAACTGTCCATGTTTCTTAAGTTACTGCTAAAATATCTTGTAATTATTCCCTTTCACTGAGTCACTAAATATTTATTTATTTTAATGTATTTTACTTAGTTCTACTTTTAAAAACATCCTATTATAGTGCATCGTCCTTTATACATGCACTCTCTATTCCCTTTGTGATCCATGGCTTATCCACATATGATTGATTCCTCGTGAATTTTTTAATGGACATTTTTCATCACAAAGCATTATTAATAGGCTTTGTTTTGTTTTGTTTTTTCTTACATTAGCTCTTTCTAAAGGGCAGTGATGGCTTCTGGTGTTCTGCTTTAGATGATTCAATAGGTTTCATATTCTTTCTTAAAAGGTTTTGGAAAAACATTTGTAGACCAGCTATTATGTTGCTCTCTTTATACCTACAGTGGCAGTTCATTACACTACATTACGTTACAAGTTCAAATGCTTGTATTCTAACTGTATTTTACCTCAAAGTATTTCTCGTTTCTGTCTGTTTAAACCTATATTTCCCTGTTACCAATACGGATTCTGAAGTACAATTTCACTAACTCGTGCACACAAGGCATTTTATAGAATGTATAATCTGTGGTAGATGTTTGACTTGAAACAACAGATTTAATCTCCACATTTCAACTTTTTTCTTAAAATAGGATTTTGAATTTTAGCACAAAATTCCAATTTTATTCACAAATAAACAATTTTTTTTTTCTTAATACTCTTTTGTGCACTGGCAATGAATAACATTCTTTTAAACCTTTTTAGCATGTGAGCCCTCACCAAAAAGATTATCCGGTTAATTCAGATGTCTATGAGTGAGGACATTTCTACCAATATAAATAAATAAATAAATAAATTTAACCTAAAAAAAAATTTGTGACCAAGAAAAAAAGAGAAGAAGATACATTTCGGTCCTTGGACCCACATACCTAAACCGTCTAAAGTAGTAGTTTTAAAGGAAACTACTGCAGACTCATCTCACCCTGCTACATCAGAAAAATATTAATGTGTATCGTGATATCGCAATTTATATTTGTCCAGTAGGGATGTTTTGTGATAAAGTACATACCTTCTGATGACATTACATCTTCCTCTACTGACAACTATCAACACCTAGGAAAAACCAGTAGATGGTGCTATTGTAATCCAAGAAAGTAGGGCAGTTAGGACCTGTTGACTTCATTTTAACCAGCTTGTGTGGCTTGTCAGGTTGCAGAAATAGAACAGATAAACACATATAGCAGTTGTAAAAATAGATGACTAGTGGTTGACCTAAGAGTTTGCTCTTGTTGTGTTGCTCTACCTTTGATCACGTCATTCTGTATTTCCCCCGTGCTGGGCATCATTTAAAGGAAAACAAAAGAAGAACTCGAAGAGCTTCCCTCTTATTTCCTGCTGTCTTCAATGCAAAGGGCCACATACAAACAAAACTTTCCACATTTAGAGCATGGTCATTTTCCCCCTATATTTACTATAAATTTGCTCTTGGGACTAAACCAATTAAGTGGTCCTGCCCAGCAGGAACTGCACATTGGATGTTTACACTAAAACAAAATAACTGTCCTCTCTCTTTCCACCACATGTCCCTCCCTTGCTGAATGATTGTTGTTCCACTGAGTCTGCCAGTGGCTATACAGTGCACAGTGTCATCAGCCAATGGTGGAATCCCTTGGTGGCGTGTCTGGACTGTATCCCCTGTGAGGTTGCAGCACGTTGCCACTGCTACAGCAAACATGCCACAAACCCTTACACATGTGTGGGATTTTGCTGTGCTAGTGAACAAGAACTAAGGCAATAATAATAATGTCTACATCACCTGCTTTCATTGCTGGAATTAAAAGTATTTTTAATCAATATGCAGTTTTGGTCGAGTCTTTTTTTTTTTTGTAACTTTGTCTCTGTACACTCCCATAGTGAATTTTAAATCAAACTATTGGGAAGTGATTGAAGCACAGACTTTCAGCTTGAATTCAAAAGATTTAGCAAAAATCAAATTTACTGCTGAAGGATGGCTTCAATTTTTTGTACATTTCCTCCCCATCCCCCATTTTCAGAGACTTAAAAGTAACTGGACAAACTAATATAATTTCAAATATACATAGAATTTTTTTAAAACCTTCATGAAAATTCACTCAATGAATGCCTGAAGTCTAGAACCCATAAGCATCACTCCAGCTGGTTTCTGTTGCTGCTTGTTTGTGTCTCTGCCTTTTGTTTTGTCTTCAGTAACTGAAAACCATGCTCTGGCCCCTTGAAGAACATAACATTTCTCAGGCTTGAAACACTCAAGTTTCTTTTACAGTTTGCTTTGGTCTTTATCCATTTTCAGTGCAAAGTTCCCCCCAATTAGCTTTGCATTGCAGCATTTGGCTGAATCTGAGCAGGGTGTGTAACCCTGTACACATCATCAATAAACACTGATGAACCAGTTTCATCGGCAGCCTTATATGCCCATCCTTGAAGACTGCTTCCACCATGTTTGACAGATAATGTGGTAGATATTTTTCTCGTCCACACTTCTTTTCCTAAAATTCTGGTACAAATGAATCTGGTAGTTTCATCTAGCCAAAGATTTTTTTTCCAGAGCTGTGGAGGCTCTTAGAGGTTTTCTGGCAAATTTTAAACTCTCTTTCCAGTTCTTCAGAGCAACTAGTTTAAACTGTTTTCAACAGTTTCTATTTACATTCATGAAGCCATCTCTTAATTGACTTTGACAATGACACATCTGCCTCAAGAGTATTTTTCACTTGGTTAGATATTGTGGTCTTTCTTTATAAAATATAAAATTCTGCAATCACTTTGTTGTCTGTGGTTTTTCAGGCCTTTTGAAATTTCTGAACTGGCCTGTGCATTTCTTCTTGTAAAGATTGTACCAGATTCCTACAAATGTTTTGTGATTTATTTTGGTTTTTCAGTTTAATGATGGCCTCTTTCACTGGCATATTTTGTGCTCTAATGAACAGTATATAAATACAAGTTGAAATAATCTTCTATCAGCTTAACTTGTCAAGGAATATTGAAGTAACAGGTGAAACAGTCAACTGTCCATTCACTTAAGTAGAGGATTGTATATAAAAATGACTAATTCTTCAACAGCTAATACAAATTTCTGTATTAAAGCTGAAAGTCTATACTTCTATCACATATGAGTGATTGAAAAACCCACCGTGGAGGCAAAAAACAATTAATAAAATATGTTACGGTCCAAAATCTCACAGAACTACCTACATGTCCATATGAGTTACAAAGACGATCCATATAGTCTATTTTGGCAAAGGAATTTAACTTAATTTTTATTAAAATATCAAATAAACAACTTTCTCACCAAGTTCACAATAAAACATTTAACTGCCTGAAAGTGACATGGTAACCAAATACAAATTAGTTTCCAAAGAATTTTAAATATTTAAGACAACTGCCTAATGTCCAGCTCATCATAACCTAACAATGTAAGAAGTGATAAAGACGTGTGGGTATCGGTTTACTCAGAGGTATGACACCTTTGTGCAGACTGCTGAAACATATCCATTGTTTTTGCTTTGAAGAATGTGCATGTATCCAACATCACATATGCCAGCTGTCTGACAGACTATAATTCATCCAAAAGGACCCCAAAAAATAAAGACAATTAAAAGAAGTCAACAACAACACAAAGACAAAAATCCCCCCACGTCTACTCCATTATCATTTAAGACAACGCAAAAAAATAAAAACATAAATCAACTACTACTGTGCAACTAAATGGACTACATCCAACTGCTTTGTGATAACAGGAGGAGGTGAAGTTGTGCAGGATCTTAATCCAGGCTTCATTTCCTCTTAAGGCAGGTAAGCTTAAAAAGTCCTTTTCATCAGAGAACAGAACATTCTGGTAGGAGAACAGGCTTCACATCACAGAGCCCAAACTGAGAGAAACATCTGTCTTGAGCTTTCTTCAATGTCCATTCATGGTTGTCTTAGGTAGGTGTGCGTGCATTTATTTACAAGTTATACCAAATCCAATGCCAGCATGAAGCCCTGGCATACATTTAAAATATATATGGTGATAACCAAGACATCACCTTGACGTATCTTATGCCATCCTCTTCATGTGTACATCCAAATGCAATCCAACACTAATCAATCCCTTCCGTAGTTGCAGATGCACTTCCCTCTCTCCTCTTTTTCTTACACAATTTACTGATTAGCATGTATGTATGTAATTTATGTCTTGTATGACTGGATATGTATCTGTCGAGCTACATTAGCATCTTTATGGAGAATTTGGGAATACTGAATGTTTGAGCTAATTCATATAAGTCGATGAGGCAGAGGAGGTGGGTGAGCGGAAGCCGAGGAGGAAGGGTAGTGCTGTCTGAGCCTCTAAAAAACAGGCACTCTGGTCAGAGTACAGGCATTAATATCCTCAGTGTGAGTGGCTCTGTGCAGGGACGGTTCTGAGGCACTGCGGTTTATCTTAGGGAGGGCATGCTGGAGAAGCTCAATGGAGGACAAGATCTAAATTTTTTAAAAAAGAGAGAGATTTAAACAGGGTTAAACAAAACGCTAACAATTGAGCTTGATGATCTACAACTGCCATGAGAGTAGCTCACCTGTGGAAAGAGTGGCCTCTCATCCTTGGACTTCTTGGTGCAGTCAGCCACCAACCTTTTCATGGCTTTGGGGCAGTTTTTATAGAGCTTGCTGAGGTCTGGAGATAGATAGCCTCTTCCCACCATGAAGATAATCTAACGGGAAAGTCAGAAATAGCAGACCGAGTAGAACAGCAATCACATTTTAAAGTATTTTAAAGCCAGTACATCTGTAGTGGACGACTGATCAGTGCTTGATCAGTCCATCTTGCAGATAAAGATATGGCATGAGTGCGCGATGCTGCAGAGATAAAGGATGACACGTACTCTATGTGCCTGCCAGATCAGCACAGTTCAAAGTCATGCTACAGTATCAAGGAGAACAGAAAAGAATAGTGGATCACAAGATTTACGGGTGCACTGTGCAAAGGTTTTAATTGAATCTGAATACAAACACAGTGAAGTAAATTCAGTAAGACGCCACATATGACCCAGGGCAGGACTCATGGTCTACGAGAGGACAAAAACACCTAAACATGCACATATGCACACCCATGCTCCCCTTTTCTCACACACATACAGGGTTGTGTTACGGGGTCTAAAATTAGGCCAGTGGCTCCATGGCGCTCGCCTCTGTTCCACAGTGGGCCTTGGGCCAGCTCCACAACCCCCTTCAGACAGTGACACAGTGTCTTTCCACCACCTTCTAGCCTAGGTTTGCAGAGAGCTACAGCTTAGACATGTGTCTGATTGCAGGCATACAGCACTGGAACCCTTAAGTTAACACTATGTTTAACAAAATCAATGTTCTAGCCAAGTGACTTTTATTTGCATGACAAAAGAGACTTAAGTTCTTTAATGTCATCAAAGATGCAGTGATATACTCTTAAACCATTAGTGTAATACATTTAAACATCTTTACCTGATCTCTATTTCCTATCTGGGAGTATGGGAGCTCTCCCGTCATGAGCTCAAAGAGAACAATTCCATAGGAATAGACATCAGACTGGAAGCTGTAAGGATTATTATCCTCCATCCGGATAACCTCAGGAGCCTGTAAACATAGAAAAAGAAACCAAGTCAGGTTTTTTTAAATAGATGAATAGTTGGTTTAATGCTACTATCTAATCACAACTCATCAAGTCCCTTAATATAGCCCACTTGTTGCTACAGCGGAATTAAGTTCTTAGGGATGAACTTTCAAACTTTAACATAGTTAAAATAATCTTATTCCTCAATGACTGACAGTCCCAGCTTGTTCCAATGCTTTATATAATCTATGATAATTTTTTTAAAAAGAAGATGATAATTGCATCATTAGATGATAATTAAAAAATGTAACTTTGGATCAGCACCATATGGTGTTACTAACCATCCAAAGAATGGATCCAGAAGGCTGCTCGACCTGATGTGAGCCACTCCACCTTGCTTTCACCGTAGCAAGACCAAAGTCGCCAATTTTTACTGTTAGCCCTTCATGCAAGAAAATGTCTGCACAACAGTCAAGGAATTACACTGAGGAAAAACACATCCTGTACACCAGGTGGATACGTTTTTGTTTTTTTGGGGGGTTTTTTCCCCATTAACAGACACTGAAAAACCAATAGAAAGGATACTGTTTGATTTCATGTCTCGGTGAATGATGTTCTTTGCATGAAGATAGCTGAAAATGAAGAAAAAAATAATTATATCCCAGTTATTGTTGATTTGATTTTAAGAAAGAAGTGAGATTCTGTACAACTTACTCCATGCCCTGAGCAGTCTGCCTGGCAATATCTATGAGCTGGATCATCTTGAAATTTGTCTCCAGGACATGTATGTGCTTGTAGAGGCTGCTACCCTCACACCACTGTGTCACAATGGCCAGGTTGTCCTTAGTCATATAACCCATGAACAACAGGATGTTGACATGTCGTGTTTTCCTGTGACCAGATGCAGAAAAGAAGAGGAAATCACCATATCAAAGATCAGAAAAACATTTGAAATGTAGATGACTCAATAAGAAGTCAAAAATATAAAATATTAAAAACACCTGAAAATCTTAATGCTGGTAAGAAAAACATTTTTATGCACTCTCACCTGAGGACTGCCACTTCATTTCTGAATGCCTGGAACTGCTCTGGTGTAGGGTCTGTCACCTTTAAAATCTTTACTGCTACATCACCTACAGCAAAAATAATAATGAAATCCACAAAACTCGTATGACCAGCAATTCTGCATTCACTCTGCTTATTGTTTATTTTTTCTGTCAGGAAACTCTGGGAAGTGATACACGTGATGGTGCGTAGCATCTGCAGCTCATTCCTACCATGCCATTTTCCTTTGAATACAGTTCCGAAGGAGCCGGAACCAATGCGGGAGTGCAGATAAACCTCGCTGGCCTCAATCTCCCAGTAGTAACTGGAGTCACGCTTATCCCGAGGCCTCTGAGTAAACAGGAATCAAAAAGATGCAACTGATGTCATACAAAGCAGAAATACACCTTAATCATAAGGTTTCATTCTGAAGGGGAAATCAAGAGTGCACCAAACTGTCTGATATCATTAAATATACAAGACAAAAAAAAAAAACAAAGCTTACTATTTTAATTTTGTCCTGAGTGTTGAGGGATGGGGCCCTCTCTCGCTGGGCAGGTGCAGGGGTTTTGGATTGGGATTGGGTCCAGCCTGTAGGACTCTGGTTGGGTGAACTCCCCGCTTCAGGAATACAAAGCAAAAGAGTATATAGGAATTAAGCATAGAAGACTTAGTGAATGATATGGATCCAGGTTATGTGTTATATAGGCATCTCATCAAGTTCACTCTTTTATAGGGATGGGAATCGAAAACCAGTTCTTGTTGAGAACCGGTTCCCACTGTTTCAATTAATTGGAATCGTTTGCCATTTTTGCAAACGATTCCCTTATCGATTCCAGTCGCCTCGAATGACGTCACCACGTTGCGTAGCGTCATTTACCTGACAGGAAACATGGCACCTAAGCGGCACAAACGCTCAAAAGTTTGGTTATACGGATGACAACAGGGCAACTTGCAATACTTGCAAAGTAGATATTTCATTAAAGGGAGGAAACACTACGAATATGCAAAAGCATTTGCTCACAAAACACACGATAACTTTAAATGAATCTCGTGTTTTTAATTCCGCTCCAGACTCGTGAATCTCAACCCAGCAGCGGCGGTAATGTTTGCGCGTCCTCTCCCGTTAACATGGCAGGTAAATAACCAACTAACAGTGCATATTATGTTAGCGCGATCGGCCTTATTACAAAACCTGCCTTTACTGTGCATTTAGATGACCACGATGAGAGTGACAGAGTCTGGCTGGCTCAGATGCTGGCAGTTCTCGCTGCAGTCTACCGGTAGCGTCTCCTTTCAGGCCAGGATAGACGAATGTCACCGAGCAGTGACTAAGTTTGTGGTCAAAGCCTTGCACCCATTTGCCACAGCAGATGCCCCGATTTTCAGTAAGTGAATGTGTTTAATTGTAGGCAGGGACATTACTGGATATTCTTGTGTAACTGTTACAGAATAATTTATGTTATACTTTGTTATTGCTACAGAAGAATATTTATTTTATTAATATTTTACATTCACATTTTTTTTCCCCTGTGGACCCGTGACACCCCATCAAAGGCTGTGGATCTCTTAATATCTCACTGTTGGGTTTGTAAGGCCATGCTACTCCTAAATTTCTATCTTGTTCAAAGAGAAGACATAAAACAAAGTTCTAAGTTAATCGACCTGTGTGTTCTCCTTTTTAAAAAAAATAAGAATCGATAGGAGAATCGATATAAAGAATCGAATTGTTAAACAGAATCAAAAATGGAATCGTAATTGTGAAAATCTTATCAATTCCCATCCCTACTCTTTTCACGCATGATGGTAGTTAATGCTCAGTGAGCATATCAACAAAACACTAGAGGGAGCAGGAGATCGCGAGATATTCAGTTAGTCAAAATAATTTGTGAACTTTTTGTTTTGCACAACAAAATAGGAAACTGAAGTGAGGAAGAAGACACAAAAGTACATGAC
Organism: Aulonocara stuartgranti; assembly: GCF_965226115.1. Classification (NCBI taxonomy): domain Eukaryota; kingdom Metazoa; phylum Chordata; class Actinopteri; order Cichliformes; family Cichlidae; genus Aulonocara; species Aulonocara stuartgranti. The sequence continues at coordinate 24,281,021 of NC_138956.1, forward strand.
ATGAAGCTAATGAAATGCAGACTTACCCGAGTCATGATCACGCATTGCATCCTAAAGAGACAAAGAAAAAAAGAAAACCACAAGCAAAGTTTTGTTAGCTTGTGCAAACACCAGGCCTTGTGCTGTGCTGTCACTCATGGTTTGACAGTACATCTAAGAGATGTGAATGCAGATAGCCTGCTTGCAAGGCATGCCATTGAGACTGCACACAGACACTCTGCTTTCTAACCTTTTCTGGACTCTCAGGTGAGGCCTCAACAAAAGACTGGGAGAAGTGCACAATACCTACTTTCCTCTTCAGCCAGAATCTATGGCACCAGGAGCTGGGGGAGGTATTCAGGCAGTCTAGCTACTCCCCAGAAGGGTACAATACAACAGGCCAGTGAAGAGACAGGAGGCAAAGGGACAGAGCAAAGGAAAGTGAGGAAAGAACAAAGACAAAATGGATTTCCAGGTTTTACCTGGACAGAAACTGGGGAAAAGATCTACAAAGCATTCAAAATGATTGAGCCGATTATGCAAGAACAGCAGCTGCAATAAAGCAGAAGCTAGAACGAACCAGGGGGAAGTCAATTGTCACAGATAATAAAATTTGTTAAAACAGGATGCTATCGGGCTGAAAAACAGACCAAGCCCTTCTGAGTGGCTTAGCTAACACTCAGGTAGATAAGTAGGAAAAAGAAAAGCAACTCAAAGATCATTGGAATGGAGGCCAAGAACACTTGCAAGCACAAGATATTTTAGGAGTGACAGCCTGAACCTACAGGAGCACCCAAGGGGCCCATTTGGTGTGTAGTTACCTCGATCACGCTGCTGTCTACAGGCAGAGTAGTGCTAACCATGTGGACATTTGGTGTAGAAGTGGAGCGCTGCCTCTGGGAGAGACCGCCACCAGTGGGTGGTGCGTAGTTGAAGGCATGAGGGGTGGAATAACGGTAGGCTGAGCTGTGAGGGAGAACAAGATTTTAAATATTAAGAATCAGGTGGTTTTAAATGTCAGTGCTTCAGATGGCACAAACCACTGACATTTAAAAGAAACACAAACTGAATTCTGTAACTTCTTTAAAATTTGGGCCAAGCTTGGGTGTGGTTATAGTTAGTCTAGAGCCTTTCTGGTTTCATTTCTGTCATTTTTCTTCCATTCCCTTTCCCAACTCACATTTTTTGCCAACAACAGATGCCCAACAAACAAAGTCATATACAATATACCATACTGTAACCACAACAACAAAACAAAGGGAAATTAAAAAGAAAGAAAGAAAAAAAAAAAACATTACAGGGAAGTAGTTGTTAGCCAATTGCATTGTAGCCATCTTCTCATGCCATTTTTGGCAAACTTGAAATTCAGAGGTATTTTGTCCTTGATATTTGCCAAGATCAGCGTTGGCTCAGCTGAAGAGAACAAAGCTCACTAACATCTAAAAAACATAACTCACTTAAGATGTTCACTTACAGGAAAAACAAATCATTTGAACCCAAGTTCAAATATCCACAAATTTATGATCACAATTTTGCATGAATGAAAGCTTCCTTTTTTTAATTTATTCAAGCCTCTTGGTACACCCCACTGTTACCGAACCAGTTGTAATGTATTGTAGCTGCTGGTTAAAATTGGGACAGCAGGACCCCAGCTCAATGACGTATATAAACAGAGATCATATTATATCACACCCACAAACATGGAGAGCACTCTTTGAGCACAATCCCCTTTTTGGCAATATCCCACTATGTTTCAAAAGAGCACTGGGGAGTGCTCTACATGGAACAACTTGATACTTTGTAAGTGCTAATTTGGCAGCTCAGAGCACTTTTTAGCCATTTTAAGAGCTACTGAAACAACAGATTCTTTTCACACCGGGCTCCTTCAGCCCTTGGACTGGTTAAGCCCTCATAAAGCCAAGGACGTCATTCAAAAACAAGATTTAATGTAATTAAGATTACGGTTCTGGTAGAAATAAGAACATCACACCAACTGTGATTTTACAGTATAGCCATCCAACAGCATCACTCTCCCAAACACGCATGCATACAATATTAACATCTTAATAATTATTGAAGTACTTTCTTTCTATATTTCTCATCTAGTTGCAAGTAGCAGCCTGCACTATTAGCTCTCCCTACAACATCAAACAATGCCTGATAGGGAAAAACCCCCAAAACAAACGCTGGACAAAAGCAAACAAAAAACAAAACAAAAAAAACCCCTTCAAACAGCACATATGTATTCATGATCAGAGCCTTTACACCTTATGAACTTAAAAGTTCCCTGTGGTTTCTGCTTTCTTCTGCTAGTTCCATGAAGCTGTTTACATAATTGAAACCCCATTTTGTTTATCTCTCTCTCACACACACATGCACGCACTTTGATACAAATGCATGCTAGTGACATGATACACATGCTGCTAATAGACTGAAACTATCCAAGTGATCTGCAGGTGGTAACATGCAGGTATCAGCCAAAATCAACACAGGGTTTCGACTGCTGTTTTGTTTTTTAATGTTTCGTTCTGTCATTGTCGTGTCATTGTTTTTAAGGGTGTAAAATATATTAAAACATTTCAGAGAAGCCTTTTAAAAATGAAGTTGTTTTAGGCTTTTTCAGAAAAGGGTAGATACATTAACAATTTGAGTTTTATTTGAAAATAACGCTAAGAGTGCAAATTATACCGAGACTCACCTTGGAAGCCGCGTTAAAGACTCTCTCATACGCCGGGACGAAGGCGGTGGCACAGACGGGGCATTGCACTCGCCGGGCGTTTGACACAATCTGACAGAAACAAAGTGTTCGTGCAAACACACCAGTGTTTAATCAAGTAAAAGCTGACGGCTACACAGGACAGTGGTTGTAAGGGGAAATAGCTCATCTATTCAGTGTCATTGATAAAGATCTCAAAAAGATTACCCACAGCCTGCATGCAAAATGCAAGTAACTGAGCACAAACATGCAAAACTGTGTATATGAGCTTAGGCCTACATGTAAAAACTGTAGCATCAATAAAACCTTTTTTTGTTTATTATCCTGTCTGCATGTTAAATCCTACCTATATATATATATATATATATATATATATATATATATATATATATATATATATATATATATATATATATATAGTTACAATTCCAAAAGCTATTACTTATGATGTAACATACAAAAATACGGACAAGTTGTTTACACGCTTTCATATACTTACAAGAGTTGCCTGATATTGATCCAGTCCACACACATTGTGGGCACTTTGGTGCTACAATGCTCATGGAATTTGTAGCCACATGTTTGGCAACGGAAACCATTCAGAAGGAACTTCTGGCAAATATCGCAGAACGCTAGTTTCAGATATGTTTTGCGAACCTGAAACAGACAGGGATAAATATTCATTTGTTTCTTTAACAGTGACACTCTCTTGAGAGCTGAGGATACTTTTGAGTGCTTTTGGGTACTCACAAAATTATGCGTTGTCAAGGGGACGTGATCTAAAACCTCCACCTGCAGCTCTTCCCCAATTAGTGAAGTGGAATCGGTATTCCAATCCATCCGTGATTTTCTACTGAGGGAGGGAAAACAAAGGGAATGAGATATCTAAAAAAGCAGCTACACTTAGCTCTGATTCTCATTACCCGTGCTTTGAAAATCGACAGCAGTCCTGAGCTCACCTCCCCTGTCCTGAATTCAGCCTGAAGACAGCGCAGCACTGAGGCTGCAGGCCCCGCACCCTCAGTGCTTTAATCAGGCAGTGGTAAAGAGTCATACCTGGTCGCACGTTTACCTGAGATGACAAAAAATACCCCCAAAAGAGAAATCAGTTATTTTTTTGTGATGTTCCATATTGCCATGAGTAGTTTTATACCAGTACAATACTTTTGAACTGTTGCTATTTGCAGTTATGATGGTGAAATTTTCTGAAGCACCAGGTATGTCACCGTTAATAGAAATCAACTCACCACAGTGCGTTGCTGGTTCGGGAGGTAGACACGGATAGTGCTGCTAGCCTTTGAGTCGGGCATCTTGCTGTCATCTGAGGAGCGACGCTGGCAGGGATAGCCCTGGACTATGGTCGGAGAAAGGCAGGGGCCCTCAAACGGAGAGTCCTTCATTCCAAAACCGTTGCTCAGGCTCTTCCACACTCCCTGAGGGTGCGCCATTAGTAAAGCCAAGTGCTTACAATAGTCTGAAATGTAAAAAAATAAACAAGATGAATAAATAAAAGATTAAGAAGACAGTAGAAAAGCCTGCAAATTAAAGAACATGAAAGACATCAGCTGCACCTGACCATTTATCTTTCTGACAGAACTGAGTATTAACCTGCTTGTACTGAAAATCAAACATTCAGCCATGCAGTTTAAGGTTGTTTTTTTTTGTTTAGTTTTTTTTTTTTTTTTAATAGAGACAAGCACAGTTGACTTGTATGCATGCCATCTACAACTGAATGAAATGGTGACACAGAATGCAAAGGTACCACAACAAAGACATAACTGGTTAATGCAATGACAACTTTTTTGCTGCAATCACTAAATATAACCTCAAAGAGTGCAGACTTCTTAGATTATAGCAAGATTGGGCCCAATGCTGATATGAAGGGTATCTAAGCAGGATGCCTTAAAGTGTGACAGGAAACGCAAAAGGAATCTTTCGGTTAGCATCAAATTAGTGGTTATTTGAGTTACAGAAAACCACATTTTGGTTTAAATGTATGATTTAGTAGTCTTGCCATCTTGTAAAAGAAATGTAGACTAACTATACTATATTAAAACCAACAAAATCTCTAACAGGGGTCAGTCACAGTTACTCACAGACAAGGTTCACAATTATTTCAACACAGGATGAATTGAAACAAATAAAAAAGGGTAGTTTTCATGTCAACTAGGACTCCTTACAACTCAAGGTGTATGTACCCACCACAAACAAATAGGTTACTGCCCCCCCACTCCCCTTGTGCTGTTTTCAATATAAACTATAGCGCTTTACACAGGTCATCACATTTAGTAGGTATGCCCTAATTTTCTGTGGTGTCACTTAAACAAAGCCCTGTTAGCACTGGTTAGCTGTCATAGCAGATACACAGGTTTGTTTTTGTTTTTTTCAGAAGTACAGAAAAGCAGGAACTTGCAGAACTGTGGCTGGGCCACCTTCCCCACCATGCTGCTGGAACTGTGTCCAAAACAAGTGCTGTCACCCATCCAGGAAAGAGCCTCAAGAGAAAGCATGTTTGCCAAATCTAGAATAATTAAGATTTTACTCCCATCAGCTTTGATCTGTTCTTCATAGCAAGTCAGTCTAAGCAACACAAGCCCACATCAGTGGTGCATCCACATAAGATCCTGTGACAAGTATCCAAAGTCGCAAATGTAGGTGAGAGCAATCTCAGCAGGTTAGCATTATTTGTAGGTGTTAGGTTGAGGGGATCACTTTACTTTTGAGTTTTGAACTTTGTCCAAATAAATAAAAACGTGCTGCTGAAAAAGACAAGAAGGTACGGCTATAACCGAAGTGCGTGAGTGCTTTGTTCTGCTACAGCAACTATTAGAAGTTACGTGTTTTATAAGGCCTGGTTGATCCAGTTATAACTATGGAATTGCCTGAAGGCCGTCAAACGCGGACTATATCGTCAAACTTCACTGCACGGCTCCGTTCGCCCTCCATTCAATTTTCTCTTGCTCAAACGATTCATTTCTTTGGTAATGCGAGTCGTGGTGAAGCGGTTTTAACTAAAGAGTTAGCACTTCAAACATGAGTCAAAGAGTAGCAATGCTAGGGGCCAGTAGCCTGTATATGCTCACCAAGAGAAGTTAAAAAAGTTGTGCTCCGCCATAACTTCAGGAAAAAGTGGCCTCGGTGACATCATCATATTTGCAACGCATTCAAAGAAAAGAGGAATAATTCCAAGTCGGTAAAGATCAAGACACTGTATCAAATAACCCTGTATCCGGTAAATGTTGCATTAATGTAAGAGGGTAAGGTCATAGGCGGGTCTCCTTTTCGAACCACCCAAAATAAGAGAAGAAAACTTTTTTTCTTCCTCTTCTTTTTTTTTAATCTCCAATTCGTGGTAAAAGCGAAAAAATCCGTCTGTCCGTCGGACCCTCAAAGTGACACGACGAGGGATATTCTTCAAATCCAGCGAAGCACTTTCAAATTAAAACCTCCCCCCACAAAAAGTAGGTCCGCAGTGCTTCGCTTTGCAGCTCAATGTTTACGTTGTTCGGGAGAAGAAGGTGAAGCAGTTTAAGTTGGTGTCGTGCGTCCGGCTGACGCCACTGATTGAAACAGGACCTTGCAGTCATATCAAGAGTTGCAAGCATCATTCACACTGCGCAACTATAGCACAAACTAAGCCCTCCCACTTTACTGGTATTGTGGTTTTTTGTGCTCATAAAAGAGTGAGTATGATTACATCTGAATTTACTGGGTTCGCAATAACATTACATACAAGATACTTTGTAGCCATATTGTGCAGCTTACGCCACCCTCATACTATCGTGCTGAGAGCTCATACTTGCAAAAACATGTTTTTTCTTTTCCTCAAATGGTACTGCGCATGAAAATTTAACATGCATTGAAATTATTATTATTATTATTATTTTAAAGTAGTCGCAAAAGTATCTTTTGAAAAGCAAGCGAAAAGGCCCACTACCGGTTTGGTGTGAAGGAGTAATCCTCTCCAAGGGCACCATCATCTGGAGACTTTAGAGCAGTGCAATTTTGTAGACCTGGACATAATTTTATAGCCTTTTCACCTCTTAATGCTAAAATTCTTATACTTATGTGGCAAAAAGGACAATGAAGTCTTGTGGTATGCCATGCAGCTATTAAAAAATGTAATCAATACAAAAAACAAATCTCACTTATAATGTGCAGCACAGAAATGCGTCATTGTTTTATTTCTATTAGATTTTTATATGCTTTTCAAACATCCCAGCTGTTTGTTTTTTTTTAAATCATCGAACACCGCCACTTCATCCTACCCAAACTAATACATTATCACACTCACCATGTGTTCACCATCTCTGTTGCTTCCAGGTCTGGGTCCCCTGAGGTGTCCTAATCACAGATGGTTCATAAGGTCTTTTGAGCAAGCTGTAGTTGACACCATCTGAAAATAAAACACCACGTTCCAATCAGTGGTTGATTAAGCATCCTCGTGTTGTTTTCATATAGCACTAGCAGATTATTTTAGTCAAACAACAAAATCAAAAACCTACCATCCATAATCCAGTTCAACAGGAAACTCTACTTTCAGCTCTCATATGTAACTTTCCAACTAGGTCTTCTTTTCTGAAAATGACAGATATTCAACCAAACAAGTAACAGAAACACCGAATACTGTTTCTGTGAAGATGAGGGCAGGGCTTTGTCATTGTGGATCATTTTAAGGTACCCCACTCCACATACAATAGGAGCACAGTTTATCAGTCAGTGAGATATATTAAAATTCTCTTAATATGTGCAGAAATATGCTTTACAGGTGGTTATATTTTGCCAGATCGCCAGTAAACATTTTGAGCTGCAAAATTAAGTCTAGAAAGGAGAGAAATTGCCACCCTGAAGGAAAACAACCAAAGCCACCTTAAGACTGAAATGAATGCATTTCCCACTTATTGATTTGGCACAGCACTCAGACCAGTTAGCTGAGATGCTTGCAGCTCCCACAGATTGTCTCTCTATCAGTTATCCTGTATTCAAAATGTGATGCTCACAGTAGGAGTTTTTAAAGAGCTGGGGTTGTGCAAATGAGAAATCACCAGTTTGAAACACATACCCTTGTACTCTTTATCATAATCAGTGTTACAGGTTTATTGACAATAACATTCATATCCCAGATCCTTACAAGTTTTCAGAAATACATGTTAATGTTCATTTCTTAACTTTGGGCACTCACAAACACGGCAGTTTGCCTATAAACAGTAAATTCAGATATGCTTAATAAGAGGAAAAACATTAGTGTAATGTAACATTTTTAACATATTTATTATTCACCTGGCTATTCTCTTAATTGACCTAATAACGCAAAATAATTTCAGATAAATCCAGTGTTGCTTGATTGCTCTGTCAGAGATTATGACAACGATACTCCAGTCTTTGCCAATTTATGCCAAACACATTTAAACATTTTCAACTGACTGGATTAACAAGATAAATGTCTAAATTGCTTATTGTATTAATTTTGTAAACAAAGCTGCTTCTGAAATCTTTCTCAGCTAATTTAAGTTGTCTTAAATCAAACTGCTCAAGTCTCTATGATAGGGGCATACATGTACAGCCAACATTTTTATTAAATATTGTGAGATCAAAGGCTGTACTTGTTATGATTTTTTACTTAGATGTGGCCTATGGGGACATGCAGACCAACCAGTTTTTAACTTGCTCAGTCCTATAGGCAAATTAACCTCAGTAAAATGAAGAAAGATGATAAATAAAAACTGTCACGTAGAAACCTTTTCAGTTTCCAGATTAAATGTGAAGAACTGTGAGTATTTTGTATGGGCAAGCCTACTGTATCCATGCTGTGACTCTCACATGTGGTTAATTTTTGAAGAACGTATTATTAATAGTTAATAAAAGCGCTGTGTTGTCCTCTTGTGTGAGGAGTGTAGTGCAGGTAAAGCGAAGACTATAACATTCTCTAGCGTTTGTTTTAATAAGATGCTTTTAAATGTTGAACATGAAGAGGGGGGAAAAATAAGGTCAGTCGATTAAGGGAAAAGGGACCGTTCTAAAGCTACGATTGGCTGATTCGCAGAGGCGGTGTCCAGAGCCTCTCATGTCTGATTGGCCGCTCGCAGAGTAGTCGACCAATGACTGTGCGAGCTTTTAATGGATACGTTGAATGACAATTCAGGAACTCCTGCTCGCACCGCATGTAGCGCAAAGAAGGAGGCGTAAACACTGACATAGCTAGGTAGCCATCAAGGTAAGCGATAAAACGACATTAAAATACTTTCATCAATTTACGTTGTATATCTTTTAACTTTGAAACTAAGGCATGTTAAGATTGATGTTAACCGTTACTTGAGCGTTTAAACGAATTTTCTTTATTTTTTAAATACGCACTGGTTTAGTTTAGACTCATTAACGGAGCGTCGGGATCTTGGTCAGGCCCGCTAATGCTAGCTCGTCACAACGACTTTGGTGTTTGCTCCCTGCGCGGGAAATTTTATACTTATGGTAAATTTACTCAAATGCCCGCGAAAACAATGTATTGTGAAAATGTATAGCTGTAACGGTGGGTGAGACACTTTTCTATATGGGGAAAGAGGACTGATCGTCGACTGAACCGTGCTTCTTGATCGTGGTCGTGTGGTGGTGTGCTAGCATGTACTAGCCAGCAGCATTGGTGTCTCGCGAGTACGCAGAAAAATCAACGTGACTAGGCCCGTGTTAGCGTAGCTTCAACCTTTGGTATTTGATTTCTGTTTTGGAAACGCAAAATATTTCTGAAACATGTAGTCAGATATGTACATTTAACAGACATACAGTTATTTTTTTAAACGACTCGGGATATCGTGCTATTGTTTGGACCTCGAGTTTGCTGGTATCTTTGAAGGCGTTAAATCAACAAATCAACGATGCGACATGCTGGCCTCTGAAGCTAGCTTTCTAAGTAAGCATGCTTTCGTGGTTATTTACGTAGCAGTCAGCAGTGGGTGGCATTAAATTGATTGTTTTAACGAGGATTACTTCATCACGGCTTTCTCCATCAAATCGAGGCGCTTTGGGTGTCCCCATGTGGCCCGTAGATAAACGTTATACGAAATTTTAGAAGGCGTTTAGTGACGAAAGTTGAAGTGGGACGGACACTTGGATGGACAGTAAAGCAAAAAGGAAACACGTTTCACTGTATGCAAAGTCAATAAAAATCTATCTGAGTCATTTTGTGTCCCCAGGTCTTCTTTTGGGTGGGTAATACGCGAGAATTGATTACTAATTAACTCACATTCTTCCTGATTTGAATATCTTCAGCACTATCAGCAAACAGAAGTTTGACCTAGGGCAATTACAGCATGATCTCGCTGAGGAAGCCTTGTAAGTTAGCTTAGTAGTTCAGTGTAGTCTGGTGGTCAGTTATGATAGACTAGAGCTTGGAAGAAGAAAAAAGCAAAAACTATTGTTTGATTTTAGATTAGACCCCACCCCGTAGTCATTATACTAGAATGACTCCTGTAGTAACTGTGTTTCAGTTGTGTGGTAAAGTTGTTTGACACTGGCATAAGCAATTTCAAACATGAGACAATAAGAGTTAGCCTACTTTGTCCACCCTTGAAAATCATTATTATTTTTGTTATATTCATGTACTTTTTGATGTTAGGTATTTATGGCAGAATTTTTTTTGTTTAGCCTTAAATTGTTTCATCAATTAAATTGCAAGATTTTTTTGATAATATAAATGTGAAATAGTGGTCTGCACATAGAGATGGACTTAGATTAATGTGCAGATTTCACATTTAAACTTCATTCTAAACTTAAACTGTCATCTATAGAATGTAACACAAACTGGTATCCAAATTTAGCACCAGTAAAAGGCATTTCTTTCATCTACAATGTCCATACATGTACCTCTCAGAGGTTAGACTTAAGTTGGACTTTATGGTCACATCAAAACTGGAAGTTTGGAAAGTGCCAAAGATGATAGCCACATTCTCCAAGGGGGGGAAAGGGGGTCTTTGTTGAAATTGACACAAAAGCTAAAGCGAACAACTGAAAAACAACTGAAAGTCAGTGTTCATAAGGATCATTGAGTACATGAAACGATGTGTTAACTAATTTCTGTTTTGTTTTTTCTTGAAGGTAATGGAGATGAGCAGCAACAGTGAGTGCTTTGGATGTGGCCGCTCTGGACATTGGGTCAAGCACTGCCCTAATGCCAGTGGTTCGCGTGGCCGTGGCAGGGGACGAGGACGAGGCAAGGGTACTATACTATTCTTGCCACACCCAATATAAACTGGATTTAGTTATAGAAGGCATGGGTGAAAATGAAAGGAAAAGGTTGATTCTTGTAGTTTTCTGCTTTGCTTATCTATCTGTGTCATTACAGAGCTGTTCTGTTATCGGTGTGGAGACCAAGGACACATGGCCAGGGACTGTGACCAAACTGAGGATGGTGTGAATTCCAATTGTTTTTCTTCAGTTTTACTTGGTACCAATCTTTCCCAGAAATGTTTTTTTTTTTTTTTTAATCATTTTTTTCCCCCCTGATCAGCGTGCTACAACTGCCACAGGAGTGGTCACATTTCCCGGGACTGCAAGGAGCCCAAAAAGGAGAGAGAGCAGCTCTGCTACACTTGCGGGAAAGCTGGTCACATGGCCCGTGACTGCGATCACGCCAATGAGCAGAAGTGCTACTCCTGCGGTGGGTTTGGCCACATCCAGAAGCTGTGCGATAAGGTGAAATGTTACAGGTAAATATGGTTCTGTTTGGAGAAGCAAGCCTGGTGCTACAGTTTGACCAAATTTCTACTATTTTGAAGCCCTCCAATTCTAATCTTTAGGTATACTTCTTGTGTTAATTTTACAGTCTGCTTTTATCACACTCGCCACATTCTTTCTTTTTCAGGTGTGGTGAGATTGGTCACGTTGCTGTACACTGCAGTAAAGCAAGCGAGACTAACTGCTACAACTGCGGAAAGGCAGGCCACCTGGCAAAAGAGTGCACCATTGAAGCCACCGCATAATCAGTGCCCTCTGTTGCCCCTCCTTTTTTCAGATTGATGGTTGGTTGTATTATTTTCTCTGAATCCTCTTCACTGGCCAAAGGTTGGCTAACAGAGGCTAGTCCCAGGCCAGTGAGCCTCTCGACATGTAATACAAAGAAAGGGGTGAAAAAAATATCTTTCTGCATTCAATACAAAAAATGTTTTAGTTTGGTAGCGGTGTTATGTATAATGCTTTGTTAAAGAACCCCCCTTTCCAAGCCACTGGTGACCAGAGATGATGAATAAACGGGACTAAACATATGGGAATCTATAGGACCTCTGAGCTTGTGGAAGTGTATCTCAGTAAAATGAGATAGAAGAAGGGAGTAAATGGAAACCAAACTTCCATGTATGGTCATTTTGGTTTGTTTTAGTGGGATATGAGTTGGCCAAGAGAGTATGACATGGAAACAGTTCATAACATGATGCATTTCAGCCCTACAGCAGCTAAGTGGGCGATAACAAACTACATGTTATATTACTAAGATATAAAAATTTTGGAGTTGTTAAAAGGAACATGCTCTTTTATAGAAATCTGTTTACAATTTAAGTAACACGGTAGTCCAAGGCAGACTTTTCCTTTTAAAATGGCTTTGGAATTATTTTTTTTTTACCTTGGCAAAACTTAACATCAACAGTTGTCAGAACGGCAGAATTAGGAGTTATTTGGGAATGAAAAATGTTTTCACAGAAAATCAAAAATGTTATTTTTGTACAATATCACTTAGACTACTGTATAAATACCATTTGCTTGTACTCAGTTTTTAAGTCGGAAGGAAAGTGCAACTGAAGTCCTAGAAAATAGAAATGTAATTTTAAACTATCAATAAAGCTGGAGGAGCACGGGGAGGATCTTCTTGTCTGATTTCTTTTGCAATACACGCAGCATGTTCCACAGCTCGTTTTGCCACACTTTATCTTTACAGATGCTTCTGTTCTCAACTCGTCTGAACATCTTGCGCAAGATGTGGGACGCTGATAACTTTTGAGCTGCTGCTTGTGTCCTAGAAGTTCACATAAAGGATTATCTGCTAGATAACCTACAGATTATTGTGGGATTAAACAACATGCAAAGCTGGATCTTGTACTTTATATTAATCTAGACATTTTGTTAGTCTGCATCTGCAGTATTATATCCAGAAAATTACGTGTTTAACATGAGCAGCCATATTTCTTCCACTAAGAAATGGTTAAACACTCCCTCACTGGATGGATCGCTTTTGCCTATCAGGCTTCCTGCAGCACATTCCTGGCAATTTTTGGACTCGACGTACTCCTGCATGTGACATCAGCAACTAAACCGAGCTATTTGTGTTTGTGTCATTGCTAAATAAGATTCACCCGCATCCATTTTGAGCTCTCTGCTGTACATATACTTGATCCGGAATGACAAGGAGCGGTGATCAATGAGTTCTCCTATTTTGTCTTTACTCTGCGGCCTCTGTGATCCATGCGTGTCTTGTGCGTACAAGAAATGGAAAGCTCCACCTCGGTGTCTAAAATGGCAGCGGGGGTTGCGGTGCAGATGCAGCTCCTTCCGGCAGAGATGCAGCAAAAGACCCTCCTACTCCTCATATGTCGTCATCGGGTCTCAACCAGTCAAATTATAGGCGAGAAAATATATGAGAGAAAACAAGCCCAACCAACCAGCCAGCCAGCGCGGCCGGTGCGAGCCGGCTCACGCTTCTTAAGGGGTTTAGATTTACACATTGTCTATTTTGTTTTTTCTCCATTAACCCGGTGGGTAAGTAAAGGAGATGAGGGGACTCCTGCCGTTTTACCGGGGTTTGTACACCCTGAGTAACCGCCAAGCCAGTCGTAAAGCTGGGATTGTCGGTTCTCGGTGCGGGCTTTGCGGAACTCAGTCTAATAGCAAGGTACGGTTCGAGCTGTTGCTGTTGCTGTTGCTTCGGGCTCTGGCAAACAACATGTCGTTGACACTGATAACAAGGCGGTACTTTGTTTGTTGTTCTCTCGCATTGTTTTTTTTTTTGTTACAATGTATCGTATCGACGTGGCGTGCGGGGTTGCTCGCAACTTTCTCAGCTGTGGATGCGCTCAGGGATGAAACAACAGAGGCGCTGACATCAGGGGCAGCAGCAGATGTAGCTCGCTGTATTTTTGCCCCCCCTCCCACCATGAGAAAAACAACCACTGATACACTGTGTTCTTTCTTTGTTTTAATTAGTCCCAGCTCCAGGGGGGGGAAAGAATTTTGAGGTTTGGGATACTGTAAGATTGATTGTAATATGCTAACAGGCCTGTCTGTGTACTGCTGTGTCACCATAGCAGTTCTCACTATAGATTCCTGTCTCCCATGTTGACGTCAAATAGAAACCAGTTGTTATCATTCTTACACGATGATAATGATGATTGCCTACAAAGAATTTAAGTTATGTAAAATAATAAATGATCAGTGTCATTGGAAATGTCATACTGTGCAGAGTAATAGATTATCCTTTTTAAGACATCATTCAAACCCATTGGTTATTCAGTGAACCGTTATTCTACTTAATTTGCCTGCTATTAATCACTCATGTTGTTTCCCCGCTTTAAAAAAAGTTCTTATTTGTTTGGCTGATCAGTGTGTGTCTGTCCTTCCCTTCTGCAGCCACAGCCAAGGTTTGGGCTGTTGTTCGACATTGATGGCGTGCTTGTCAGAGGGAGGATGCCAATCCCTGCGGCAACAAAAGCATTTGAGAAGTTGGTCGACTCTCAGGGACAGTTTGTGGTGCCAGTCGTTTTTGTCACAAATGCAGGGAATTGCCTCAGACAAACAAAAGCGGACCAGCTCTCTCACATACTGGGAGTGCCTGTGAGTTTTAAATTCCTGTGCAAGTTTTAATGGTGTTAAGGGTGTATCCCCTGCTCTTTGGTGTATGCATGCAGTGCATTCAAAACTGTTTCAGTTTCCCCTTATTTAAGAAATAATAATTTGCTAGGAAAATAAGAAATTTTATTGAAAGATGCACAATGTACAAACTCTGTACAAACACACATGTTTGTACAGAGTTTGTACAATTCTAACAAGCTTTAAAGTCAATATTTGCTATCGCCACGTTTGTTTGTTTGTTTGTTTGTTTGTTTGTTTTTTCAACATAGGCTGAAGACTGAAAATTGTCCATTTGCTAACCTGTAGATATAAAACACTAGTTCATCTCTTGAGTTCGGCCCTTTTTTTTTAAATGCTTGAATGAATGACAACAACAATTATTATTTTGGAAATGTTCAGGTAAAAGGACTGGACTGAAAATGAGTAAAAACGAAGTCAGTGTTCAAGAAAATCTGGCTCTTTGGAAGCAAAATGTAAAGAAATGGGTGGTGGCTTGAGACTTGTGCACAGTACTGAAACTGAAGTTGTTACGTTTTATCTCTGATTATTTTTGGATAATTTGGTCTCACCTGACAACTTTGCTATTAACCTCACTACAACTGTGCTATTTTCAGATCACACAAGACCAAGTTATCATGTCCCATAGTCCCCTGAGGATGTTTAAGAAGTTCCATGACAAGTGTGTCTTGGTGTCAGGACAAGGACCTGTCCTGGAAATTGCTAAAAAGTATCCTAGAAATCTGCTTTGTTTAAATTTACAATATAATTTATATATTTACATTTAAACTTGAGTATTACTTCTTCATTTCTCCTTAACATTCTGTCTTTAGTGTGGGCTTTAAGAATGTAATCAGTATTGATATGCTTAGAGAATCGTACCCATTGCTGGACATGGTGGATCACAACAGGAGACCAAAATTGCCGGTGAGATTTTACAATCTGGTGCACAAACATGATGTTGGAGATATGTATAATATAATGTCATAACTTTAATTTCCCTTCTTTAAATGTAGTCCAATCCTGTTGTCAGCCTTCCGAAAATTGAAGGTAAAAACAGTTGGCTCTTCTCAAATTAAACGTTTATCTTTTGTCATTGACATGGTACACTTACTAACATCTGCTTTGATAGTTTTGAAATTCTTGCAATTTTGATGAACGCTGTTCTAATCTTTGAATTCCACAAACAGCTGTGGTTTTGTTCGGCGAGCCGATCCGATGGGAAACCAACCTGCAGCTGATAGTTGACGTTCTGTTGACCAATGGTAACCTCGGTAGTAGTCACCAAACCCAAAACACTCCTCAACTTCACCTGCTGGCCTGCAACATGGACCTCATGTGGATGGCTGAGGCACATTCTCCTCGGTAAACGTTACAAAAATCTGTCTTTTTATATAAAATGTTTTTAAAAAAATTGTACTTAAGAAACTAAAACAGTCTTTCAAGTAATCAAATCAGTGTACTGACATATCTGTCTTTCACCGTCTCATTTTGTTCCAGGTTTGGCCATGGAACATTTCTTGTGTGCCTAGAGAACATCTACAAGAAGATAACCGGCAAAGATCTGAAGTATGAGGCTCTTATGGGAAAACCCAGTGAGCTGACTTACCATTTTGCAGAGTACCTCATCAGAAGCCAGGCCATGCAGAGGCAGTGGGAACTTCCCGTTACTTCCCTATATGCTATAGGGTGAGACACCAGCTTTTAACTCTGTTTTGCCTTTATACTTAACATAAGACCAGAACTCACTTATCATGATGTCTGATAGACAGATAGGCTATCAAAAGAAGATTTTACTGAAACGTTGCTCAATAATTTGATGAGAAAACTGTTCGCTTTTAAATGCTTACGTGTGTTAGTTAGCATGTCATTCTGTCGTGCTTTAATTTGGGGACTTGCATGTTTCACTTCAGCTTTTTTTTTAGCTGATTGTTTGTTCTAATTCATGTGACTTGCACTCAGCACCAGGAAAAAACCACACACATTTCAACATGTACTGATATATAGGTCAACTTCATGCATGCTGCCTGGGGCACAGAGTAATACCCTTTTCTTCTGCATTTTTAGGGATAACCTCATGACTGACATCTATGGAGCCAATCTGTACAACCGCTACCTGGAGGAGAGAGTTGCGAGAAAAAACCCCAAAGCTGTTGCTAAGATGGTGTCTGCCACTGGGTCCACCACGGCAGTGCCCAGGGAGGAAGAGATTGACAGCCTGTGGGAAAGCGAGCTCGCTCTGCCCTCTGCTACTTCCTGTAAGTCTGTCCTAGTCTGTACAGGGGTGTATAACCCCAACGCAGAGGTGCCGTCTGATGCAAATCACTGCATCAAGGAGACTGTGTTCCACGGGCACCGGGACTTCATATTTGACCCTGGTCTCGTGGAGCCAGGCCATATCGTGCAGGATGTGGCAGAAGCTGTTGATCTCATCTTTGAGCAAGAAAAGTTTGTGCCTCAGTAGTATTTTGAGCCAACAGGCTTCGTGTGGTCATGGAGATCCAAGCAGGGGGAAAGGGAGGGAAAGCGAGCATTAAACTGGTAGTACCACTTCATGTTCAGACCTCTAGAAGCCTAACACTGTGGACTTTGTTTAAAAACCTGACAGGGCATTGACATAATATAGGTCATCTAAAATTTTAACAATAAAGGAGATTTCAGAGGGGAAAAAAGATTAAATAACTGTTGTTTTTTCTGATAGTCATTACCTGTTTCTTTTTTTTTTCCAATAAGGAAATGTGTAAGAACTGCCTTATTTGACCTTATTAAGTATCTTTGTTAGATAAAACTACTGTTCTAGATTGTTACAAACCCTGAAGCCATCCTATATTTATTTACAAGCTAATGACAGTGTTTTTAAGAAGCATATTAACATTTAATCTTTATTCTTACGGTGACCTTTTGTTATTGCATTTTTAGCTATTTGTTTACCCATTTGTCATGGTAAATCTATGCATGAATATAAGAGTAATTCTTGTATCTTTAAAACAACTGTTCGATGTGCAATTTTTTTCCCTCTAATAGCACTGTCTTGACAGTTTCAGTTTCGACAGCCTTGACCAGTTTTTGCACAGATCAGCCTTTCATCTTTGTGTTACCATATCACCCTTTCATAACATGGTTGTTATAATTTAGAAGGTCATTCTTAGTATAACTGACAGACCACTTGTAAGACAAATTTATACGTGTATACTGTATGTAAATACTGCTCAGAAAACTAGGAGAACAGTTTTTAACTTTGCTTTTTGGTGTAATTTTGAATCTAGCACACGAGGGGGTTGATTTCGGTTTTCAATGAGTCATTTAATTTTACTCTCAAGATGTTACGCAGTGTCTGTTAGTATATGTGTGTATGTTTCAACTTGAATATTTAAAGAGCCGATATGTGTTTTTCTAGCGTTCGCTTAATTTTTTGAGCAGACCGATAAATGTGTTAGGGTCAGAGTAAGGTTAGGGTAACTGTAATGAACAACTTTCGCACAACAAGTCAGAAAATGTTCTGGTGCATTTAAAAATGTCAAATGTTTAAAGGGTTCTCTGATTAAAAGAAAACAAAGAAACAAAATGTGTCTCCCCAAGGAATTCTTGTTTGCTGAATCATGAAAGATTTTGCCCTTGTTTTGTTGGAGAAGCTAAAAGCTGAAATGCATTGGTTTGGACTTGGACCTACATGCGGTGGTCAAAGGAGCAAAGGGTTCAAATGATTTGTAAATTGCACAACTGGGTGATAATGACTAAAGAAGCTGAAATACTGAAAGGTATAGTATATTCCACTAAAACATGACTGCAAAGAAAGTTCAGATGACTTAAAAAAAACAACCAAAACTGACTTTTGATGCATCATCTACAAAATAACCAAAATGTTCAGAGTTTAATCCTTCAGGACTTAAAGGACAATTAAGGGTCTGTTATAGTTTAAGGTGCGAAAACATGAATAAAGGAGTGAAAAGTCAAGGACAAGACACTTACCAGCAGAGGATTTTTATTTTTTAAAGGAAAAATGATTTAGGCAAGCAAGCCAATGGCTACTATTATGTGCATTTTATTTCAAAAAGCCAGGATATTTTAGGGTTCCCTTTAATCTTTAAGAGTAACTCTAGTGGACTAAGATCACTCAGGTAGCCTTTATCTTTATATTGTGCTTCTTGTGCAACGCATCCAAAACTTGTGGCAGTAACTCCATGTTGAGAAGCGGCCTTTCTAGATCCTCCGTATGACCGAGAGACTCTGAGTCGACACTGACCTCTGATAGTCCAGTGTGCAGTCTCTTCCTGTGTTTGGGCTTCAGTGAACGTAAGGAGTCTGCCTCGAATCCTGAGTGTCTCTCATCTATATCCAGAGTGAAATTGGAATTTCTGGCCAGACTCAAGCTCCACAGAAGCAGAACAATGAGGCAGCATAGTGCTACTCCTATTATGATGTTGTATATCCCATTAGTGCAGTTTGCAACAGCGCAGTGAGAAAAGTAGTCGTCACTAAGTTCGGTGATGGCTTTGTTAGACACAGAGCTTGGACTGAAGCAAACGGGCTCCTTCAAAACAATAGCCCTGTTCTTCAGCAACCAGTTCCTCAGGTAGTGAATTTGACAATCGCAGTGGAAAGGGTTCTTGGACAGGGAAACCTTGTTCAGCCCAGTATATCTGTCAAACAGGCCTGGAGACACCGAGGTGAGCCGGTTGTTCTGCAAATGGAGCTCTGTGGTGTCGGAGGGCAGATTAGGCACCTCCACGAGGTTTAAAGCGCTGCAGTTAACTACCAGTCCAGCAGGCCCGAGGGTTGAACAGTGGCAAGGCTTAATGATACTGTGTGTTACCAGGACGTGGAAGAACACGAAGCTCAAACTGAAGATCATCCTATAGGATCAGAAAAAGATTGAAGTACAATAAAACTGCTTAATGTGAAAATGTCTCATGTAAAATGGTTTAGAAGATGCTATAGAGACCGAAATCTTAATGTGTATGAGTGAAATAATGTGTAAGGTGAATTCAATTGTTCATGGATAGCCTGAAGTTTTAGAAAAAAATATTAAGTCATTAAATATAGATATTAAATATAGATATATACCCATATATACCCATCCCATTAAATATAGATATATACAATTTACAAACCTTCCAGAGTGCCAGTCATCTTTAAATGTCATCATACTGCCACCGTCCTAGTCCAGTGCAAAATCTGAGCCCGAGAATATTTCAGAAATGCTCCCCATGTCAAGGTATCCCTGTTTTGTAACTGATGTGCTGCTAAGCTCACAATAATCACGCGCGTAATACAGAACGGCATCAGTTTGAGGATTCCACCAATGACAAACGGTTATAGCGCCTACGACATGAAGGAAATCCATCTGCTTAAAAGAGATAAGAGTTTATCTACTAAAATAGTGGCGGGGCCGTCTGAAACTCTCCCGCAGAGTGTTTATTACTAGCGTCCACGGCGATGCCGAGGGCACGAGGGGCATTTTGCGGCAAATTACAGCTCTGAGCATGAAAAGCTTTGTGAGGATTAGAATGCACATAAGAAATTTTTTGGAAACCTAACACTGTTTGAGCTCGAGGGCAAGGAGAAAACGCTTCTTAATGGAAATGTTGAGCTACAAAGCAGAATGGACAGTGAGAGTGTCACATTCAGATTTACAAAACTGGTTTAAAGCTGAAAGGTAAGTGTAGGTACAACCATTTTCACAGGCTGATCTTTGTGAGAACTGTGTATACTTTTCACCCATAGGTGGTGTCATGGCACAGATTTTCAGATCTCATGTCATTTTTATTCATGTCCTCTAGTGGAAACACCGAAACACTAGTGGAAAGTGGGAGATATGAGAGGCTAAGGATAAGACCCTAATGTGAAATGCCCGGCCCGAAAAAAGGGGGAAGACAGATTGATTTGTATTAACCATGGAGTCACAACAAACGACACACGTATACCATAAGTCATATATTTGTTTATTTTGTGTTCAACATTGTCACAGTTGAAGTTTTACAATAACTGGGGTCTTACTGACTCACTATTCACTGTACAAACAGAATGCACATATAAATGAGGCCATTCCTCTCTCCTCCTTTTTTTATAATGTGTCTCACGCCAGACTGAACAGCTTGCAGCAGGATGTGTGTCATCTGTCTGTGTGTACGCTGGGCTGTACGTATGAAAAGAGAGCTGGATGTAAATGGCAGGAAACTTCCTAACAGTCTGTTTTTGATTTCTACAGCAAATGTCAGTTCACCACTGCTGGAGGCAGAGACAGTCGATATGTTCATATATCACCCCTCACATCCATCCATGAGGTGATGTATATACATCCTGATCTTAACTTGAGAATAGAGTACTGATCCTATACACATTATGTACATCTCCTTTAAGCCCCAGTCTTGGTCCCTTAACAGCGTCATAAAGATAAACCCTCTAAGCCAAGCAGCTCATCTGTTTGCACATCAAAATCCCGTATTTACACGATGAAAGCCCTCAGCTAAGGAAGTGCAATGTTCTTCATGTTTATAATTTACACAATGGCTTTGTTGATGAAATGCATGCTGAGCTTTAGTAACTACCAGGCTAACATGGAACAACAAGAACACATCAACATCTGAAAATTCCAACCTAATCAAAACCAAAGGAGAAGTCAAAATTCATAGGCCAACTTTTTTTTGAATCCCCCCCATTAGCTCACAGTGAATAGGACACATGATGCATCAGATCCATGCAGTGCATTGCCGGGGTACTTTCTCGCAAAAAATGACTGTAGACATTTGAAGAACTACAACACACACCAAAAAAATAAACAGATTAAACAGTCTCAAATCATCCCAAGATATCAGAGTTATAGCAAAGATATGATATCAGTGGAGCGACACATTCAGCTGATCATTAATGTCCAGTATGTGATATGTCCGTCTTAAGTCACATGAGTACAAACGTGTGAGTGTAAGCCTGACTTATGGCGATGGTTTTTCTTCGTGAATGTTAAAATACATTTACAACCTGAATATCGGGACAAACAGTTTACTGTCACTAATTTACACACTAGAATAGACTTTTATTTGTAGAATGTAGAAAGTTATTCTTTACATATACCCAGTTTGTTTCTTCAGTTTGCATTTTTGTATATTGTAACTGCATTTCCTGAAAACAATGAAAGTGTTCTTTCAAATGTGCTTATCCAGCAAAATATTTCTGTTCAGCCCAAGGAGAAGTATATTCCCTTTTATTAAAATATATACACACATTCTTCTTTCCACTGTGAACTGTGTAAGTATTATATATATATATATATTTTTTTTTTATATATTTTTCCTTATTTTGAATGAAAAAAAAAAAAAAAAGATTTTTCTTTTTTCACCTGAATCTTGTCCTGACGACAAGATAAGAGACCTCCACTTTCAGTACAAGTCTGCATTTTCTGAACATGATTGCACTTAACTTGCTATGGTAACACTGACTTGTTATACAATGTGCAGAGGATAGCCTCACATCAACAACATTACATGCAAAATTATCACTTACTTGACATTCCACTGAACTCCAAGTCTGTACCTCTAATGAGACCGTGAGGACAGCCAGACATTAATTTACTGAGAAAAGACTCTTGACAGGGGTCAAAAAAACCAAAATAAATAAATAATGACGCGACACGAAAAATGCACAGATAGGAGGGACACCTTGCTTGTTCTTAATGTACAAAATCAGTACAAAGATATTGCACATATAATAGAAAAAAAGATGAAAAAATACTTCACTATGTAAGAACTGATTTTATTCACTCACCGAATCCTGGTGAATAAAAAAATATTCTAAACAAGGCAAAAAGAAGAGCTAAGAAATGTTTCTGATTTTGAGAGTCAAGGAGGCAGATGTTGCACATGTTAAAGGCAACAGACTTAACATGTCCAGCACTTTGCTTTTGTAACAGAAACAGAGCCACGTAGCATTGGAAATGCCTTTTTCGCTGTTATTCTTCACTACGTTACGTCTTATGCAGCCACAATATTGGAAGGAAGCAGAGCTAATGAGCGACCTACTTTATCGGCTCCTAAAGTTGACAAGTGGAGTCTGCTTTGAAGCTTCAGCTGTGACTCCACAGCATTTTGAGGCCCATATGCAACAGCTGCCATCCAGAGACTCTTTCTAATCCATTTGGAAAGGCAAAAATTCCAGAATAGATTAACAGCCGGACTAAATGGGAGTTCACTCCTTTCAGATCTACATCCTGTTACCATAGAGTCAGTATAATACTGATAAAGTTCATTTTTGCTGATAATAATTGCAAGTATAATCTTACAAATTACTTTACACACAATATACTGTACATGAAGTCTTGACTAAATAGATTATGCAGTAATAATTGGCACATTTATTTATGAGAGCTAGGAGACAACACATATAGCTGTCATCTACAGTAAATACAGCACTAGAACTACTATGACTGACTCAGTCAAGTTCTTCACCTGTCCTTTGATTTAATTTAGTGTGAAATGATTACATCTAGGTTTTTCACTACATATGAGCTCTACAGGAGGCAACAACAAATAGCATTCAGATGATGTTGGGATCCGCAAAACCAAAGATTTGAAAAACTGACTTCCTAAAGGCTGAGCACGACAAGTGATGTCATTGCGACAGAGAAAACAGTCAGCTGAGTTTTCGTCTCAGGCCATCTTTTCCCCGTGGTTACGTGAAGGTAAGACAGGTTATTGAGGGAATGGAGTAGCAGGGAGAAGCTTGGTGAGAAAGCCTATTTTCTCCTCAGCTGTCACGGCCGGATGGTGTTTGTGGAAAACAAAGAGCATCTTCCTGTGCAGAACCCCACCCATACCCAGTACACCCAAAACCCCGATGGGACCAAAGTCCCTGATCAGGCAAGCTAGTAAAGGCCCTTAGTGGAAGATTTGAGTCCAATATCCATCCTGCATATATTTATTGGACCTGGAAGTGAAAAAAGGTGGCTGCATGTGATTGGTTTCCATCACAGCAGCAGAAACACAGTGGACAGGCCATAGAGTTATGCTGTCAGTCCCTTTGGTGTAAGCAAATGTCCCTTCTTCAATAAGTTCCCTCCTTGCTTCTCCTCTCTGAGTTAGGAGCATCACACTACGGTGCTGATGCCACTGTGTTTGGGTTTGGGTCCGCCAGGCGCCGAACCCACTTGCTGACTGTGGTGGTGAGAGTGCTGCGAGTGCGAGGTGTGGTGGGAATGCTGGCTGTAATGGCCGTGCTGCGAATGGCCGTGTTGGTGTGCGTGTGAGGAGTAGGCTGGGTGCTGGTGGTACTGCGTGTGAGGTGGGGGGTGGTAGTGGTGGTGGTGGTGGTAAGGCGGGGGATTCTGCGTGCAGTACTGGGGATGGTGGCCGTGGTGTTGGGTCTGCACTGCGTGCACCACCTGCGCCGTGTGATGGAGGTTGGTCGGGTGGGGCTTGTGCGATATGAGAGTGGGGTGACCAGGTTGGGGGAAAGGAGGGTGGCTCTGAGACGGCGGTTTCCCTCGCTTGCTGCCAAAGAGCGACCCGAGGATGGAAGTCGATGCTGAGTTAGGGATGGATGGATGGCCGCGGGGCACGCTCTCGCGAGGCGTGTTGGCTCTCCTTCGTGTGTGTGGACTGCTAATGATGGACCCCTGCAGGAGGGAAAAAAACAAGGTAACAGTGCGTCTGTGAGACACTGCGCTACTGCAGAACACCTACACTAAATTATAGCTACAAGGCACCAGCAGGATGAATTCACAGTTTTCTTTTTTTCAGATAAACAAGTAGCAAAATGTTATAGGACATGCAAATGAGAAACCAAAAATGTTTTCATGAGAGGCAGCACCAACACTAGGAAAATTTTAGCTTGGGAAAAAGACCTCACGATGAAGGGAGCTTAAATCCAAAAAAAGGTTTTGCTGTAAGGGAACTAACTGCCTTGACATACAGTAAATCTGCAACAAGAGAAATTAAATAAATACTGTTAGAAATATAGATCATTACATTAAGGAAGTTAAGAAAAAAAAACTTCTTCACTGTAGTCAATGTGCCAACCCCTCTAAGAGTCACACATGCAACGTGTTATAATCAAATGAGGCATAGTTTCCACATGCAGAGGGTGGGGCAGGCAAACTCGTCATCCACACAGTAGCATTCATCTAGAAGACAGAAGGCAGGAGGAACTAGGCGCTCATGTGCAGACTTCTCAACACGCCTGGACACTTTTCCCCATGTTTTGGGTCCAACATTACTCGATATCCAGGTGTGACTCTCCTAAAAAAAGGCTTTTCCTTTGGCACATGCTTCATCTAAGACTGGAGAAAGACCACAAGATGCCTTTGAAAGCAGAATGAAATTTACAGCGTCCAAGACTACAACTGGACACGTGAACTAATGGACACATGAAATGAGTGAAATATGAATGAATGAAATCCACATCCACATCTAAGTCCATGTGAAACCCATTGCTAGACCCCTGGCTAGGAAGGCTACATTCCTCCCTGAAACTTACATCATTTAAGAGAGGTTGTGGATAAGAGAAAAACAGAAAGACCCAGACAGGGAGAGAGGCTGGAGAGGGTGTACAGTTTCCTAGTGTCTTTCAGAGCTACGACCCTGCCAAAGAGAAGAACCAAATGAAAACCGCTTGGATGTGATTGAATGAAAGACAGAGACAGGCGACAAGGGGAGGGTTCAGAGGAGGCATTAGTAGAGTCATGCTTGTTTGAAGGTAAAGTGTATATTGGTCATATAACATGACCAAATCAGGGAAATTCTCTGGCTTCCAAAAAAGGGGCAGGATCAGAGGCAGGCAACCCACGCATGCACACTAACTGAGGCAAGCAGGTTATAAGGCATCCCAGGAAGAAAAATAAATGATCCAAACAAATGGACTGAGTCTATGAAGCAAAGAAGGTGTAAGACCAAAAATAAAGTTGAGTGTTTCACAGTGCACATCATCACATAGAGAATAGCTTGGATACCAGCTGCTTCCAACTTACTTCCACATTGCTGTCTAGTGATCCTGCACTGCTGCGACGCCCACGCTTGCCTGCCCGAGACATGCAATACCAGAGATTAGAGATCGACAGCACTTCTGGATCGACTACACACGTTTAGGCCGCCCACCAGTCCCATAGGGGGCAGTGCAGTGGATTGTGACTGTGAGTAAGATCCAAATATGGGCAGGTAGGGGGGAGGGCATTCAGGTCTGAGAAGGTGGTGGTTGACAGGTGGTACTGTGGTTTTCTTTATGGGGAAGGCACATCTTCACTCAGGTTCAAATTTCAGCTATTTTGTTCTTAAATCGCAATACGGAGGCTGAGTCAAGCAATACCTAAAGATGTTTGAATGTATTATCATAAATCTCAATAAATACAGACTCCATGACCATCGAGTCTTGACAGAACATGGAAAAAAGTCCACAGTCAAGTTTTACCAAAACACAGCCGCTATTTCTAAAAACCTCAAGCAGGACTGTTGCTTCACCAGAATTTTCCCAGATTTTTTTTTTTTTTTATCGGTTTTTATTTTTCCTCCGAGAAATTCGACAACTTATTTTTAATGTTGTCGCAAGATGCAGATTTTCATCCAGGTCAGTGTCGGCAAGAAAGCCAGTCTCGGTGACAGTCGCAGAGGAGACATCAAAAGCAATACAGTGGTTGCTGCACATGGAATGTACAGGCATATAAAGGTCTGAAGGTGGACAGAGCACTTTTGCCATCGTTAGGCACACTCAGCCAATGATATATGACCAATAATTACACATAAACAGGAGAATACCTGATGTGTATGGGCAGAACACAGTAAATACACATGAAATGTCACATGGCAGGAAAGGAAAAAACAAAACAAAATAAAAAACACTTAACCAAAGTGACCCCACTAACATGCCACGTCCTGCACTGAAAAAACAAAGGAGACAGGAGGGCAGATGGACTTCTGCTACAGACTCCTTCACTGTCTGATCTATCATTTCCCATTCAGGTAGTGATCATAAGAACAAAGCATATCGTATTACCAACAAGTGAGGCAGACCCCCGACTGGATTTCATTTTCTTATCAAGTTTATCACCTGATAACTTCACAAAGCTGTTATCTGTAATGAATGAAATGTATTCTTGCTTCAGAGACACAGCAGCTGTGTTAAACACTGATATTCATGGGTATGACGTGATTCTTAACACCAAGACAGAAACTAAGTCTTCATCTCGTTGCTGCTTAAGAATGGTGTTGTTTATAAACATACAGATGAGGAAATGAGACATGATTGCTGATTAAAACGGAACAGATTGTAAGGAATGTCTTTGGATTAAACAAATGCAAAAGTGCTAAATAACAGGAAATAAAGTGATGATGAAAACACAAATGGGGGAAAAAAACTGCTCATAATAAATCATCCAAATGAACAGGGGTGACACCTGCCTGTCGGTTTCATCAATCAGTGAAAAGAAAAAATCTGCATTGCTAAACCTCTTCTTAAACAGGTCCGTTTTCAGTCTTTGAGCTGTGGAAAGTTGAGGTCTCTCTAAAACAAAGTATGCTGAGTACAAAAGAGGCGCAACACTGACAGGAAACACCGTCCAGACCAAACCATCCAGTCATGGGGGAGGGGGGAGGGAGGGGGTGTTAGATTATGGATTTAAAGGGAAGAAGAAGGTATGGTGCTGTGAAACAACATTTTGCTATTTTTATCCCCTTGATATCATCATAAAGATGTGGATGACAGAAGGAGTGTACTTCTCCCAGCTAGTAAAAGCAAAGATGTTTTGGCTATACCTGCTTCAGAGAGATCTCTAAGGGAGCTGCTGAGGGCACTCCTCTTCAGGCCCTCACCCATGGCGTAGCTATCATCCAGACTGGCCCGGTTCATGTTCCCATTGCCTGCTTCCTTCTTCAGGCCAGAGCTCTGCGACATGCTGGGCCTCACTACCCCTTTCTGCTTCTCCAGCTCAGCTGTAATATTTAAAAAAAAAAAAAAGCCAAGGAAAGACTGAGGTAAGTGGCAGCGGTTTTACATCTCACTTTGGCCATGGAATGCATTTTTTTTCTGTTACGTATTAAGCCACCCTTTGCTGCCTGAAATTTATGAGGTGTGCAGTATTGATATGCTTAATTTTTAACATCCTGCTCGTGTATGTAAAAATGGAAACCGCTTTAATGTCCCCAATAATCTGCCGCCCCTTCTGGTAACCATCCTGTGAACTTTGTAAACATTCTCTCTTGAAATCTGCTGCATTTGAGTAATGAGACCCATGCTCTGTTTCTACTTTACACAGCCTGAAGCAGACAGAGTAACGGGGGTGGGTGGGTTGGGAGGGGAAACGGTCAGCTCACACTCTATTCTGTATTTCTCCATTTCCTGGACCTCAGCAATGGACTCTCGTAGGTCATCTGTAAACTTCTTGCGGTCCTGGGGGTTGGGCGCATTAAAGTTGATAAGCACTTTGATGTCTGCACCTGGTATCGCTGATGTAAGTCTGATTCCATTTGGATAATCTGGGGCAATGGGAAACGGAGAGAGAGAAAGAGAGAGAGTCATTTACAAAAGGTTCATTCATCAAAACCGAGGCGAAACCCATCGGGTGAATTCTGTCTGAAGTTTTGGAGAGTATAAACAACGTCGCAGCCCATTTGGTTCAACTTCCCATTCCAGCTGCCTGTGTTAATGTGCAACGTCAAAATGTGTGATGTAAATACTGTCAGCTAGCATGCTGCACGGAATATAATAAATGGAAACTCTCAGTGCAACTTACACTGATTTTCAAACAGCATGACTTGCATCCCATATAGAGAAAAGGACTGTCTGAAGCTGTAGGTCACTGAATTCTTCTTTTTTTGGAAAATCTTGGTTACCTGAAATTATACAAAAATAACCCTGTAAGGACGGTTTGGACAGGGGAGGGGAGGCAGAAGGGAGAGGACAGGGCGATATTTACCACTAGGAGGTCGTTGAACAGGAAGATCTCCCGCTGATGCAGGCCTAGCTTCTGGAGCTTGTTTGGATCTGGCACTTCAAACAGACGGCAGTAACACACCAGTCTACGGTGCGGCAGCGATAACACCTACAAGGCAGAGGAAAACAGCACAACACTTTAGAGGTAATTATGGCCTCAGTCCATTGCGTAACAAGGAACAGAAGTTATTCTCCATCTGCAAATTTGAAAAAGGTATGGCCAAGAGATGACTAATTTATTCCTCCCTTGGGCGCTTTTCATTATGCCAACTTATGCCTCCTCACTTCCTATTTCCTCCAGTGACCTAGAAATTGTTAACCTCTGCCATTAGGGAAGATCTTCAAACTCCTAAAGCGCTCCAATTTACAAGGAGAGAGGAGGCTCCTGAAGGAGCCAAGAGCAAGGAATCACAGATGTATCCTTTCCGAAAAAACCTTTTACATTTTACAATAAAAAAGACGAACACTTATTATTGAGCATATAATTATGCTCTTAAGTAAACATGGCACACATAAGAGATCCTTACATAAGATTTAACAGGAATATTAAATGCATATTAAATTTAAAAAACGGAGTTTTTTCGCACTGGTATGTGACTATGTTAAATCACAGTCTCTGTGACCGTGAATAGCTCAAGTGGCTCAAGAGTTAGGAGTTCGCCTTGTAATCGGAAGGTTGCCGGTTCGAGCCCAGCTTGGACAGTCTCGATCGTTGTGTCCTTGGGCAAGACACTTCACCCGTTGCCTACTGGTGGTGGTCAGAGGGCCCGGTGGCGCCAGTGTCCGGCAGCCTCGCCTCTGTCAGTGCGCCCCAGGGCAGCTGTGGCTACAATGTAGCTTGCCATCACCTGTGTGTGTGAATGGGTGTGTGAATGGGTGGATGACTGGATATGTAAAGCGCTTTGGGGTCCTTAGGGACTAGTAAAGCGAGTAAGGCCATTTACCATAAATATACACCCATAGACCCATAAAGCTTTAGTGTTCATCTTGAGGCAACTGTTGTGATTTAGGGGCTATACAAATAAGCCTGTATTAAATTGAACTGAACTGCCTTTCATGAATAATGTGACTCTTCTTCTCCTAATATAAATTTGGCATAATGGAAATTTATGGTAGTATTCTGCAAAATATTGTGAACCAATTCTGTTTTCAAAAGCCACTGTAGAAATAAAACATTTTAGTTTGTTATAAATGTCATTATTTTGGGGGAAAAAGGCATATGTAAAAATTATATATCGAAGACTTTTTGTCTGTTTTGTTTTAAATGTCTTGGTATTTCTTTGTGAAGTGCTTTAATCTTTGTCTTAAAAGGTGATATATAAATAACATTTTACTTTACTTACCTTAATTACACGTTTAAGACATTTAGGATTAGAATTTCACATTTCTTCCTGTAAAATGATTCTTACATGAAAGCTTCTTTGGATTTTTGCACCAGTTTGACAGGTGACACAGCTGTGGAGCATGTTTTAAGCAACCATGCTCAAGTCTTCTCCAACCCTCCCCCACACATTCTTGTTGGTAGTAGCAAGGATGCAAATGAAGTCATGCTAGCATAACAAAACCACCTGATGTTTTGGATTCTCCACCCTTTTCGTGACACAGGGAAAATTGTCCGACAGTGAATGCTGCTGCTGGATTTTCTTTTTGAATTCAAAGTTTAGTGATTTATTTTCCTGTAGCAAGTCCCACAAAAATGCCAAGAAAGAGTAATGAGCCATTAATCCAACAGTCGTACAAATGCACACTGTGCAGACTGATCCAATAGGTGTTCTCTTTGAGAGTATTCAATAACTTGACAGTAACAGGTGACAGGCTACCTTCTGGGTTTTTTGTTGTTGTTGTTTTAAATACCTAGGTTACTGTGCGCAATGATGAAAACTGTAAAAGAGTTCATTCAAAGTTTAGGTAGCCTTGCATATATAAAAAGCCAGTATACGTGGCACTCAAATGAATGCACTACTAGTGCTAAGTCAGCTTAGCATAGCTCATTCCTTAAGGATTGATGTGACAAGCACACCGCAGTGATATACACCCTGCTGAGCACAGAATTTGTAAACGCTGCGGCTTAGCGCCACCCAAAATTTATGCCTTTTGATTCTGCCACCAGTGTAAAAACACTAACTGTCCATCTCTCACCAACCAGTGTAATGTCTCTGGGAAAAGTCGTTGCCAGTCTTGGAAAGCTGACTTAAAAAGTAACTGCATGATGTTGAGGAATCACTAAAGAGACAGAGATGCAAAGTGAAACAAAGAATAATAAATGATCATCTGATTTACAGATAATCTACTTACACATCCCAGGCCATGGTGGAGAGATCCAATCTAAAAAGAGAGGACAGAGACGATGTTAGGTGCAGTTAGTATATTGAGATTATTTTCACTAATCCATCTTATAACTTAAAAAAAATAATTATATATATTCCCTTCTTAAGAAGGATTTGCCCTTGTTAACAGTTTTCCCATTATAATGCCTATGAAAATGCATGCACCTTATTGGTTTGGTGCAAAAGTCGTCGATTTTTCTTTGTCTTCAGATTTGTAAGAATCAATAACGATACTGGAATGAATACAGATCCTGTGCCAGCACTAGTGGACCTGATTATTATAGAGAGGATTTCCAGCATGCCTTTTATGTTAAACTGTTTTACTACGTGTCCTCCTTAATTATGCAGCTAAATGGTGACAAGGAATCATTTTTCAATACATTCAATTATTACTGGCAGAGCAGAACAGACTCCATTCATCTGAAAACCGACTAAAACAAAGTCATCCATGCCAGACAAGCCTCTCCCTGAGGGTAAGTTAATCACACCTTTAACCTTCACACATGGCAGAAACAGTATTGCCTGCAGAATACTGCAGAAAGGCCTACAAGGGAATGGAGTAATGGGAGAACAAAATCTGATAATAACTTTGATCCAGTATGTATGGAAAGAGATAAACAGACTAATAACTAATCAACGGATTAAAGCAATGCAACTTATGCCAGTCAGTTAAAGAAAAATGGATTTTGCTCTGCTCAAGGATAGCAACTATTATATTGTGTTAAAATGGCAGGATGTGCCTATTTTTCATCAGACTGCAGCAGTGTGCGACATTTCACAAAGGCCTTGTGTGTGTTGAAATCACCAGTGCGTGTCTGAAGACTTTTCTACATCTTAGCGTTCCTTCTCTGAAATAAGCTACGTAGGAGAGGGTAAAGGATATGTCCTGGTCTGTGATGTCTTGCCTTGTAATAAAAATGAAAAATAAGAAATCCAACTAACACTTTTGTGACCTTGACAGAAAGATTAAAAAACACATAACTTACTGGTTTCTTTCCCACAATGAGCTTCTCAACCTTCTGCACCTGGGAGACGTGGTCTTCGTTGGTTTTGAGCTCTCGTTTACGAATCCTCTCGTATATGCCGACCAGAGTCTCCCGGGGTATGTCCTCTCCATCATCCACACCTGAAAGTCAACGTACACATACACCTGAAGGATTAGAACAACAGTAAAAGGATTTTTTTTTCTTTTTTCTTTTTAAAGGTCAGGATAGTGAGAGAAGATATTAATAAAGCAAAGAGGATTCAAATTGTAAGGGTTGGTCACCTACTCTGCTCCTCTGTAGTGAAAGGTTTAATTTATTTTTGAAGCTGAATTTCACTTATTGCCCCGTTAAGGTCTATATATAATGCCTTCACATGTATTTCATAATAACAGTTTTCTGTTACCTCTTAAGTTCTTGATAAAGTCCTCCAGCTTCATCTTCCTCTCTGGCTTGACGTTGGGGCTGTACATGTCGGTGTTGAGGAGGATGATTGCAAAAGCTAGGATGAAGATGGTGTCAGGGTTCCTAAACTGCCGCACTACTGTTGGGTTACAGATGCAGTAGCGCTGGCTAAAAATAGAAAACGGGAGCATTAAGTAATGTTAAGGAAGAGCAAAACTCAGACTCTAAACTCGATGCAAGCGAGTCAGAGTGAGGAAATGTTTTCAACACTGCCTGAAGAAAACAGAAGTAAATGGGTTCTCTTTATGAACCAATAATTATGCAGATGACACAGCTGTGAGGAAGACCGATGATGTTTATTAAAATGCTTTCAGTATTATGAACACTAATGCTAATGTTTTACTGCACTTGACTACATGAAATACACAGGGGTCGTTAAGAATCAGCTCGGTTTAATGATCATAGTAAATAAATCCATTTTCAGTAGGAGGATTGGGTCACTAAACTTTCTCAAAAATAAAAAAAAAAGTTTATATTGCAGTTTTTTATACGGCATAAAACCCCAACCTGAAAGCCTCAATGAGCCGCTCCACCTTCTGTGCTTCACCCTGGACGCGGATGTGGTTCTGAAATTTCCTCAGGGCTTCGTCGAGCTCCATGCCCTGGAAGTCCATTTCGTCTACCACACAGCTGGTACGTGAGGAGAGGGATGAAGAGAAAAAAGGCAAATACATCAAAACACAGACTGCCACAGTTTTTGTGCTCATCCTCATTCACTGGTAGCTCAACAGGGATGGTTTGGCCCAGATTCTATCATGGAGGATATGTCAGTGAATTCTTGTCATATTGGTGCCATAAGTCACTCTCATAGACTGTGGGATCTTCGTTGAGTAAATCCTCTGAGCAATTGCTTAACTGTTTTCATATGTTCCACACTCCTTTTTAAAAAAACAAAACTAAGTATGCTTTGGATTATGTTGCTGTCAGTAATAACAATATTTTTTTGATCATTCCTGTGGCGATACTTACTCCAAGACATCTCTGTTGAACTGCTTCTGTCGATTGCCAAGAAATTCTCCAATCATCTGCCTGCTTAGCCCCTTTCTCTGCAGCAGGAAGTGAGCCACTCCGACTGGCGTGTCAGGGATGAATCCTCTCTCAGTAAGATACTGAATGCCCTTTTCTGGCTTCCTGAAAAATTCAACATGTCCCCAGATGGTTTGTTTTTAATTCCTGGACAGATGCTGGCACATTTTTAAACTGGGAAGAAGAATATGCTGCTGCTTAATCTTGTTCTTAGAAAATCCATCTATATTACTGTTATTACCCAAAATTTTGACACAGGCCTAAAAACAAAACACACACACACTTCAAACCTCTCATCTTATTGTCATGTAGTTACGTCAGATAAAATCTAAGTAATACAGATGAGTGAAAGGCTTTCATTAAGAAAGAAATATATCTCTGGAAATATTAAAGCAGTGATGGTGCAATTTAGTTTTATCAGTTTTACTAAGCAAACAATAGAACTGCTGTTTGTCAAACACAAATAGAGGTATTACAGTTTGTACTTTTCAATATGAGTTTCATTATGTTGAGTGGGTTTATTATTTTTTTCTATTCCATTTTTCTTTTAAAAATAGTTTTATTAATTCCTAATAAAATTAATTTTTTAATGATTTTTTTAACTTAAAAAACAAACAAAACAAAACTATAAAAGGATCAAAATTTATGAAGTTCAGAAGAAACATCAGTGATGGCAGCAACATGCGTTTTTAGCCTTCACTATAAACGCAGGTCAAGCATGTGCTCCAGCAGAGCAGAGTACCTACTTG
This sequence comes from Aulonocara stuartgranti, assembly GCF_965226115.1. NCBI lineage: Eukaryota > Metazoa > Chordata > Actinopteri > Cichliformes > Cichlidae > Aulonocara > Aulonocara stuartgranti. The sequence goes on from NC_138956.1 coordinate 24,315,000, forward strand.
TTGAAGAGATTCAGGCCGATGCGGTAGTGTCGCTTCCGGATAACATCATTGCTGAATATGGGCGAATCCCAGCTATTGCGAGTCTCTTTGTGGTAGGTCTGCTTACTTAGGGTCTGCTCTCGCAGGCTGTCTCTTGATGAGGACTCAGAGCTGCAGTTAATGGTGTCATTTGAGTTTGATGTGCTATTGATGCTGTCATTGTCCCCATCTGAGAAATCGGACTCTGACTTGCTCTGTCTGTTAGCTGAGCCGTTGATAGCCAAGTGGCTTTCTAACTGTCTGTGGCGGTGGCGAAGAGGCGCGTCGTCGTCACGGGAGGGAGCTCGTGGTGGGGGCCCGTGGGAAATGTGTTTGGGGCTTGCTTGGGACGATGTTACAATGTGGCCGTGAGGTTCATACACAGGTGGCCGTTTGACAGTGCTCCGCTCTGACCGGTCGCTGAGCTCTGCGGAGCTATCGCTAGGAGGTTCTATGGTCAACAGAGGAAGATGGTCCATTCTAAGACGCTGCTCTTGGCACTCTAGAGAAGGAGTGCTGCGGCAGCTTGTGTCTGTGTCACGACCCTCATCTTTGGGGTCAATAGGCCAGTATTCTTGAGAGGAGTTAACTGACCGCAACCGTAAGTCTGATTCTGTGCTGGAGGGCTGGTCCCCTGACCTGGACAAGGCAATAGAAGGGGACATGTCCTCCTCATCGATGAACAGAGTAACATCGCTATAAGACGCCATCGTTTCATCGCGCATCCGTCCAGCTGCCCTATGGTGGGACTTCACCTGATACTGCACATCCCCCTGTCTCTCGGAGCAGCCGATAGCCTCTGGGTCAGGACCCTCATCCCCCTGAAGGCTGCGACAGTTCAGAGCATCATCTATCGACTCAGCCAGAGACTTGACTTGTCTTGAAAAGGCGTCCTCCAGCTCTGTGATGGCATCTGTAAGGTCACCCTGAGGTGGAGGGTGTGCCATGTTGGCCTGCTGGTGAACCTCTATATCTCCGCATTCTGACTGCACCATGGACAGCGGGGTGCCGTCCTCCGTCATGGACACCTGCCTCCCCTCAAAGTATGAGCTGTGGACTTTTTCGGGGCCCTCAAATGAGAGCTGCATCCTCATGTTAGAAAGTACAATGCGTCTGGACATACGGTTCTCTGACATAGAACTCCTGAGACGTTCAAAGTTCTTGTTCATCTGATACTGGCGGAACGCCGTCTGAATGGTTCGAGCTGCATGTCGAGTTATGAATCGTCCACCATATTTGCGCTCTAGCATCTCCACCTAACAAAAACACAAGTAAATTAACTGTAAGACTCATGGGTTACTTAATTGGTTTTCTTAGCTGCAGATGGTCTATAAAGTCATCATCGTGGATGTCCTGTTAGAAGCTAACAAAGTGTTCTTTACACAGCTAGCTTTCTGACAAGAAAAGATTCAAAATATATGATTTTTTAAAAACAGATATCATGTGACTCTTTGAATTTCTGTCAAAAACAGTCTTTTACCTGTTTATCCTGGAGGTCAGCAGAGAGCTCATAGCTCTCAGAGAGCGATCGGGACCGCTTGATGGCCTCCTCCTCAGCCTGCTTACGGAGGATGGACTGTGAGTGCTGGAGCTTGGGTCGTCGGGGCCTCTGAGGCCCAGGCTGGACCCCGTGGCTGTAAAGTGGGCTGTCAAATCGGTCGGGGCTGATGGCTGAGCCGTGGGTCACGGGACCCTGGCCATAGCTGGCTCCCCCATCCAAGGAAGGGCCACTATCACTGGGCCGTGCATCCCCTTCCACACTACAAAGACAGGAAAGAGATGGATGGATGATTAGAGACGGTAGAAGGAAAGAAAAATCTCTGAGGCAGTACTGGATTTAAATATTATCAGGTTAGTTCAATCCCAAAATGCCTTAACAAAGAGTAGCTTAAGTTAAATATCCATTATATACAATTAAGTATGGTATTAGAAATATGGTATTGCACAATAGCATGGGTGTGAATGAATATAGCCTTTTCTGGGGCATGCGATCCTGACATACTGCATAAACCACACTTAATTAAATTCAAAGCTGTCTGATGCTAATAGATTTCGCAGAAGAAATTACTAGTGTGTCATAGTTTTTGCTGTACCACATTTAGGAGACACAAAAGACACGTAACCGCTCCTAAAATAAAATACATTTGCAGTAACACAGTCCTTGTGCAATTGCTTCCTTTACAAATACTGAGAAAGGAACAAAAAACAAGCGATTACTCACTCACTCTTACATTCTACCACACTAGAGGTCTGCCTCTTACGAAGAGACCGTCTATTTTCAATAAAATGCCAACTCTTCCTCCATATCTTGTCCACCATTCTTTCTGTCAAATGAAGTCCAGAGTACACAGAATCCTCCAGGAAATCCAGGTTTATGTCAGCTCAGGGGCCAATCAGTGGCCCAAGAGAATTACATCATATTCGCAGTAGCGACGACACTCTGTTCCAATTCTCGTTACAAAGTCCAGTTTGGAGAAGAGTGAGTAAATATAACTTCAGTGATCCCTCAGTCAAAAAACAGAAATGCCTTTCAGAGGTGCCGACCCGCTCTGTAACTATCATCACACCAACTAACATTTCTTCCCTTCTCCTCTGATACGATTAATGCACAGTTCACTGTCAGCCTAATGTGTTTGAACTGTGACTTGACACACCCATGCAGCGTACACATCTACTTCCTTTATTGGACTGCCTGAAATCAACATTCGGCAACAGCCTGTCAAACACAGCAAAGAGCACAAGCGAAAAAGTGGAACTGAATTTGGTTCAGGAGTTCAGATGGCAAATGTACTGTAATATAAGTGTAAACTCTTTTTGTGACTTCCGAGCAACCCCGCTCAGCACGAGGATTTTATGGTTAATAAAAGACAGCGAGGCTCAGATGTAATATCTGCCTCAGCTGAGTTTATACTTGTCATTTAGGAAATTTGAACTGGATTTACAACCCACAGCATGTCTTTTGATGTCCCTAGATTTGTGATTAACAGAGAAAGTGCAACAGAAATTGAAAATGTTTTCAAAATTGCAATAACTACACTTGCAAGGCTTAAGGCAAGTCATTATTAGTGATTAACATATGAGTCATGGATGTTTGCAAAGGCTTCAGGCAGCTTAGTTTTCAGATCAACACAAATGCTTTGGAGAATAACGCCCCCCTCCAAAAAAGCACTACTGCTTTTCAACTAAAGATTTTAGAGTGAAATATTAAAACAGATTGCACTTGGCTGCCAAACCATCATTAATAATTTTTAGGAAAAGCACAATCCCAAAAATACTCAGCCTAATTCCACAAACTAAGATGGCATTTGGATGCAAGTGGAAAGAACACACTCATAGAACACTTTCATAACTACACCCATAGGCATGCAGACACTGCCAAGATAACCTCTTGAATTTCAAACTAAGTATCACAATGAGGAAGAAAGGGGATTTAAGTGACTTTGAACGTGGGATGGTTGTTGGTGCCGAACAGGCTGGTCTGAGTATTTCATAAAATGTTGATCTACCGGGATTTTCAACCATCTTTATGATTTACAGAGAACTGAAAAGGAAAAACTATCCAGCAAGGGTCAGACTGCTTCAAGCTGACAGGAGGGGGAAAGTAACTAAAATTTTTACTTATTACAACCAAGTTACGTAGAAGAGCATCTCTGAACAACTTAGACAACAAACCTTGAAGCAGATGGGCTACAGCACCAGATGACCACACTGGTATTACTCTTGTCAGCCAACTCTCCTGTCAGGAGACTGAGGTTACAATTTGCATGACCTCACCAAAAGTAGAAAAGAGATGGGTGGAAAAATTGTGCCTGGTTTGAGGGTCATTCAGACGGTAGGGGTGTTAACACCATGAAAGCATGGATCCATTCTTTCTTGTATCAATGGTTCACACTGGTATTTCACAGGGGATATTTCTTAACTGAGCATTGTTAAATCACCACAGCTTACCAAACTAATGGGCTGATCACGCCCATCCCTTTATGACCACAGTGTACCCATCTTTGATGGCTGCTTAATGTGTCACGTCACAAAGCTCAAATCATCTCAAGCTGGTTTCTTAAACATAACAATGAGTTTACTGTACTCAAATGGCCTCCATCGTCACTAAATCTTAAACCAATAGAGCATATTTGAGATGTGGTGGAACAGGAGATCCACTTCATGGTTTTGCAGCTCACAATTCTGCAGCAACTGTGTGGTGTTAACACGTCAATAAGGACCAAAATCTCTGAGGGTGTCTCCAGCACTTCGCTGTATCTGTGGCACAAATATTTAAGGCATTTCTGAAGGCAAAAGGAGCTTCAAACAAGTATTAGCAAGATGTATCTAGTAAAATGGCCAGTAAACTTATGAGGGAGTGGAGGTGAGCCATTCAAGGTCAGCCAAACCCACAGTCAGACAGTGAAACGTCAAGCTAAGTAAATGCTTACCAACTCCCCTCAGGGTAGAAAATACACATAGTGTTTTAGTATGGACCAGTGCACAGCAACAGAGCCAGACTTGCCCTTTACATAGCTGGAACAACGCTAGTACCTAGCAAAACACATTCAAGATCATACTTCATTGCATAATCACAGCTGGGATAAAAGTTCCCAACCATCTGTCAAAGCTGTCATCCCTGGAGTTAAAAATTACACTGTGTGTGCTGTCACTGTGTGCTTGCAGGTGGCAGTCATTGTTTTTTTATTTCTTCATTTGAGATAAATGAAGAATTAACGTTATGATGACACAAGGGATTTGGACATTAGTCAGGAGGAGTGGGCATTTAACAAATGTGACATTTCTCTGACATAGACTTTGTTAGTTCATTTGGCTTCATTTTTCTTTTAATACCAAAATGATGGTTTGTAATCAAAGTCTACAAACATTTTTAGCCAAACCAGCACCAATGTCCATTTTTGGGTCGGTGGCTCAACTCATTTTAATTTTTGCGTTGCTTGCAATGACATTTTGTACACACAGTGAGTTTAATGACTTTACTGATCCTCCTAATTTTCATCTAGCACCATTATCAGGTCAACTTTGCGTATCTTATCTGCTTCATTAGACCCCGTAGATGTTATTTAAGCTTAGCACTGTTAATGTGAAAATGTTAGAATGTTAATCTCAGTATTTACCTGCTAACGGTAACCTGACAGAGCTCTTAGGATGACTAAAGTATTGCTATCATTATGTAATGCAGTTTAAATATTTTTTTCTTTTGTACCAATTTGTTGGGAATAATTGCCTTTTCATTGTTTTGCTTAATTGCTTCTGTAATTATTTATGAACCAAAATAAATTTCAATTTATGCTAATAAGATGGTAAAATGAATTGAGTTTAATTGAAATCATTGAAAACACAAAATGCATGCCACCGTTAATAATTACAGCAGTGCACATCTAAAAAGAAAAATAATAATTATATTAATTTAAAAACATATTAAGGCAAAAGTTAAAACTCTAACTGTAATAATTTTCCCCGGGTGAGACCTGTGAGCCAGCTTCTTTACTACATTTTGTTAATAACTACTCTGCTTTTTACCAGCCTAGCATCCAAAGAGTGTTTGAGTGAAAGCAAATGGAAGAAAGAGAGAGAGAATAAGTACTGCTGTGCAGTCAGTGAAAACTCTACAGAGCGAGGTCAGCTGCCAGTGATGGAGGGAAAAAGCTGGGAATAAGAAGAGAGTGCATCATTTTAAGATCTGCACTGATATTTTAAGCTTAAATGGCTGGTGGAAAAGGGAAAAAGAGCGGGAGAACTATTACAGAGTCAGATATTAATTATTCGGTGGACACAAGTGGCTCCAAATGACTTTGAAATGAATGTTTTATACATGTTTTGGACTTTAATATGTGAGCATTGTGGAACCCAATGTTGAGTGGTGGGGGAAGCAGTGATGTCATGCCACACCACTTCCTGATAGTGACTGTACAAGCCTTGAAATATGATCTCACAATATTAGCCCCGACTGTCCCTCCGTCTGGCTCTTTATCCACCAGGAGCCCCCCCCTCCATGAGCTCTGATGTAGGCATGGATAAGCATGTCAGCACGGCTGGCAGTGATTTTCAGCCACAGGATCCAGGGATTTGGAGGGGTGGTGGGGGGAGAATCGACAATCTCTCTTTCCTCCAAACACATCCTGAACAAACAGGCCGAGGCCCCTGCCCAGGCCTCAACCCGTACCATCAGTCGGACCTGAGGGAGAAACATTCCTCCATCCCGGAAAAGAGGAGTCACATCTACAGGAGTTCTGGGAATAGCAGAAGGCTAATGAAGTACAGGCTGGAGTTAGAAAGGAAGAGACTGCTGCAGTGTGTAACTAGCGCAACTTCCAAGCAACGTCACAGAGAAGTTTACCACTCTAAAACATAACTCAGTTGTAAACACTAAAGCGATACACACATAGAAAAAATATTTCTACTAGCATTGCATTCAAGGCCTCACTTTTGCCATTTTTCCAACTTTAAAAACATGTAAGTAATGTAGTGAGATTTCATTGAAACCAAGCAAGCTCATGGGGGAGTTTCTTAAAGTGTTAGCATGTGCAGAGAAAAGACTCATGTATGTTTGAAAACATTGTTGCTGGGGAACAATCTAGACATTGTTATATATTAAATGACAGTACCTGTAAAGTTACAGAGGAAGGTCAAATCTGATTTAAAAAAAGTTACTTTTCTTCTGTAGCTTCTTTGTAGGACCTTACCATTTATAGAAATATATTTCTTTATGTGTGTATCTGAACAGAGGCTGTGAAGTGACCCTTCTAATAAAACGAAACAGCGCTTCCATACCGCACCGCACACCCCACATGCAGTGACAGCATGCGCTCCAAGCACAACAAAAGCAGATGTTTTTCCCTCTTTTGAAAGCAACTCAGAGAGCTCATAAATACAGATGCACACACCAGATCTCACTGCACACAGATGTGATGGAATAAACTTTTCAGGTAAAAGGTCTCGCAGACCACACAGAGGCATAATGATGAAGCCCAGCATTAAAAGCTCGAATTGCCAGAAAACACTATATGTCATTTCAGTACCAATAATTGGACTAATGAATTACTTTTTTAGCTGCTCTAAACACACACACACACACACACACACACACACACACGCAAGTTGGGAATTTACAGTTGGACAAAGCTACGAGCTGGAACGCTGCTCTGGCCAGCAGACTGACAGTAATGCTCCTGACAGTTTGCAGCAGACAGTATATAGTCAACTGGAGTCTCATAAGCCTCGTGGCTGTCAACTACTGTAAGTTGTATCATTCAGAATGAGAGTTTTAGGATCTGACTGTCTTTATATATTTCAGACTGCCATTTGGCATCTAATGTTATCAGAACCAAGGGTATTAAATAGCTATACCCGAGAAAACACACTGCAAAAACTCAAAATCTTACCAAGTATATTTGTCTTATTTCTAGTCAAAATTATCTCATTACACTTAAAATAAGACACAATCAGCTACAGGGCAACATTTCAGTAAGCTAAAGGAACTTGTTTCAAGACAGTGAATCTTGAAACTAGAGAAAAACTAGAGATTTTTCACTTGTTCCACTGGCAGATTTTTTCACTTATTTTAAGCTAAAATATCTTGTATTAAGTGAAAAAATCTGCCAGTGGAACAAATGAAAAATCTCTAGTTTTTCTCTAGTTTCAAGATTCACTGTCTTGAAACAAGTTCCTTTAGCTTACTGAAATGTTGCCCTGTAGCTGATTGTGTCTTATTTTAAGTGTAATGAGATAATTTTGACTAGAAATAAGACAAATATACTTGGTAAGATTTTGAGTTTTTGCAGTGCAAGCACATTTTTCCTTTGTTTTGAAAACTACAACCATAGCCAATTGAGGATAATTAGCAACAGTAAAATTCCTATTAATACCGGAAAAGCAGCTTTTCATTTCTCTGCCAAGGAGAGAGCTGAGGCAGAGCCTTTTGATAACTAAGCTGAATTGGGTATTGCCTTGGTGGAGGACAATCTTCAAGTTCCTCTCTATTTGCATCAAGCTTGCTGATTACAGGTATGCAATCATTCATCAGGTGCCACTTAATGTCCACACAATAATGAAAAAAAAGTATACAGTAGCAAACTGAAACATATGCCACTGCCAGTATGATGAGTAATTTGATGGTTTGTACATGCCACTGAATGACTTGTTGCTTAAGGAAATCTAAAGTCAATATTACTCTCACGCAGTAACTAACAGTCCTGGTTCTGTCTGATCATCCATCCTCCCCCCTCATGTCAAGATTCAGCAACAACAAAAACAACAACAACTGAGCCACTGTCATTATCTTTCAGTGATGAATCATTAAGCTGTCCTCCAGCACTACGCTCAGCACCTGCCCTTGAAGACAGAGCTATGAAAGAGCACACAGCCGTGGCCAAGTAAGTGGGAGGGCCACGACACACCACAGGAATGCCCTTCAACGGAGCGGAGGGGGAACAATCCAACTCAGATGGATTCTGTACAGTAAGACTAAACATTATGATAGCACAGGCATACAATGACGCACAGAGAGGGCATGATCTGTTTTTAATTAGAATGGAGTCAGAGCTGGAAATGCAGACAACACTTTAAAAGTCAGTCATTTAAAGTGCAAAGCTTTACATTACTGCCGTCATTATAAGAGGATCGTGTGAAATCATAAATGGAGTCCTGGAACACGGTGAATGATTCAAACTCATAGCAGCTCTCTTCCTCTCCAGTGTTTATTAAACACAGGCTTATGAGGGTTAGCAGCCAGGTGTATCCTCATTCAATGACAACACACACACTCACACATTAAATCAAGCACAGTGTACACTCTCCTATTACTCTTACCAGCTATTCAGCTCCAGCTCCAGCAGTGACTGGGTCTTCTCTGAATTACACTGCAAACACCACATGCTGGCCAGCACTTGTAAGAAGATGTACTCCAAACATTAGCAGATCTCCCACCAGTCCCCAGTGCTCCCTAAAAGGCTCCTCTAAAAGACAGACACAACTCAAAACTGCCATCTGCTACAGCTTGTAGATCTCTGCCACTTACAGACGTTTTCATTTCGTTGCCTTGTGATAGCAGTTTCCTATAGATGGTAGGCGTGCATGGTCAGTACTAAGTGGCAGTCTGCAATCTTTGACAGTCAAATGGAGCCCTTTCTTTTTCTCTTTCTTCCTCTCTGTCGTCAGTGCGCGGGGCTGGTAGGAGTATAAGGGGGGTGGAGGCTATGAGACAGGGGAGTGTGAGTTTCTGCCAGGGCCCGAGCGGTATGGAAGAGGGCGGGGTGCTGGGAAGGGGGTGTGAAAGTGTGGAGGCTTTGTAGCTGGGCAGGAAGAGAGAGAGATGGAGATGAAACACTTATCATGCAAGAAAGGGACACACATGACCAGAGAGGAGGCGACGTGGAAAAGAAAGTCATGTTTTTCAGGCACGCTATCAAAGTGTAAAGACATGAAAAGGAGAGACAGAGAGTGACAGCTGGGAATAAAAGATAAACCAATGCACTAAAAAAAAAAAAAAAAAAAAGCCAGGAGGGAGGGTAAGAGAGTGGCAGCTGAGTTAAGTGCATATAGGTATAGTAGAAAAATAGGAGTGAGATGGAACAGAGAGAAATGGGTAAACAATAAAGTATGAGGAGAAAAAAAAAAGAGAGTGGTTGAAGGAAACAGGGTTTGGAGTGTTTGAATGTCAGGATCTTTTGTTAGCTCTTTTTACACAAAAGGAAAAGGACTGACTTGGTAGCGACTGCAAATAAAAGAGAGCGCCTCTATTAATAGAGCCTTTCAGGGCTGAGCAGTGACTGTTAAGATGTGCACTAAGAAAAGGGCTACAGATTCGGTGTCTTTCGCTGCAGAAAATCACAACAGATACACAATAGAAGCTGTGTATCTTTATGTCTTCAATTTTCACTCGCCTTGTAACAAACACTTCTTCATGGATAGTGTTACACACTGCATGAAATTCCCCTCGTACTGCACCATCAGCGCAAACCTCACCAAGCCCCAAACACACAAACTGTGATGGTGTCTTGTCTCTGGACTTCACAGTGTTGTTGAGACAGGGCAGAGACTAATCACCCCTCTGAGAAAAGGGGGTTGGAGTAAACTGCCCCCAAGCCAAAGGTATTTTCTATCTAATGACAACAGGCACAGGAAACGGAGGAGAATGACTCCCACATGGAGCCAGTTTACAGGGACACCAATCATCCACAGAGGCGTCCACACCAGTCTGTAAAAGAGAGGGATCCTGAATTCTTCTAATTACAGACTTGAACCCCTAAAATGATCACCTTGTCCGAACTGTTTTCATCTGAGGCTTCAAATGAAAGATGCAGAATGAGAGACAAAAGCATAAGAAAGGGTTACTTAAGGAGAAAAAGCAAGTGTATCTCAACATGTGTCATGGATCACAGCAGGGGAGACTTACTTGCAACGTGTGACTCAGTTACAATGAGTATGTGTAGAAAGGCAAGCAGACAGACAGTAACCGGCCAACTGGTCTATTTCAGTTTGAGACCTTGACCCGTACTGTGGCGGCTACAGCTGCTAATGCCTTATGGAGCTGCAAGATAGTTGACTCAACTTACAGAACTCACCTATCACGCAAACACACCATAAACAAAAATGGGAACAAAAGCAATTTAAGACCTCCCTGTAATAAATCTGACATCCTCATTACTGAATCATTTTGTCACACTTCACCCAAGACACAAACACAGATGCAGGCATTTAGTTTGGAAATATGTGCATGATTTTAGATATTTGCCCCAGCAGATGCTTTGTTTTCTCTTCCCCCCACAGTGGACCACAGGGAGCCGCTAACTAGAGTTTATTTGTTTTTGACTGCGATATGAAGTAATATTGTGGTCTCATTTTGAAGGCGAGCGCACGATGCGTATCAACCTCAAGTATATTATGACTGTTTCATCATGGGGCACAGGGGTAACGTCAGTTTAGGCATCAAGGAGGGTTATGCTGAAATGATCTAATTAGAGGTATTCCAGGTAAAACTGGGCTGTAAAAGTTTTCACAAACCTAGCTGTCCTGTGTAATGTTCCCTGTCTGCCTGCCTCCACGTCTCTCTCCTCCTCTAGTGTTACAACCCAGTCTAGTCGTCCCGTCTGGTGAAGGCCCACTCCATCTCCCGAGCCCTGGCTGCACAACGCTTTACTCCAAAATGATGTCATTGAGAATTCCAAGCAGAGGCCCACTCTCCGCTCATAAAACTGTATTTCTCCAACTCAATACATATGGTCTCTCTGCATTTCAGCTCCTACTCTATCACTCTCCTCCAAATCCAAACCCTCCCTTTGTTTCCTTCCCTTTCTTGTCTCAGAGTAAAAAGAAAGCTAACTGCAGAAAACAGGGGACCAGTCCCAACAGGCCCCAAGCGGTCAACATACCTACAGCTTTATCAAATGCTTCCCACAGATGTAGTACCCGAGTATCAGGCAAAGAAAAAACACGGACTTTCCAACTGCAAAGAGAATGAAAAAAGGCAGAGCAGAAGAAAAGAAAGCAAAAGAAACGACAGGGGGGGAAAGTGATATCTTCCTGGAAACTTGGTCACAAGTTTGGCAGACGGTGCTCTGTCTACATGACATCATGCATCGTTACTCATTATCTGCTTTTGCTGGATGCTGAGCGACTGAGACCTGCGCTAAGAAACGGAAAATAAAATGAAAACTCAGCCTTCGCCTGGTCTGGAAACAATTAGAACAGGCTGATGTCATAGTTTGATACAACAGCATACTAAATGAGATGTAGTGGCCTGGGATAGTTTTGTGAACACAGAGAACTTTGTATAGGGGGCAAAAAAACAAACAAAAAACAAAACAAAAAACACATCATTCCTCTGTAAATTCTCAGGAACAAAGAATTTCTGTGCATAAGGAGGGACTGGCAGCAGATGTTTAAATAGAGCTGAAATAGAAGTAATTAAAGGATATGCAGAATCTGTTCATCACATCCTGGCAGCAAAGCTGGAGCAGATGTGTTGCCTGTGGGATCCTATGGGAATGATCAAAGATCATCAGTGGCAAGTGATGTCTGTGAGGCTTTTCTTTTTCCCTGTTTGCATATTGTTGCAGTAATGCATCCAGATGCAAACAAAAACTGAAGGTTTTGGGAGAGATGACTTTTTAATTTACCATATCCTTTCCTCTAACTATAAGTACATTGTGAGATTCTTTTGAACTCTTACTGAAAATTGTCTGGCGACAGGCTGACCAGTAGCAAGAGTAAACAAAATCCTGGTGAAAAAGCAGGCTTGCTTCATTATTCTTCGAAGCTTTAGTGGGACATTTTTCAAAAATATTCACTTCCTTGTTTATTTACATGAGAATATTCATACCACTTTACCTTAGATTATCATTAAGGATGGATGCAGGGAGGAACAGTTAGCTAGGAGGTCACGATGCACAGCCAAATAAATGCTCCAACAGATTGCTTAGCCTTAATCCACGAACAACTGAATGAATGCACGAGTTTAAATATGTAAAAAATGAAGCAGTGCAGGCAGGTAATTTTTAAAGCATGAGCCAGAAGTTTAGGATCCATTTGTGCTGCATGCAGTTTTATGCTACGCTCCTGCCTATAGCATCACATGTGGGCAAAGATGATAGTGGTTTCAAAAAAAATATTTCAACAGTGGCTTTTTCCAAAAATGCACTGATCTAAATTACAAATGTGCCAGCATGCTGAGAACAATTTAATGACTTTGGGCCTGCTCGTACAAGGAAAGAAGGTCTAAGGTTTACTTCTTCTTGGTTAGAGTTTTTCTTTGGTCTCTTTGTGTTTGTGTGGGTGTCCTCTGGTTTCTTCTTACATTTTAAAGACATGCAGGTCAGGTGGAGTCTCTAGCTTTGAAATATGAATGGAGGAAACTTGTGATCAGCAGTCGGGCACAGGTCACAAGACGACACTGATAACCAAAACAAATCTTTACTATATAAAACCAGCCACATGCTTTTGTACTCTTTTTTGTGTCTGCACTAGAATAAAATCGCAAAAAAAAAAAAAGAAAAAAGAACTACACTAACACATCACTTCAAAATAATCTTGTCTGCTTGAAGATGCCCTCTCCCTCTCAGTTAAAATATAAATAGAGGTGGTGTCTTTTGTGCTGTAACCATTATTAGAAGCAGGCCCCCTTTGTCCAGTAACAATATTTCCCCTTTCAGCTCACTCCATTACCAGATACTGTATTTCTCCAAAGCTCTTAACGTTAGCTCCACCCATCAGGGACACATACTACAGCACAGTTCTCCCCTGCTAAAAATAGACCCATGTGAGGTGACACGCTCTGGTAAACACTCCGAGTGAGACAAAGCTTTGAAGAACAAGAGAAAGAATACACATCAGGAGAATGGCCATTGAATGCCCTGCTGATATCATCTCATTATCTGTTTCTTTGTAGTGCATTGATGTGCAGCGTTTTTTAGTGACACCGTGAAATCTTGAGGTCAACTGGAAAACAGAGTGGTACTCAGAGCAGCCATGACTGTAAATGTGACATAAGCCACAGCGGGTATAAATACTCATGGCGGTCGTGATGACCGCAGGAGCACAGCACTGCCACCAGAACAATAAAACAGACCCGACAGAGGCTTTGCAATGATTGGACCCAGTCCACAATGGGCTCTCAGAGTGACATCGCCACCCACTGGTTAGATATGATACTATATGTTCCCTTAAAGATGCACATTAGGTCTGGGGGCAGATATGCGGTTGATGATGTTAGTCAGGACAACTGGGGTCAGACATGTTTGTCACAGCTGCATATCAGGAGGGTGGTGGGTTATTCAAAGGCACCGGGATGTAACGAACCAGGTTTTTCGGGTGGGGAGGGGTTTGTGCAATAATCTATTTGAGGCAGCAGCAGAGTCCCCACCTGTCTCAAGTCACACAGTCTGCGGTTTAAATGCATTACAGGTCAGGAAAGATGAGTTTGTGGCATGCTGCAAGACCCCACAGCGAAGATGTCTTATATATGTAACCTATATCTTATATAGACTTAAATATATTCAAAGCTTTTTCCCTTTCTTTGAATCACATTTTAAGAATGTATAAAGTTGTCCAGTACAGTGTAAGCAACTTAGGCTTAACTGATTGGCTAAACATCTTCAACAAATATCAGAAAATATTTCTAATATCGTTTCCAACCTTCCTAAAACATCCATCTTTCTAACAGCACCATGCTGGCCAATCAGTCTTCAAACAGACTCCTGATTTATTGCCAAACACTATCAAAATCACGTCCTGGTGCTACACAGATTCCAGAAATGATTCTGTGGAGCCATCTATCAATATTATCTTAGATTTTTTTTTAAATAGATAAATATATATATAATATAATCCATCATTTGACATAAACCAAACGTGTTCCTAAAATAACTACTTGTGCATGCACTTTTGAGCATACATGTGTATCTCTCAGTGCAATCATTTTGGAGCCATGAGCTAAGTCACATCATTGAACTGGGTAAATTGACTTCAAGGCTTACAATGATAATAATTGCTGTTTCAATCAGATTCCATTCATTGCCGACAGCAACAGAGATCTGATTAAATAGCTGATGATCTTGAACACGTTGTGTTGCTCAATCATTCCAATCTCTCACAAGATTTCATTAGCAGTCAAGCAAGAAATGATGTTGTGGCTTAGAGGTGATTGTAGTATAATTAAGTGTCTAGTGAAGACACATGCTAATTGCATGGAAGGTTTTGAATCAGAGTCTCTTTTCAAATGTACGATTCAGCATCAATAAAGAAAAACTGTTTATTTAAAATCGTCTACATAAGTTGCTTATTTTATGCAGAAGATGATTGAGATTGAAGAGATACAGATACAGTGAGGAGATGCAGATTGAAATCTCTGCATTCCTATAAAACTCAGACTGCTTACATTCCACAAAAAATTCACCTCTCCGCGCACAGCTGTCTAATAGCTTTACCAGAGCTTGCCTCACTTTGTTTTCCAACAGCCCTGAACTCCCCAGTCAAGACTCCAGTTTCTTGCCATGCTTTGCTGCCCTTCACAAAAGCAAAGCAAACTGCGCCTCCATGGCACCCGAAGCCCACAGCATAAACACTACGACTAAGCCTCGAGGTGCCCTGAGGAGCTCCTTCCCACTCGGCCATATACACTGGCACAAGCCATTGTTTGCATTGGCACATCATGTAAAGGCGGCTTCTCTCATGTCTGCTTCTTTACGCCTTTCAGATTCTGCTCCACTTGGAAGTGAAAGCGTAAAATGTATTTCATTTTAATGCCCCTCATTAGGCTGACAGGGAAGGAATCATTCAAGAAACCCAATGTTATTTCAGGAGAAAAAAAGAAAACCGGAGAACTGAATACAGATGTGGGGAAATGAAGGCAGCTAAGAGTATCTACACTGTATCTAGTGTGCAAATACTGTGAATAAGCTTCAATCAAGTCATGCCACAGAGGAGCTCTTACTCGAAAGATTAATGCACTTTCAAGCTTAGCTCCATTCTAATCAACCTAACCACAGCACTGACAAGAGAAATTAAGCAAAACAATAAAAAAAAAAAAAAAAAAAACAGATCAAACAACAAGAAATATTTGTTAATGCCCTGGGGAAAAATATCTAAATGTATTTGCTAGTACAAGTTCACTGAGTGCAAACGTCTTGCATTGATCGTTTTAGTCTCTAAGAGGCAGGAGGTTTGAGCAGTACTGAAAGGATTGCTGTATCAGGATCCCAGCTGTCAAAGGAAATCCTGACTGTTAACTTTTTCCTTTTTCCCCTTTTTTCAAAAACTTTGCACATCTAAGCAGAAACACCAAATCAGCCACAGAATTAACATGAGAAAACTCAAGATTGGTTTACATGTTATGAGAGCTTTTCCCTGCCGTAATGAAAACTTAATCAGTCGTATTTAAATATTAATTAAAAGCCACAGCTGAAAGCACCTCAACAATGGGAGCAGAATTAAAAAAGAAATAATTCATGATCCCCACATGTCCTCTTTATAGATTCGTAGAGACACACATGTCAAAGTTTTCATAACCCTCTTGACAATGAGCCTAAGGTTCAAAAGTTATAAAAGTTGAAAAATGACTAAGTGGCCATGATTCTTTTTTTCACCCCCCCAGAGCCACAGACAACCAGGAAGCAATCAATCACAGAACAAGAGCGCAGAGATAACGCATCCTCGATCTACGTTCCTTTTCCTCACAAACGTAAAAAGGAAGCTGAGAAAACCTTTTGTGCAGGTCACGAGAGTGCTGAGAAATGGATTCATGTTGACATATTCCACAGTGGAACAAGATATCCTGAATGTGCAAGTTCCATTCATACCACATTTCCACAAGACCCGGTGGGTGCATGTCAGCAGATCTTATGCTTCTACATATACTCCATTCAGGCAGTCTGGCTGGGACACGAGGCCCGGCTTTTACAGAGCGATAGAGATTTTTTGAGAGGAGCAGTTATGCAGCACCGTGTTTATTGTTTCATTTCTCTAAATGCCTCCTGTAACCTCCGCTTGAGATGGTGCCAAAGCATTTTACAAGAAAAGGAGGTCACACATGGGCGCAAGCTATGGATTAAATTTGCCATCTCAGTGACAAACTACCTGACACTGACAGTGGTTAATGGTGTTTGGGTTCCATTTAATTTGCACACAATCAAAGCATATTTGACAGCTACGAACTCACATTGGAAGTCAATAACAACCAGTCCTTTAGGAGTAAGATACAGAAGAGACAGCCAGCCGTGTCGTGCATGACCACAATGCTTGGAACAGACAAATTCCCGTCATTTTAAAGGAAAAGGTTTATTTTAAAACAAAATTGTAAATTTGTCTGCTACCTGTCCTTGGAGGCTGGATTTTTAGTCCATAAAGCTTTCAGTCTTATGGACTCAAAATATGTCTCTATAGGCTTCAGGATACATCGATCTGTAACCCGTCGATTACTTATTAGAAGCCCCTGGTTGGTTTTCTGAGCCCACAGGACAAAACGCTAAAGTTTAATGGAGTTGGCTCTTTTTATCAAATATGACAATAATGTCAAGACACGTCAGCTCGTCAGCATTAGAAATAAAGATACCAGATGTTTTTGTTTTGTTTTTTTAACCTTGAGTCATTCTTTTTTCCATGATGCATGTTTCCAAGATAAACAGGTTTGTACACGGGGGTAGAAATATAAGAAGGCAGAAAGGATGTTTCTCTATTTCAAGTTCTTTTTGGAATCCTTCTTTTTTTCCTTGAGAACTCAAGGGTGTAACTAGAAGACTGAAGTGTCTCGACATGCTGGTTTGGTGTTCTTTTTATTGAATAAAGAACAGACTAATTCTGTCAGACAAATTTTAATCAGCTGAACTTCCTTATAGCCTCCAGGGTCAATAACAAGCAGGAGGCTGTATCAGTGGAAAGTAATTCTCACACCCACATGGATCTGTGATTGACATAAAAATCAACATGGTCCAGAGGAGAATGTTTTCTCTTTTGGTGGAGTTCATTTCCCTTTTTTTTTTTAAATTTAAAAAAAATAATAATAATAATAAAAAATACTGGCCTGGCAGAACTTTGGCCAATATATGGGAAAAAAAATGAATATTTAGGCTACAGCAAAGAGAAGCAGACAGAATTTTGCACGTGTAAAACTGACAAAC
This sequence comes from Aulonocara stuartgranti, assembly GCF_965226115.1. Taxonomy (NCBI): domain Eukaryota; kingdom Metazoa; phylum Chordata; class Actinopteri; order Cichliformes; family Cichlidae; genus Aulonocara; species Aulonocara stuartgranti. Next base: position 24,332,630 of record NC_138956.1, read on the forward strand.
TTATTTCCAGGTCTGGAGTCACGTGTCTATGTCACACTCAGGGTAATAAAACACATCATACAGAAGCTTTTATGACAAGTTAGGTCATGTTGGTGTATTAAATTTGATAATTTTCTACAATTCCAGTAACTGGAGTGACTGTTGATTCAGATTCATTTGGTAGACTTCAAGGATAAAGTGCTTTGTTGAAACTTTGAGCACAGTTTAGGTAACTACACAGAAATGCAGACACTGTGACGGCTTTCATTATACTGAAGGGAACTGTCAATATCAGCTTTCGGTGTACTTTGTCATTCCTGCTGTTCAACAAATCCACTGTGTAAAATAAGGTCAACCCCCTCACTTAAACTTTGAGTAAACTGTTCAGCCTACTACAACAATCCTGCAGTAACAGCTGAGAGGAGCCATTCCAGAGGGAGGGACATAACATCCTCAAACCAGCCATGATAACAGGATGAGATACTTCTATAATCTGTTTACGTGTTTGGAGCAGAGCACTTACAGCTCAGTCTTAATGCTTTGAGTTCCACAGGAGGGCCACTGTGAGTGTGACGGGTCATATTGTTGTCGGCTAAACCTTTTGTTCAAGTACATAAACATCTGGCCAACATAAGGTAAATTCTTCCACATGATGCGTTTCTGCTTCATGTTAAAAAAGGAAGAAGAAGAAATGCTTTGTTTTCATATTTTAATGGTTTCCCATGTGGACAAGAATAATGAATAGCATTTTTAGAAAAGCCAGTTCACCATTTTTTGAAATTGGCATGCATTCGATGATGAAACACCAAGAAATTCTGTGTACTAAAAAGCCATTGAGATTCATAGCAGCTGTACCATGCCTAATTGTCCCAGAAGGGAATTTTGAATTTTATCTGCTATACAATAAGTCAGCGGCATCCTGTGAGGGGACAGAATGATAACAATACATGTGATGTGAAAGCATGTAAACACAGGGCAGGGATATAAATGGACTGAGGGAAGACTGAGAGGAAGGTTTGAGTTGCGTGCGATGTAGGGAAAATGCAAAGTCTGCATACACGGAGTACAGTGCAGCTCTGTTTTGTATAAGACTGAGGGAGGGACACGCAGTGTCACGGTCAATGCATCTAATAGGTTCTAATGATGTCCTCACCAAAGCATCCATTCTGTTAAGAGGACTAACGAGAAGATGTGTGAGTGGACAAAGCACACAGGCCCCTCGCAAACACATGGAAAAAAACAGAACGGCAGCCGCCTATAGGTTGAAAATACATCAACAGGATGTGCCTTATGAAGGAGACAATCAGCAGGAATGTGCTGAGACTCAGCCTGGTGAGAAAAAGTCTTCACTGGTAAAAAGGTGGAAATCAGAAAGATGGCAAACAGATGGCAAATCCTTTTTTTTTTAAAAATGTATCACGAATCTTAAAGAGGTTGAATTTGCACTTTGTAAATAAGACACCAAGTAAGAAGAGAGTAAAGCGCATTAGAGTACAGCCAAACTACAGTGCAGCAGCTACAGCTCTATTTCATATAATCTCCATACATATAGAGCTTAAATGTCTGCATAAATGAATTATTACAGTTCAGTTTCATACAGCCCGATATTATATCTGCACATACCAGTAGCTTGTTTTAACAGAACAATCGTCTGTGATACACCCCCCCCCAAAAGCAAACAAACAAACAATTCTCACAAATAGATTTTCAATCGTTTAAATATTTTTTAAACAAATTTGTTAGTAATTCATGATTGATCGTGCATGCAAACCAGCCTGACACGCTGCTGGACAGCTGGACAATATGTAAACAGCTTGAACCTGCACTTCACATCCAGATATACCGCACTCACACGCACCTGCAGACCAGAGCCCACCTACCTCCACACATCTGTCTCCAGGCTGGTCCATACAGTATCAAACCAGAGCCAGGCTCTGATGACAAACTGCTGCTTTAGAGAAAGTTAAGGTGACCGTGGTTACTGGAAAGCTGCATGTTTTTGTTCCCAGTCTCCAGTCATACACGGGGGACTAGGAACCTCCATCTGAATGATGTACTTTCCACTAATCAGCACATTCTCCTAAACGTCAATGAAAAGAGGGGGCTCTCCGCACACTGCACACCCTCCCCCCTGCCTCAATCATCAGCTTCACTTAGCTTTGTCCCTCACAGCCTCAGTTTCTTTGAATCTCTGCCCTTCTTTCTTCCTTTAGTCAGCCCCTCTCTCTCTCTAGCATCAGCTGTCTTCTCACTCTCCCATCCAAATATGCCTCTGCAATGGTCTGTGGTCATTTATTCAGCTGCTGGGTTGATGTCTGTAAATCAGTGGGGGCATGTGTGGAGCCTGCGTGTTACAGCTCTACAAGGTCACTGATTTTTTTTTCTCTCTTTTTTTCCTTTTTGCCCTCTTCTCTTTAGGACACATGGTGTTGCCAAAGGGTAAATCTGAGCTCTCAACCAGAACACATCCTCAGACAGCCAGAGCATTTCTAGTTAGATAACAGGTCGTCTAAGAGTGCCTTCAATTCTGATGCAAAAATAAGAATTCTATTCAGATTATGTCACATGTTTCATGTGTCCTCCTTATATGGGATAAGAAACACTGTAGCATCTCACATTGAGGGATAAGGCTCCGTTTCTCCATGGTTCATGTGCTTTGGTTTCCTGCATTTTTCCATCAAAAATATAAATAAATAAATTATATATATATATATATATGATTTCTCTTTTTTTTTCTTAAAGTGTGTCAATGGGGAAAAACGCAAAGGGGCCAAAAAATAAATAAATAAATTTAAAAAATGACCTCAGCTTTCTTTATTTAGAAGAAAATCAAATCAGGACAGAAATCAATTTCATCAACAAAAAAGAGGTTATTTTTATATTTTTAATCTTCCAGATAATATGAAACAGTTAAGTAAGCCTTGGTAGTAAAGCTCAGTATCAGCAATCTGGGAGAAAAGCCAGAGAAACAGGCTATAAGGCTACAGTAGCCGCTGTGGGACTCCAGACAAAGCAAGAGCCCCCATCTGCCTTAATTTGTCTTTTCTCCCTTCTGCGATGACTCACAGTGGAATTCAGGTCCACTCATTTATATGACTCGTAATATCTCCCATTGTTTAATTTCTTAGCTCTCTGCACTTGACTTACTCGCAGCGGAAAGCCCGACTAGTATGACTCTGCGCCCATTAACAGGCAGGCAACTCTGACCGTTTCTCACTTTCTTCATAGAGAATGCAGCCAAACCCACGGACTATCCACACAGTGGGAGGGAGATTAACATAAGACCTCTATCAAGTAGTCGCAGGAGATTCTCTTAGTCCTTGAGGCTTTTCTCTGTCCTGAAGTCTTTCTACCAACAGATGGTGCTGGTGTACAGTCCACTGTACATAGAATGATGCTGTGCTTAGGGATATATGACTGATTAAAAGCATCCCACTCATCTTTATCAAGACGGGGGAGGAAAAAAGTTGATGTAAAGTAGAACAGCAGAGGGAAGGATGTTACAAAAAGAGGAAAAAGTGTATATATAAAGAATTTAGAGCAAAGGCTACACAAACCGAGGGAGTGGAAATTACTCAGCTCCCAAGGGAGCTTATTTAAGCTGCAGGCAGACATGTACATGTCTTCATGAGGAGAAAAGTTTGATCTATTTGACATGACCGGTCCTTGTTTATTGAGAATGAATGATTTCTAGCGTGACTGTAAAACACCGACAGCTTAAAAAACAAAAATAAACTAAATTTAAAAGCAGATTGATAATGATAATGATCAAAAATGTTTTCGTAACAAGTTGCTAAGCAAATCATTGTATGTATTAAATGCTTCAAACTGTCCATTTTCAGGGTTTTCCTTTTACAGAGCAATAACAGTGTTGATTATTAGAATGTGTTATGGTAGGTATTATAGATAAATGCTTCAACGTGCATCTCGTAGTTGTTTCTATGCGCTTTCATGTTGCAAAATAATTAAAACCAAAATATATATATATAGTACAACTCCTACTATGATGGGCACTGAATGATACAGGTCTCTGTGGATGGTTTCTCATAGATTGAAATCAGGATTTATCACAATTACGTGCACGTGCACAGATCTCCGAGGCCAGTTGTCAAGGCAACAGCTAAGGCTGACAGGAAAAAAAAAAAAGCAAACAAAAAAAAAACCAAAAAAAAAACCCCCCACTGTCCATACCTTTAAAAGATGCTGAAGATATGTGTATGTGTGTGAAATAAGAAAACAAAATAACCTCCATTTAAACAGTCCAAACCAATGAGCCCAACCAAGATAAACATTTAACTTTAATGACCATTTACCAGTCGCAGTCCCAGCCTCATGACAACATGCTTATTTCACTCTCGTGCAGGGACATGTGCTAATTCGACAAATCATGCTCACACACAAGCAATAAGATTAATAAAGTATATAATCAAATATTAATTGGTGAAAACAACACATAGTATACAGAGAGCGTTATGTGTCACATCTAATTTGTATTCTTATAATATGACATTGAAAACCTTGAAGAGCTAAAAAGCCCCCAAAGGAACCACTCTGTTTTATAGAGCAAATGCACTGGCGTGCTATTTTAACCCCCCCCCTCCCCTCCTCTCTCATCCTTTGACCCTTCCCCACCTTGCTCATTTCTGGCATTAACTCTGGATAATGCAAGTCTGCTTTGTTGCTGAAAAGAGTTTGTGGATTAGCACCAATAGTCAGCCTGAGCTCAGGAGGCTCAGCTTGTTCACAGCTGAGCTTCAGCTCTCTGGACCAACGGTGATGCAGGTAAAGAACAGTGTGCACATGCCAATTCCCATTCATAGCAAAGCACTGCCAGAGCTAAGCGATGAAAATATGAAACCACAGGCACATGATCGAGCTGAGAGCGCATACCACTAATCTTCTGAGGACCGACTTGCAGGTTCGAACACCAGCTGGCGGAACCACTTACTGAATGTCAGTCCTTACTTTCTTCCCCATTTCCTGTCTCTCCCTCATCATCAGTTATCAATAAAAAAGTGGCAATATTTCAATAAAGTTATAAAAAGCATGGATGGCAGCCTGCAGCAGAATGCTAAATTCTAATTACAAAATTATGATCTGCTCTTTTTCATTCTACATATGCTTTATTTTTGAAAGTGAATCAGTCGACCCGATGCACACAAAATAAGCCTGCACGAATGCATATGTGCATGCGCAATAACACATGGCTAAAAAAAAAAAAAAAAAAAAAAAAAAGACCACAAAATGCAGAGTGTGTCTATAAGAGCTGCAGTGCAGCAGCATGAGCTCATCACTCTTCTCTTCCCCCTCCTCCTTCACTGCCCCCCCAAACTCACCCCTCCTCTTGCTTGCCATTACATAAGTTAATACAGCACACATGCTCATTATTCTCCAGGCAGGCGCTGTGAAGAGATGCAAAGGAATATGTCATCAAAAGTAGTACAACAGCCAAAAAAAAAAAAAAAGCCACAGAAAGCGACAGCGACTGTGCTTCTCGGAGCTCGCGCTGTCCCCGACTGATCACAAAGAGCAGAACAGAGGCAACACATATTTTGGCCCTCCTTTAATCACACACATAAAGTACAGGAAAAAAAGGGAAACTGGGAGACATTCTAGAAACATCGCACTTTTTTTCCCCAGTGCATTTCTGTTTAGTGCATTTTCCACATCAGACACCCCAGTAAACACTGTGAACGTGAAATGTGTCTCCAGAGGGAAGCTTTCTTAAGCATTAGAGTAAACAAACTTGCTTATTAGCATTTCAAAAGCTGCACGGCTTAACATGAGCAGTGTAGATACTGCAGCACAGGCAATGTTCCCGAATATATTCTCCCATAATGTTGCAGCCCTGCAGCAATAGAAGGTGAAAAGACAGTGAGAGCCTATAGCACATATACCCATCTATTACTGTCATGATCAAACATCTACTCAACACAGCGGGGTGACCAAACTCTTACAAATGATTATATGAATTTCAGAAATAATGAAGGGAATAAAACTTTTCACACAATATGATGTCCCTCCGGTAAAGACATGATTCTAAATTATTCAGCAGTATGTGGATACTGACTCCAACTTAAGCACTGATCGGAAAAAGGCACCTTTAGACATCAATACTGAAACGAAACTGAACAAAGTAATGAATGAAGGTCTTTTTTGGTCAACCATACAAAGAAGAGCAGTCGGAACCAGTTTTCTAGTAGATACAAGCATTTTGTCAAGCTTCAGGGGAAAAATAAAGTTTTTAATAGAAGAAATAAACCGGAAAAAATGTTTTACAGTCGTGTCAACTCTTCATCGCACTACTTCTTAATATTTCAGAACGTTAAAAGATGGGCCACTCAGATCAGCAAATGCCATAGATGTAAGTCATCAGGACCAATATCAACCATTATAAAAGAAATGTTACTCTCACTTTAATACACTGAACACCAAATGTGGAAGCCATTAGACTAACTGCAACTAGAGAACCTCTTATTAACAATAACAGCCTGTTCACGTCTTCATCATTGTGACATTTTTGAGCAGAATACGGCTTCTATCCTAGACACGTCTAAGCTTTTCCACCCGGGAGGGTTTTTTCTTTTTCTTTTTTCCCTACCCTCACCGCAGTGGAACTGCAAGCTCGTGCTGGCAGGTTGCTGCTTTTCCATTACAACCCCCCCCCAAATAGACCCAACTTGTCCTATAGTCAGTATGCCAAAGTAGGAAACCAACAGAGAGGTCAGTGTCTGCTCTCATTTCCCGACTGCCAGCTAACACTAGGCTCATGTCTGAAACACCTAGTTAACCTCACGTTCCAAGTATTAAGGTCCTCTTTACCTATCACGAAGCGCTGCAGGTTAGCATCACAGTTCAGTCAGAATACACTCCGCAGAGTTTCCTTTCAGTACTCTGTCCCGTGAAAATCCACTGTGGATTGAGGAGGCATCACTGACAAGCTCCAGATCCACAGACATTAAATAAATAATGCTCCCGTCGTCACACACTTTGACATAGAAACAGCGAGATCAAATGCTCCCTGGTGTCTACAGTGTCACAGCTAAAAGAGTCATGATGTAATCAGACATGCATGCATCGCCTGAGCAAAGCAAATGGTTATCAATAACCCATTCGCGAAAGATCCACCTACCTGTGCTGTTCATTTTTTCTTGGTTATATTCATAATTTAAGGAGTAAGAACTTATTTGGGGTAGGTTCTGTCTAAAGAATTACACACATGGCCAGCTAATAAATATCTTTACAAATATGCACGGAAGTTTGTCACATTTTATAATGAATCTTTAGTGTATAAGGTTAATGTTTATTTAAATAAATGGTAAATAAATAATCACTACACGTCTTACTCCACAAGGATTCTACTGCACAGACACTGAACTACAATGCGCCAAGAATGCATGTGACCTTGAGAAACATTTCAAGCAGCCTTGAAAATAGTCTAATAAGAGCGACTGCTCGTCTGTGGCACACACAGCTGTTTATGTGCAAATGAATATAATCCATGCATGATACTTGTGCAAAGAGATCCATCAGACATGACAACTTGCAGACAATACAATTTCTGCATCAGTGTGACTTTGAAATCCAACCTCTATCATGTAGATTAGGTCACAAACAGCAAATTGTCTTTTTAAAATAAAAAAAAAACTCTTCTTGAGTGCTTAGCAGCACAAACAGAACCTAAGGTCGCATACTCAAGATTTAAATCTTCAGAAGTTCAAAATTAGATACATGTTTAAATATAAATTAACAACTGATATTCTTAGATCGCATTTTGTGGACAAGCGCCCACATTTTAGGTTCCAAGTTTTCAAGTTTGAACATGCTATGACTGTCATGGAGACTTGCCATTGTGAAATGGCCTGATTATTCATGCACCGTCATATATCGCAGGTAGACTCGGTGACGTTAGGATCAGGGCTATGTGGGGGGTATTTCATCTGCTGCAAGCCTCCTTTTTCCGTATTCTTCACAACAGTCCTTTATGATTGGTGGTGTATATCCGGGGCCACTGAATGAATTTGGGACTGATCAGACTTCTCCCTGATGTAAAAGATAACTAAAAATCAAAACTTCCCAAAATTCCTGTACGGATAATGACTGGAAACTTTGTTTTGCCAGTCGGTCAGGAGCATTTGAAATTCATTTTAAGAGACACAAATCAAAACTATTATAAAAAGGCCTGTTTGACTGAGGTCATATGAACACCTAAGAATACTTGCAAGCTTTATAACCAGTTTGCCAGTTGAATATTAATAAAAAGACACAATGAAAAGGTCACTTAGTATTAAAATCCAATCACTATAGACTGAATAATGTAAGGTGGAAAAGAAGATCTTTCCTGAATGTTGGTTTTTATGTTCATTCCCAAAGTGATGTGTCAGAGGACATTTCTGTTGTAGTCCTATGGCAAGGCAAAGATAAGGGAAAGGACTTAAAGGAGATAGAAATAAAAGAACGACAGATTCTTCTTAAGTCTTTATTATTAAAGGCATGTCCCTGATAAGGTAAACTGTCAAGTAAGACCTTGAAAAGTCTTGACTGCTTCCAGTCTGCTCTCTTCTGCTTTGTGATAGTACATTTCCATAGTTCTAGAAAGGAAACCACCGAGCATATAGACAGGAATGTTATTGGATTAGTCAGAAATATCTGCACAGACTGCTGTGGTCAGTCGGAAAGACAACCATCACTTTTCGGAGGCCCCTGCCATCCGCAGTGGTCAATGCCAGATGGTCTCCTACCTTATAGTTCGGCTGGATATGCAGTACTTCCACATGGCATTCCAGACGGCAGTGACATCACCAGAGGCATCAGACATGCCCGAAAAAAATGTACATGGCACCAAGAGGAAGTTTAAAAAAAAAAAGTAAAAAAAAAACAAACAAAAAAAACACAACAACTACAGCAACTCCCCTTAAATGAGCCAGAAGAAGAACAGTCTGTGCTCACTCCTTCCTCAACCACAAATTACACCCCACATCCTTCACTTTCCATAGAAAACCCACAGAGAAGTTCATTCTTTCGCTGCTAAAGTTACTTTGTGTGTGCCTTTTCAAAGTTCTCCTCGTCCTAGTTTGTGTAAGGCTCAGAGTTGCTGCTCTTGCAAGCTGCCTGATGACCAAGTAAGGTAAAGGCCCAGCATGTATAGCAGAAGAAAATCATCCCTCTTTTTAACAAAAGCTCTCCACCCACAATAAACCGCGCACCAGTCCTCTCTCTCTGCCTCTCCCTCTCTCTGCAGACACCCCTCTCTGCTTTTTGTTACTTTTTCTTCAGTCCAATGTAATCTTTCACATATCTGCTGCTCCCATGATGCATGCTCCCCAGTGGTGATGGGCTGGGCCTATGTCATGTGTTTCATGGTTACTTGTTTATGTGGACATGCCTTTTAATGAGAGAGAGAGACAGAAGGAGAATGTGAGCAAGAGAAAGAGAAGTAGATGAAGAGATAGAGCACGAGAGCTTTTTGTGCCTGTCTACATGGTAATACTTCGGCAAGAATCCAACAATCACACTGCGCTCAATGGGAAGGCCACGCTGGAGGGAGGGTGAACCCCAGTTCAGCAGCTGGGAGAGGCTGTTTTGAGTTACTACACTGACATTGCTTTAACAACACAGGCTGCTACACTGAAGCCAGTGCAATGTAATGAGTTACACCCAGTGACCAGCATATTCCAGTAACTCTGTGGGATTAGACACATAATGAGTTGTTTGCAGTTTTTGGAAAGAAAAAAAACACACACACGAGTGTCCTAAATAATTCCAAACAAACCACTGAGTCATAAAAGTAAGAACAGCTGTTGATACAAGAGTTTGCACTAAATAAAGCACTACGAAATATTGGCTAAAAAAATAAATAAATAAATAAAAAAAAAAAATCGATTATTATAGAATGCATAAATGATGAAGATGCACCTAAATCTGGGGGATTCCCTGAGGCCTACATTCACAGTTATTATTAATGAATCATGGACATACTGTGTCCTAGCCTTCAGAGTACTAATGCCAAAGAAAAACTGCGTGTTTATATACATACAGAGATTCAACAGAAGGCAGGTGCATCTGATTTTCACAGGTCCTTGATCAGCGTCATCACACTGCAGCTTGCTTCTGTTTGAGACATCAAACAGCACGATGGGATGTGCATAAAGGAAACCTCTGCACACATACGTGGTTAGATCTCTCTGGTGTAGCAGGGGGATAATGGTGCAAAAAAAACAAACAAAAAAAAAACATTGCAGTCTTTTTCTGTGCAGCTCTAAAACCTTGCGCCTAAATTATATTGTTTAAAAGGGAAAGTAATCATTTTGGGAACTAGTGTCTGAGCCTAAAACTGCTGCTTGAAATACTTCATGACTGGACATCAAACAAATAATAGACCACCCCTTACAGCATCTTTATCATTATGGGAAATATATCCATTTCTATTTTTCTATTCTACCTAAAGAGATAATGGTGATTTTCTATTTTAAAAAAATGGGTGTCTAAACTTTAAGGATATGTGGGATATCAGATATTACAAAACACAATTTTTTTTATGATTTCAGCAGAGTGGCAGAGAGAAGAGGTGGGCATAAATTAAGATGAGTATATACCTTTAAACAGAAGTGGAAGCTTTGAAACATGAGTCTTAAAACTTGCGTGATATGTTCAATTTAACAGAAATTAAAACATGATTGTCAAGACTGAGCAACTTGCAAGCTTAGATTCACTGCTGGGATTTATGAATTTAAATGTCATCAAGGACACTTAAATCAAGTCTTAGGTGAAGTTTGGCATTTTGAGGTGAAAGACGAAAGAACACAGCCAAATTTAATATAAGCTAAAACGCTAACCTCATCAATCATGCATCGATTGTGCTGTAGGTGAAAGGTGAACAAGAAGAGGCCCCAGTGGGACGGAGACGAATAGATTCAGTGATAGCCGCGAGACACTGACACTGACTAAACAGACACTGACAAGACAGTTACTTAACCAAGCATTTCAATAACAGCTGTAACCTCGTTTGCTGGAAGAAATGGATAATGGTTAAACCAGCTCACTCTCCCATGATTTATGACTTTCAACATGAGAACCACTATGTCAGCAAGCAGAGCTGAGCACTAAAGTTTTTCTATTAATTAGATGTTCTTTATGAAGTAATTCGAGGGTTGGTTTTAACAAATTGAACTGCTTGATGTTGGGAGTACTTCAGCACAGGTAGCAACATCAACAAGCTGCGAGCGAGCTGTTCAAAACACGTAGCACTTTCAACTTCAAGAAATGATTAAGCCAAACGTGAGCGGCTTCAAAACATACCTTTTATAAAAGTTGTTGTGTGGGTGCAAACACAGCACATGCCAATAATCCAGGCAAAAAGCTTTGAACTTCCACATCCTCACGTCAAACAGTCAAACGGTTGAACAGCTGTGGAATCGAACAACATTAAAAGGCACCATGGCACAAGCAGAGGAGCAACCAGTGAATCCCAGGCATGGACGATAAATCTGTTCTCCTCTGGAGCTCCAGCTTCGCCACTGCCACTGGATGGCAGCCTGAGTGGTTTTAACCCGCCCAGAACAACCACATCACTTCTGGACCTGTCTCAGTCATCGCCAAACCCAGAAAGCCAGGCCTACGAGGAACCCTCTGGGACTGATTTGGACCAAGTATTAACGCTTGGGTTCCACCTCCCAAAAATAATCTCTATATTAGCTGCTTCTGCTTCGTTTTAACTCTTATCCAGGTCAACCGTGTGTCCTCTGTGCTGGTCCCTTCACACAGTGCGTCAGCCTTGGATCCTCAGAGACATCATGCCTGTATCTAATGCTCTGCGTCGCTCCAGCAGGCACAGGTAGTGGAATGTGTAGGAACGCAGATAGGTAGAGGAATTCCAAAACTCACTCATCTGTGTTTGAACAGCACATACTCAACAGGAATCCTCTTCTGTCTCCTCCCGCTGCAGGAACAAACTTTCCTATGAGGCAAGAGACCGGATCTTTTCTCTCACTGCCAACATGGATTCAGTAATGCCATCTACTGCTCCTGTTCTCCTCCTTCCAGCTAAACCCCAAACCATTGCTGTCCTCCTATCTCTGTCTCCTGCTCCTCATCCTCATCCTCTTGCTCTCTCTGTCTCTCTCTCCCTGTTACAGCCGCTGCCATCCACACAGGACCTCCCAGAAATGTGCCAATTCTGGTTGCTGGGCAACACTACCGTACTACTGAAGCTTCAAATGGAAGCTTCGCAGAGCAGCCAGTGATTGGTCGGCTTTTCAGCGAGGAGGGACTGCTGCAATGTTGTATGACCACATGAGTTTATATGCATGCTTTGTTAAAATAAATATGAGCTTCGAGGTTTCTCCGATTTTTGTCAGCATAAAGAAATATTTTTTAGACTCTTTTTTTAGACTCTTCAAGGTCATAGAATCATCATAAAAACCATAAGTGTGCCTAGATTGCTGGAACAAATGTGAGATTATAGTCAATAAAATGATTCATACACTCTAAGTAAGATATGACAGACCTATTCAGAAAGAATGTAATAAAGGAAGAATGGATTTCAGGTGCATAAATAAGGCCGGCATATTAAACCCTCATAGATAAGTTTGTGTCTGTATTAAAACTGTGCTCATATGTGCTGCAGGTCCTTGTAGAGCTATAAGGCTTAAAACGTTGCTCTCCTTTCTGTCTAAAGGGGGTTTTGCATTTGAAGAGAAGCACAGAGCTGTTCTTTCTCTGCCTGAGATGCAGTGCCACGCTGCAGTGCCACCCAGTCCCAGCAGTCATGGGAAACGGGCGTGGAAGGGCCTCTCATCAATATTCAGCCATTGTTTATGTCCAAACACACAAACACTCAAAATGCCACATATTTACACAAACAATTAAACTCACGTATGCAATTACAGACAAACAAACACGTGGAGTAATGTTCATATTTACATATTAATATACTAATTACTATAGTTAGATCTGTTTGGGCTGAGGAGTCAATCACCACATGACTCCTTTCACACAATATGGGCTTCATGTCCGCTTTCCCAAGCCAAGATATAGAAAGACCAGAGCAGGACAAAGGCTTTAGTGGGAGCCTATGTGAACAGAAGGGAGACTGAGGAATTAATGAACCTAAGCACCATTCATCAGGCTTTTGTCACAACTGAGGCCTCCTGATTTACACACATCTCACAGAAAAATCAGCAAATCTGTGCTCTTCCTGTCAATTTACTTCAGCGAAAGCTGTAAGTGTAGAAGTGCGCTTACCCTCCTGTGTACATTACTGCACTCTGAATTTTAGTGGTTACATGTCATGTGACATTTAAAGACGATACCTAGAGATGAAGACGACAATTAAGCTGTAGGTAAAAAGCGTGTATCTGCACTTAACTTCTGTTCTTCTCACCATTTGGAAATGGTGATGAAAGCCCTTTTAGTTGTCCCTTTCTTTTTCACACCAGTGGTTAGTGTATGTAAAAACCTCACTGCATTGTTAGCAGAACATATTACAGTCTGTCAAGGCAAAGAAGTATGACTCTTACAACAATATAGATGGCATAATAGCTTAGCGGCTCTGATTCAAGAGCACATGACAGACTATTATTTGGGTTTTTTTAGGACAAAGACTTGAGTAAGTGCGTATACAAGTGCAACAGGCTGTAATTTCCTGAGCAGATTGACGATTGTTCAAAATTGTAAGCTTAGGCACGTCCACATGTGTGGGGAGCAAAAATGTGAGAGCAGAGAACTGTTCTGTTAACTGTGGTCAAAATGGGTGCTTTTCACTATAAAGGCTTTTACTTTAAGTTTTTACCCTGTAAAACAATGTCAAGTGCATTTTTGCGCAGGTCAGAGTCAAGAGCAGTAATCAACTGCATCGCCCCAAGTTACAAAAAATAAATAAATAATGTAAGTCAAACACAGCCAAAAATTGCTGGCGATAGCTCAGGAGCTAGGGCAGGTCATATGGTAATTGGAAGGTTGGTGGTTCAATCTCTGGCTGCTCCAGTCTGCATGCCAAAGAATCCTTGGGATTCCGCTTGATGCATTTAGAGTGTGAATGTTAGATTGAAAGCACTTGATGTAGAAGAAAGTGCTTGTATGAATGTGTTTGTCAGTGGCTGAAAGAGAAACATTGTATAAAAGCACTTTCATTACTCAAGTAGAGTGGAAGAGCACCAGATGAGAACAAGTCCATACACCACAGATCACACATGTGGACCAATATGCTGAGCCATCTACAGTACAAGCTTTTCCAACTTCTCTTTCTAAGGCTACGTCCACACAATTTTACGTAATTTTTGAAAACGCAGATTTTCTATGTGTTTGCACCTTCCGTCCACACGTAAACGGCGTTTTCGGTCACTGAAAACGGAGATTTCTAAAAACGCTTGCCAGGGTGGATATTTTCGAAAACTCCGTTTTTGCATTTACGTGTGGACGAGAAAAACGCAGCGTCAAAGGTGTGCGCCTTTTTTGACGTCACACTGTGCGCCACATTATTGTTTTGGTGAAATTAATTTCTACAATACTGTTACTGGTAATTGTACTCTCTACAGTGTTTAAATGCTTACATATACACACACAGTTACTGTCCCTCCCCACATACGACTTTGGCATGTTCCTGGCAGCGTTTTCCTTAATTTCTGCGTTTACGTGTGGACGGGATTATTTTTTAAAACGGAAACGGAAAATCTCAGTTTTCAAAAATACCCGTGTACGTGTGGACGTAGCCTAAATCCTTGGCATTAATACAGAATAGTTCCCCCACTTTGCAGCTGTAACAGCTTCCATACTTCTGGAAAGGCCTTTTAAAAGATTTTAGAGTGTGGTTTTAGGGGATTTTTTGCTCATTCACCCAGAAGACCATTTGTGAGGTCAGATACCAATGTTGGCTGAGTGGGCTTGGCTTGCAATCTCAGTTCTGGTTTATCCTAAAGATGTTCAGTGGGGTATAGGTAAGGGGTCTGTGCAGACCAGTCAAGTTCTTGCAAATCAAACTCATTCAAACATGCCTTTATGGACTTAACGGTGTCCCATTGCACAAAGTAAAGCTGAAACAGAAAAGTGTCTTAACCGCATATAGTAACCACAAAGCTACAAACACAGAATTGTCAAAAGATTTCTTGATGAATGGAAGTATTAAGACTTCCCTTTACTGGAAGTAAGCGACACACCCCAAACCCAGAAAAACAACCCCATAGTGTTCTCCTTCCTCCACCAAACTGTACAGTTGCCACAAAACAGTCAGGCAAGTAACATTCTTCTGATATTTGCCAAAACTCAGACTGACCCATCAGACTGCAAGATCATCACTCCACAGAACACGTTTCCACTGCTCCAGAGTGCAGCGGCGGTGTGCTTTGCATTGACTATTGAATGCTTTACGTCACAAGGCTTCAGCTGCTTGAGCTTGGACGCCTGTTACATGAAGGCCCAGGGACAATTTCTGTGGTGATGTTAATGGCAGAGGGAGCTTGGAGCTCTGCCGTTATCGAGTCAGCAGAGAGTTGGCGACCGCGGTCTGTAACTTTACATTTTTTGCAACTTCATGACCAAGTTGCTGTGGTTGCTAAAGACTTTCCACTTACAGCTGATCATGGAATATCTAAGAGGGAAGAAATTCATGAACTGACGTATTGCAATAATGGGATCCTATTACAGTACCATGGTCAAATTTAGTCAGCTGTTTAGAACGAACTTCACAAATATAAAGCCAAATTGCATGGCTAGGTGTTTGATTTTATACACCTGTGGCAATAGGGCTGAAATCACCTGAATTCAAAGATTAAATTCTGTGTGCCAACACTTTTGTCCGTATAGTGCATGTAAAATAAAATAAAAAATATATAAATATTCCAAATCTTTCATGACTGAAATCCTCAGAGCACTGCAGGTGGATCAATACAGCCCACACTCTCTGAGATCAAAAAGGCTATAAAATACCTGTTCAACCATCAGTCTGAATACATGCCCTCATTTGAACGGCCTTGTGACAGGTTTTGTCTCCACTGTGCTGCTGAATTAAACTAGTGTAGTGATAAATGATGATACTGAGCACTACAGCCACAGGACCCCACTTCTCCCCCATGACTGTCACAGTCAATCACTGATAAGGTTGCTTAAAGACTCCATGATGAGGGGAAAATATGGGGAAAGATGGTGGTTGCCTTTGCTAGTAGGAACCTGGTAGGATGATGGCCTTTACCAAAACCATGCCAGGCCTTATAACATCAGGAAAAAGCTACACAAGCACGCATTATGATGACATAATTATACCCATCATTTCATTAAGTGCACAGTTGATCCTGAGCTTTTGATTTATTTCTGTGTGAAGGACAGTCTGTCTGAATGAATATGTTAGAAAAGTTCACCCCCTGGTGGCAAATTTGGGTAACTTTCATATTTTAAAGGCATCGAAGCCACAAAAGCTGATGTAATCGGAGCAACGAGGAGTCCGACAAGTTTGCCGATTCACTCAAGAAAACATAAACAAATAAAACACCATGGAAGTTATTTCTTCCTAATTCATACCACATCACATAAGCAGGGCATCACTTAGATCTCCAGTGGCCAACTTCAATAGGCTTCACAAAAGGATCCATTTTTAAATCACTACAAATGTATTTATTATAAATAGCAGCATAAAATTTAAGAGTGTGCCATGCAGCTTTTCTTCCTCATCTGTTTGGGATGCTGACGTCCTGAGCCCAGCATGTTAATTTCATTACAAGCAAAATGGAGACACAGAAGTTAAAGTGTCCAACTAGCATGACAGCTTATACTACAGGGCAGCTAATCTTACACTAAAGTTACAGCAGTTTGCATGTGCACAAGCTCCTGTATCACACAGATTGTACAGTACAGCTGCTCAGCTGTCAGCCTGGAAGCAGCCATGCAGAGCATTAGTTGGATGGTGAAAAAAAGGACAGAAGCAGAGGCGAAAGAGAATGAAAGAGAAACAGAGGATGAGCCATACTGACTGTAAATTCACTCCTCCAGTTTTTGTTTTGCATTGAAGCAGAAAAATCCAGACACAGTCATAAAGCAAAGCACAGACAAAAAGAAGAAAAATAAAAACAAAGTGGGGGAAATACTTTGTGGCTTCTGGAGGAGGATCTCACAGCTTTTAGTCTCTCTCAGCCGTCCTGAACCTGTGTTATAACCTTTGGGCTGGTAACAGAACTGCTATAGTATATGCACTTGTCCAGGATTTGTGAATGCAGGTACACTGCTTTGAAATGTTTAATATCCCTGATAGGATTAGCATGTCTTGTATGAAACAATGTAAGGCAGCATGAGCCACTTGGTAGGCACTGTGCAGAAAAGGCTTTAAGTGTGACAGTTACACCTTTCCCAATTATGAACAGAAAACCATGAAAGTCTCAATCAAAATGAAAAGACAACAGTAGTCAGTGATCGCTTGGTTTGGTTGTTATTATGTAACATTGTTGCAGACAAACACATCCGCATATCCATTTTTATTTTCGCTAAAGGAACAAAATGTTCTGGAGATGCATCCTTTTCTAAAGCACCCAACTCTCCTCTGTGCTGAGGCTTCTGACGGTGCCATTGGCAAAGGCAGAGGCTTATTATGGGCTGTTTCAAACCACAAATGCATCAGCACTAGCTACTCCCCTGAGGAAACTTCAACTCACTGAGATGTGCCCCCGAGAGCCCCACAGCTCCCACTGGTTTGTTCATCCTCACACATGGCTGACACAGCTCCAGCTGCAAACTCAGCCACTATCTCAGTGTCAGTCGACAGATGTCCAGCTGCTGACGTTTTAGTGTGCAAATGACAGCCTTTGAGCTGATTGAGCACAGCCAAGTTTGTGCCATTTCGGCAAAAACCAAAATGCTACTGTACTGCTGGTACATTTCTGACTGGATGTTGAAGTATACTATGCACCTGCACCTTCAAAAAAAAAGAAAAAAGCATGGCATTTGTTTTCATATATTCTGTTTAGTTTTCTGCCAAAAACAATGCTGATGAGGTAAGAGGGGGAACTATAAGGTGTAAATATCCTGCCATCAGTCAAAAATTAAGGACTGATGAGAACGCAATTGATCGACAAACACATTATATATTTAAGTCCTTGAGTAAATTAAGAATTGCCATGAGGGACACTAGACACAGACAAATAAAAGAACAAAGGGCTTTCATGAAGACAGGTTTGTACATACAAAGAGCATGTGCTTTAACAAGTGACTCACTTCCTGCTTTTAAGCATTATGCCCCATCAGCTGATGCCATGTGAACTGACAGCATGCTCGTCGTGCCTTGTGCTGGCAATGCATTACATGCAGTTGTTGTCTTATGCAATAGCTCCATGCATCTCACAGTTCCTGTCTACAGCAGAGGCATATTCAGAGCAGTGCTGGCAGTTGTCTTTGAGCTTGAGCCTCTGACAGCAAAGTGTGCTGGGTCTGCAGACTGAGAGAGCACGCAAAGTGGAGGAATGTGGCGTCACTGCCTTACCCCCTTGGTGACGCATTCTCTTTTTCATCAGCATTGGCGTCACTTGATCAGGGGGCAATGCATTTAGAACATCTAGTAACAGGGATTGGCAATCCTGTTAAAAATTAATTCACTCCACAAATGCCCTCCAAGAATGCATGGCTCATCTCAACGAAAGATAAAGCCAGTTGATGCTTATTACCTGCTTTGTCCATGAAATGTTGTATATTCGGTGCACTGCAGAATATATAAGAAAGTGATTCTGAATCCCAAAAAATAATCCATGCACAAAGATCACACCTTGTGGATGCGAATGTTACGGACAATAGTGATACCAGCTCAATTGATTTTTCACGCATCTCGACTCCAACACATGCATTTTTTATGATTTAGAAAACCAAAAATAGTCTATTATTAAAAAGCAACAACTCTTTTTGTGCACACGCTAAATACATAAGTACTGAATAATGTGGCTGCTCAGCATTTCTGGTGCAAAGTGACTACTGATTTATGTCCCTCAAAACAACTCGTGTCAGTGTGAACATGATGTAGAGTAAATGTTTTGCATAAAATACCTTCTGAAAATGCCTGAATTCTTCTTCTTTAAGCTTTCCTTGCAAGAATAGTATATATACAGGAGCCAAAACCAATGCATGCTTGTTCCACTGTACTCAACTGAACAAATTACACTTTGTGTATGATGGTGTATTCAGCTCAAGACAACCTCTGCATCCCTTTAGGGCAGGAAAGTCTTTGGTGAAACCCAGGACATCATCATCCTTTTGGCATTCCACTGCTGCAGGGACAGCATCGGAATTCCAGAGTGAGGTGGGCGGCTGCCAAATACGATGAAATGACATTTACAACACAACATGCTTGTCCAACTCCAGCTCCTCATTAAAGGAGTATTGAACAGACATTGTGATCCTCAGTTTGTTTGACAGACACAAAAGTCACAAGCATTAGTGTCAGTCAGCAGTACATCTTCTCAGTCTCCAGACAACAATAACCACAATTTGCACAACACTTTCACTTTCCTGCTGTCAGCTCCTCACCCAGGTCATGTGACAGTCTTTGGTTAAAGATTTTACTTGGATTAGAGCTGAGAGGGAATGAGGATGAAAGAAATAAGCGACCATCTCTGAACACAACTGCTTAATATGCAACAACAAAAACCAGAAATGCAATTCAAAGTTAAGCATAAAATTACAAAATTGTAATTATGAAAGAAACTTTAAAATCTGAGGAGTGTCCATATTTACTAATACAGGCTGAACAGAAACAAGGCAGAGATTAAATCTACTAAATGGCAGTGCCAGATTGCCTGTGAAAGACTCAGTGGAGACCCATGAAGGTCTCATATTCATTAAGATGACAGATACCCACGTATGGTATTAAATCCTGACATGACAGCGTAATACAGCTCACCGTTATGCATCAGTTAGTAAGTACATGTGTGAAGTTCCAGTACATGGTTACACTCAAAGGGTTGTAAGGAAATCAGAGGGTCTACAGTGATGCAGCAAAGACACGCTTTAAGAGGGAAAACAAACCTGAAGGTCCCTCTGCAGAGAAATAAGGCAGCGAAATGCTTATTCAGCTGATGTGTTTATGTGCTAGACAGCAGAAGAGCACATGTAAAAAAAATGTGGAGCGCAACAACAACAATAATACTATTATTTAGCTTCAAAAACACATAAGAGGATTTTGTCTCTCTTTCATTACAGGAGAATTCACACATAATTTACTGAAGCAGAAATGCAAGCTTTCCACACAGACCGTAGGACTCATCGCCATCCCAAAAATAACAGCTTAGACCCAGCCGCATTTTACACACACACACACACACACACACACACACACACACACACACACACACACACACACACGCACACGCACACACGAACACACTGACACCCTCAAATATACAGCAGAAGCTGTGAGGAACTCATGTGCCCAGTACGAGCTGTCACAGCATCATCCAGAAATGAGTCATGTTTCCCAGCCACCAGAGGCTCTAAAACCATTATTCACATGACTCTGTTGTGCTTTCTGTTATAATGGCAGACTCAAAATACCAAACAACACATAGGTTTTATCAATTTACATGGAGACACATGGTATTAACTCATCTTGCTGAAAACTGAGAATGTCATTCAAACAAACGTATGGTCCACCTCGCCGCCCCTCCCCAGGAGAGACGTTGTTTACGATGAAGGCTCAGGAAGGGAACACAAGAGGACGAAGCAAGGTCCGGATGCCATAGGTGACTCAGCATGGACACCAGAGAGGTAGACACCCTGTATTCCACCGCCACCCACTCAACTGCTGTCTCTATGAATGGGAGCTGCATCAGTGCCGCCCAGGCAGGCGAGCCCGCCTGTCTGGCTGTCCTGTCTGCATTCGCACAAAACATGTTACTCACATGTCGTAGAGCCGGTAACCCATGGCGGAGCCCGGTCTGCTTGAATGGGACCCGGGGTCTCTTGTTCTCCTGGGGTCTGTGCTGCTCACCACGGCGCGCCAAACACTTGGTTTGTCCATCCTGTATGCTGGTCAACGGGACTCGACAGTGGGACAGCGTGCGCACACGGGCTCACTCACATTCACACTCCCTCTCCCTCCCAGTCACAAACACGAGCTGCCAGAGGGCAGTGCGTGTGATGTAACAAGGAGCATCCAAGAGGCTGGCAGCTGGTGGGGGGCTAAGGGGGGTGGGGCTGATGGTGGAAGAGGAGGTGTGGGGTGGGGTCTTGTAGAGCTCTAAAGGAGATGTCTCGTGATAAGCCTCTCTTCCTCTTTTTCTTCTTCTTCTTCTTCTTCTCTGTGATTACTAATTCTTTACTGATATCAATGCCAGGGGTGACTTCCACATTTAAAGGAAAGCAAGAAGGCACTACCTCCTGGAGAGCTACTGGGATTTTATTGGCTCTCATAAACAGAGAGGAGCCTCTGCGTACACCTCTCTCCACCCTCTTATCTGCTCTCAGTAGTACAGTCCTCAGCAGGGCTGTATGATTGGCTCCTTGGTCTCCATAGAAACAGGAGGATGTGTCAGAGGTAGGGCTCATTATCATGCCTTCTCTCTCTCTCCCCTCCCTCCCATTTTGTTTTCACTCCCTCTCTCTTTTACCATTTCTCTTCTTCTCACATACCCAACCCCTGTTCCCTCCCTCGGCATCTTTCTCTCCACTGGAATCAATGCACTTTTCTCTGTAGTGTCTTTCAAAACACACAGTCTAATGAGGAGTGGCGCAAGCAGGTAAAGATGCAGCATGGCTCTAGTTAATTATGCCTGCATAAAAAAATATTTTAAAAACTATGAAAGAACTAAGGAGATCAGTTCATGGATATATGGCAAATAATCGTCTAGAAATAAAGGTAAATAAGTTACAAATCATATTACTGCAGTTCATAACTTTGCAATCTCTGACACACCAAGTTGGGTATTAGAAACAACATGGCTTGCACAGATATTGCATCATGTGCAAGTAATTCCAAAACCAGACAGGAAGTGTGAACTAACAAGCAGAAATACAGTTATATTATGGAGAAAACTGAAGTTTTGGTTGCAAAAATGCATCAAAACAACCACAAGATGCACATGATGTACAGTGTGTCTTATTATAGCTACAATGTACCATGCCCTTAGGAAATAGATGTTAGTGTTGTTGACTTGACACCCTCAACAGCATCCAAAGCGAGACTGTAGGCAGGGAGGATAATGTGTATGAAGAACAACTCTCATAGGGACTTTACAAGGCGCCACACACACACACACACACACACACACACACACACACACACACGGTAGAATATAGACAGAAACCCAAGGCTTGTGGTTCAAAGTCCAAGAAGAATGTGTTTCATCATCAAAGTTAACCTCACTTCAATCCAGTGTCAAATTAGTGCAACCACTATGTTTGTTAATGAGCATGTGCAGTGGTTAAAGATGTACAGCACGTCCATTATCTAAATTGCAGTCACACACGCTGTGTATGCTGTAATTATTAAGAAAAGTGCAGATTTCTCAATTTCTGGCATAATGTCTTGAATTTGTGATTTATGAGTATATGCATGGAAATCAAGTAATGTTAATCACAGTCAGTTAACACAGTCACAGTCATTGATCAGTTCATACCTCTATACGGAAAACAAGACTCCCAAACAACGAATGACAAGAGTGTCAAATGTTCCTGGGTCATGGCTTGCAATGTGAGATTTAAAATTTAAGATTTAAATTTACATGTACCAAAGGAGACAAGCCTTAGTATAATGCAGGGGTGGGCAACTCCAGGCCTCGAGGGCCGGTGTCCCTGCAGGTTTTAGATGTGTCCTTGAACCAACACAGCTGATTTAAATGGCTAAATTAGCTCCTGCAGTTCTCCAGATGCCTGGTAACGAACTAATCATGTGATTCAGGTGTGTTGACCCAAGGTGAGATCTAAAACCTGCAGGACACCGGCCCTCAGGGCCTGGAATTGCCCACCCCTGGTATAATGGCTATACCACAGTTTTGCTGTATACATCTTGTCACTTCCCAACATTGACAGCGATGGCAACCAGTTGAGTGTATAAGTAATAAGAGCATTCATTTTAATAACCTCAGCACATGCTTCCGGTTCTCATCCAGGGCTCTGATGTTAGCATTGATATTAGTTCTACTTAACATTTTGCTAAATGTATTGAATATTGTACCATCTAACTCACACACTAGTCGTTTTTATTGTTGCACTTTTGAACACATCTGATGTTAAATTCAACATTGGATTGATTGTGTATTTTTTCTTAGATTGAGGGGATGTTGCTCATCTACCTGACAAAGACTGGCTGGAAGATTCCAGGTGCTCAACTGTTTGGGGCCTTTTTTTGTTGTATTTTTAAAATGTACAACTTTATTTCCATTTCTAACTCTAAATACAGGGCTGTAATGTAAAATGTGCATTTATTAATTTTTTAACCAAACTGGCATATAAACATAGTCAGTGTAGGTGTTTGTGGGCATGGATGACAAAAAGATACTTGGTGGTTGGAGGTTGATGGGAACGATGGTAAGTTCCATTCTGTTAAACGGCAAACCAAGAGCAGAGATTTAGTAGTCAGGGCACATACAGACCGAGGAGCACAGTGGCGAGAAAGATGTTCTTTAAACCTGACAAATAACATTAAATTCATGGTTACCATATTCAGCACAAAGGAGAGGTTTTCAGGCCTTCACAACGAGACTGAATTACAAGTGCTGAGGTTGATATTTCAGTTGCAATCTTATTTTATTGCCAGGTGTACCTTTGCACACATTAAGATATGCTTCTGTGCGACCTTTATGTACGATGTTGAATTTCCAGCCGTAGACGGTACGCGGGATATTATGCAGAGGGCATGCACACAAAACCAGACGCAAAGAACACCAATATCTTGTCTGTTTACGTATTTTATATGAACACACAGGCTTTTATACAGGTCTGTCTTCTTAAAGGGGGGCGCCAGACACATTCGGTAAATGTTACGAAGGCAAGTGAAGATGGAAATAGAGATGGTCACAGGACTGTCTTAGTGGATCATAAACAGCAAAGGAAAAAAAACAAATCAAAAGGAGCTGACTGAGTGTGCCTCATGTTCTTGCATGAAAGCTGAAAATAATTTAATTGACGGAAAATTAATCAGCACCGTTTATGCACAGACCTAAAAATCATTAGAGCCACATTCTTAACAGCACATATTGATTGATTTTTTTTTAAACTGTACCGACAATTTGAAGATTAAACCTCTTGTACTAATTGTGATTGACTTTTTTCCCTCCTGTTGTTTAATAGTTCAACAGTTTAGACAAATAATCACAATCACCACTGTGTACACTTCATCACTGATAATAATCATTAAGCTTCATCTTACACTAAAAATGTCTACTGCTGTACAATACTGCCATTGTCCAAAAACTGTTTCTCAGCTCAACTTTAAAGTTGATGTACAAACATAACAGAGACTGACAGATAACAAGTCCTCTCCATAAAGCAAGTTCTGCTTGGTTTAATGTCTAAAAAAAATAAACTATGTATAAAACAATGCATCAACACATTTCCAGTGAAGTGCAATCTATTTTCTTCTCTTCTTCGGGTGACTAGGTGCCTCCTATTTCATCAAAACTGCACACTCAAAATGCAGTGCTACGCATGTGTCTGCACAATCTGTAAAAAGCACTGGTGGAACCGACTGTGCCAGCAGGAAGCCATATTTTGTCCTAAAATGAGCCGTCTCCTCTCATGAGATTTCAGCCCACTTCAAATCAAGACAAGCTGAGTGATGAAGAGCAAGAAGAGAGCAAAAGAGAAGACATTAAGCACAGCACTTACAGTGACAGACCACACGGTGGCAGTGCACTACATCTTCTGCAATAAGATGTGACAGGATGTGATCAATAAGCTTACTGATGCTGTCACTCATGGGGGTTTAGTGTTGCACCAGATGCTACAGTGTTGCTTAATTTGGATACATTAATCAAATGCATGTGGTTTTTAAGCAATCTCCCTTTAAGAAAGAAGGCTAACAATGTATCAAAGCAAACCCATGAACAAAGATTATGTACCGTTTATGTACTTTCCAACAAAAAGGTATCATTAAAGTGAAAAACATCACAAAACTTGACGCTTCAGTCATTTCAGTTTTGTTTTCAGCTTTCAGTAATAATACTTACAAAAAAAATACACCCAGCGCTTTTTTGTTCCATAAAAACATTTTCCTAATCACAACAACTACAGTCTCAAAAGCTAGGAAAACTGACCAATCCCCTTTAGATGGGGACCTCTGCACAATGCTCTGGGGAAAAGAGGTGAGAGGGTTAGTTTGCCTGTGTTTTTCCATGCAACAATACAGCACATCCTCTCTGTAGTTCGCTGGCAGAGGGCACAGTGCTGTGCAAAGGCTCCTTCTGTCACTGACTTGGCCTCAAGCCTAAGAACATCAGAAGCAAAAGACAGACAAGCTTTTCATTGCAGGCCAAACAAAGAGCTGTCTCTCTGCCTCTAACTATGAAGTATAGACAAAGACATTACTTGACCCCTTGGGCCTCAGCTGAGGCTCATCACAAGTTTAGACTCCTCCATAAGCCGATGTCAGTAATACTGCTACAGCACTTGGTATATATAACTGATACAGCATGCAAAGGAAGACGTAGAGAGATCATTTATGGCACAATTACCAGTGAATTAATGTAAAAATCCTACAAATTAAACTGACATATTTAAACATCATATGAAAGGGAAACTATATTGCTATACACTTTTTTTTTTTATACTGTTCTAGGTGCTCACTATAAATAAGCACAAATTTAACAACTTTGGGGCTGAATTTCTTTATGTTTTATAATCAAATTTTGGAGAGGTGACCAGACAAATGAGTTGATGCCAAAAATATAAGTCAGTTAAACATGTTTGTTTTTTTATTTATTAATGTGCAATTAAAGTTGCCAGTTCAAAAAGCATATGGCATGACCGGTCACCACCCATGAACAAACAACTGTGCCCTGCTGTTGTTCGTTCTCTCTGTGAATAGAAGTTGTAAATGAGCAAGAAGGAACCAGCGTGGCTGCGCTCTACTTTAGCCGCATCAGAAAACAAATAATGTAATATAACCAAGCAGCTGACCACTTTCTACACTGAGTTATAGACACTAGAATGGAGGAAACCTAAGCTACCACTGCTAGTAGGGCTGGGCCATATTATACCGTTCACGGTAATACCGGTATAATGTTAGGCAACGATAGGAAAATGAAATATCGCGATAGAATATGAGTAAAACGTGCATGCGCAGTGCCTTTGTTTTCATACGCACATGGCCGATTGTTGAGTGAAACAAATGAACCAGAATTGGTTTGTAAAAATGGTGCAACTTCAGTGATGTGGAACTGGTTTGGTGTTTGTCCGTCAGATACACGACAAAGCACATTTCTTTGCAGAACATGCAAGCGGCCGTCGTTATTGTCATATTTGTCGGACTAAGATGCTCTTAAATCTGGGAGTAATCTGGGTCCTAAACTCCGTATGCTTCATGTCAAACGAACACTGCAGCATCACTGAGCGTTAAAAACTGTCTAAATTCTTTCATCTTTAATAAAACGATCAGCATTGCTGCTTTACCAGGTGTAACTATGAAGTTTAACTTCCAGGCATCCATGAAAACAAAATGTATTACATTTAACGGAGTTAGAAGTTAGCAGGAAGCTAGCGGAAGTTAGCTCGCTAGTTTCGCTAGTTACCTAAGCATGATATAGCATGTTCTGACTGAGAGATTTCTGAAAAAAATCAAACGTACAGCTCTGCTATCACTTCCAACATAAATGAAGACAGGAAACTAAACAGCAGTGACGTTTGTAGGGTTACTGAAGTTGGGCTAGCTGGTATATAATGATGTGCTACGTGATCGCTAGCGACACAGCTATGTTAGCATAACATAAACAGTGAAGCTGGAGGACGAACACTAACACTTTTCCACTTATAAAAGTTAACGTGAAGGTTCTTCATGGTTAGAAACAAATGCAATCGCATGGCAGGATGCTGTAAACGGACCAAACTTCAGTCAGGAGAACAACTGAGATAATCCATCCACAATACGAGGTTAGTCATTAATATACTGCAACAACATGGGAATAGAGCAGCTGCCAGAGAATTCAACATTAATGAATCAATGGTACAGAAGTGGAGGAAGCAAGAAGAATGAGTTTAATAAAGTTTGATTTATCTGACTGCTTTGTTTCGCTTAATGTGCCTTATAATCCCGTGCACCTTATGGTCCGAAAAATACGTACTGCACACTGCAGTTTAATGTTGCAAAGCACCTCTTTTTAACTTCAGTGGATATTATACATGGTTATGCTCAGGATATGTCAGCCCATTTCTACTGGAAATGCCTTTTGGTTAAACTTTCAGCAAGCAATTTGCATTTGCACTGTTACATTTTTATAAAGCTTTAATGTACATAAAAACCAGCTTCTTGTTTAAGTGAAAATAAATGGAAGGTTGTCTTTTTGCGCTAGTAATGTTGTGGAGTTGTATTTTGTCTCGCATCAATTATATCGTCGGTTATATCGTTATCGCAAATTTTCAAATATATATCGTGATAAATATTTTTGGCCATATCGCCCTGCTCTAACTGCTAGCACTGATAAGATTAGCCAAATTGGAAATTAATGTGTGCATTTGCAGCATCATCAACCAACCAAAAAAATATTTCTTTGGCCAATGTTTAACTTCCATGCATTTAATATTTTCTTAGATTTTCTGTTATTAGTTGCCAGGAACATCCATAGTTATAAGCTTATCACACAAACGAAAGGAAAAATAAACTGTTGGACTATGTCTGTGTGTACAGACAGAACAGGTATCAGCTCGGTTAAAGTCTGTTGACTGTGAAGGCCGCAGCATATGATTTACATCATGTTCATACTCAGATGGAGCATTGTCCTCCTGGAGGAGACCATGACTTTGTAATTATTAGCACTGATCCTTTTCTCTAAGGAACAGGTAGATCCAAACCACTGCAGCGAAATAGCCTCCACAGTATAACTGAAGCGTTCATCTGAGTCTTCTTTTCATTTAAAAACGTTAATATGAAAAGTAGCATAATGCTATTACTTTTTTCTGTAAAGCTCACTTACTTTTGATAATATGTACTGCATGGTTCCATGTTTGTATACAGTATAGTACACAGTATGCAATTACTGCATTTGGTGATAAAAATCCTGTTTAATTAGAAGTTTGTCTTACTGTAAGGTCACAAATTGCGAGATCTAAATCCACTTTTCTTGCTCAAGCCTCAATTTCCACCAATTATAGCACTGCTTGACTCGCATAGTAAAAACAAGTAGGAAAGAAAACAATCCAGATACATGCAAATTTTAACTAAGGTTAAAAACAGAGCGATACAGTATGTATTATCGTCATAATTGTAATGTACAGTTTGTCATTCATCTCCTCGCTTGCAGGAAATTTCACCCCCACACAAACAGATCATTCATCCAGCAGCAGCAATACTTTAATATCTTGTTTCACATGCACAGACAAATCCCTGCTCTTGAGTGGCAGAGCTGAAAAAGCAGAAGAGAACAAATGTTTCAGTTTTATTTCCTGGATAAGCTACTCCTTGCTCCTTCACCTCATCCCTGTGAGCTCTTCCCCCAGCTCGATCCGGGCGCTGATGTGGGGCTTTGGAATTGCAAATGCCTCGTATCAAACTGAGAGATAGATCTGAAATAGGGGTGGGTTTAAAAAAATCGATTCATCGATTAAAATCGATTCTAACTGGAATAAAACGATATCGATTCATTAAATCCGGAAATCGATTTTTTTTTTATACATATGTAGTTTGCCGCGTATGAAACTTGCAAGCGGTTAACATGAGGAAGTCACGCGAGAGTTAAGTGACCTGGACGCATGAACCATCATGGCTACTCCCGGGAATGTGCCACCGAGCCTAAAGGCAGATGTCTGGCAACACTTTGGATTTAAGAACTGTGAAGACAGTGAAGAGCCGGACAAAAGCAAAGCCGTATGTAAGATGTGCAAAATGGAGGTAAAGCACTGTGGAAATACCACAAATCTCAGAAATCATTTAACGAGGCATCATCCAGATATCCCGCTAGCAAAAACGGCCGACACCAAGCAACGCTCACTCGAAAAGGCATTTGCAATGAAGTTGGCATCCACTTCTCCACGTGCCCAAAAAATAACCCAGTCTGTGGCAACTTTCATATGTAAAGATATACGTCCGTACAGCGTTGTTGAAAATGATGGCTTCCAAAACCTCATTAATACGCTAGAACCACGCTATGTTTTACCATCACGCAAACATTTGAGTGAAGTGGTAATCCCAAACATGTATGAAAAAGTGAAACACGATGTTACAGCCTCACTCAAGTCAGCAGAGAGAGTCGCTATAACCTGTGACAGCTGGACATCCAGAGCAACAGATAACTACCTGACTATCACCTCACACCATATCGACCAGGAGTGGAGACTCGTGTCTCATGTCTTACAGACAAGAACCACCGAAGCAAGCCACACAGCAGCTAATTTATCTGAAATTATGTTCAAAGCAATCGAAGAATGGGAGCTTACAAACAAAAATCCAGTCATCGTAACTGACAATGCTGCAAATATGGTGCGAGCTGTAGAAATAACGGGCTGGTTGCACATTGGTTGTTTTGCCCACACACTCAATTTAGCAGGACTGAAAGTTCCAGCTGTTGCTCAGCTGCTTGGCCGAGTGAGACGCATAGCATCCTTTTTTCATCGCAGCACTGTTGCAAGTCGCAAGCTTAAAGAGAAGCAAAAGATACTGAATCTACCTGCCCATAAGCTGGTGACTGATGGGGTGACCAGATGGAACAGCACATTGGAGATGCTGGAACGCTTCCTAGAGCAACAACCAGCAATCTCTGCAGCTCTACTCTCACCTGAAGTGAGGAGAAGTGACAGTAATCTCTGTAGTCTTACAGAGGCTGACATAACTGATGGAGAAGATATAGTGAAAGCTTTGAAGCCGCTGAAAGCAGCCACACTGGTTATGTCTGAAGAAAAGTCCCCAACCCTTTCCATCATTGCACCTCTGCATGCACAGCTGCTGGAGAAGATGATCAGTGTCTCTCATGACTCCTCACTGATTAAAGACCTCAAGACTGCTGTATACGACAACTTGAAGTCAAGGTATGTTTATGAATTGTGTGTATATGCCATGAATGAGTGTAACTGTATGGATGCATGTATTACATGAAAATTCTTATTATAGTGAAAAAATCTATATATTATAAAAATGTTAGTTAAGCCCTCTTGTCTAGTAATAGGCCTTTTGATTTTATATCTATCTATCTATCTATCTATAGATGTTTATATATAAATTATGGAAACAAAGTCGTATATTAATGTTTCTGATCTTGCATGAGTGTATGTAACCATGCACATGTATATCCAACATAATAAACTGAGTTAAATGTGCAAAATCTCTTTTCAAGATATGTGGCCCTAAAGGACAAGCTCTACATTGCATCAGCATTAGATCCTCGCTTTAAGGCCCTGCCATTCTTGTCCAAAGAGACCTGTAACAACACATTCTATCAGTTGGTGTTGGAAGCAGCAGGTTTGGAGAACGTGGACACAGCTATTGTGAGTTACAGAAACAAAAACAAAAAATTATTGGTTTTTTTGCACTACTCGAGTTAGAATATAAATAGTAATTTCTTTATTAATTAAGTTTTCATTTTTCTACAGCGACAGTCTGATGGTGACACATCTGAGGAAACTGTCCCTGACATCTCTCTTGGTGGTGTTGATGAAGTGGATTATGCCCCTCCAATTAAGAGGTCAAAGGACTCTGCATTAATTTTTCTCCTTGGGCCAGCCTACTCAACAAAAACCACAGCACCACAGAAAACACCAACTCAGAAGGCAAAGGAAGAAGTGAATCGATACAGGGACGTTGAGCCTGTTGCACTTTCTGAGGATCCTTTGATCTGGTGGAGGGACCATGAAAGGGAGTATCCTCTCTTGGCTCTACAAGCAAAGCAGTATCTTTCCATACCTGGGACCAGTGTTCCTTCTGAACGAGTGTTTTCAACTGCTGGTGACATTGTTACCGCACAAAGGAGCTGCCTGACTCCACAACATGTAGACCAGCTTCTCTTCTTGCAGAAAAACCTTACAGTCTCAAAGAAGTGAGAGGGTAGTTATAAATAAGGCTAAATTGCATTAGTTTCACAGAGGTTTTACAATACTGTTCAATATGTTTTCATTTTTTGAAGTATTTTAAAAGGCAGTTTTTCATTTTCTGATCAGTCAGTTTCTGTCAGTTCACTTGTACATGCTGTGTTATACTGTGTGTCTCCAAAACACAATAGTGGATTTCAGAAAAGCTGTGTGAGACACTAACAGCAAAACTATTTCTCTGAGGTTTTACTGATGTTTACAAAAGATGTGTTCTATTTGCACTGGATCCCTGATCCACTTGAAATGTATGTATGAAAAAATATATATACTAATGTTAATTAAAAATTACATTATTTAACTGCTTTAGTATCTGTTCTTAATTTTGAAATTTATGTAATTCATTCACAAGGCTTAGAGGGTTCTTTTGACAGTACATATACAAGGTGAATTATCATAATTTTATATATATTATGGTTCATATAATAATATTTCGGACTGATTCAAAATCGAATCGAATCGAATCGAATCGTGGATCGAATCGATTCGGGACCTTGTGAATCGGAATCGAATCGATTCTAGAAATCAGTGACGATTCCCAGCCCTAATCTGAAACACTCCCAGTCTCTTTTGCCTGATATTAATGTTGCACGGAACTAATGAAAGGATAAGCTCTTTGAGGCAGTCGCACAGTAGCACTAATCTCTCACTATATCTAATTTAACACGGAAAGTGGCAGTGGGTAATACAGTGAAAGAAAAGCACTGGTTGAGGAAAAAAGGATGCTCTGACATGTTTTTTCTTCTAGCTGGAGGTGCAGTGCTTGCACATGTATCACCTAAAGGCTCTCCAAATCATACTTGTGTCACACATGATTTTGTCTTGAAATGTAACACCTGTGCCCTGTCGCCACACATCTGGGTGACTTTTCATTACTGCTGACGGGATGCATTTATAACAGACACATCGGATTTCAGTCATGCATGAAGAATTGCAAACTCCTGCCTTTCTGAAGGGGAGCACACAAATACATTTTATTCTAATTAAACCACTTTCCTGTGCAGACACATGTTGTACTTTCAAAATTATTTTCTCATCTGCTGAAAACACAAAATTATTTTTATTTTATTTATTTTTTTAAACAAGAGCAGTATGTCATATCGCAAATCACGCCATGGCAAATTATTAAACTATTATTAGGTTTTCTGGCTGATAAATGATTCAAGATTGAAGGTTTTAAGGCTACGACTGTAAGCAGAATGTGTGCTCATTTTAATAATGTCTTAATTTTTAATTGCAGCGTGGTTATTATGACTGTCAAGGTAATAGTGCATCCAATGGCAGGTCTTACCCTTGGAAACAGACCAAATAGAAACTGCACAACAAACACAAAATGTTAGGCAATATCTTTTTAAAAAGCTACTATGCCAACAGATACTTAATAATGTAACATGTTTAGAACTGATTTTGTTTTGTAATCAATTTAACCCTTAAAATTCTTATGAAATGAAATGAAATACATGTCACATTTACCATTTCCATGAACCATTTCAAAAATGCTCAGCATCTTCCCAAATAAAAGAAACACGCTCAGTTTCCAAGGAATAGGCAGAAAATAATCAACAATGAATGAATTACTTTAAATGTTATTTCTTTCTCAAAACTCTCAAAAATTTTCAGTCAGCTATTTTATATAATTTAACTGACTGAAAACGAGTTTAATTTTAAAACAACAACAAAAAGAACAAACAAAAAGAACTTACAAGTTTTCTGGGGTCTTTTTATACAACTTTTAGCAGTCCTGTATAGATTATTGAATTGAATTTGCTGCAACATTAAAACCACTGAAAGGTGAAATGAACAACATTTGTGACCTTTAAGATGCTGTTAGCTGTTACTAACTTAGCGCCCACCTAAACACCACAGGGCACCCCCAGACGTCCTTTTCCAATTCCCCCCCCCCAGTGTCAGAGCTGTTTTAGTCACAGAGCAGTATAAGCATCTACACAGTATAAGGCAAGTTTTATTGCTGTGCGGGTGATATGTATAAATCATCTGTAATTCTTGATGGGGAACTCTACAAGAGAAGCTTTGTGTGATAATATTTAAAATAAACCTTATTTATAAGGTGTTAAGACACCTTTTCCCCCCACACATGCTATACGCCACAAGTAAAAGACAACAGTGAGAGGGTGAGACTATAGTGCTCACCACTACTCAAAGTTTTGTTAATGTCTAATATGAGCATCCACCATTTTTAAACAGAGTTAAGTCCACACGTTATGGGCAATTGTCAATAAATTAAAAAAAAGAAAAGCAAAAGAAGAAAAAGAAAAAGAAAACAAAACAAAAACCCACAATACACACTGCCAGGCAAACTACGGCCCACAACAAAAAAATCCTCTCCTGCACATCCTACAGATTCTCACTAGGGTTAAGGTCCGGATCCTGTGGTTTTCGTTCCACATTTGAAATCATATCTCATGTTCCCTGAACCACTCTTTCACAATTTGAGCCTGATGAATCATGGGAATGTCATCTTGCAATATGCCTGTGGCATGGAAAAAGAAAACTCCACTGATGGAAAAACCTGGTCATTCAGTATATTCAGGTAGTCAGCTGACCTAATTTTTTGACACATAATGTTACTGAACTGAAGAAACCCCAGATCATAATAGCGGCCCCACAGGCTTTCACGGCAGGCGCCAGGTATGATGGGCGCATCACTTTGTCTGCTGCACCCATCACTCTAGAACAGGACTCATTAGACCACGTGACCTTTTTCCTCTACTCCTGAGTCCAATCTCTATGATCACTGATGAGTGGATTACTTCAGCTCTTTAGTCCCAATACCCTAAGGTCTCTTTACATTGTATGCATGGAAATATCCTCACTTTCACTATTAAACATGGCAGTGAGTTCTACTGTGGATTTTTTGTGATTTGATTTTACCAAATATTTGAGAAAATGCCAATCATGATTATACAAGTTTTTTCCCAACCCATTTCTTCCTCGAAGGTGATGGTTCGCCACAGTCTTTCCAGATCTGCATAATTCTTTGGACAGTTTTTAATTGAACTGAAGTGTCATTGTCTACAATCTACTTTCAGATGCTCCACATGGAGTCACCACAGTAGATAGATTTGAATGTTTGATTTGACAGATTTTCTTTTCTGTCTGTCCTCCTGGGACTAAATGTACAATCTTTCACTGTTAGGTGAATGTAACCATATATATGACAGAAAATAAGAAAAATCATAAATGCTCCCCATTATGAATGAGTTAGAGTGAAAACATAGCCATAACATCACAACTGACAGCTTGCCAGGCTTTATAGCACAGCATCGCAATCTTTGAAAACTGTTTATGTGCGGCATGGCTGTCTGCATGCGAAAGTGACAGCACACATACGCAGATCAACCACACATGCGTGCATCTTGCCCAAAAGCATTAACTGCAAAACTGAGTCAAGTGAAAGGCACATGGCACAACAAAAAGCATCAAATTCTGCTCTGCTACTTAGAGTCAAAGCAACTTATTACGAA
The DNA here is from genome assembly GCF_965226115.1 of Aulonocara stuartgranti. Taxonomy (NCBI): domain Eukaryota; kingdom Metazoa; phylum Chordata; class Actinopteri; order Cichliformes; family Cichlidae; genus Aulonocara; species Aulonocara stuartgranti. The sequence continues at coordinate 24,367,279 of NC_138956.1, forward strand.
CCAAATGGCCTGCGTTTACTTCTAAATCAAAACTGTGTGTTCCCAGCTATGCAGCTTCAGAGCGCAGCGTGGAGCCTGTAATGAACTCTTAAGAGAATGTGATGACGAAACAGAAGCTGGGAACTTCAAAGAGTTTTCTCAAGAGTTCAAACACATTAAGGTAGTGGGCCTTCTATTTCACAGGCCTATTAAATCATTGCACAGATGTAATTTCCCATCTGGTGGAATCAAACCTTTTCAATATTGACGGCAGTAAAGAAAAAGAACCAAAAAAGAAAGCATTAAATAACAGTCTGAATTTTATGGAGGGCGGAAGGCACTTTAATTGCTCTTTTTTTTTCTTTCTTCCTTTTCTTTTTAAAAACCAGCACTAACTCTTGGACACAACTGCTCATTCATTTATCCGGGACTGTTTGCAGCCACATACAATAAATGTTTAGTGCATCGTTAAACTCCTTTCCAAATGACCACGGATACTGTCAAGGCCTTACAGAAGGGGAATGCTGCAATGAAATACCTGCAATAACAGTCATGATGCAGGGTTCATGAACCTACATATTGTCATTTTTCTGTGTATGTGTCGCTTTGCACTATATTCACCCCTGCAGCTAGATCACAGTCTCCCGGGCTGCCTTTCTGCCTCCAGCCATCAGCAAATAAGACATTGGCTGCATCAGCAGAAGGTTAGGGTGGGGGTCTGCGATCCCAGGAAGAAAGGCCAATTTGCAGGAATCAATGAGCTCTGCAGTGAACGTAATCACAGGTCCTGTTATGAAATAGCCATTTAACTTTATAATTATAATTAAAAACATAAAACCCCGGAATTAAATATGTACTAGTGGAGATCCAAGTTTAGGTGTTTTCTAAAAGTCAAATGCCAGATAATACAAACATCAAATTCAAATAAATGGACCAGTCCAGTAACAGCAAGTTTACAACCTACTGGAGCCTTAAGAGAGGGGTGTAAACACTTCAGAAAGAGTTACACTTCACCATCCCACTTTTACTTCTGCCCCTTAGCTATTAATCAAGTCAGATGGGTTGTTTTAATTGATGAGAGAAAAAGGGAGACACAGATACGTACCACAGAGTCAAAGGAGGTGAAAGATTACAGACCAGCAGATGATATTTATTTATTTATATTTGATTGAGTGAAAGAACAAAGAGAATATCTGGAGAAAAAAAAAAAGGGGGGGGGGAATTAAAAGAGAGGCGTGAAGTGAGGAAAGCGTGAGAGGGAAGAGAGGGAAAGCATCTTGGGTAGTTAAAAGCATTCATTCAGCCTTGGGCTGAGCTTGATGGGTGCAGAAGAAGTCTTAAATCTGGACGGGACTGAACTAGAAGGCAGCTGCAGGCAATGAATACATGCAGCACCCAAAATCAGTTAAAACATGCTTTCTGTTCATGTAATTTACAGATACTGAGGAAGAAAATGTGTTTTTTTACCCTTCATTTCATGTGGTTGTCTATATTCCTATATTATAACATATAATATGCTGCTTTTGTACCATTTTCTTTCAAGTTTCCATCACATGCCTGCAGATGAATTTGGATTCTTTTCCCTCAGTAAACCGTATAGAGCAATGATCCTTTCTCACAATAAGCTGAGATCCTGCATCCCTATTGGACTGGCTGTATGCTCCAGTTTCGCTTTCTTAGTCTGACATAAACACACTTCCTGTTTTCACCTCTCCCACTCTACGCTCAACAGTCATGGGAGAGGAGTAGAAATGAAACAGCCACTAGTCTTTACAAATGAAACCAGAGCCACAGAAGAGACAGAAGTGGGAGAAATCGTTACAGAGGCGGAGATGGCAAATGATGAGACTGAAAGCTAAATATTTGGCTGTATTTTGAGTTTCAGTATATCGCTCACTAATAATAACAACTAGTTATTTAAAGCAGCACTTAAAAATCATGTTGCGAGATGCTACACAGGAGCAATACAATAAAACCAAGACTGAACAAAATAAAAACAAACTAGAGCTCCACTGATGTTTAAGACCAATGTGGACACAGATATTTGGTGATGTAAAAATCTGATATACTGGCAAATACTTTTTTCCTTCAGTCACACAAAATAAAAAGTGAACAGTTATTTATGTGTTCTTTCTTTCTTATAATACAACAACAAGTCACAGATTACTCTATTATTCTCTGCCCGATTGTGCTCGGATCAGCTGGTTGTTTTATTTGTGTGTTGTCAACATTTTTTTTTGTTTTTTTTTACATTTCATTTATTGGCCATTTTAAATAAAGCCAACATCAATTCCAATAAGTTGTACTGAGTAATGTACTGAGGAAGTAGACTATTCAAAGCAAGTGAAAAACTCAAAGGGAAAGCATTGTCATAAAAATGTGTTTTAAGACTCAAAGAAAGACTGACTCGACTTAATTTCCTCTAGCAGGTCATTCCAGAGCTAGGAGCAAGCGATACACTCAGCGGGATGCTGTACAGGTAAAATTCACACACTGGTGATGCAAGCTACATTGTAGCCACAGCCACCCTGGGGCGCACTGACAGAGGCGAACCGGGCCCTCTGACCACCACCAGTAGGCAACGGGTGAAGTGTCTTGCTCAAGGACACAACGACAGAGACTGTCCAAGCCGAGGCTCGAACCGGCAACCTTCCAATTACAAGGCGAACTCCCAACTTTTGAGCCACGATCGCTCCGATAAACCAAATGTCATTTTTTTTACCATGGTTGCTGGGAAACTTTAACCTAATCTCTTTATAGTTTCAGTTCTTAGGTTATTAAAGCCTGTTATCAAGTGTAAGTACAGTACTTTCACTTCTATATGTAGAAGTAAAAACATTTTGTAGATAACAAAACAGTATAATTTATAATTAAGATGGAAGTCATCCATTTTCTTTTTGTGAATTCACCCCTTTAAAATAACTTTCCTTTTTTTTTTTTTTTTTTTTTTTTTTTTAAATGTAGTTATGTTTCCTCTTCTCTCTGTTCCACTTTGGTCTACAGACTCTGATTTGTCGCTAGCTCCTGATTTACTGCACTTTAAAGCAAGTCAAGAATGGAAAAAGAATTATATATCTTGAGGAAAATGATGTGTGCGTCCTGATAGAAGTCAGGCAATCCATCTTCTTTGTTGTGGTTCACATATGCTATTACATTGCAGGCCATCATCACACCAGTAACATTTCAGTGTTTCAGCTGGGTGATTTACGTGTGAATGCTTGGAGCTTATGCTGACACATTTTCCTGTCCAAGGTGCTAAAGACCACCACCAAGAGTAGCAAAATGTTCACAGTTTTTCTTACTGGTTTAAGCGGGCAGAATCCCATCACCAAAATGCTGGTTCCTCTCGACTGGCTACCAGTACGTTTCAGATATCATTTTAAAATTTTCACTTTTAAAGCAAGTTTGAGTCTGGCCCCTTAGATACACAGGAACAATGTTGACCCTGTATGAGCGAATTCAACCTCTAGATGGGGTCCTCCTGGCAGTTCCAAATATCAAGGCTTAAATCTAAAGGCGACTTTGCTTTTGCCATCAGGGACCCTCAGCTTTGGAACTACCTGCCTCAGGAGCTCACACGATGTCCTTCCAATAACTTAGAAACTCAATTAACTGATCTCAGCTAAACATATTTGTTTTTCAGTTATTAAATACAAAACTGAATGCAGAATGACGCACAAACAAGAAGCAACTGAAGGCAGCTGCAGTAAAGGGCCAGGAAAGCTGGGGGAAAAACAGGATTTGATGATGTCCATGGATTCTAGATTTCAGGACTCATCTGTGGCAAAGGACTTAGATCCTTATATTCATCTTAGTATGTTTAATTACTTTTGAGGGGCTATGCATAAAAATGTTTTTAATTCCTAAAGAATTAATGCGATAACTTTACTATACCCCTTGGATTAAAGCTAAAAGTCTGCACTTCATTGTACACTACCACCATAGATTTTAAATCAAGTAGTCAAGATTGAACAACATTTGTGTCATTTTTCCAAAATGTATGGGGCAGACTGTAAGTGATATCTCTTACTGCCTGTGATTCTCTGTAGTTTCTGGATGTTTTGACAGTTTCTGAATGAGAAAAATCGACAATATTTCCATTCTGTTGTCTACATTAAAGAAAACAAATCATGCACTGACAAAACCTGCTGGGACCAGTTTTTTGTGCTCCAAACATTTGAAGGAGATTACTTTTCCACACTGGTGGTATGAAAGTGAACTTTTTCTAGGCTTATTGTTGTTGCACTGGTCTGGTCTGATCTGTACAGTCTCATAATATCACCAGATTTAGTGAAAAAAAAAAAAACATAATAATCAGATGTCCATTATTGACTCAAACAGACATGTTTATGCATGAAAAAGTGTTTTTCACATCTAAGCTAATGGATTGCCTTGCTCTAATGGTGATGAAATGGTATTTGATCATGTAAATGCTTTGATGTAGAAGAGAACAGAGAAAGAACAAGTACATAGTAAATAAAGCAGAGCAAACAAGTAAAGAGAAGTAAAGAAAAGTATACAGCAGAAGCAACAATTAAAGTCAGTGCCTGGAGTGTGTTTATGCTGTTGCAGTATAGCAGACACTCTACATGCTCTGAATGTAATTGGCCGCCCCCAGAGACTGCCCTAACTCTGGAGGATGAGGAGCAAGCTGAGCTCTGTGAATGACACAGCTTTGACACCAAACTTGTTCCATTAATCCCTAATAAGTCTTTTAACTTAGTTTCCAAAGTCTAGAATTACTAAAACAATATGAAATAATCTGCAGGGCATAGCACAGCAGGCCACAAATGCCATAGTAATTAATATTTCACCTTCTCCATTTTGTTAGTGCCACAAAAACATACGGTACTTCCAAAAAAAAAAAAAAAAGAGTCACCCAGTCGATGAGAGCCTCAAACACCCAGCGTCCCTCGAGAAGGAAGGATAACCCAACATTTCTTTTCAGACATGATGTGAAAAAAAAAAAATTGTTTTCTAGTCACTGTGGTGTACAGTGCAACATCCTGGGTTCAAATCTGGCACAGGACCTTTGAAACACCATATGCAGCGAGTTTCCTCTCTTTCTAAAGGAAATAATACCCTCCAAAACAAGTCAAGCATGACAAAAGACAGCTGTGACCAAGGCCTTTATAACAAATGTTTGCTTACATTTTGGGCCATGCAGTGATCTGATTTGCAAACTTCCAGTCCACCCTGTCACTTACCATTTCCTGTGAGTGTGCAAGCACCGGTGCAAGTGTGTAAATGAGTGTGAGTGTGTGTGTGTGTGTACTATGTTTATATATCTTTGTGGGGACCAAAACACTTGTGGGGACCAACAGCACTTATGGGGACATTTTTTGAGACTCAAAATGTGGTTTTGGTGTTAGGGTTACAACCAGGTTATGGTTAGGTTTAGGCTAAGGGTTAGGGTTAGTCATTCAGTTTTTATGGTTAGGCTTAGGTGTAGTGGCTAGCGTAAGCACTATGTCAATTAGATGTCCCCACAAAGATATGCAAACATGACTGTGTGTGTGTCTGTGTGTGTGTGAGACACAACTCTATCATGTTGACCAAACTGATCCATTTTTCTGCTTTTGCTGTTGGTAATTGTGAGCTCTCTAACTAAAAGGAAAGATCAATAATAATTAACTTGCGCACATTAATAATTACATCTGGGACGCAGCATTAAAGCAAGACCATTTGAAATCAATCAGCAAAGCCAAAACGATCAGGAAGGGGGCTCGTTCTCTTTTACCATCATTTAATAATTATCCCATTCTAACTGTGAGATAAGTAAACGCTGACGGACGCAAGCAGTGCTGCTGAGCTGAAGAGGAAAATATTAAACCTCAAAGCACAGCCATCATCTTGTTTGCAGTCATGATCCATTTAACCCATTAACTTTACGCCTGAAAATTACTTACTGTATAACAATCATATTGAGACAAATAGATGGAGCATGAGTGAATGAGATATTAATCAGCAAGAAATAGCAAAGCCTCCTTTCTGCAGTGTTACAGAAGTCTAAAAACAACCCACAGATGTTACTACTCATCAGAAACCTCTGAACACTGCTCTTTAAAAATAGAGCATGTTCCCACTATGCAGTAGGATTTATTTTTGGGTTGCACGCGAGCTAAAATTGGGCTGTGGATTAGGGCACGTTGCTTTTTGATGATGAAGCATACAGCACAGGGAGGTGTCTCTTATGAAACTCATGCCTTTTAAAGACCACCCCCAAGTCTGTCCCGTCGATGCGACTTTGTGCTCTGCTCCCTCCTCATTGTTGAGAGATTGTCAAGGTCCAAGCTCAGCACGGCTAATGGGTACGCAGCAATGAAGGGTCATATTTCGTGAAGGCTATACTTAATGATTTCCTCCTACAGTGCATTTGGTTAGAAGACTTTAATGTGCAGATCAGAAAAAAAAGGCACTGCAGCAATCAAACTGCTGTGTCATAAAAAGCTGATGAGAGCAGCTGCAAAGCCTCGAACATTAGGACGCGGCAAAGTTTGCAGCTGTCAAGCTGTCACGGCCAATACTTCCGACATAGAGAGGCTAATTAGCAGGGCGATCAATATCACCAGTGAAGAGTTTTAGACATTAACAAGAGGAAGACAAGGAAAATATTGTTTTGCTGCAGTGCTTATGAGACAAACTGAATGTGAAGTAACTGTTAAAATTAACATCTCACTGTACCCAAAGGAAGCAGACTTCCACTTGCGGCAGGGGGTGACTCTTCTGCAACCTTCAGAAACCAACCTCCCGGGATTCTCTGTGACTTCAACTGGTAGAGATGTATGTCTCCTACAAAAGGACACACTGTGTTACAAAAAACAAACAAGAAAAAACAGAAATGTGGTACCTGCAAGGACAGATATGACAGAAACATTTTTAAAATGAAATGATGGCTGTGTGAGTCTGTTTGTGTGTGCGTGCGTGCGTGCGTGCGTGCGTGCATGTACACGCCCATGTTTAGACTCTTTGTGAGGACAGAAAATTGGCATGACACTATACTTGTGGGGACCAACAGTCACTTATGGGGACAAAATCCCCGTCCCCACGAGTTTGAAGACATTTTGGAGGCTCAAAATGTCATCTTAGTATCAGGGTTACAATTAGATTATGCTTAGGTTTAGGCATTCATTTTGATGGTTAGGGTTAAGGTATGAGGCCAGGGAAAGCATTATGTCAATTAGATGTCCTCAATAAGATATATAAATGTTTGAACTCTTCATGTACAAGAAATACATCCAGGTATGCATAACTTCATGCTCTTTTTTTTTTTTTTTTTTTAATATTACTCCAAACCTGTTTCTCATTTGATTTTGTGAACAGTGGTGCAAAGTAAGTGCTGCACACTGATAACATAACAAAATGGTGTCTGTACTGCCAGATAATTACATTTCTCTGAAACAAATATGGGTAAAATGCCAGTAGGTAACAGTAAAATGTAATGCGTGTGAAAACTTGGGGTGAAAAAAAGACCTCAATCTGACTGCGTCAAAGAAAATAAATGCAATCCCTTAGCCTCCTAAAACAAACCTATGGTATCAATTTCAAAATAGTATGTTCTCAAGTTATCGCATCGCATTCACAAGATTTTCAGAAAACTTGACCTCTGACCTTGAAGTCGAGATCACTGAGATCTTTAGTAAATACACCAACGGTACCAATTTGTAACTCCTATGTCGCCTCATTCTCAAGTTATCCTATTTACATAATTGGGAGTTCACATAAGTTAAGCTCCTTTGTTGAGTATATGCAACTTCACGGCTTGTGCTTTGTCTGTAAAGTTATAATAGTTTTTTCCTCTACTACTGATTATTCAGGCATTTCTCATCTTCTTCCACAGGAGATCACTTCCACAGAGATATTTCTCTCTCATCTGTTAAGGTTTTCACTGAGCCAGCCCCCCATTGGATTGCATGTCTATCATGGGCAAAGCACATTTCTCAAGCTGTGGGTTATAGTCAACCCACCCATCTCTGCCAGAGAATGAAGTCGTCATCGAAAACATACAGCCGCATCTTACTTCAGAAGAAAAACGCTATTATTGTTCATTGTTTAACTCAGTGTCGAGATGAAAAATCTTGCACCGAGGCCCTGAGACATAGCAGTGGCTAATTGTGTCATGGCTGCTGCCATTTGCTGCTGTTTCGGCACAATGAATTATTAATTTCAAAAATGCTAATGTCTCTGCTCTGGCTCAGTTGAGAGTTATGAACCTTGGATTAGTCTGAAATTTTCTTCCCGTCCTCCTTTAGTTTTTCAGAAAGTCCCACAGAGTCAAGGCTCAGACTTTGCTTCAGACCATAAATAAATGTCAGGTCTTTCCCATGAGAGTGACACGTCATGTGACTTTAATTTGCATCTTCGGATTCTGTCACCACACACTGCACACTCCCGTGTCTGTAGGGGATTGTTTCAGGACAATTCCTTGTTAAGATCTGAAATGCAGTTTTCTTAATCGGGAAGGACTCGTGCAAACAGCAGGCTCTGTGTCCTACCCATCAAAATTGGCAACACGAGATAGGTTTGTGTGATCCCTGAGGAGTACACCGGCCAAGGGTTCAAGACTGCACTGGAGCAGTTCTGCGACACAGGCCTGTCACGTCTCGTGCTTGTAGACAAGTATCAGTTCAGCTGCCTGACAGTGCACTGGAGGACAGCCCGGCTCTTTGTAGGATAGATTTGTGAGTGAATTAAGTACAGTTCACCCCACGCATTGTGCGGATCTAGAGAGATGCCCTCTCTTCAGAGAGAAATCTGCAGTTCCAAGCCTATTTTAGGAAACGCCTCATGAGCAATAGAAGTTGCAAGAGTGCAGTCTCTTTGCTCCTCTTTAATGTTGTATGTTAATTCTTATAGTATATCACTGAACGTCATAAATCTTCCCACAATCCTGTTACAATAACAAATTACTCTGACTTAATGTTTGAATTAATTGGAAGGGCTTTGCCTATGGTATTATTTTGAGATGCACTCTAAAAAGGGGTTCTGACGCCCCCCAAACAACAGCCCAGCAAAGCTTTATTCTCTTCATTGTCATTCCTACAATAATGACTGAGCTGTATAATCCCCTCCTCTCTGTTTCCCCAACTCTCTGCGGAGGACTACGGGGAAATCAAAGCTGCAGCCCTCGCTAAGGCTTTCCAGAATACCTCCAGTCACCCACTATTACTGCAGCTTGCTGACAAGCTGGCCTTCATGTGCGTGAAGCCAAACATGTTCAATACAAAAAAAACAAAACAAAAAAAAAAAGACAGAATGTGGAGTGCTCAAAAGGGCCACGGTCATGGATACAGCATATGAAACAATATGAAATTGGAACTTGCTCTTTGTTCTCAGACACTCCCAGACAACTATAACAACTGCCATCCATCACAAAACACAATCTCACCGAGCCCAAGTAAACAGGTATAAATAAGACAAGAGCATTTTCATCCTGCATTCCCAATGCAGTTGGCGTGATTAAGTGCCCGACTACTCCTCAGCTCTAGGCTTTGGCCATGTGCTCGTCGGGCTTATGAATGAGTGCTGTACAAAATGTGGAGTGGGAGAACACCTTATCATTAAACATTCACTGAAGAACAATCCAATAAAAGCAGGTCACTGAGGCTGATGAGCGCCTGCCTTCCTATCTGAGCCCGGGTGTAATCACATCTGAATGAAACCATCCATTCTGATTACACAACAGCAGACCAATTAAACACCGCCATGTTGCTACTCCTCTCTCATTAGCCATGGAGTGTGTATAAGAATAATCCCCCATCGCCGACTGGGCCAATCTCTCCCCACACGCTCACTCAAACTTCTATCAAACCAGTGCAAAGCAATCTTCCGGGAGCATGGCTTATTTATTTATAGCGCCTGAACCAAGTTCGGTGGCTTTTCCATTATAAATGATAATGAAACCTACCAAGCCATGTAACACACAAAATTTAAAACAACCCGACTCACTTGTGTCATGGTGTGGCATATTAACAGGGTGAGAGATGTAAGTGACTGTAAGTCTGCTGTGTGTTGTCAGCAGAGTGCTGTTTTGGCAGTTGTAGCGATTTTTACAGTAAACAGCTTTAAGCTGCGATACAAAAGGAAACTCAAGGCCAAGATGAATCGAGTGAGTGACGGAGAAATTTATGGTAGCTGTCACAGCAATTTGAATCTGGCTGCTGGTTGGTTGCTAAGAATATTTGCACTGAGATAGTATATCCATATCATGGGAACAACATTAGAAGCAGTAGCATGAAAAAAGTTTTTTATAAGACACAGAAGATGTGCATAGTGAAACTTAGTATGGAATCGCAAATAGGCTTAAAAAAGATTTTATTTATACATTTTATATACAAAGATTTTATTGTTTCAAATGTAATTTAAAATTTTTATGTTTAATGTTAAAAATCATCATTTAAAATCCGTTCTGTAGATCTTATATTTAGAATTTCTCATTTTATATCTCAATTGCACCACTGCTATGAGCATCTTGATTGCCTTTACTTGAATTTGTAAATACATCTGACCTATACAGTATTTTAGATTGTGGACAGTTTGAATACATAAATTGTGAAATAAAGCATCTAACTGAGTACCTAATTTGTATTTCCAAAACTCAAAATAATTAATCAAAAGTCAAAGAGATAACGAATTACGCTCAAACCAATAAATGTTACTTTTTTTTTCTTTTTTCTTTTAAAAATACTAGCACGCTTGTTTAACCTAACACAAAAGGTGTTTTGTGCATAAATGCTAAGACAAGGTCTTGTTAGCATGTTGCTAGGTGGCTGCCAAGCTACCTGGTGGCGTCATAACACATCATGCTTAATTTAGATTTTGTGGATATAAATTAGTTGTTATTATACTGAATTTAAAATGATACAAAACCTCATAAAAGCACCATAAGAGCATGAACAGAAAAAAATAAAATGGGCCATATTATCCCGTTGCAATGTGGTTGCTAGGCAATGCGACGATATTGTAACATAATTCCACTTTTGTTGATATAAATGAGATGATACTGCCATGAATTAAAATGATGGGATGAGTTCATGTGTGTAGGCGCATAAACGCAAAAAACTAAGTCTTATTTGGCCATTGCTAGGGGATTTCCAGGCAACCTGATGGCATCATAATATATAATTAAAGACTTAAGTTTTGTGGATATAGATTAGATGTTATTTTCCTGACATACAAATACAAGTAACCACTGGTGTTACCCCTCAGCCTCGAAGTACGTGCGCCTATAGTATAAATTTGAAAATCCCAGGTGATTTTCAGAAAAGCTGACTTTTGACCTTGAGGTCAACATTCAAACAGCGAGACTCAGTTGTTTCGAACACCTCTGAAATTTTTAATAGATGCACCTATGGTATAAAATCTAAAATCGCTGTACTCAAAAACTTGAATACACCGCCTGCCTGCCCCGCTGGGTGATTATAATACCACATCAGCCTTTTACGGCTGAGGGGTAAAAATGATATGATGCTTTCATAAGGTCCTATAGAGGAAGCGTACATGTTAAATAGAGGTATTTTTAGCGTACTGCTAAGTGGTTGCTAGGCAGCACGTTGACATCATACTACGTGATATAGATAAGAACCGTCAGGTGCCTAAGGTATAATTTTGTGTCACATTTGCTTGCTCAATTCCTGATCATGTGGGAGGAGTCTGCAGACATAGAAACACAGCTAAAAAGGCTTTTTGTGTTATATGATTGTGTGTATTCATTTTAAAATCAAATATAAGTTTCTTCGTTTTTGTATTTGTAAATTGTTCTTTTTAGATTTAGTTACCCTCTTTAACCAATTGGACTATTTTATACATATCAACCTTCCCTAAAAGCATTTCAGCACTTTGCTCTAATTATTCATTCAATTAAATCAATGCTTGAATCTTAAACTGTTTGCTGATGGATTTATTCATAGGCTTAAAAAGTATTTTATTATTCTCTCAGCACACATACCAATCCATTTCTAAAATGCAATGTAGATTTAGTCCTGCAATGTGGGGTGAGAGGTCATGAAGCTTTTCACTGATTTACACAGACTACCATAAATTTTATTGCTAAAAAGTGAGCAGCAGCAAGAATTCAGTCACAAGTATTATAAGTTAGTATCAAGTTTGTGTGCAGCTCCCAGCAAAGCTGCAAGATCCAAACTGTGCTGGCAGAGATGCTTAATGCTTGAATTTCGAACCACATTTTACACATAAGCATATTAACAGTTTTGGGACACTTAACGAACGGAAGATTCTGGGACTTGTGGCCAAATTCACAAGCAAGAATTGCAAGCAGAAGGCTGCTGCCATTTGAGACTTTTCCAACTACATCAAAACACCAATTTGGTGAGATGGGATTATTTGGCTCTCAAGCCTTGTCCTCCATTTCTACTGCTTTGCTTCTTTGCTTTTACAGGGCTGAGGTATATGAAAAAAATCAAATTATGATAACCAAAAAATCTGTTCACATCCGTTTCAGACACAGGAAGAAGACAATAACCCTGATAATGTCCAAAGAAAGTCTTGCAGCTAAAAACTCAATTCAGATGTTTTAAGTGAAATTAATATTTGGTAATAGTAAAAAAAAAAAAAAAAAAAAAAAAAAAAAAAAGAAGAAGTTCAAAATAGAAAATTAAGGATAAATGCTTTGATTTATCCAAATTCATACAGAACACATAAAAGTTTCATATAACCCATTTTCTGGGATGATTTACACACCGAGTGTGAAACAAACCTCATATACACACACACGTCTCTGCTTTGCAAGCACATACTGAAGTACACATATCCTGGGACTGTACAAAGACAAAGACTGGCACACATCTTCAGGCTGTGGCCCTCTGAATTTACTTCAGATTTGTAATGGGACATTTAGAGCAGAAGAGAAGCAGCCTGGGAGTGCAGACAGCAGAGAGTATAAGGAAAGAACAGACACAGCCTGGAAAATTGGTATCAGAAACACGGGACAGGCTCTGCCACAATTTTTCAACTTTTCTAGACTCTGTTAGGTTCTTGATACACCGCACTACAGAGGCAGGGGGAGAGACTGTTTGGATCCCATAGCGAGACATCCCTAAAGAGAGAAACTGCAGATAAGGAGTGTGTTTACCAGCAAGAGAAGCCCATCTACTCTCTGCATGCAAGCCATATTCCCTCAGCTTTGTTCACAGCAAATGATGGACTCACATTACAGTTTTAAATCAACCCACAACTTAACTCTGTCAGGAGAAACAAACCTATAAATCTCCAGCTATCGAAGTTCACACAGCCAGCAACTATCAACAGAAGAGTGTGACCTTGGACTGGACATAAAAATCTCATTACATCCTCCACACTGCAATATCAAGAAACACCAATAACAGCCCTACCTCAGTTCCTCACTTACCCTGGCTAGCCTCATGATCCTTGGTTATTCATTTTCCTCACTCAAACTGAAAGACTTATGTAGGACAGTGTCTTCACCAAAGTATTTTCTGGAGCAATAAGACGATTTCCCCAAAAGGCACAAGCTTTTCTTTAAATTAGATAAGTATCAGGCAGATGCATCAACCTAAACAGATAAAAACAATAATAACAGATTTTTAAAAGCAGGTGGACATACCTGACCATTCTGGAGGCGTCACATTCAGATCTGAAAAACAAATGAGACACACGGTTTTAATGGTTTTTGTTAAACAGGTAGAAACAGGGATGCTGCAGTGCTTCAGTAGGACAGCAAAAGACAAGTGAAGTTACATAAAATGGCTCACTAACCACCAGGCTTTGATTCAGCAACTGCATTATTGCAGTAAAGTGCAGCTATCTGACACTGACAGGTGCTACACTTTTAAACAGATCAATCTGGTCTCCTGAGAAGTGGACACAATTTATATTCTAGATACAACTTTGGTGTGACATTTACAAAATATTCCACTGAATGTGTCAAAAATGTGTCTACTGAATCCAGTATCTTGTCCTTGAAGACAAAAAAAAAAAAAAAAAAAAAAAAAAAAAAAAAACACACCAAAAAAAAAAAAAAAAACACACCAAAAAAAAAAAAAAAAAAAAAAAAAAAAAAAAAACCCCAACCTTTTTATACTTTGGTGTTTAGATAGGCGTGAAACTTTCATGATGGCCTGTGTAATAGAATAGACGACTCGTGGACAAGAAATGTGAAACTACAACTATTCTGGTTGTAACAGCCACAGTGCTGTAAAATACACAAATAAATAATCCAATTAAATACAAAATGCAGTAGTCACATGTTGATTCATTTAAGGGAATATGGATCAAAAAGGGAAAAAAGGGATGAAAAGCACACATCGTGGCTACAGTGGACACTTTCCATTGCTTGTAAGGCTCTTTATATGTTAGAACTTCTCTGTGGCTGGCTGACTGACCGAAAACAGCATAAGCAAGGGTGGCCCACATGTTAAAAAGTATGTGGTACAACCACATACTATAGTGAAAATAGTCATCTATGTCCACTGTGAGCGACCATCTTTGAACAGAGGCGGGGGTTTACGACACCAACTGCCTGCCATCTATAATCCAGTTTTGAGTTCCCTCCCCAGACGCCTTAACGCCCACTCACATCCTGGGCCATCTGACCTCAGGAAATCGCATGATAAGGTGGGGCCAGGTTTCACAATGAGCTCACCCAAAACCCTGGCTGATTGGGACCCACACCCGCTTTCACACCTTGGCTCATGTGATTAGAGGATCATCAGGGGGTCCTTTTGTCCCTCTTTGGGGGGGGATACTCCCACTGGGTTTAAATATTTGACCTTAGAACTGAAGAAGCTTCTCGGATGAGAGGTGAAACGTCTTCAAGCAACTTAAAGAAGTCCAGACGCTTTTCTTTGCAAGCTCCTTTGCCTACGATGACCTGGATGACTGAGAACCTTCAAAGACACTATAGTGAAAGCATAGTGGATCTCTCATGAGAGCCTTCCCATGAGCGGCTGGCCTACCAAAATCTCTACAAGAGCACATGAACGACTCATCCATGAGGCCACAATAGAACTGGAGCCCTCACTTGCCTAAGTTAAGTTCAGTGTTCATGATTCAACAATAAGAAAGAGACAGGACCAGAATGACATATCTGGCAGAAAACAAATAAACAAACAAAAAAAACCCCACAAAGTCTTGTCTCAGATTTCCCAAAAAAAAAAAAAAAAAAAAAAAAAAAAAAAAAACCATCTTCATGATGACTTGGAAGGTTTCATTTGAAGTAAAACTAACAGCATAAAATGAACATCATACCAACAATGGAACATGGTGGTGATGGTCTCCTGGAACCATGGATTTTCCTCTCTAGCAGAAAATCTTGGAGAATCTCCAACGAGCATGTCATGTCCAAAAGCTCAGGCTTACTTGTGTTATGACAATGTCCCAAACACACCAGCAAGTTCACATCTGATTGACCATGAAGAAAAAGAAAAAAGGTTTTGGATTGGTCTACTCAAAGTCGATGGACTAATGGACCATAAACAACCACACAAAGAAGAGTGTGGGCCGATATCCTTCCACAGTGATGTGAAAGACTTATTGCCAGTTGTTCCAAATGCTTGATTGCAGTTCTAGCTGCAAGCTTGGTCGGTCATACCTATGAACCTTTGACCCTGCCATTTCATAGGTTCTTTTAGAAATTGCCTTTAGTAAATAGCATTTTAAAAGCAAGTACAGTGCTATTCACACTACAGAAATAAAATGTAGTCTCTACTGTTAACCAAACCAAACAATGAGGGATTCATTTGTGAATAGACGGTATAGTTACTGGTACTGTACATACAAAGGCTTTTCTTAGAAGGGTTGTGCTGTTCATCCTTATTGTTGATGATTCTCTGCATAGTTCTTCATTGGTGATTGTTGTCCTCCTCATCATTCCAAGTCATTTTACTTGTTTGCTTGCCTGGGTGTTGGCCATGTACCATTCCTCTCATTTCAAATATCTATAGCTCACCTAAACATCTCCTTAAGACTGTCAGCAATTTTTCAGCAACGGCATCCAAAAATCTTAATTATTTCCATAAAGCACAGAAGAAACCTGATACCGTCTGCATTTTCATTAACGCAAATCCCATTTGGACTGTGGAAATAGGCTGAGGTAAGAATACAGCGGAGTCAATATAATGCAATGGTGGGATGAGATTCATTGACACACATTCTCCAGTCCAGATACAATTACTGGAGAAATTGATTGCTGTGTATACAATGCATCAGTGAAAAAAATGATCAGACAAAAACCATGCTTCACAAATCTTTGACTAAATGATATTTCCATCTTTTAAACAACTTCCCACTTTCTAACCCACCATCCTCAGAGGCGGCCACAGCACACAAGAAGTGGTCAGTACCCTGGACAGCTCCTCCAGCCTACAGATTGAATATGACTTCTACTACTACTACTAGTACTACTACTATTACTGTTACTACATTTGCAGAAATCCTGACTTGTGTGGTGAGGCATTCATTTTTATGGTCTTTCCTGCAAAACTGTCACCCTTGTACAGAAGACAAATGGACAGTCTGCTGCATCTTATACAGCTCCATGTATCATCAGTCATTTGTATTCATATGGAGCCTGACTTTCTGCCCCTGAGTCACTAACTTGTTGGCTATGGAAGGGCACTGGCAAAAAGGCTGCAAATGCAAGTGCTCATACAATTCTTAATTTAATATGGGAAACTGACAAGAAGCAGCTGCTCATTTACAAATCCAGCTGTTACAGAGCAACTAAAATTAGCATTCACAGAGTCATGTTTCTGATCACTTGGTGAATTTCATGTCTAAAAATCCAGTGCGTGCATCTCTATTGATCCCTTAAGGAAATATTTCCCTCTTTAACCGATGCTCACCATCCCCAGCAGTCAGTGCTCAGTGGGTTTTAGAATTGCCTGCAACAGCTGAAAAAACACATACGAGCTGTTAGAACGATTCAAAATGATCAAGTTACCTAAACAGTAAGCAGAAACTCACCATAAAGTTCTGTAACGGTTACAGTGACATGATAGAAGCACCAATTAAAGCCATTTTAAGGCTGTAAGTGACAGGTGCATCCATTTAAAGACATTCTTTTGCCTTAATTAGTCACAGCAGAGACAGGCAGAAAGAAGGTGAGAAAGAAAGCATGAAGTACACATCCTGCTGGCTAGGAATCAAACTGAGGACATGCTGCTCCTGATATTTTCAGCAATGTACAATGAACTGTAAAAACTCTGATGGCTGCTTTACTGCGATTTGCAGGACCTGCCTCTTTGACTGAGTCATTAGAACTCAACCAGGAATTGTACCAACTAGATTTGAGCCAAATTAGATTTCCGAAATGGCTACGGAAAACAGCGAGTTGAGAAAAAGCGCCTTCTGCATTGCGCTGAAACACCAGGCACTTTCAGGTGCATTCCCAAAGCCTTTTAAATAATGCATGAAATGCCAAATCCCATTGGAAGTATCATTCCACAGGAAGGCCTCCTCAAGCTGTGAGGGTGGTTTCTCCAATAGCGGCCTGCAGAGAAGTGAAATCTCAAGTGGTAGAATTAAGATTTCCACCCCACAACCAGTATTACATTTACTGCCATCTCAGTGGCTTCCACTTGCCCTTTACCTCACTGCATGTGTACGGTACATATTTAAGCCCTTTTTTTTCTCCTTTGGATCAGATACAGAGTCTGTTGCTGTGAGGACAGTCTGTTTCCTGTTGTGAGAGAGGAAATGATCAGGGAGGGCAGAGCGAGTGCAAAGAACGCTGACTCAGAGTTTATCAATCTGCGTTTCTGCAAGAGTAAGTGCAACTGGACACGGCTGCAGAAATGCATTAGTCTGCTCATTTAATCATATCTCCCTGCTTAGCATCAAATAAACTGGAACATCATCTACTGTGCAACACACAGACAAACACACCTTGCTTCCAACAAATTCCTGTTTTTACACTGTGTATGGCTTATTGTAGGTAAAACATTTTCTTCGCTTTCAGATACGTTACCATGTATTATTAAAGCTTGGGCACATTTTCCTAAAGCTGTTTTACTTTCCTCACCTCTTTCAGGAAAGGCCTGTCCCAATGTAATTAGAAACCCATTATTTGTTTTTCACTGTAAAATATTCAGTAGGGTTAGGCCTCGAAGAAATAGCTTCTAGCACTTCATCACTTTTAATGTGGCAAAAAAAAATAAAAAAAAAATAGCACTGGGCAATAAAGAAAAACATGTGCACCCATTTCCTTCCACTTATTTAGAAAATATCAGAAGCTACTGTATTTATTATTATTTATTTTTTTAAGGCATTTGATTGATGACATTGCAAATAAGACTACTGCACTGGAGACCATATTTAATACTGCATGCAAACAGTGCTGTACCACATATTTCTACTGCAATTCTCTTACTGTACTTTGTGTTCTATCGGCCTCAACATTTAAAATAAATAAATAAATACAATCAGGACACACAGACCCATCTTCACCTCTGACCTCTTCACCTCGCACTTGACAAGGCTAACAGCAGGAATGCCATTATGAACGTCGCAGTCCTTGACTGAACTGGATAGACCAAAGTTATTTCCAAAGTTACCTAAACAGTTAGTGGCTTTACTGAATAATATACTGTGGAATTCAGCAACAAGCGTGGCAGTTATGAAATGCTTTAAGCTTCTGTGATCAAACTCCTTCAAGCCGTGATGAAAAATAATAAATCAAATCCAGAGTTGCACTCAATTTTCAAAACTTTCTACTGAAAGCAGAACAGGCCTTGTTGCAATTTCGTGGCTCTTGCCTCCATTCAGAACAATGCCATCAAATGATCAATGACTTGAACCTGCGGTCGGCTATAACAGCTCACTCACGCTGACAGGTCCCTCAGAGGAGGAACACCAAAGCTAGACGCTCTTGTGTACCTTTTCACATTTATTGTCAATATTTTATAAGATGTTTCCTTTTCAAAGAACACTGCAGTCAAGATGCATCATTTTAATGTTTGATGTAGATTTTACACTTGCTTCTCTGGTAAGATGCTTGTTTGTGTGTCTTTATTACTACTTCCCATTTTTTTTCCCCCAGTCAAGTACATAAATTAAGGCCATTCATCAAGTCTTAGGCTCCTCAGTGCAATACACACTTCTTGTGTCCATATTACTGAGACCTAAATGATCTGTATTAATCAGCAGCTAATTAAAAGCACAAATGTGTCTTGCTAAGCAGATCTAATGAGTCCTCTCTGTAGTGGTTTGTTTCTCATGGTGCTGTCAAATTATGTATCTCTGAGGAGTTACTGGTGCATGACCCCCACAGGCTGTCAGCTCCTGCATAAAAGGAAAGTGGCAATTCTTCACAAACACACATTCGTACACACATACACACTTGTACAAGAAAACTGCACAAAGCCCCATTCTTCTTTTGCCCACTTTAAGTTCTCATCATCTACACTGGAGTACCAGTCAGAGTTTTCCCATCTGTGCTTAAGACTGTTTTTTTTTTTTAGCTGCCCAAAAGGTTCAAGACACTCTTTGTAATTTTTTTTGTTTTCACAATGAGCAAAAAGATTTTCAATGGGTTCTTTCAGGTAGTTTTTCTTTTCCAAGCAGCATTACTCTTGAAATATGTGCAGCATATGGTTTGACATCACCTTGCTAATTTAAGCAGTCTTCCTTGAATGTTGGTCAAGAATCAATAAGGCCTCACAGATATGCAAGTTGTCCATTTCATGTACAATAATGTTGCTGAGTGAAACTGGTTGTACAGAAGGTGATGCGCTTTCACAGACAAGTCTGTCGCCTCCATTAAAACTATGACCGCGGCGATTAGCTAGCGAACAAAAGCAATCACAAGGAAGTGGTTTGTAAACTGGTTTGAGAAATTAAAGTTTATTCCCCTAGTGGTTGTGGACATCACTGACCCGTCTGTAGACCTGTGTTAACTAAGACTTCGCAAATCATTTTCTGAGCAACTGCCATCAACCTCTAGCAACCAATTGCAACCAGCTGTGGAATATTCACTTTTACTTTATGACAGGAGGTTGTCAGATGGTCGCAGATCATTTTCTAGCCCTATGAGACCGGGGCCTTATTCCTACATAGTTACCATGATTGTCAGACAGCCAAGTTAATCCCACCTGGTTAGTTAAATATCTGTAAAACATCAGAAGTAGTAAATAGGAGAGCAGTTTTCTGACTCTATAAACCGGCGGTCCCCAACCCGGACCGGTCCGTGAGTCGTTTGGTACCGGGCCACGAGAGTTGAGGCTCGGCTGTGAAATGTATGGTTTTCAGGGTTTTTAGTGTTATCGTTTTTATCGTTAACTCTGTTTTCCTGGGTCTTTTCATGTGTGTTATGATTAAATCTTTTTTTCGGTACCGGTACTGGTTTTATTTTGTTGCATTTATCCGCGACACTATAAAGGCCGGTCCGTGAAAATATTGTCGGGCATAAACCGGTCCATGGTGCAAAGAAGGTTGGAGACCGCTGCTATAAACGCTTTCCTAATGACTTTAAGAATCGTTAGTCGTTAGCCAATGAGCATGCAGTTTAAAAAAAAAAAAAAAAACAAAAAAAACAAAAACACCTGCTTTTCACATTCTTTTTTTTTTTGGCTGCGCTGGAAATGCTCAAAATGGGACTTCAAATACCAACAGGTGACATTAGTAGCTATGTCCATCTTTTATACTGTGTATGAGAAAAAACTACATATGGCATGACAAAAAACTCTGCTTAAGAAAGAAAAAGCTCAGTGATGTCCCCATTTCAGACACTCTGCTGGATGTTCCCTGTGCTCCTTAGCTTTGTGGACAAAGTGTCCAAATTTTGTTTTGCAAGACCACGGGACAGTTGAGCTCTGGTCCAGAGGAGTAAGCGGACATAGTTTATGTTTCTTCGCATGGTAAAATTTTAAACTACATTATTTCTGGATGCAGCAACACATTTCCACAACAGGAAAATGTCTATTTTTAATAAAGTCATACCTAAGGGCCCAAATAGCAGGGCCATTCAATATTAGTTCTTTGTCCATTTCATCCAGAGATGTGGATTCTCTGCCTCTTTAAAGGGAATTCCCAAATTCTTTGCAATCTGACTTTAGTACTATATTGTCAAACACTTTGAACCAACAATATTTCACTTTTTCGCAGAAGACGATCCCTCAGGGAGTCTCTTTTTATAACTAATCATGTAAATACTTTAATTAAACTAACAATGTTGTCCCTGATTGCTGGCATCAGATTCAAAATAGCTCTCTATGCAATGTTCAAAATAACATAATCAGCATGTTTACCAGACATGGATTAACTGCAGTCCCAGACCAAATCTAACCAGTAAATTTAAAATTTAAAAAAAAAACATTCAAAGAAAAGTTTATGATCTACAACTAGGTATAATTCATGTCTGGGAAACTGAGCCGTAGGCTTTAAATGGTTTATAAATTAAAATTTAATTTTGTGTTTCTTCGTATATAAACAGCCTCTCAACTTTTTGGATGGTCGTGTTTCAAACATAAACACAATCAGCGAGATTACAATAGCATCTAAATAATATTAGACTTTTGTTTCCAGACATTTAAAGCTCTTGAGCATGTTAAAAAGGCGCACTGGTTTTTTCCTCCCACTTTGAATCCAAGTGGTCTTAAACACCTGACCTAACAAAGTGAGCTGGATACAGGGGGATCTCACTCTTACTCATGCTGCATTCCTGAACATATTGCTCGGATTTGGGTGAGCCCTCAGAGTCTCTTGCAAAGTCTGAGGTTATAAAGAACAAGAGAAGAAGTGCACTCCATCTACAAGCATCTGAAATGCACATACCGCAAGCCAACACCTGAGTGGAAGCAATTGAACCTGTTAAACCAGCAAGTAACCATCAGCAAACTTAAATACACAAACCAGTTAAGTACTCGCAACAGAAAATTCAGCCCAGCCAGCTGTAACAAGGCCTGTGTTGACATCTATCCATGGTGACTAAGAAGAGTGTGTGTAAGCAGTAGCTCCTCATCTGTGTTTAACTGTTGACTCAGCCTCCACCTTGTCAGCTTTTCACGCACACACACACACACACACACACACACGGCAGAAAACTAGTGGCAGCATTTCAAACAGCTCTCCACAGGTACTATGCTACAAATTGCCTTCGATTCAGCTGCTGCATCAGCTGGTTTTGACAGCTGTGAGGCAGATAATTGAAGAAATAAAGAATGAACAGGCAACTATACTTTGGCCTTGTGGCCGCTACAAGTGTGCTGTTTCAGTGCTGATCACAGTTTGCAATAATAAAGAAAGCAAAAACATCAGGGAATAAACAGAGAAGAGAACATTTTATCATCCATAAATCTTCTTTAACACAAAACTGACAAAAATGAAAAAGATGAGACTCATTTAGTACATTTTGAGTAAACATAATATTGTAACTTTCTAGCAAAAAGCTGTTTTTGTCTCCATGAACAGTTTTTTGTTTGCTTTTTTCTGAAAATAACCAACTATGAGAACACAGAAAAAAATCTTGTCATTGTAATGTGCTACTTGTGAATCGTGAGGTCAGTGCTCCATTACATCATATGCAGTATGGTACTATAATACGCACAATATCTAATTGTGAGTTTCTTCCTTTGTCTGCCAAATCCTACTACAGCATCAGGGGCTGAGCAACCAAACCTGGCCAATAAGTACATCTTGGGCCCCTGAAGGTTCTCATAGGTATCAGATATTATGATGTCATGCAATCACACAGCAACATGTTAAAATAACCCGTTTTTAGGTTTTATAACACATCAGGCAAGCACACTGTTCTTTTTTTATTTCATCACAACAACATCTCATTTATTGCCACAAAACTTGAATTGCACATGATATATTATAACATCATCACGTTGCCTAGCAACTGCCTAGCAATTGGCTAAAATGACCCATATATTTTTGCATTTCGGCACCTACAACACCATAAAAACAGCACTGTATCATTATCATTTCACGGCCAACAGCAAGAATAGGCCAAACAATACTGTATCTGCAAAAGCTGTTCGGCGCTTTGAGAAAACAGCATGTGTTCTTTCTTTCCTACTCAGAGCAAGGTGAGACAATTGATATACCTCACTACTCATACACTACCATCAGCAGCGAGTTAGATTAAATTATTAAAAAGACACCCCCCCCCCCCCAAAAAAAAGAGAAAAACACATGAGAAGTTAGGTTTATATGACTCTAACACTTTAACCATACGTGTTTACTTAAGCTTCGATGTCCATCAACACACCTTAGTCAGATCTATTGGTTTATCCCTGAAGTTCCCGATCATAAATCATTTCAGCGCAATGCAAACAAGCCACACAACTTGACTTTCAGGCATCCTTGTTTTCACTCATTTCATTCACTGAATCGACGCTCAGTCACAATCCAATCATTGTGGTTTCTGAAACGCATGTCAAATGGCGCCATACTATCCTTATCTAGTCCACTGACATCATTACTCTCAAATCCCACAGGAATTGATATCAAGACTTTACTTGCAAGTTAAATCCAGCTGAGTTTGGTGATTTAAACATAAACGGTTTTTTGGTGAAGGCTTTACTTGTAACCCCATGAGGTAACAGTGTTCATTATGGCCATAATTATCCTATCTTATGAGACAACTAGCAAGAACAAAGGACACAAAACAACTGTAACAGTGTCGTGATAGGCCTGATTGGGGGAACCAGAGGTCAGCAGTGCCTGGCTTCCTTCCAGCAAGACTGCAGTCACACTGAGGAGGGACAGTCTATTACACCTAAAGGCAGCCTGCAGTTGATTTTGAGTGCAAGTTTCAAATTCTCTTTGGCCATTGCCTGAAATTTATAGGTGGGTCTGGATGCAAATCATCCCTGTGTAGACATTAATCTAGTAGGGGCATTTCATTAGAGGGGGCTTTGCTGGAGAATGGGAGCCCATGTGCTCGTAAATTTGGTTTGGCACACTGATTGTTCAGCAGATCACCGGGTAAATGAGTGGACACCACCAGCCCACAAGAAGCAGCTTTCTCCATTATGCTATTCTTTCCAGCCATGTGGTCCCAAAACACATGCTAAAGCCGTTACAGTGGCATGGGGTGAACTATTTATGAACCTGCCAATTTCCAGTCGACAAGCTCAACAGAGGGGGCTTAGGAAGGGCAACTAAGTTGTTCTTAGGCAGCAAATTACAGCAAAGAAGCCAAGACATAACATCTGTAACCCACACAGAAAGCAATACAAAACCACAGATGACAGTGAACAACAGTACTGACCAAAATCAGCTACCTGAAAGGACATTTATCAAGTACTTGAGTATCTATTGATTCAATTGACGACACTAATTCCTATGAGTACTAACAGGCTTGGTTCCAAGCACTGGATCTGCAATATAATGAGATAAATTAAATAATAAAAAAACCAAAGCTTTAGAAATTGAAATGCAAGTTCCTTATTTAGGTATGAATCTCACGGAGCAACTCACAATAGCTTACCACAAAGATATGTAGCGGTATCACAACACAACGCACAAAACAATTTGTCTATCTAAACCAGGGGTGCCCAATCCCGGTCCTCGAGAGCTACCGTCCTGCAGCTTTTAGATGCATCCTTGTTCCCACACACCCGAATCAAATGAATGGCTTGTTATCAGGCCTTTGCCAAACATGATGGCATGCTGAAGAGGTAATCAAACCATTTGATTCAGCTGTGTTGGAGTAGGGATGCATCTAAAAGCTGCAGGATAGTAGCTCCCGGGAGCTACTATCCTACAGTCCCAATCCCGAGGACTGGGATTGGGCAGCCCTGATCTAAACAGAAAAGAGAACGGAAAAAGAGAAAAAGGAAGAATTGTTCACTTATTGCTGTATTATGGTGTTTTGTGGATTAT
Source organism: Aulonocara stuartgranti (assembly GCF_965226115.1). Classification (NCBI taxonomy): domain Eukaryota; kingdom Metazoa; phylum Chordata; class Actinopteri; order Cichliformes; family Cichlidae; genus Aulonocara; species Aulonocara stuartgranti. The sequence goes on from NC_138956.1 coordinate 24,392,065, forward strand.
TATTATTATTTAAGTTCAATAAATGTGTCACTTGAGTCATTTACCTCTCTCATTCATTGTTTCTTATGCTCACGTTACTGTGTTTGATAAGTGCAACCAAGAGGAGTCATAAAATAGTGACTCTGGTTAGTCAAACTGTCTGGGACTCCATTTTTTACAAGATAGGAATGGTTCAGATTTTGTTGTTGAACATTTATTAAAGAAAAGCCAAATCTCAAATGCATTTTAAAAAGAAAATGAAATATCCAACTGCTTTAACTGTCAAACATTTGCTCCAAAGCACAGTTTACCAGCTGCTGAATATATGAAATGACAGTAAATGAATCTATAAAACATATACTGAAAATGCACTGCTTGCCTAAAAATGTTCTTCTTGTTCTCACAGCCCTACAGAAACTATGCAGTCTGTGTCTTGGCAAGTAACCAAGCCTAGCACTGCACATCATCAGCAACTCAAGAGCTTTGCTGCTCATTCACCAGCATTCAGAAGTCTTGTTCGAGCACTGGTGTTTGAAATAATTTCTTGTGTTATTGATTAATAATTGATCACTCAAGAGCACATATGCTTCTTTATGCTCTTCATTTTCAAAGACTGCCTGGAATTAAAAAAAAAAAAAAAAAATGTATTAACAAAGTCTTCTCCCACAGTCGCTGAACTCAAATCTCTAACATGACTCGGAATTTTCCACTGTTGTTTCAGTGCATAATTACATCAGATTTCCAAACATAGAATAACCAAAACATCTACATTCAAATATCTCTTTAATACACTTTGGAAAACTAAAAACTCAAAGGCTGAGTGAAAAAAAAAAGAAGAAGAAGAGTTTCAGAAATGACATATCAGCTGTTTGTCATCTACAGTTGAAGTTATCACACCAGCAATCACATCAGCATCACAAATTTTGTTTACACTCGGTTGGCTATCTGGGCCTGGGACAAAGTCTGAATGCTAAATGTGGCCTGGCAGACGCATCCACCAGCTCAGAGATAAGAAATGAAAGTAATCGCAAACAGTATTCTACCCCCAAACCCCAGAGGACCTATTCGGATCACAGTGGATCCACTCTGATTAAAACAGCAGCTTCTACTGCATCACGCATGGAAAAACATTTTTTCGCAAACACTGAAAAGGTTTCATTAAAGGTTTAATTTGTGGCTGTAATTGTTTTAATCGGTTCTGAGACTGACCTGGGACACGTGGCCGAAAAGCTGCCACAGTCTCAACATAACTGCACATGTAACCACTTATCATTAATGCGTGCAGCGAAAACTTGCAACGCTGTCTTGAAATACGTGTAACTTAATTCCACTGTGAGTACAAGGAATACAAGAAACTATAGAGGGCTGTTAAAAACAAACTCCATTAGGAAAGAAACTATATGGTCAGCATAAATACTGTTGAACTAAAGGGCTGACAAGGCAGGCAACCATAGAGCCAGAAGTAACATAATATGTATGTGACTGTTAACTCTCACCTGAATGCCACACACCGACACTGACTGGGAATAATTCCTATTCTGTTAGTCTTTCTAAGCCACTATGTAGTCACCCAGGTGGACAAGTTTATAAAATAACAGGGTCTGTGCAAACTGGGAAGATTTTTTTTTTATATATACCTTGGCAGTGGCTGTCCATCCTGAGAACCTGACTGACAATGTTACAAGAACCTTTTCTGTAGAGTTCACTGATAAATAGGTTGACTCTTCACCACAGGTTCCACTATCAGTTTCACATCATATTTCCTGCTCTCTCTGTGTTGTGTCCAAAAGAGGACAAAGAGAAAAAAATGTAAAAACAACACAGAGGGAAAACCCGTCTGTTTATAGCCAACCAGAGACACCAGTAAGCAAGGTAATGCGTCATTCAGTAGACTTTTTCCCCTTTTCTTTGACTTGTAGTCCCACAGCTGTTTTACAGTGGTTGTGTTTTTGTTTCTCTCTTCATGGCCCTCTTGAAGTGACTTACAGATGTCATCTTCAGCCAGCAACAATTGAACCTGCCAGCATAGCTCAGCGCTTCCCATATACAGTATGAACAAACATCACAGACTCTATTCAAGATCACTATCTAACAAGAAAAAGGCATGCTGGCTGCAGCAGACAATCAGGAACTAAAAACTATATTTTGACCTCTAATGAGAGCAAAATGAAGTAACACTAAATCCGCTACATATTGGTAGGGATGGGTATCCGGTGCCATAATGGTTCTGACATAAATGGTAGTAACCAGCGCACATTTCGGTGCTTTATTTCGGTGTTTTGTTTTTTTCCTGAGATGTCATACACTTTGGATTCTAGCCAATAATTTAACCTTTCCAAGGATAGTAGGTGGGCCCAGGTACGTACGTTCTCTTAGAGCAGAGCTACAGATTAAAAATGCCCAAGGCGAAGCGGTCAAAAGTCTGACTGTACTTCACAGCAAAAGATGCAAACTTAGCAGCCTGCAACAAGTGCTTCAAGCACATCTACTGCGGGTGTGGTAAATCTCCATTAGCGAGTTAGCGCGGATCGCCCCGTGCGTGGGGCTGGATGGTGCTTATCATTTTGCAGAAAAAAAAGAGACTGCTAAAAATAAAAACAAAAGAGGTTTTTGGACAAAGTTTGTGTTCTCCATTCTTTAAGCACCGATTCGAGCACTGTTTAAGCACCTGCACCGTATCAAAAGTACCGATTTGGCACCGGTATCGGATAAAACCTAAACGATACCCATCCCTACATATTGGTACATTTAGCAGGAAGAGTTAGAGGTAATGGCTTTAATCTCAAGAAAAGAAATGAGCAAAACAATGGCATAATGCATCACGTGACCATGCCCCCAACCCCCACCATGCTTTTTCCCCCTTCCTAATAAAAAGTTTAACACACAGCATGAGCTCAGCAGTTACTTTTCTAGTCTCACAGGAACATATATCTATATCCAACATCTTTCCACAGCATGGTGAATCACACCACATGTAAATTGGGGAAAAGACAACATTATAAATCCCAGTCAACTAATTACATCCAGTTTTCTGAAATTTTGCATTTAAAATATGCAATTGAGCCCTTATCTGGTTAAATATGTGTTAACTACACTTGTTTAAGAACAAATAACAACAAATCTAATATATTAAAGTCAACATTTTACACAGAGGGGATTCTGGAAATCTCTGGTTCACTCCATGAATAAAACCATTGCTAGGTTTTTACAGTGTTGGCTGTAAGTGTTCAGATTAATATTTTGGACTCACAGAAAATTACTATTAAATATTTTTAAGAAACTGACTTCATGCAGCTCTAATCATATAAATTCCATTCCCCAAGTACTTAAATCAACACGATTTTTCTGTGATGGAAGTTGCATGACATTTTATGCTTAAATAGGCAAATGAAGTGCCAGTTTTTCAAGTATCCATTCATTTGAATAACTGTCTAATACATAACACCTATAGTGACATTTTCTTCCAGTTAGTCTGAAACGTACAGAGACAAACTGTCAACATTTACCAGTGCATGACAAAAACATGTTGTTGCCTGTAATGCTTCGCAATCAATTTTAAAAAAGTAAAAACAATGATGCACATGGGGCTGGGTGGAGTTTTACAAAGGTAGTGATCATAATCTTAAAAAAAAAAAAGTTTATCTCTACCATTGAATTTCAGGCTTTGCCTTCCTGAGAAAGACAAAACTCAACGAAACCACTCGTTGTCTTCGTGACAAAAAAAAGGTGATCAGACAGTCATATTAAATTACTATAGAGAAATGTTTAAAAACGTTGCTTTTGGTTAAATAAAAGCAATTTTTTAAAAAAGGTATTAATTAGTGAGACTTAGATGTAGTCAGATTTTTGACATCTTCAAACAAAAACCAGGCAGACTGTTATTCTAAGTTAAAATAAGCATCTCTTGGAGTTTATATCCAGTATATAGTCATGAGTTGGTGCTCTAGTTAGTTCATGCTTAATATTCTCCTTTATTTCCAAGAAATAAAGGAGAATATCAGAGGGTCAATCTATTCCTCAAGAGGAGACTTTTCACACAGACAACTGGCCTAGTTTTGGGAATTACTTGTTTTTCTGGTAAGGTATTCGCTTTCCTTTTTACTGTACTTTTAATGCTAGTCACTTCCTCATTACGTAACCGGAATGACAACTACCACAGTAAGAGGAAAGAGGACATGCCTGACACAGCAAAGAAAGCTTTGTCTACATTCCCGGCATAATGTAAAAAAGAAAAAAAAGGACAAAAGACTGCGTTGACATGGGGGTGGGGCGGGGGCATGCTTTGCCTCATCCGAAGGATGATTTTCAGGACAAAGAGCCAAAAGGTCTGACGTGCGTGTGTTTAAACAACATTATCATCTGCTGTTTGCAGATAATTTTGATATTCGGGCATGTGATGTTTGATTTGCACTGAAGTGTTTTAAAAGCTCATTGTGATCACAGGGGGCATCAGCATGCATGTTTCTGAGATAGGAGGCAGCTCCTCCTGAAGAAAGAAACGAGTGGAAATGTTGTGTGCCTAGAATGGGGGTAATCATACAAGTCTTACAGCTGCCTTTCATCGGCCAGTATTTGTTGTGACTCAATGACAAGCGCTGGGTGGTAAAAATAGAAAAGGAAACTGCAGATACAAGTAGCAAAATGAGAGCTCTCTGCTGAGCAGCCCAGAAGGATTTTTGATGGAAAATGAGCTTCTTAGATGTGTCAAAAGATGGGAATATTAGTACAATAATTGGTGACATATACAAAAAAAAAAACAAAAAAAACCAAAAACCAACCCATTACAAATTAGATGTTAGTTTTGCATGGCTAGGATTAATGTGCTAAACTAAAAGCCATCTAAATACTTTGTGTTAACAAGCATGTCAACATCCTAATTTTCTATAAACAAAGTACAGGTAAGGCTGACCGCAATCTTAATATTTTGCAGGTAAATTTTTGAAAAAGTAGATACCTTTTGGTAGATCTTTGATCAATTTAAAAACAAAAAAAACAAAAACAATATGCGTGTATACATACCATAACTGTGGCTCATCTAACCTACAGACAAGGACTGCTGTCTCTTGGCATGGGTAATACCAAAGCACCAAGTGGTATCAGCACATCTCCTAGCCTTACGAAAGCTGCTCACTCCTTATGCACAGATATGGCGAAACAGGAGAACACTCCCAAAGTGGGAATTCCTCAGAGAAACAAGTTACTCAGTAGAAATATATGGGCCTATTTTTCTTGCCGACTGTTACCACTGTCCCTGACCTTGTAACACGGGGGGAAGCATGACTAGACAGTTTAATTTCCAAGCATATGCTATTTAAATCCCATCTTCTCTTTGCTAAAATGACATTTGCAGATCTTAGAATTAGTCTTGCTTAAGGCATCTGCATTCCTTAAATTACTCACTGCACTTAAGTGGCATTTTTAATCCTGCATCCTCCATAAACCCCACTTTACATTATTAACAGCTGCCATATTTTATCAAGTTCACTGGGTTAATCAGGGGCTCCTCTGTAACCTTTGTGCCAGTCTACCACAACTGGACTCAAATAGTGTTCAGACACTGACAGTACAGAATGAGATGGTGACAGGCTTTTTCCCAGCGAAATCAGCTAGAATACCCACGTGAGATTTATAGATGGGGCTCACTAAAGGTCAGTGTTACAATGTCCCAATCTCATGAGTCTGGCTTTATCAGCTGGCAAAGACATACAGTCCATGAGTCATCAGTATTGATTTGCTGCCAGTGATCTTCATGACACTAACATGCCCCTGGAGATGAAGGTCAAGCACAATCACATGATCCTGCAGAGCGTCAAAACTGAGTTAAACGTCTGCAAGCATTTTGGAGATACAGCCAACAGGGAGTGAAATTCAACACAGAAATGGTACAGGGAGGGTAAGACAGACTGCTAATACAAATGCCCCACAACTATCCTACCTCCTCTGCTCTGCCTGGGGCTTAACCCTTTGGGTCTGTCCTAAACCATTATTGCATAACAGATTCATCCAAAGTAGCATATGTGTGATGTTTCCCAAAGACTGCAACTACTGGTTTCTCATATCAAGGATATTTGGAGGATACGTGTTTGTCTACGCACATGAAACCCTCCTTCAAGTGATCTTTTAAATGAGTTCAAACGATATTCTGCAAGTTTAAAACTCTAATTTTTAATCCAAAAGAACCAGAAAAGGGGGTTTTCTCAAGTGCACAGAACCATGATCATGTTTGTGTACAGCATGTTATCTGCACTAGATCTGCAGACCTCTGAGTGTGTAACTGACAATTGCTGTGCAATTTTTAAGATTTATCTGCTGTTTATTTGACCAACAGACACATAACGATGATGGCTAGTATGGTCACCAACCCATCAGCAACGTTAATAAAAGGAGACCGTTGATTCCCAAAGCAGCAGCTCCGTGTAACTGTGTGCCATGAATGTGGCTCCGCGCACTTTGGCTCTCGTTTAGCATTAATTACTTCACTCACATTTAGAACTTTTTTAAAGACTAAATGAGCAAACGCAGCTCTACGGCATTAATTTAACTTTGACAGAAACAACATAAGATGCCGTTGTGACTTACTTTTCCTGCGTGGCGTGCTCCTTTATGGCTCCCAGCGTGGAGAGGCTGTTGCTGCCCTGCAGCAGCCTGCAGGTTGCCAGGTGCCGCTGGTACTGCTCCTTCAGACAGGCGTTCTCCGAGCATAAGTCGGACACTTGCTGCTCCAGTTCCTCTATCCTCCCCCTCTGCCTCTCCAGCAACTCCTGCTGCGTCTCGATTATTTTATTAAGCTCCTTCAAATATTCCGCAGCCCTAGTAGGGTTCTCCGTTGGGCTTTCCATGTCGCTCCAACTGCCGTTTTTCTCCTGCGTTCCCTGTCGTAGCGCAGAAGCCGGGGAGATGGTCCTCTATAGTCCAGGCTCGGGTTTAGGCGCAACAATTCAGTGCGTTGCGCCTTTTACGCCTTGTCATTGTTTTGTTTTGTTTTGTTTAACAAACAAAAAAAACAAAAAAACGATGAGGGTGATAATAATCCGAATCAGAAATACTCCCGGCTACACGCGTTTCCAAGTCCCACTGCCACGAAACTAGAAACTACTCACATATCAAGGCTGGGAATGTCAAGCAGGCTTCAACATATCATTCACCCGCATGTGACAGACTTCACCGTGAGGATCCCGGCTGGCTCTCTAAAGTGTGCTCATTCCCCTGTTGGCAACGCGGTATGACATTTTCTATTAGGTCCCTCTCGCTCCATGCCGTTCCCGTGACTTTTCGTAAACAGACGCTTGGCTGACGGAGTGGGCGGGGTTTTCAAGTTTTATGAATCTACCGCTCGCAGGCAGCTGTAATTACTTTTGGCCTAATGCAGGGGGGTAAATGACTGTTGAGTTTGTCAGGAGCTTAATTTTTCCCACCCTTTTCCATTTCAGCGGATCTATTTCCTGTGCACGTCCTCTTCTCTTCTCCAGGCAGGCAGACAACACACGCATCGTCTGTTCTCTCCGACAAGGATTCATATTGCAAAGAGCCGCACGCATTTTGATCAATTTTTGATTAGGCAGAACTTTGTTGCGACTGTGTTTTGCGCTGTAACACAGTCTGGTAGACACAGAGTGCTGCTGCGTCTTCCCTGCAGAGTTGTTTACTATGCTGTTTGTGTATTGCCATTTTCTCCAGCAGGCTATATTCCCCTCTAATGAAATGATCGCGTTAGCAGCAGCATACATTAGTTTTTGAAACAGAAATGACTGATGTGTTCTGTGCATTTGGGACAGGGGGCTGTATATTAAACACGAGGTGTCCCAGAGAAGGCCAAGAGCAAACTGCAGCACCCGACTCTGATGACAGAGGTCGATGCTTAAGTTTCACCTCATTTGTTCGTCACATCCTGCTTTTAAAGCACAGACTTTTAGATGTCGATGTCTAAGAACTGATTCCTGTCCTATATATACTGCTCTAATGGCAGATGCTCATATTAAGCATGATCAAAGTTTCAAATAATGAGGGCAGATATCTGGAAGCTATCCCCAGGAACCAAAAGCTTGGGCTCTAGCCTACCTCGGAGTGTTTTTTTCCTACTGTTGGCTCCTTGTGGTGTTAATACGTGTGGATATTGTTAATATGGTGTCTCAGGGCTCAGAAGAAAGTTGGGTTAAGGCACGAGGAAAGGGTAGATCAACTTGATGCACACAGATAATAAACTGATGCCCTGCAAGAAGATGAATAAAAATGACTTTCAACTGCAAATCAACAGTATGCAAAGCTACTGTAGAAGAGTCCAAGAATAAAATGGGAGTTGGAATTGAGCACAATGGGTACTCTGCAGGATGTGGTTTTACAAACACGTGTGTATAGGAACTGAGAGGAAGATGGCAGTTTGCTCTTGTAACCATTCCCCCATTGCTGGATTTTTTTTTTTAAGAGAAAAAGAATCAAAGCAACATGCACACTCACACTTTAGTTGTCAGAAACTCTGCTGCTCCAACTCTCTCATAACTCCCTTCTCTCATTTTCTTTTGATCAATTTTTCAAAGCTCCAGTTGAGATGCTGCGTTCGTGGATACAGTTACAGTGCAAATGGAGAGTGCGTCATCCAAGAAACTGAGGGCTTTACCTTTATGCTGCACCACCTGACGGCTGCACTTGGATCATCTGAGATAACTTGTTTTAATGTGGAGACAGAGCATCAGCAAATTCATTCAAACCAGGAGCAGTGGGAAGCAGTTTAAGGACATGCAGTACAGATGGAGTACATTAGGTTTTTCCCTGTGGCTTCCTTATCCACATGGCAGGAGGCCAAGGAGAGCAGCACGAGCCTTGAAATGCCACCCAGAAGGATATACCGTATACAGCTATTAACAGCTGAATGTCGCAGGCTAATGTCACATGTCAGCGCTGCGCAATGCCTTGCTTTATTTCTTACTTCTGAAGCATTTCTCTGTGATGGCACATAATGCCTTCAGGTAAAAATGTATCTCACCAAAACTGCCATTTTACTATCCATTTACAGGTCCCCTCAAGCCAGTGTCTTTTAGACAAATTAAATTGCCTTTTAGCAAGTCACTGAAGCCCATCCAGCAATGATGAAGCTGCTCTTCAAGTGACCCTGTGTTTTAAAGGCAGAAAGTGGGGATAAAAAGAATCCCACAAAAATCCCAAACATAAAAATTTGATTCCTTTAAACTTTGTCCACAATTACACTATCAAACCACACAGCTCAATTAGCCATACCTTCAACTCCAAGTTGAGTGTACTGGAACTCCTGTTTTGTGGATAAGCAAATGCCAGCAACCACATACGCACTGTCTGTCAGTATTATGCTCTTGGGCTGGCTCCTTTCTTCCTCTGGCTGACCAGTCATACGGCGTTGCCAATGTGGGTGGCAGCCAGTGAGATTTATTTTCTGAAATCGCTCATACAGTATATTTGCCCCTAAACAAACCCAACCCGAAGCCTCTAGGTTCAGCCCTACAAAACATTTACCAGCTGCGATGAAAGAAAGACCCCAATAATCTCACCAGCAGAGTGGAAAACATTTCCTTTTTCCCTCCAAGAGAATACAAAATAGTCTCTACTGAGCCGACAACCACCTCATATAGATGTGCATTTGTGTGATGGATCTGAAATGGCACACGAGAGGAAGCGTAGTAGGTGTTAGAGCGATTTACTCACTGATCTCATATTGCACGAAATATATAATTAAAATCATAAATGCATGAACCAAATGGGGAGTTTTCTGAATGGTGCTTCTGCAATAGTTCAAAACAGTAATAATACAGAGCGAGTTGATTAGCCTGAGTGATTTTATATGAATCCTGAAAATTGAACTTCAGCACTTCTCTCGTCATACTGCCGCAGTGTTGCTTAGGAAATGCATCGGCAATGTATTTACATCCATTATACAGATATGGAAAAAAAAAAAGACTATTAACTACCAATACTGTCATGAGGTCCATCAGCCTCTGACGTCCCTTTTAAAAGAGATCTTCACACACAGTCTTGAAAACATGTGGGAGCTGCCTTATCATTCTTGTCAGGTCTCATTCAGTACCACATCATTGATCCTCTCCACCTCCAGCACAGTGACACATCTGGAACAGTGGCGGTTTTGCTTCACCCGAGACACAACAGCCTGATAGGCAGTTTTTCCACAACCTGTGTCCCTTAATGGCGAAAATAAATTGAGTGTCATTTATCCACGGAAGACTGCCTTAATAAGCCATAAATATACTGTACAGCCACATGCAACTACCTGTTGATGGGAGTAATTTAAGAGACGTTCACTGCCGCTTTTGAATCTCAATGAATTTTAACTGAAGCAGACAGCAAAATAACAACTGCTACCAGTGCCTCCTGAAAGCAGTTATTGAAGTGGCAAGGCAGTCAAAGGTTGGTGGGTTTGCTTACACAACACAACACACCGGTTAAATGTTTCCTTTTTCTAAGGCAGCCAACATCTTAAGCATACCCACGAGCCCCCGTTGTGGCCACAGCAGCTGGTGTTCCTGAGCTTTCTCATAAACAGCTCTCAGGCATGAGTTGAGGCTTTGTCTGTCTAACACCCCCTTTGAGAAATAAGGAGCGTGGGGGAAATAATGCAAAGACTATAGCTGGAGCTGAATAAGTCCCACTCAGGATTCTTCTTCTTGTGCAGCAGTTTACATTGGTGAGGGTTTATGTCTCACAATATGGTTTCCACTGAGCCCTGGGACTAGCCTAACAACAACACTGGAGCTGAAATGATTTAATTAACAGAGCATCAGAAAAATAATCTTTTCTTCTTCTTTCTGTTGCTTCCTTTAGGGGTCACCACAGAAGATCATCTGCTTCCATCTCACCCTATCCCTAGCATCCTCCTCTGTCTCTCCATCCCTTTGCATGTCATCCTTCATCCCCCTGTCCAATAATCCACAATGTCAGAAATGTGCCTTCAGTTCTTAAATGTAAGAATTGTGTGCCTTTCCTTATTATACATCATCATGATTTTACCATTTTTTTATTTACAAGGCATTTACTTACACAAGGCATTTAATCAAAACTGCTGTCAGGCTCGTTAGCTGCAGTCCTAAATAAGATGAAGTCGTAAATTACTAAAAAGTGCACATGTCGACAAAGTGAAAACCCCTAAGAGCTACTTTTTGGATTGTAGTGTATGTGTGCCACGACTGATGTTCTGCTGCTTTACAAACGATCCTGTGGTGCACGGTCTGCTCTGCTCACCTATTTGGGTTTGCATTTGCTGACATGCAGGCGGCTGCTGAGGGCATACAAATAAGCCAGGTGACCGAGTCCCACCACGGCAGCCCAGAGCAGTGTTACAGACAGATGGGAGATATTTGATCAGTGGCCACAGACCTTTACATGTCCTGAGGGAGCCCAGGAGAAAGACGCCCCACCTCACCCCCCCGTCTGTTTGTGTGAAATAAGGCGAATGCGTGTATAGAGCGTGCTGGCCTTTGGATACGTGGGAAGTCAACCGTTGCTAATGCAAAAATCGTCCTCCTTTCTTTCCTTCTACTGCTATTGATGTTTTGCAAAACTAATCGTGTTCAAGTAGTTTACAATTTACTGAGAAGTTAAAAATATGCAACTTCAACAACACTGAAAAGGATAAGAACGTCATGTCATCAAAAAGCAACAAAGAGGAAAACAAAATGTATTAATGAGCACATTAATGAAACGCCGATGCAGAAATCCACAGCGAGTTGCAAAATTGCCAAATGTGAGTGACAGAATCGATGTTTCTAGTTTTCTGCATTTTGAATTATTCAAAGAAGACAATGCTTTCTGTAAGTCTTTGCATCTGCCACAATTATACTAAACTGACAGCATGTGGAAAGAAGAGAAATTCACAAAAGGTTTTTGATGAATAATTCTGACAACAGTGAACAGAAAAAGTAAAAACTTTAATCAGCAAAGAGGAGAGTATATTCACACAAATTCATAACTGCATCATGTGCTAAATGCAGGTCAGATGTGACAGTAAGGCATGGATCTGGAAAAAAAAAAAAAACAAACAAACCCAGATGGCTAGCATAAATACAATTCCTGGTCGTTAATTTTTTTTTTTCTTCACATACAAAAATATGGCATTTAAAACAAAAATCACACATCAAATGTTCAAGCAATTCAACAATGCTACAGTAATCTTGTTCAGGATAAATGGGCTGTAGGAATAAACAGAAGCATTACATTTTCAGAAATGAGACCTGGTCACATTTGAGTGCTTTTTGCAATCAAGCAACACTGGGATAAAAACTAAATGACAGTTCACATTTCGTTGCCGTTTCACATTAATGAATCAGACAGAAGCTGGATGCATTGTGGCTCGAAAATCAGTAATACTGAAAAATGGGAAAAATCAAACTCCCCCCAAAATGCCCTAAAACAGAAGTAGTCCAACCTTTTCACGGTCAGTAATATGCACATTTAAAGGGTTCATTATCTTTGTGGATGGATTCAGTGGACGGCACTTTTCCTCAAAATGTATACACTACAACATTACAGAGAACAACATCTGCTCGTAAAAAATAAATATTTTCAAACTAACAGTTGATTTCTGTCTTATAAGAGAATGTGGTTTATCCTGAGTTACTGCATTTTACACTTCAATTTAGTAGCCAAGCAAACAAAAAGAAAAAGAATTATGAGCATAAACTAAAAGTTTTTAAGTGCGCTCCTCACTGGGTGTCAGTCAATGAAGTGGTTTTGTATAAAAAGCTATTTTCATGGCAAACCACAAAAATACATACAGGATATGTAGAATTGTGCACACACATATAATTTATATTTACTTCCACACACATAAGCAAACACACAAGAAAACTGGAAAACAGCCCTATAATAATCTTGCATCGCCTTTTAACTGATCTTCCACGGTAGAAATTGTTTCATTTATGCATCTGTACCAACATTTCAAAACAAAGATACTGAGATTTTGCTGTCACCTCCCCACAGCATTCATCCTGAGGGACAGAGGCACATTCTCTACACTTTAATGGCCTGGGGTGTTTTCATTTTAAGGAGGAGAGACTAAGCAGCCGGCTTCATCAGGACTTGTAGTCTGGGGAATAGAGCCGGTACCTGGGGCTGCTGTTCAGGCTGGTTCCGGGTAACGTGCGGTTGAAAGAATTTGATAATGGTGAGTCTAAACCTGAAGAGAGAAATGTTAAATAAAGAGTGTAAACAAGGCATCAAGAGCCAAATGGCACAACCACTCTGTGTGACACAAACCACAAGTGGAAGAAGTCTGTTAGAAGTTATTAGTAAATAAAAGCAATCTAGAAAACACTACATAGTTTAAATGTCATTTAACCAGCATAATTTGACACGCTAACACATACATCTTATATTAACACTCCAGCTTCCTTCAAGACAAATGAGTCTGTAGAATGATAAATAATTTATGCTTTAGGTTCACATCCAAATGATCTTTATAACATGTTGAGGTGACATCAGTACAACCAGGCTAAGGGGGAGGGAAATACTAACAGCTGATCATGTCCAACTGAAAAGTAATCAATTACTCAACTGGTTAAAAAGCTTTGACTCAAGTTGGAACATATTGTGCACTTCTGGAAGAGTTACACTGTAAAATCACTTTAGCTGTTGTTAATCTAACATGTTTAGTTGTCTTATACTAACAAATTTCCAGGGAAAACACTACCTAGGCTACTTTTATGCTTATATTTCACTTATTCTGAGTTACTACTATTGCACTATAGCACTGCTGCTGCCAATGGCACCTCATTTCAATAATTTCACAGTACAAATTAAGACGCATCTCATCAGTGACAGCAGTTCATTGGAAAATTATTTTTTCCTCATATATTGTTAGAAATACCATCATTGCCAATTTTAAATGGACCTCCGGTGTCCATGTTTTTTGGGGGGGGGGAAGAGAGAGAGAGAGCTATCACCCAGAGCCCAAACAATAGTCCACACTAAGATGCCAACTTCAGATAATGTGGGGAGCTGTGTAAAGCTGCATAAGGGGGCTACTTTGAAGGGGACAGTAGCCAAATTAAAATCCGATATCTTTCTGCTTTTTAGGCACAGTCAGCTTTTTGATCAAGCTGTATATTCTCATGAATGTATGTTCTCATCTATTTACAAATCGCTGTTTGGGTAAAGTCACAGTGACATTGCCCTACCTGAGACTGGTGACGACGGTGTCCTCTGGATGAAAGCAGGATGATAAGTTCGTTCCCTTGGCGTGAACACCGAGTGGAGGACTGCCCGGGGGGGATACATTTAAAAACATGAGTGTTTGTTGACCTTCCTATATAAAAACTCTTAGCCACAAAACATAGTATTACAACTTTAGGTGCTTTAAATTATGACCACCACTGATAACTGACTGTCAAGTTAAAGAAGTACTTCACTGTGAAAGAACTTGTACCACTGCAATACACTGATGCATCAGCTTGTGTTTGAAGGAGTTAAAATTTTAAAATACAAAACATGTTAATAGCTTTAATGGATGTTCCAGTAACAGTGGAAAAACCTTGCTTGTACACAGTCTGGATAATGAGTACTGTAACTTTCCTTCAGGCTCTGTGCTTTTAGCATAATTAATTTTGACAAAGAAGTACCGCATTAAAAAGATGCAAAGTCTCAACTTTAATTTTGTTTAAGACGTCAGTATTGAAAGGGTTTCATGTGAGATGCACCCCTCAGGGCACAAACAGTTATTCAAAAGTATTTGGACATTTTCCTAGTTAATGTTCTTTGGGCTGTGGTTCTGTCTCATTCACAGAAGACTCCCTTGTGGCTCGAAGTTGATTGATATTTGAGAATTGATGCGACTTCCACAGGAAGGACAAATCATTTTAGAGACTGGACTACACCTACGTAATCATGACCCGTTTCCCTGTCAGTGGTCATAGTACAACTTCATGACCATACCCTCAAACTGATGGCGAGCTTCACAAATAGAAAAGCCTAGTTGGTAAAATGATCCTGCATCAAAATGATAGACTGTAGTGTAGAAGAAAAGGGGAAAAGAAAAAAAAGGGGGATAAACTCAAAGCATGACACCTCATCTGTCAGAGAAGGTGGTGCATCCGTTATGGTTGCCTTATTGATTTCAAGGCTGACAGAGGCAACAGGACTGTAGAGGTGCACAGGAGCATTCTGTGTGCAGTGATTGAGTCAAATCAAAACTAATTGGTTGCTTCGGCTGTACTTTTGGGATCGCTGAATGATGAAACATCCTAAGAGCTTTCTAGGCTGAGCACTTGGAATAGCTTTGATTCATCAGTAAATATTAAAACATTCCAATGTGCCTCAACCTAAATGAAGAGCTGACTCCAAGCAGGGTTACCCCCACAACAAGCTGGAGCTGAGGGTGGATCTAAAGAAACGCATTAAAGTGTAAGTTGAGACAGTCGAGGAGTGCAAAAGTTTTCCACAAAATACTCAATGACATTTTAATTGGCACTTGTACCTGTGATGTCTTTTACATGGGTTACAATTCAAACAGCAATTTTTAAACCTACTAAAATGCATATTTTGTAGTATTTTTGTGCATGAGAATGTGCACAGAAATCGATTCCCACTCCCTAAAAAAGTAACTGTCCAAATACTTATGGTTTGGTCTGTGAACAGCTGTCGAAAAGTACGATTTTGGTACACTCCAGGTACATAAAAATATTACTTTGATGACAGAAAACAAACTAGAGTGCAGTTCTTTAAAATGTGATCTAACAGGTCCTCCAATTATGTAAGGCTTAGTAATTCCAACAAGAATAAGGCAACCCACCGATTATGAGGATAGCTGTACCAGCCAGCAGAGCGAACAGGGTGCAGAACATCATCTGGTAGGAGTTTATGAAGCTGTGGAAGGAGTGGCCCCCCTCCATATAACCAACTGGAGAAGCAGCTGCTGAGAGAGAGAGAGAGGCGTTTGAGATAACAAGCCCATTTGAAATGCTGAAATCACACAACACACTCAACATATTAGCTACGGCAGAAAGGATAATGATGTTGTTACAACACTGGTGATGTCTGATACCTGAATGGAAAGATGGTTACTAAAAATATGCCATGTCAGTGTCCTCATTTCCCACAGATGGCAGGGCTGGTTACGTGGCTGGCATTGATTATTTAGCAGTAACCCATTTAAACAGCTAATTACCTCAATACAGAAGGTTTTTTTTACATTATGGCCACATTTCTATTTTCTGTTCAATTGAAGGGTAAAAAAACAACAACAAACTGTTAAGCACTGTACATTGAGATGTGCATTTTCTGTCATTGAACAAAATGATGATATGTATTGAAAATATAAGATTAAACAATGTGAATCATTTACGATGAACTATGAGTAGCTTCACATTTATAATAATACATTGTGAAACAACCCAGCTACATTTCCTGCAACATTACACATAAAATACACTTAAAGTAAAACGACAAGTTTGGCTTTAGGTTCTGTGGATTCTCATTTGCACTGTTAATATCTGACCTTGAATTGCAGCATTGGGATCAGCTACGTGAATCAAAGTGACTGGGATGACGAGATTCTGGTCGGAGGAAGTGCTGCTTATAGAAATGGAAGCAGAAACTGCTAAATGGGGGTCCACAGCACTGACGGTGTACTTTGAGAAACTGGGGAAGTTATGGTGTACCTCCTTCTCTTGGACAACAATGTTGGGAGAAGTAGACGCCACCTAAAGATACCACAAAGTGATGCATGCTTCTAAACATCATATCTTAAGTTCACTAAAACACGGAGAATTAAATTAGAATAGCATTATTTAGCTTTAAAAACATATTGTACCTCCACATTGGACAGGGCTGCAGTAGGGCCATAGACTGTGAGTTCAGCTGATGGGTGTAAGTTTGAGAGCAGCAGCTCAGTCTGGTCTGAGTACAGGCCTGGCTCAATTGGCAGTCTGGCACTGACTTGTACCCCAGAGAAAGTACTGCCCTCCAGGCCTGCCTTCACCAGCAGGTTGGTCATGGATACGCTGAGCACGCGGGTCTGCTGGTCAGTGATGGGCTGCAAGGTCATGGAGCATGTGTAGAAGCCTGAGGCATTGGACACAAGTAAAGGTGATGGTTAGAGATAAATTACTAATGTGTACATTTGGTACAAGACCTGATCATGAATACCACCATGCATGTGAGCCCTGATATAACTTTGGTTACAAAAAAGATGCCAGGTACATACAAGAAATATGTATTTTTCCCCTTTAAACTCTGAATATCTGAGAAAGTATCACTTCACAATCACATAGTTCTATTAGAAACCCTTTAAAATTCAGCTGAATGGTTACAACCTCATGAACACACTGTGGATCCCATTGTACATAAGCCAGCAACTAGGGAGAAGTCCCAAAATCCCAAACACAATTAGACCAGTGATTTCAGGCAACAGGGCGTCTGCTCGGTTCAATACATCACCCGGACAACTTTTATAGCCCCTGCTAAATTCGTTGTATGGGCAATGCAGGTATTGATTATGCCCTTGTAAACAGTACTTTCCTACCCCCTTTGCACACCATACACATAAAAAATAAAAACCTATGTAGTGGGGAGGGAGGTTATGTTTTAAAAGTATCTTTTAATTTAAGGGGGGGGGGCTCTCTTACCAATGCTGGGGTCAAAGGTGACGTGCGTTTTAAAGACGTCATTAGCAGAGAAATCGACAATGTCGCTGGTAAAGCTGAGATGGCAGTTTACAGATGTTTCTGGCTGCAGCTGTGAAATAGCTTCAATCTGGTTAGAGGAACAGGTTCCTGTAGTTTAGGACACAATAGAACAAGAAATTTGTTATTAAAAAAAATAAAAATAAGACTTCATGAATCTTTACATTTATATAAGGGGGGAAAAAAATCCAAAAACAACAATAACAGAAAGTTTTGATATTTGGGATGTCTGCTAAAATGGTTTCTCATATAGAGATGATTTACACAGCTTCCATATCTGCACTATAACGTGATTATTGGGTGAAAGAGCTAGCATGGCTGTGTGAAAGTAATAAATTCCTATAACATTTCTTCTAAAACACACAAATAAACATTTAAACAAAAACAAAAAACTAAATATGAGTTCAATACCAATGAGGTTGGTTCCTCTTTCTTTGGTTGTCAGGAGAACCTTTGTCTCCTTGCCATTCCTGACTGGTGTAGCCTGTGCCATAGCTGCTGTCCGTGTAGGAGTTTCCACTACTACCTACAGAGGCATAGAGAAAGACACAACAGCTAAAGGAAAATCCAAGGAAGATATAAGTGTGTACATGGAATAATCACACTGAAATTTGCATTCACTAGTAACCGTTTACATCAATCAAATCAAACCGTCGGGGAAGCAAACTAATTAAAACACAGCTGAGTGCTGAATATAACATTGCACCCACTTGTTTCAAAGACTTTCTCACACTGATAAAAAAAAAAACAAAAAAAAAAACAACATCTTAATTCAGTTCCTTTTAAAATGCATGTGAGCTCTTTTCTGTTTAAGATAGATAGCCAACATAAAAACATTTTAACTGCTCTAAAAGCAAATATTCATTAAAAATTGTGGTCACATTCAGGGGGAAGGAGCATGATTTAAAGAACAGCAACATCCAGAGAGCCAATTAATCCTTTCCACGCACCGTGTACAAGAATCCTAACAACAGCATTTCATGCGCACACATTATGCATAAATTAAGTGTTGTGGAAGTGATGATGGATATGCAATCCACTTGTTTTTAATTTTTGTTATGATACATGTCTAGAGGATTCCTGCAATATTCTGCACTAGTAGAGGAACAAATGTATAAAGAGCAGAGAAAGATCAAAATGGTACTGCATGCATAATTAGAATTCTGTTTATTAGTGCACATTCATTAAAGCCATGGCTAAACCACATACCAAGCTGCACTATAAGTAACATACCTCTCTGTATGTTTTCAAAATACCAGGTATCTCATAGTACACAGTAGCTGTCCCAGAGTCTCTAGCTACAGCAGCTCCAGTTTTAGGGTCCACCTGAAGAACACCATCTGCAGTGGAGCTCCAAGTGCCATGAGCACCTACAGAGAAGGCAAAGATAATATTGTGCTTTTAAAATATGTACAGTACACTTAAATTCACGTAAATTGGTACTCGTTTAGTTATTTTTGTGACATAAAAAGTAGGGCTGGGTATCGTCACTGATTTCTAGAATCGATTCGATTCTGATTCACAAGGTCCCAAATCGATTCGATCCACAATTCGATTCAATTCGATTTGAATATGGGAAATTTTGACAGTCAGAAATATTATAATTCAGATCAGTAAATTGACATATTTTTGTATCTATAAAAAGGAAGTTGACACACGCAAGATTTTATCAAATCATCACACAGATGCCTTCGTGTCAAAGTAGCTGAGGATAAAACACAGAAAAACATGAAGATTTTCCTGGCCTGGGATTTTATAAAAATACTCTGCAGTACATCAAAAACGAAAGAAAACCATTAATGAACATATGAACGTTACCTCTGACGTTACAGCGGTTTTATTAGAGACACGGCTGAGCGTTTTGCATTTTGTATAATTTTAAAAAGTTTAAATTTGTTCAGTATTGAACGGCAGAAATTAGGTTTGATTTTCAGAAGTATGTAAACGAAAAAAAAACAGCGGCCGACAGCGCTGTAAACAACGGTAGACTTGTGCGTAACAAACAAGCGAATAACGAAGAAAACAGTACAGAGAGAAAGAGAGAGAGAGAGCTGTGCATGAAGTGTGATTTTATCGTGGTGGAAGCAAAACAGTAAAAGTCAGAGGGAATTCATGACGATGTTTATGTGAAGCGTAGTTTGGATCTTCTTTTGCTGCTGGTTCAGTCAGTTTTATTTTTATTGTTTGGAGAGAGATAAAACTAACAGCTTTAGAATCGGTGCAAAAAGGGCGTAAACACAAAGCGCGGATCCGCCGACACAGAGTCAGCGAGCTGTCGGCTTTCAGCCCCGACCGTGTCCGTGCCGTCGGGTGAGAAAGTCACATCTCACTGATTCTGATCCGCGGGTCGCGCTGTGTGTTTAAGTCTTTGTGCAGAATCCGTGTTCCTGCTCGCATTTACTGTCTTAGATGTTTGGTGGTTGTTGAAATTTTGTGAGATTTCACCTGAGAGTCTGTCATTTCGGGCAAAATAAATTTATATTAAAAAAATCGATTCAGGATTTTAATGAATCGATTTCACGTTATCCAAGTCAGAATCGATTTTAATCGATAAATCGATTATAAAAACCCACCCCTAATAAAAAGTACTTTGTCCTTATGGAAAGTCAATGAAAAGCAATCAGAAAACATAAGAAATACTTATCTAGACTGTAAAATTGTGCCAAATTTAACAGACATTTTATTAACTTTCACAATGTTTTGTTGTGCTTTTTATTATTTTATGACAGCATTTGTGACATTTTAACGTGTAAATCTCTTACCACTGGGATTGGTTAACTGGATGTGGAAGCAGACCACATCTCCCACCATCAGTTTTTTGGCATCATCCATATGAATAGCATGTCCCACTGGAATTGGAACATAGTCTGCCACACCCATGTTTTCGCTGTCCCAAACTGCAAGGAGTGTGAGTCCTACATTAACTGTTCTCACTGTGAGGGTGTGATTACCAGGCCCAACCCCAACCTGCACAAGATCATCTCTAAAGAAAAGAACATAGGAACAGATTTAATTATGATTATCATTTGTACACGTTTCTGTGAAAGTCCTAATTTTTCAGGGTGTTTCAAATCAAGCGAGTTAGAAAAAAGGTTGGCCAAAACAGCTCCAGCCTTAGACATCAGTAAAAGAAGCTCTTAGGGGAATTTTATCACAGGCCAACAATCAAAAATGTGATACTTTCCCACTAAAATCATCTGTCAGCACCTGGAGAAAACCATAATAGAATCAATTTATTGTATTGCCAGGCGTGGGAGTCCCTTATTGGAAAAAGTGCAACACTGCTCTGTTCAACACACACATTTACCTCGCTCAGTCAGGTGGAAACAAGTCGTTCTGAAACTGGGGTTAAAGGAATACCTCTCTAAATTAATCAAATTACTCCTCATACAGGCTATCACTAGATGATGTTGTGACCTCAACTGCTCTGGTTGGATTGTACAGAAAATGAATGTACAACAGTATGAGTCAAGAGGAGTAGTAGAGTAGTATCGTGCAGAAGAATAAAACAAAAATAATGTTAGTATTAAAGATATACGGCGATGAGCCAAACATTATGACCAACATTGGCTAATAAGCTGTTGTTCCTTCACCTGCAGTCAAAGTAACTCTATGCTGCTGAGGCGTGGACTCTAAGTGACCTTTAAAAGTGTCCTTTCACAATAAGACCATAGTTTTCCAAGTTGTAAGCGGACCACATCTCCAGCACACTGTTCATGGTTTGTCCAATCTTAGACCAGCAGACAGTGCTGACCCAGAGCACTATGCAAGTCTTGCCTCAAATCACCTGAGTGGCCAATATTTTTTGGTCACACAGATGAGTCATGTGTGAAATGAAAGACAAAAAACTCCAGGTCAAATATTATATCTTATTATAATACACAAATTCTCTGTTCATGTGTTTGCCTCTTTTTCAATTCCTACTACACAATCAGGAGTTGTATAATATATATATTTTTAATTTCATCACAACAACATCTCATTTCCACAAAACTTCAGTTATGCATGATATGTGACGCCATCAGGTTGCCTGGCAACCATTTAGCAACGAGCTACAATGACCTCTTTTTCTTCCTTTATGCGCCTACAAAACCTTATGAAAGCATCCTGTTGTTTTCACAGCAGTAACATCTCATTTATATACACAAAAGCTGAATTATATAGGATATATTAAACCATCATGTTCCTACCACCTAGCAACGGGATGCAATGGCCCATTTATTGCATTTATGCACCTACAACACCTTATAAAAGCATCACATTTTCATTTCATGGCCGACAGCATGAACAGGCCAAATGATACCATATGTACTAGTAAATACATAGACATAAATTATATATATATATATATATGGTCCTGTACCAGAGGCCTGGGAGCTTGAGGGTCCTGCGCAGTATCTTAGCTGTTCCCAGGACTGCGCTCTTCTGGACAGAGATCTCCGATGTTGTTCCCGGGATCTGCTGGAGCCACTCGCCTAGCTTGGGAGTCACCGCACCTAGTGCTCCGATTACCACGGGGACCACCGTTACCTTCACCCTCCACATCCTCTCGAGCTCTTCTCTGAGCCCTTGGTATTTCTCGAGTTTCTCGTGTTCCTTCTTCCTGATATTGCTGTCATTCGGAACCGCTACATCGATCCCTACGGCCGTCTTCTTCTGTTTGTCTACCACCACTATGTCCGGTTTTTTAGCCACCACCATTTTGTCCGTCTGTATCTGGAAGTCCCACAGGATCTTAGCTCGGTCATTCTCCACCACCCTTGGGGGCATCTCCCATTTTGACCTCGGGACTTCCAGGTTATACTCGGCACAGATGTTCCTGTACACTATGCCGGCCACTTGGTTATGGCGTTCCATGTATGCCTTGCCTGCTAGCATCTTGCACCCTGCTGTTATGTGCTGGATTGTCTCTGGGGCATCTTTACACAGCCTGCACCTGGGGTCTTGCCTGGTGTGATAGACCCCAGCCTCTATGGATCTTGTGCTCAGAGCTTGTTCTTGTGCTGCCATGATTAGTGCCTCTGTGCTGTCTTTCAGTCTAGCTTTGTCCAGCCACTGGTAGGATTTCTGGATATCAGCCACCTCCTCTATCTGCCGGTGGTACATACCGTGCAGGGGCCTGTCCTTCCATGATGGTTCCTCGTCTCCCTCCTCTTTCTTGGGTTTCTGCTGCCTGAGGTATTCACTGAGCACTCGGTCAGTTGGGGCCATCTTCCCAATGTATTCTTGGATGTTCCTTGTCTCATCCTGGACTGTGGTGCTGACACTCACCAGTCCCCGGCCCCCTTCCTTCCGCTTAGCGTACAGCCTCAGGGTGCTGGACTTGGGGTGAAACCCTCCATGCATGGTAAGGAGCTTTCTTGTCTTTATGTCAGTGGCTTCTATCTCCTCCTTTGGCCAGCCTATTACCCCAGCAGGGTACCTGATCACGGGCAGGGCGTACGTGTTGATGGCGCGGATCTTGTTCTTACCATTCAGCTGACTCCTCAGGACTTGCCTGACCCTCTGCAGGTACTTGGTGGTTGCAGCTTTTCTAGCGGCCTCTTCATGGTTCCCATTCGCCTGCGGGATCCCCAGGTACTTGTAACTGTCCTCTATGTCTGCAATGTTGCCTTCTGGTAGTTCAATCCCCTCAGTTCTGACTACCTTCCCTCTCTTTGTTACCATCCGACTACACTTCTCCAGTCCGAACGACATTCCAATGTCATTGCTGTATAGCCTGGTAGTGTGGATCAGTGAATCGATGTCTCGTTCACTCTTGGCATACAGCTTGATGTCATCCATGTACAGGAGGTGGCTGACAACTGCTCCGTTCCGTAGTCGGTATCCGTAGCCAGCCTTGTTAATGATCTCACTGAGGGGGTTCGGGCCTATGCAGAACAGCAGTGGGGACAGAGCATCTCCTTGGTAGATCCCGCACTTGATGGTGACTTGTGCTATGGGCTTGGAGTTGGCCTCTAGTGTTGTACGCCACATCCCCATTGAGTTCCTGATGAAGGCTCTTAGGGTCCCATTGATCTTGTACAATTCTAGGCATTCCAGTATCCAGCTGTGGGGCATTGAGTCATAGGCCTTCTTGTAATCAATCCAGGCAGTGCACAGGTTGGTCAGTCTGGTCTTGCAGTCTCGGCTGACTGTTCTGTCTACCAGTAGCTGGTGTTTTGCGCCCCATGTCGGGCCCTGGTGCTGTCCAACTCTTCATACTGGAGACCCTTTCTTGGATATCTGCCACTGTGATGGTTACTGGACCCTGTTCAGGGAGGTCGCTGTGGTCTGCCCTCAGATCCACTAGCCACTGAGCATTGCCGTTATGGGTTGCGTCCTTCTCCCATATGCCCTTCCAGTATTGCTCCGTCTCCAGCCTTGGTGGTGCTGTTCTCTTATTGTTCCCTTGCCACTGAGAGTACACCTTTGCTGGTTCTGTGGAGAACAGCTGATTTATTCTCCTGCCTTCTATCTCTCTGGTGTACCTCCTCAAGCGGCTGGCCAAGGCTGTGAGTCTTTGCTTGGCAGTTTCCAAGGCCTCAGGTATGGACAGCTTGCTGTATTTCTTATGCACCTTCTTTGTCGCACCTTTCTGCAACTCCGTTAGTTGGCTAACCTCCCTCCGTGCTACTTTGATCTTGTCCTCTAGCCTCCTTCTCCATGGAGGGTACTGCCCCTTGTGGCTGTTCAACTTGTAGCCAAGCATCTCACTGATCACTGCTGCTGTATTGTAGATCAGCTTGTTAGTGTCGGTAATCGTGGTTGTAGGTATTGTCCGTAGTGCTGCATTAACATCATCTAGCAGACCTTCTGAGGGTACTTCACGTAATCTTGGTAACCGGCTACGGGGGATCCAGCTACGGGGGATCCAGGTTTCAATTTCAAGCTTGGCCATTCTCGGGTGGGGGTGATGATATCTCCCCCCTGACCTGGCGTCCTGACTCCTCCTTGCCGTAGCATTTGTGTTGTACCTCGTCAATCTCTAGCTGTGAGAGTAGTCCCTTCTTTCGAATGTTGGAACACTGAGCTACTAGTTGTTTCGCCGTCATTGTGGATGTTGGGTATCGAAGAATCCATAGGTCCGTCATCCTATTCATGTAGCCCCTGCCGCCGGGGTTACTTGCGTAGTAGCATTCCAACAACGCCCTGTTTTCGTCTCTTGCCCACCGATGCCTTCTTGTTCCAGTAGCCCACTTTTCGTTAGGGTGCCCTGGTTCCTCAACACCTGACGCGGACCTTGTTGATCCGGGCGACGTCCGAGCCGGCATGCCTTCATATTTATCTGTCTCGCTCATGTCTGCGGTAGGCTCGCTTAGCATAGGGGGTCTAGCCTTAGGACCCTTACTGGATACAGACGCCCAAGGCAGGAATCGAACTTGCGATCCTGGGTTCCAAAGGCGTGTAGTCTAACCACTACGCTATCCAGCTGCTTTTTTTTTTTATAATTTATTTTTATATATATATATATATATATATATATATATATATATATATATATATATATATATATATATATATATATATATATATATATATATATATATATATATATCTCTATATATATATATCTCTATATATATA
The DNA here is from genome assembly GCF_965226115.1 of Aulonocara stuartgranti. Classification (NCBI taxonomy): domain Eukaryota; kingdom Metazoa; phylum Chordata; class Actinopteri; order Cichliformes; family Cichlidae; genus Aulonocara; species Aulonocara stuartgranti. The sequence goes on from NC_138956.1 coordinate 24,417,264, forward strand.
TATATCTCTATATATATATATATATGTGTATATATATATCTCTCTATCTCTCTATCTATATATCTCTCTATCTATCTATCTATATCTATCTATATATATATCTCTCTCTATCTATATATATATATATCTCTCTATCTCTCTATATATATATCTCTCTATATATCTCTCTCTCTATCTATCTATCTATATATATCTCTCTATCTATCTATCTATCTATATATATCTCTCTATCTATCTATCTATCTATATATATCTCTCTATCTATCTATCTATATATATCTCTCTATCTATCTATCTATATATATCTCTCTATCTATCTATCTATATATATCTCTCTATCTATCTATCTATCTATATATATATATATATATATTTTATTATAATAAAATTTTTTAAAAACACTTAAGAATCTATATAGAGAACACTGATGGATAACCTGCTACCTGAAATACAGTTGATAATGGCTAAGAAGGCTGTGGGTTGACATGACTTGGTTTGCTGTATTTGAAATAATTGTAGACATTAGCTCATGTGAGGCTGGGCGAAGATGCACAAAAGGAGTACTCAAAGTGAGGCCTTGCTTTTTCCCCCTCTATAAATAGGGCCCAGAACAGAAGGATAATAGCTTTTCAAGCTTGGGGTATTACACTAACAGAAAAATAAATCTTCCTCTTTTTCTTTGTCATGCTTCGATCTGAGAATCATACAGCCTGAAGCTTAATGAGAATTGCTAATGAACCTATAGGTTGCTTAGTCTCTCACCTGTTTGTGGTAAATGTAAGGTGGGAGTTGGAGCTGTGTAGTGCTTCTCCAGTGCTGGCATGAAAGTGGACAGTAAAGGTGAGTACAGTTCCCAGGGGGAAAGCCTTCAGGTTCTCTTTGGTGTTTGTGTGGAGCACCGGACTGGTACTGAAGCGCAAATAGGACACAGGCACCACCTGAAGAATAACATTAGTGTCGCAATCAGTAACTGCAGCGAGATGTCAGCTGTCACTTCAAAGGCCTGTGCTGTTGCTAATAGTTACAGAGTGGCTATAACGATTCCAGTACGGGCCAATTCTCAGTGGGCAGAGAAGAAAAAGGAGAAAGGCTCAGTCCGACATACGACAGGCAGTTACTACTGATAATATATTTTTAGAAAGATTCAATAAAGAAAACTGGCAATAGAAACCCTCTCCTGTATTCTTACTGAGTTCTAATGAAAACAAAAAGCTAGGATTTTAAATAAGAAAAATAAAAGGCGAAAAGAAAGTTGTCTTTTTGTTTTTTTTAAATACAAGCCATACCACACAAAAATACCAGATTATTAAATGTCTATCACTCCTAGTGCTATGCATTTTTGTCACTTATGTTTTAAATTTTATTATTACACAAACATAACAAAAGTAAACACAATATTCAGTTTTTAAATGATGATTTCTCTGATTACGAGAGAAAGGTTATCCAAACCTACAGCATCCTGTGTGAAACAGTAATTGCCCCTCTTGTTAAATCATGAATCAAGTGTGATTAAACAGATTTTTTGGAAAGCTTCAGTTTCACCAAACACACTCAGGCCTGATTACTGACAGAACAAGAGAGATCACTTAAATAGAACCTGTCTGATAAAGTGAAGCAGGTTAAAAGACCTCAAAAAGCAACACATCGTGCGACGACCTAACAAAACACCTGAGAATTAAAAGTCACTGTCATCTCTGTCTGGAAAGTGTTACAAAGCCATTTCTATGGCTTTGGGACTCCAGTAAAACACAGTGAGAGTCATTACACACAAATGGAGAAAACTTTGAACAGCGATGAAGCTTCCCAGGTGTGGCCGAGCAACCAAAATTACTCCAAGAGTGCAGGAACGACTCATCCAGGAGGTCATAAAAGACGCCAGAACAGTATTAAAGAACTGCAGGCTTCACATGTCTCATTTAAGGTTCATGAGTTCATGTTATAACAAGAAGAAAGAGACTGGGCAAAAATGGCATCCATGGAAGAGTTCAATGAGAAAACCACTGCTGACCAAAGAACATGAAGGTTCGCCTTACATTTACCAAAAAACATCTTGATGATCCCCAAGACTTTTGGGAGAATATTTTGTGGACTGATGACTAAACTTTTTGGAAAGTCTGCGTCCCATTACATCTGGCGTAAAAGTAACAGCGTTTTAGAAAAGGAATATCATACAAACAGTAAAATATGGTGGTGGTACTGTGACGGTCTGGGGGTTTAGTGCTGCTTCACGCCCTGCAAGACTTGCTGTGGTAAATGGAACCATGAATTCTGCTGTCTACCAAAACATCCTGAAGGATAATGTCCAACCATGTGTCAGTGACGTCAAGCTGAAGGGCTCTTGGGTTCTGAATCACTTAAGAAAAACAAAATGAAGACTTTGGAGTGGCCTAGTCAAAGTTTTGACCGGAATCTGATTGAGATGCTGTAGCATTACCTTAAAAGGGCAGTTCATGTACGAAAACCCACCAATGCAGCTGAATTACAGCAATTCTGCCAAAATCCCATCCTGTGCTGCTTATCTTTTTCAGGGTGTGGTGGGGCTGGAGCCTATCCCAGCTGTCTTGGGGCGAGATTTGCCAGATATTGCAAATGCTTGATTGCAGTTGTTGCTGGCCTGATCAGTTATTAGGTTTAGGGGCAATCACTTTCACACTGGGCCATATAGGTATGGAATTTGTTTTTTACCCTTACAAATAACACTGTCATTTAGAAACTGTGTTTACTTGTGTTATGTTTGAGCCAAAAGCATTAGATCTTTATATTGTTGTGCTTTTTAAGCTGCTTAATTTGTTTAATCAAGGTTTCAGCAGTCAGACCGCGCATAGTTTTTGGCAGGAGGTCAGAAGATGTGTTTTATAGTCAATATCCACATGATATCATGTTTAAACCATGAATCTCAAACAATTTTCACATTGTAGCTCTTAAACTGACCTTCACAGCAAGGATGAGAGTTTGATTGACACCAAAGGTCTCTTGTGAGGTAACCAGCAAAGAAGAGATACCAGTGAGAGAGCCAGAGAAGAGGAAGCCCTTATCGTCTACTTGAGCAATAACAACCTGGTCGGGACCATCTAACATTCGATAGGAGAGAGCACCCAAACCATCCCTATTGGACAAGAAAAAACAAAATCACATCATTCATTCAAACAGTATACATATTTTTATTACATGCTATAAACTACTGAAGAGCTGTTTTTCACCTGTATATGGAACAGAAAGAAAAAAAAAAAACACCCCACTGTGCAGGTGATTCCTACTCACCTGTTAGTCTGGAGTTTCAGAGCCGAGTTCGGAGCCATCAGTAACTCCCCAGCCTCTACTTTGGGATTAAGCATGTGCAGCTTGTCATAGACCTTGATCAAAGCAAAATGTTGAAACTCCAATTATGCGAGAGCCTTAATCATTCTTTGATGTTTCTGCACTAGTGACATGTCATAGTTTAATACAATTTGAAGTTGGATGCACTGCGCTCCCAATAATCTGCAGTGTTATCACTTCAAAGTTAACAGCTTCAGATTTTTATTAAAACTCAGCAATTTCAATGCTCTGCTGCCTTAAATGCCAGCTTTCCCCATTATGGAGAAGCAGCAGGGGACACAGTCAAGATATGCAAAGCACTCCATAAAAGGGGTATTTATAAAATATCTGAATAGGATGTATTTATGGTACTTTGTGTTTCCCTTCCCATTGTTTACAGATGTCTATAAAAAGTGAGCTATAGCCATGGTGCTGTACCTGAATCTGGATCTCGTCACTGAGCTCCTGCAGGTTGTTCACAAGCTGCTGAGCCGTGTGGTCAGAAACTCTGAGTACCACCTTCAGCCCTGTCCGCCCTCTCGTTCTTCCAGTCACCCTCATGCCAAAGTTGTGCTCTGACTGAAGCTCCACATTAGCCTAGATAAGACAAGGACCATTATGAGCATGGCAAAAATAGAAGCAGCAAATCAAATAAAAAGGCAACAGCGATGAGGAAGCAGGGGAAAAGCAGAGACAAAGCAGACGCTAGTTTTAAAAACCATAGTGAAATGGATGGACACCAGGTCTGAAGTAAATCTAATAAAAACGATCAATGGGAAATGAGAGACAAAAATAGAAGCTGCTTATGATATCAAATACAAGAATGAAAATCCTCAATGCTGGGTACCTCAATGTGTCTTGGCTGGACATCCAGGATGTCTCTCTTAGTAGTGGACCAGTGGAAGGTAAAACCAGGTAGCACACTGCCAAATGAGAAGGGTGTTTGACTGTTGGTCAAACCCATCACATATACAGGCATCTAGAAAAGGAAAGAAGATTTAGAAATACAAAAAAATAAAATTGCGCTGTTCAGTTATTGGTTTCAATTTTGAGTCTAAAATTGCTATTTGGACTCTAAACAGCAAAGAATCGATTTTGAGTCCGTTGTACTGATTCAAGTATAAAACGTTCACACCTGTGCTCCCGTCTCCATTCTTGTAATAGGTGCTCTGATTCGAATGGCAGTCAAAACCACAACTTCGACTTCTACTTGATCCTGAGGAAACAAAATAGTTTCGTCTGTCTTATGTGCAAAACCCACCCAAGCATTACACTTTTAAAACCACAGATATACATTTACCTGTGACACAACAACTAGCTTCCCGGTTTCTGCGTCAACAGCTTGGACCAGTCCAGTAACAGAAACATTTCCAACAGCAATACCTCTGACATGGCCCATGGGATTAACAGAAGCTACTTCCTCATTAGAAATGGAGAACAGGATATTGGACTGAGGCTGAGGACCACCTTCAGATGTGATCTGTAAACAAGCAGGATTGAAAAAAGAAGGCGTAATTTAAATTTAAAGAGTAATCTTGACTAATTTCTCCACAGTGTAGTGGTTTACACATTTCCCAGCAAGCAAAAAACCTGGTCCTGGGAAGAAACACAAAAAACATGGAGGTACCCATTGTGAATCAGGGAATAGCTAAAAGTTGATTTTTTCTAGGGCTCTTAACTAAACTGAATTAACTCATGTGTGCTGCCAGTGCAACGTAGACCTATTGTGCTCATATCCAAGTCTATTTTTTATTTCTTCTTACTAATCTACTGAAGACGATCGTCTTGATTCATGGTTTGAAATAATCCTAATTTTGATACACTGGGACTTTGTGTAACCCCCACAGCCCATCCACATGAAAAAAGTCATTGTAGTTCTGTTCCCTCTTCTTTTAACCCAACTTTCTTCTGACTGATTGTCCTGTCTACTGCATGAGGGGGGGGGGGGGGGGGGGGGGGGGGGTACACTCACAGTCAAAGCTATGTGCCACAGATGAGCACATCAGGGATACCTGCTCTGACAGTTTTTTTTCCTTTTCCTTTCATTCTCTCTCAACTGAGTGTTTGGCTCAGTTATTGCACACACAGTTGACCACCATCTTCTACTGTAACAGTACACATTAAATATTTTCTAATTAGAGTGTGAAATGAAGCAAATGACGTATTAGACGTACCTGCATCATTGCTCCAACTAACAGGGTCATCTTCCTTGGGATTAGCTTGAAAGGTGGAAACACCTACAATAATAAGAAGAAAAAAATGTTTTTTCCCCCTGTATAAAATGTGCCGCTAATAGAAGACCCAAAATAGACTACAAAAAAACTCCACAAAATTATACCTCTATTTGCTGGGGTGCTGAAGCAATTTTTCTCCCATTTTTATCCACAACAACAGCTGATACAGTGGTCTGACCGATGGCAACACCTTTCACCAAGAAAACAGCAGTATCGCTTTCTGTGGACTCCACTAATGGTCTGCAGAGGAGACATTCAGAAACAAAAAAATAAAGCCTTAGATCCCCTTTCACTCTAAAGGTAAAACACATTTTCTACTACTTACTTCAGAGAGACTATTGCAGAAGCTGTCTTGAGTTTAAGATTCATGAATTGGAAATAGCTGGCAGGGAATGGCTTCCTATTATCATCCAAGACTCTGACATAAGCTCTCACAGATTTGCCAATCTCCACCTGTAAGAGATGAAAAGCATCCATTAGCAGCAAAATAATTCTGGTTCACAGGAAGGGTAAACCTAATGATGAGTGTTAAAGACAAGCTGACTTTCAGTGGAATTTGAAAGGGAAGTGCTCAAAGACAATAACCATATTTAGTGCTTATAAGTCACTGAAGCATTGCAGGGATGTGTGATACTGAGAGATTTTTATAGTCAAGTAGTGCTTAGACCCCTCCAGGATGAAGGGCTGAGGCAGGACACTGACCTTGTCAACCACTCTTACATAAACCTCCAAGATGTCAGAAACATGTACAGTTGCTTTGGCGGGTGCGGGAAAAGCCAGGCAAAGGTCATGAACCATCACCTTAACCATGCCTGGAAGGATGGGAGAGACCTGGGCAAACAGCAAATGAAACAATTACAATTATTTCAATACACTTTTTTGAAATTCTACATTTCGTAACGTGTGCAGTCTACTATAGATAGACACAGTTAAGATGTTCCTTCTTACCTGAGCGGTGCCCTGAGCCTCCTGGAATACCACATTCACCATCCCTTTAATGCTGGTATTGACAAAGAAGTGCCCTGAACCCTCTCGCAGAGCCAGATTCACCTACAAAACAAAACTGGAGTGAGCAGTCTGCAGTGAAAATTAATCACAAAAATGATTCAGAAGACCATCTGTGTTCACAGTTGTTTTTCTGACAGGCAACTGGCCTTGCATGTTACATAAAAGGGGACAGATAACCACCTCTTTAAAATCCTCTAACACAGGTCACCAACAGTTATTTAACCCCCTACACCTACTTAACCCTGCTCCCATGTCACACATGATTAAGAGGGGAATGCTTACTGAGTAAACGGGGCAAAGGGTACACATTACAACTACGTGTGGTGATAAGCACCATCTGAATAATTCAGCAGTTACCTGAGGGAGTAAATCACATTTCTGCCCTGCTGAGGTGAAATGGTGAAAAGATCAAATCACATCCCTCATAATAAACATTAAATATACATTTTGGTAAAACAAGCCATGAGAAGTCAGTGAGAGTGTTGATGTCCAGACTTAGGGGGGTAAAAAGTAAATGTACTGATGTGTCTGTCCACTGGAACAGTAATCCCATAACTTACTCGCACATCCGGGTGGTTGTATATGGTCACTATGTCAGGAGAAATCTTCACATCTTCAACCAGCAGAAGCTCCAGTGTGGCTGAGACAGGAGTCATGGGGTCATACTTAGGAGGACAGAGGCAGAAGAAGGGGAAGACAAGTTCAAGTATGATGACTGAGGCTATTAAATGTATGATGTAAATATACAACAACAAAATTAAAGCTTTCCACACATTCATTATATGCAAAAATAGATTTTTCCTCTCCTGTACAGAAACTGAGTTACAGATGTATTTAACAGGACAACATGGCTGTTTAAAAAAAAAAAAAAACAACTCAGCTGATGAAGTCCTGTTCACTAGAAAAGCGTTTACAAAACAAAACGTAAACTCACTGAGATGAATCTCTTTTGCAAAAGAGACCTTATTACAAAAACAATCCATATAGCTTGAATAATACTTTAGTTAACCACTTCTACTTTTTAAGAGGAAGCGAGAAGCTGTTTTGCATGACTTGCTAGCGGAGCAACTATTTTGACTTACTGGACTGGGGACTTTGGCTGCAGCCAGGTGTGAAACCTGGTAACCGAGAGCTGTTGCTGTGATGGCAGCAATGCCTGTTTGCTGGTGGACAAGAACTTCCTGCCGTCCTATCACAGATCATAAAAAGAAGTAAAAAGTAAATACATGAAATCAATGCATTTTTCATTTTGTAACTTATGAATAATATCGTAGATAAAAACAAAAACAATCTATTCCTGGAGATACTTAAACTGATAACTGACCATTCCATTCAAATGCCCTGAGATTAAATTTTTCTCCTGTTTTTCTTTCATAAATTTAAAGTTCAAATGATATAAAATGATATGATCTTTTACCGTGAAGTTTCATCTGTTTGTTGCCCTCCCTGAGCAACTGAAGCTTCATTGGCATAGTAGGTTCAATACTGGCCAGCGATACCTTTGTGGATTCCCACAGCATGCTCAGAGAGCTAAAGTTGTCAAACTTCCTCCCTTGATGATCAAAAGCAGCCAAATCCAAAACAGGGTTGCGGTAATTTGAAACAGGCACCTAGAAGATCATTGTTTATATGATGAATGTGCTTTTCAAACAGTTTAATTCCATTACACACAAACAAAACACCAAGATCTTGGACTTCTTTTTGTTAACAAATATAATTAGCTATTTTCCAGTGCCCCTTCATACAAATCAAATTTCAGAAGATCATATTAAAAGAAATAAATAAATCATAAACTTGACATTTCTTCAGCTGGTGTTGAAAATCAATGGATAAAAAATTAAATGAAAGAAGTAGCAGTATAAAAATCAATCTACACATCTAAACACAGCAAAGGAGTCTATTAAACAGTGACCACATGCATACCACTTGTTTATTCTGCTGCAGCAGCGGACAGGTCAGGTCTAGCTGTGGGCTCGTATACACGGGCACCAGAGTAAGGCGGGATGGAGGAGCACAAACGAACTTGACGACTGCTGGCTCTACAGCGGGATAAGGATTGGTCACACTGGCTTTGTTCCCCACCATCACCTCCAGAACCTGGAAATAACATTTAAATTCAGTTGAAAGATAAACAGCTGTACTTTTACAATGGTTGTAAAAAAAATCAAAGTAATTTATTAAGGACACCCTTGAGTTATGCTAATCGCAATGGCAATAAAACGAATACGATTTATGATTTTAGCTATGACTTCAAACCACGATATTCATTTTAGAAACACACAATATTTTAGTTAGCGTTGGGAATGGTAAATACAAGATATACAATTACACTTAAGGTCCTACCTGCTCTCCCAGGGCTCTGCAGGTTGCCCTGACCAAACGCTGATTATAGTTGTGAGACAAGGGACTAATCAGGGTAAGACTCAGGCTGGCCTCATCTTCAGCACTCAAGTTGCAGAAAAACTTTGAGGGCTCTAAGACCCAAGGCCGCGGCCCACCCTCAAACAGCATGTCTTTTGATGATCCCAGTGTCACCACAGCAACAGATACAGGGTCAATCGCCTGCCAGAATAACATTCAACTGTTAAGAAGAACTTGGCTATGGAAATGTTAATACAAGGCATTACACAGCAGAGAAATAAAACTGGGTCAAACTTTAGCTGCTAGGGCAAAACAAGCGAAGAAACTCCACAAACACGTCTGCAGTATTTTGAAAAACACAAATCAGTGCCATGTGAGGCATTAAACAACGCCGTATGCTACTGACAGCTCGATTGTAATGTGCACAAAAAAACGACAGTATGTATGTTGTTCACAAAAATGACTAAATATTTTAGCAGAGAAGATGTGACATGTCAAACTGTTGCATCCAGTCACTGTACTGCAATAGCTGTCAGTTTTATTCCTTTGTCTTACAGTGTTTGTGTATTTAAAAAACAAACAACAAAAAACAAACAAAAAACCACAAACACCTGTGTCCCCTGTGTATAACGAAATACTAAAATTCCCAACGAAAACCAATGAGAAGTAAAATATAATACTCGCCAATCGTTGCATTTCTGTAGGGTTAGTCTGCATTCACTAATCTGCATGAATGTGCTTCAGTGAATCTGTTTTCTTATAAGATCCATGCTTATTGGCAGTTTACTGCAATTTTCTTTTCTTCTTTCACCTCAAAGTCCAGCTTAATATATTATTTATTTATTTACTACAAGGTACTTAGCAACTGAAATAGCAGCTCAGCCACACTTTATGTATGGTATCATTTATTAAAGGAAGATGGGTGTGTCTTTGTTTGCTTGCACAACCCAAAATGCCACAAACAGAATCCAATTCAGTAGAAAACACTGAGATATATAAGTATTTGTGTATTTCAGTGTATCTCAGACATACACGCACTCACACACAAAAAAAAGAACATAACTAAAAATGTCCCAAAAATGAAATCAGTAATTGGACATGAATCCTGGAAGCCTTAAGAAAAAGATATTATGTACAAATGCCTCATCCATCGTGATGAGCCAAGTCCTGAAAAGGACATGACCTTTAGACTCACTCTGAGAGGAAGATAGGCAGCAATGGTGATCTTGGCACTGAGATGAACATTGCCGTGAGTGTAGCTGACACTAAGCACGGTATACCCAGGAGCCAAAGCTTTGGCTCTCACTCCACTGCAGTGGTCCTGGCCTGCAGTTAGCCTCCCTGTGAATCAGGAAAAATGGGGTTGGAGAAAGTCATAGTACATGATAATCTGATATGACAATGTATTAAAAAAACAAAAAAACAAAACTCACACTCTACAAGGTTTAATTATACATTCATTTAATTGTAAGTAAAACAATTCCATAACGGAAAACTAAAGATTTTTGGAAAGATGTAGAATATAATAAATACTGTGATGAAATCTAAAATGTTTTCTTCTCATTCTAGTGTTTGTTTCTACTTGAAATCAACAATGGGCGCCACCAGTAGACCCACCAGTAGTCCACCCCCCCCAAAAAAGCAGGCAATGTGGGGCCCACATTGGATTGACACTAAACATAATAATCAATCCCTCACTCGACAGAATGAGCCTCATTTGTTTGGTAGCCATTACCAATCGTCTATCTAAAAAGGACAGTGAAATAAAACCACACTATGCATTACTATTAAACCAGCTCATACTGCTTACATTTTTGCATCTTCTTTTTTTTAATTTACTGCATCTTCACAGTCCAGTCGAGGCGGACAGACAAACAGGACTCACCGTCTAGTATTTCAAAGATGCCATAGTTCTCCTGTTCAACCACCAGGTCAAAATGGGAACAGTCACTTAACATGACCCGCTCTTTTTCCCCCTCTTCAAGCAGACCAAAAATCCTGAGAGGCAGATCCAGTATGAGGCCCAACCTGGCTTCTACTGGGCAAGGAGCAAAGTCCATTGCTACAGGCTCAACAACATACACCTGGAAGAAAGCATGATCCAAGACACGGTGAAGAGTGTTACTGAAAAGTGATTAATGCACTTTTGCCCTTAACCTCCTAAGACCCAAACTCTTTCATGGCATGCATTTTTATTTTCTCTTTGCTATTTGGGCTGATTGGGACCTAATGAATGTAAAAACAAAGAATTTTCTTTTTACCTGATATACACTTACAAGGACAATACATTACCACTGTTCTATCAAATTTAAAACGAGTCCATTTAGTATTGTGCTCTAGACAACCCAAAATGTGATGTCCACATATGTGGACGCCAGGTCCTATGAGGTTAAAGTTGGAAGAATCAATGACATCTCATACAATGAGATATAAATATCTCATTTAAAATCGGTGTTGTGTTTACTTACCTTCATTTGGCCAAAGTGTAGTGGGTTACGTAGATCATGAGCATAAATTACACTGACGCCTATGTCACTAACTGTGGTCATCACCCCTTTCACAGTCACTGTGGCAACAGCTGCATTTGAGGAAGTCCAGCTGAAATTTCCACTACCTCCTGTTGCCTGAAAAGCACCAAAGAACAGGTGTCTTTTTTTTTCTTTTTCTTTTTTTTTTAAATAAAAATGACATCAAATTTTTGGATCTGACAGTTAGACTTAGTGGTAACAAAGCTTGATCTATGGTGTTTCACAGAATATGAAGGAATGCAAATGCTAAAGCAATTTATACAGGATGTTAAGTTTAAATTGCCTGCCCCATAACAGAAGTCACTTAAATAAGGAATGATTACCTTTATTGTGTACTGATAAGCTCCAACTTTGGGCTGCCATGGAAATGTGAGAATACTGGGACTAAGAACTATGGGGTTATAGATTTCCACATCCTGTTCATTGTGGACTGGGTTGGCGAGAGGATGGACATTTCCACTCTGAAAGAGAACAGATAGCACAGGAAATGATCGAGCCCTCTCGACTGAAGCGGAAGAACGTGTCAGTAGGTTGTAGCAATAATAATAAATCCAGGGTCAAAGCTGCATCTAAACTTACTTTATCCACGACAGCTTTTAAGGTTGCATCAATAAGTGTCAGGCCTTCCTTGAGTGCTCTGACATGGTGATATGATCCATTCAAAGAAGACTCCAGGATTTCAAAATACTCCAAAGGGAAAGTAGTGTCAATATGGACATTCTGCAAAATAAAAAAAATAAACCACACACAGATTTATAAAACACTGCCTATATATTGATTTTTATCTGCAACTAGTACACTGCAAATGATTTAATGGAAGCACTTACATCAGATAGGTAAATTTTGTTGCTAGATTTGTCAAATACTTCAATGTGGATATCATACACTCTTCCAGTTTCAAGAATCCAACTATCTCCTGGGTGAATTTTAAAACCTAAACAAATTGCAGACAAAATATTGGTCAACTTAATCTAAAACACACACAACTTTTTTTTAAATTAGACTTTCAGTGAAGAAAAAGAAACAGACCTAAATAGCCTGGTTCAACAACATATAGGGTGCTATTGGGTAGGCGAGACACTCCTTGCATCCGAAGGCCTGAGAAGATACTGTTAAGGAAAATTTAAATGATAGACTCCTCTTAATAAAGAAAAAAAACAAAACAAAACTGAATCATTTCAGTTAATTGACAAATAACAGAATACACATGTTGTAGTAAACATTAGATTAAACAGTACTATGCAAAAGTCTTGAGGTACCACTCAGTTCTTTATATTATGCTTCAAAAGAGTCAGACTTTCTTGTAACTGTTTTTCAAGTGATCTTGAGCAATAGTTCTCCAGGCTTCCTGAAGATCTTTTCTTTGGAAATTTTTGTGAAGTCCCTTAACATCAATTCAAGGATAAAAAAGGAACCCAACTCAATGGATGAAGCAATGTTGTGTCTACACAGACAGTTTAGCAAAGAAACCAATTTTATAATACATCTGTGTGCACTTTGCTACCAATTTGATGGCATTTGTTCAGTTTAATATATGAAAAATTCCAAAAACAACACATACTCCAAAATCCACTGTAACAGGTGTGGTGCCTACATTTCAGCCAGTGATGTTTGAGATCCTGTCAAATTTGATGGACAAATGAACACAGAAAAGTGCCATCAGATTTTGATCCACCATCTGGAAAGTGTGCGATAGGCAGTGGCTTTATTTTTCAACTTGACAATGATCACAAACACACTGCCAATGCAGTAAAAGCATACTGAAACAGAAATAGCACACAATGGAACACTATTAGTCATGGATTGGCCTCCTCAGAGCTTAGACTTCAATATTATTGAAGCAGAGTGGGATCATCTTTACAGAATACAAAAGAAAAGTAATCCAACATCCAAAGAAGAGCTTTGGATGTCCTTCAAGAAGCCTAGAGAACTATTATTGATTTAACTACTTAAATTACAAGAACACTTGCCAAAGAGATTCAGGCTGGGTTGAAGAATAGAGTTGATCATACTAAATATTGATCTTCAAGCTCACTAGAATTATACCAACTTTATTTTTGTTTTATATACTGCATTTCCATTTATGTTTGTACATGTTTAATCATTCCGTTCATAAACGATTTTCCTAGTAAAATATCAACAAATGAAAGGTGCTCAAGACTTTTGCACAGCACTAGACCAGAACAGTAACTGCTCAATAGAGGTGCAATAGGTCAGAAGGATACTCTTATGATCCAGCACCACATTGATGTGTCCCAGCTGAACTGCTGTAACAGTGGAGGTTCTTGGATCCAGACTGGCCACAGCAACATCTGGGTTTCCATTAGTACCAACAACACTGTTCTGAAGGTGCAGCTCATACTGATCACAAGGCATAGAGAGCTCTAGACAAACAAAGAGAAATTAGCTGAAAGATTGGCATTTATGTACCATGCAGAGCTGCTCCTCTCATCTGTGACATCAATGACTCGACTACATTTTCACTTCATATATTAGCAACACTCATGCAAACTCATGTAGTACTACTGAATGTCTTTGCATACAGCTTCAGGAAATGTACATCAAGTTAAGTAAACATTGAATGAAGAACTTCACTCCTCATTAAACAGAGTCAGACCTGTTATCGTTCCCTGTCTTATCTTCAAGACTCTGTATCTGATCGAAGTTCCGGCCAGCAAGTAGATATCGTGTGCGGGGCTCAGCAGGATGTTCTCTAAGATCAGCAGCCTTACCTCTGCAGCACCCACATCCTGTGGCATGGATACCATGGTTACACAACACAACACAGCTTCAGCTTCCCGCCTTTTCAAACCAGATCAAACGGACTGCAGTTTTATAAATGCTGATATGAATTCAAACTACAAGTGCCCAACAGCCATTTTCGCAGATTTTCTATACTACCAAAAATAACTTTCCTTTGTTACATATGGACTTAATTGGACATTTATTCAGAATACAAGTGCATCAGATGAAAACAAAATGCCATCTTAACAAAAAAAACCAACCAACCAACCAACCAACCAACCAACAAAAAAAAAAAAAAAAAAAAAAAAAAAAATGTTGACAAGACAGAAGCACAATTTAACTGTCACAGCAGCCTTGACATCCTAAAGTACTGCTGCTATGTAATATTTTGCTATTTTTAGATGTCTTCGTCTCCAAACTAAGTTATTACTCAAAATGGGCCAAATTTTACCAGAACTCTGACTTCTTTTTACCGTCCAATAATAAATACATAAATAAATAAACAAACAATATCATTATAACAATAAAAGGGAAATATTTCTACTCTCTACTGGTGACAACAGCAAATAAAATGTCCTTTGCACCATCTTACCTTATAAAGAGGTTCTTGTATTTTTGCCTTCAACTTTGCATGTCCCGTTTTCAGGCCTGATACTAAAATAATATCACCCTGTTTCCCAACACGTTCCATTTCAGATATGTATCCAGGAGGGGTGTATGTGGACTCTGAGAATTTAAGTACCCTTGAACACAGAAAAGAAATCAGAAATACATTACTCAAGTCAGTGTAGTTACATTTTTGGCACAGCGCAGAATGGACCACCAACACCAAATCAAGAGATTAATACCATAAGAAGTGTTTAATCTTTACTATCAAACAACTATTAAACAGCAGAACATACGTACTTCTTCAATACCCCTCTATCCATAGCTGCTATAGTTTACATATGAGGCTACACCGTAAGCTGCGATCCTTCTGTATTATATTTAACCTCGAGATAAATGGGTTTTTACGGGACGTAAAAATATAAAATTAAAATACCGCACAGGGAAATCCAACAGGATTGTTCAATAAGCTGTTTATGATTACACTAGCAGTCAGTTTGCTAGATAACTTTTTTTTATTTTTAGTTTACCATCAATAAATCACGTAGTTCAAGACAGCCTTAAAGTAATAACACACGCAAACCTACCGTAATGAATTGTAAGAGTCAGAGAATCCATTCACATCTTTCACTAAGGTCCAGTCAAACACTAGACCTGCAAGGGTGCTGAAGGTGTTTCCTGAAATAAAGCAAAATATTTATTTAAGTCACCAAATAAAACATGGCTGTGTGAGACTTGGTGAGAATTATCTGCAATGAAATTCTAACTTGTGGTTTAAGGCCAAAGTCATTAGTGGCTGTATCTAATTTTTTTCCTTCTTCTTTTAGCTGTTGCCTTTAGGGGTTGCCACAGTTGATCATCTGCCTACATCTCACCCTGTCCCTAGCACCCTCTCCTTTGACACCAACCCTCTGCATTCCCTCCTCCTCTGCATCCATGAATCTTCTTTGTGGTCCATGTCTTTTCCTTTTGCCTGGCATCGCCATGTATAACATCCTTTTTTCAATATATCCTCTATCTATTTAAATAAAACTTAAAACTGATCCCTCCCTTGAACACGGTCCAAGCAGTCTTAGCCTTAGCCTCGCTATCATTGTCTCCAAACTACTACTAATCAATTGTCTGTCTTTAATAAGCAGGTGAAATAGGTGAAAGAAAACCAAAAATGAACCTCATTACAAGATGCATACAGACCCTTTAGATTCCTTAGATGGTGTATACTTCAAAAATAAATAAATGTAAAAAACAAAAACTGCATAACACCCATAACACTAGACCCTCGAGCCACCATCAGAAAGAATCAGGCTGTAGCTACAGCTCATTAAACTAAGTGTGCCAGGCCTAAATGGAACCAGTCGAACAGAACAAAAAGCCACCTCACAGCAGCAGCCTGAAGGGGAAAGAAAACACTACCTTGAGCCAGCTCACTCATTACTCTGAACACTCAGAGCACAACATAAACACTGTGGACTCCTTACAGCTTAAGAACTGAGTGATAATACAATATGAGGAACTATTTACCTTACCAATAACACCAATAGGCTAAAATTAGAATAGCACTCTCCAATAAGAAGCCATTTTAATGTCACCTTCAGAGTCCAGTGCATGAATCCTGAGTGCCAGTGGTGAATCCTCAAGATGTAGCTCTCTGGTGGTGGACACTATCTGGATTTCACTGATGATGTCGACAATAGCATCGCAACGCAGCACCTGTCCTGTAACTGCAAACAGAAGGCAAGACTATTAAGTACGTAGGGATGTTTTCTCCAAATTGAATCAAATGCATTTCAAGATTTGATTTGACATGCAAAGCTTGAAATCTACTTCCTCACTAAAACATTTTATCGCGACTGTATGGAAATGAGAGTGGAGAGCAGCAGCTCTAAAGCTTCCTTTATTCCTTGTAGTATGCAGAGTTATCAGTCAAGTCAAATGTTGTGGCTTTTTTGGTTAGTGGGCATGAAAGAGTGAGCGAAAAGGCTATATTAAATTAGGCTTTTAGAAACCTAAAACTGCTCAGTTATTGTGAAAAAATAGATTTATTTATTTTGTTTGAAACATTTCAGATGTATGTGGCAGGGTAACCATGTCACAGCAATGACACAGGGTCTCAGGCAACAGATGACAGCTTATTTCACAACTGCAAAGAAGGAAGGATGGAGAAAATGTGTTGTGCAACAATGATTTGTATGAAGCTAACCATTAGATATTATTTGGATAGATTATAAAGTAATGATCTAACCCTAAAGAGACAATAAGAGATCCAGGGGGGGCATTGATAAGAATGAAGTTGTAAAAATTAAACCGCAAAAATGTGCGGTTGTAAGCCCATAAAAAGTGAGATAAAGAACCCTCTGTCAATACAAAAAAAACCTAGACAACATGCCACCACATTGTAAATATCAAGAATTTCTAGGCTGTTTGAGTTCTGTTATCTAATTTGAATTAAACTACGGGGAACTGTGAAGCCCATTTTTAAACATGGGGCAACATAACTTTGCAATCATTACTCAGTCCTATTATTCTGACATAGCTGATTTTCCCAATCTAGTGCTCAGTTTGAAATTCAAACAGAGCATCAGAATGAGGAAGAAAGGTGATTTAAGTGACTTTGAATGTGGCATGGTTGTTTTTGCCAGATGGACTTGTCTGAGTATTTCTGAAACTGCTGATCTACCAGGTTTTTTTCAGAGAAATTCACAGTGGTGTCTGCAGAGTGCACAAATACTTCTTTGCAGACAGGCTTAGAAAGGAGATGTGTCTGCTTGGATCAGGAATAGAGTAAGAGAATCAGACGAACGTCTTCATCATACTGCAAATTAAAAACAGAGCCGCTGAGGTTAATTACGTTCCCATTTCTCTCACTTAGTTCTCCATTTTCCAAAACAGTCTTTTGAGACACATGCTTGTTCTTGCACTGGTCTAATAAAGTGACTACATACACCTCAGACTTCTGGTGTTTTCAAAAATATTTAAATATTACAAGCAAAATTGCAGCCATTGCACCTGTCATGACTATATCTCTTAAGTGTTGTACTTCATTTCCACCTTAAGCTGTCATTTCTACTTAATAGCATCTTTTTTAAGCTGGATTGCACACTGTAATTATACAGCATGCAATTTTTTTCCCCTGATGGAAGCTGCATGATCATGAACATTTCTCTACATCTTTATGCAACAGTGTGGAGAGTTATTAAACCATAACAATACATTCTTTAATCTGACGGCCTGGTTGACAATCTGACTATCTGCATCAATTTCCAATGGCAGTTGATTTAAGGCTACTGCTGTTCTTACCAACATCTTCAGCTAGGATAATACTGGTCAGTCGGGACGGCTGTGTTGAAAGAGCCTGGAGAACAGCTTTCCGGGAGCAACCCCTGATGTGGTCCTCATCCACAGCCTGGATGCTTGCGACCTCTGGTCTGGTGGAGGACCTGAAGAACAAGGACAGCGATAAGTCGTATACACTCCCTGGTTATTTTATAACGTACTGTTGTTATAAAATTCTGCTTTGCTCTACTGTAAATTATACTTTTACAAAGCTTTAACATTTTATTTATTTTTTTTGTTCATGTACTTGGGTAATATATCAGAAACAATTGCAATGTAGCTTAGTAAACCACCAGGACCACCCACTATGAACTCCTTAGTCAACAACACTGTCACCTTTTGACATCAAGAGAAACTAAGATTATATATAGCAGTTAACTTATATTAGCTTTAATTTGGATTAAAAGATTAACTCAAAAACTAACAAATGACACTGGAAAGCCATGTTAAACCTAAAAAGTTTAGCCTCTTTGTGGTCCTCATTATGGCCTCAAATGTACACACAGTGCATACAGTAGAGATTGCCATGTGGCCTCATATGCACCACACACCTCGACACCCCCTTCGGCTACGAGTTTCCAGTTTTTCTACTCACCATCAGAATCAGAATCAGAATGGGTTTATTGCCAGATGTTGAGGTTTACAACATTAGGTTTTTCTACTCACCATCTGTAGCAGCCTTCAGTTGTTTCCAGTGTGAAGTTAATTCTTGTACTTCTGGCAAGCGGAAGCAACACTTTGGGAATATTGAGCTTGGAGGAACACTTAACCTGATAAGCGGTTAATAATAATAGCAACACCAACAGTAATAATGTCAGCGCTTTCATTTCCGATTCACAAGTGATTTACCAACGGTCGAATGAATGAACGCTAAGTTTCCGTCCTAGCTAAACTTCCTCCGTCTCATTAAGTTGGCTATTTCCGCAGTAGTTTTGGACTTATGGCTCTGAGACAGGCGGTTAGGTGAGCTAGCATTGCCAACACTGAAGCTATTTCTCAATCAAACACACGCTGCCTTCCTCACAGTTTCAGTTCGTATCAGTTGTTAACGGAGAGCTGCCGCATGACGATAAGAACTACTAAGTCCTCCTCGGTGCTCTATTCGACTCCTCAGCCTTTTTTATATTCCAAGGTTCTTCGAGACACAAAGCAACTATTTATATGAAATTTACTCTTTCACAGTCAGCAGACGATAGCTTAAAATACGCATGTTTCGTACAATACCCGCCATTAGCAATAATTGGACTTCCAGTGAGCATGCCGGGAGTGAGGAAACGTCATAACAAAGGAGGGAGGGGGGGAGTGGGTGAATTCGTTCTTAAAGGTATACTGTCAATTCAATATAATTCAAATGACAAGTTTAATATACTAGGATATATTGGGGACAGCTGTTCATCTACACGTTGATGCAAATATCTAATCAGCCAATCACATGGCAGCAGGTCGGTGAAGTTAAACAACCTGATGAAGCATCAGGACAGGGAAGAAACGTTGTTTATGTGACTTTGAAAGTGGTTGTTGGTGCCAGATGGACTGGTCTAAGTATTTTCCCTCACAACCAATGTCTGAGGTTTACACAGAATAGTCAAAAAAAAAATATATAGAAAATATCTGGGGAGCATCAATGACCAGACTGCTTCAAGCTGATAAGACGGCAACAGTAACTCAAATAATCACTTGGTTTGCAGAAGAACATCTCATTATACATTTACCTAACAAGTGAAAACTCCTGAGAGGAGATCCTGAAGGGGTTGGGGAAGGAGGAGAAAGGCATCCAGCATAAAAATCTGACAAATCAAACATGGAGAGCTACTAACTGTGGTGACCCCTTGTAATTAAGGCAGCAGCCAAAAGTAGCTTTATGCATAGGGACATCTCATCCTTAAAGCAGGTGAGCTACAACAAAAGCCATACTGGTTCCATTCCTGTCAGCTATGATCAGAAAACCCGATGCTACAATTTGCACAGACTCACCGAAGCTGAACAACAGAGATTGTCTGGATGCTATGGTCAGCATTTGGCATATACAGCATAAAAGCATGGATTCATCCTGCTGTATATCAGCCAGAGTTATTTGTAATCTCTGGCTCTCTTCCACAGTTTGATTTTGACCCATCTCTCTGCCATTGCACCCAACTTGGTTGTAGCAGATGACTGCCCCTCCCTGAGCGGGATTTTTTCTGAGGTTTCTTCCTGTTAAAAGGGAATTTTTCCTTCCCACTGTCGCCAAGTGCTTGCTGAAAGGGGTCCGTCGCGCTGTATAAATACAATGTAATTGAAATTAAAATCAGGGATTCAGAATGGTGGTGGTGTAATGGTGTGAGAAATATTTTCTTGGCACACTTTTGGCCCCTTAGCAGAATATATAAAATGCCTTGACATGACTTTTGTTGATATATATATATATATATATAATTTTTTTTCTTCTGAAAATTGAGGAAAAAATGAATCTTCCCATTGAACGTTTTTTGTTATTTCCTTCCTCTTTGGAGTTAAAAGAGGACAGGACATATCAATGGAAATCCCAGGATGTCGTCTATTTAGTAAATCAGGACTTATAAGTCAAATGATATAGACCACAAACAAATCTCCATTACAGAACTGAACAGAATAGAACTAAACCTGAACTGAAATCATTTCAAGTAAATTCAGCTGAGCATAGTTTGAGCAACACCATAGAGTGCTGTTGTTGACAATACCTATCCCTTTATAACCACAGTATGCCTTATATCTTATGATGACTGATTCCAGGACAACAGTGCACAATATCACAAGAGATCAGAAAGATCAAATCTTGAACATAATAGTTTCTTGAGCATAGCAGTAACTTAACTGCACTCAAAGGCCCTTCCCAGTCATTAACTAAAGTAAATAAACAGGAAATGTCTTTATTTTTAGTCTTTCTAAATTTCGCCAAATTTAGCATTACACCAAGCAAAAGGAGACAGTGATGCATAATCTTCAATGAGACTGGGATTGTCTATAGCTTATGTAGCCGTGTACCTCAAAACTACTAAAAATACTCTATTCATTTTGGGCATGTTATCTGAGAGCAGGAACTCCGAAAAACCCTTGGAGTTTAAGAGGACTGTAATTGAAATGAACTGTTAATTTTTGTTAATTTTTGTAACTTCTAGTTATTCAAATAACTATAAGTTACAAAAATAAATACACCAACCCAACTGTGATCCTGAAAAACATCCATCCAGCTGATAAATCAATAGATGGTTGGATTTCAGCTCTGTCAAAACATCTGACTGACTATAAATTGCATATGATTTAGAGGCTAGCTGCCATAAGTAACTGTTATAAAGAAAATTTGTACTTTATGACAGGTTTTTAAACCCATAGTCTATGATTCACACATCATGGCAGAAATCATTCACATCTGCTTATTACATTTATTTTATTGATGTATTTAAAGAAAATCTACCAATATTTGCTTGTTTGGGCCTCGAGTATTAATCATGAACATGCAATGCTCAACTTTTTACCCCTAGGTGTCACTGACAGCTACCTGTTTGTCATCAGGCATAGATAACAGTAACATAAAAAGTTCATTTTAAATTCCCTTGAAAGACTGCAGCATTTATCAAATGAACAATGATTTGAAGCCATATGAATAAAAATGAGCTGAATGGTGATGTGTTTGAAAGATTAATGCGTGAAAAAATCAAAGGCAATGCTCTAAAAATCTCAAATCTTATTTCCCCTTGTGTGTGAGATCATTTCTGGCATTAAAAATTGGTCCTGAGATAAAACATAAATTGTTAACAGACTGTTAATTATACACTGCGGATTCAACTGGCAGCAGCATTATTTCTGATCCGTCCTCCCGTCTCCTTTGAAGTTAATACAGCAATGCTCCTCCTGAATTGTTCATCTTCTAGACACATAGACACGATTTGATTAGCAGATGCACTATGTTTTGATATGTTTTACATAATGCTGCTTTGTGCCAAAGGTGACATATTGTTTTCGTCAGACAGCATTAACAAAAAAAGGTCCATCACTGTCTGGCGCTGTGTTACAGCAGATTTTAATATCACCAATGAAGTTGCATTCAAAATATATGATAGATGCAGCGTACGTTCACTCTATACAAGGAGCGTGAACTAAAGTGATGGCTGTTTCAACTCGTTTTGACTTTTTCAAGCTGTTTTGGGGTTGAAATAAAGTCACACATCTTTCTTTAGTGCAGTAATACCAGTTGAGAATGAAACCCGAGAAGAAAATAAAGCTTTCATTTACTTTGACAAGGCTGCACTGTGAAAGCTCCAGTAGCACATTTAGTTTCATCTTTGTACCCTGTCCATGGGCAGCTCACATATAATTGATGTTAGGAGTGAATGATGTAATGTCTGTGAACATGGAAAACAATACCTGAATGTCACGCTCTGTGAGTGCAGGAGGAGGCTAAAGACTACAAAACACAAAGCGGAGGACTGAGCTCATTCCAAGGCAAATGTGTTTGTACTCAATATGAGTAGTTTCTTGGTAATAGATAGATTTTTATGTGATTTCTTCTCAAATAAATTCTCAAATAGATGGGAATATTTATGCAGAAGATTTAACTAACCATTATTTTTTAAGGGTTACCATTTCACTTTCCAATGTGTTGTAATGGGAAACCACTTAAAAATTAGGTAATGGTCATTCAAAGCTTTTCACCTACACTGTGAGTCCAAAATTATGTTGCAGCACTCATATGTTGTGCATTAAACATCTTCCTGCATCACAAATACCTGCAGAACTTGGCAATCTTATGTATTGTCTCCTCATCTGGTATGCATCAGCAGTCACATCCTTCCTGGTTTTAAATCAGGAACCTTTCTTGGCCACCATGCTTGGCTTGGTCTAAACAAGTGGGTGCAGAAGGCCATAGCGATTACTTAAGCTCTTACTTATTGGCAATCTTCTCAAATGGTGGTTCTCCTTTCACCAGAAATGTAATAGGCTTTGGAGGGGTCACTTCTTCAAATAGCTTTGGAAGCAAAAACCTTAAAGGTCCCCTAGGTGTGAGGCGCAGTAAAAGCTGCTGTAGGTAGGCATAATAAAAGGTGTTACTATCCGGTGAAATAAGCCTTTGCCTCGGGGAACTTTCTTGGGTGTTCCAAGAAATGTAAAAAGGGACAGGGAGATGGGAGTGGTACAAATGATTACCATGGTACCACTCTGTGATAAGAGTATAGATGTCCACAGGGTTTGTTTTTTGGGGGTTTTTTTTTACTCTGTGCAACGCTACATTAGGTGATGTTTTTATGAATTATAACAGAAGAAAAAATCTTTAAATATCGACATTTCCCTTGAGAAGTAAAACACCTTTTTACTTACAGATTAACATGGTCTACATAAAGTAAAACAGGCAGAACAGGGAGGGCTAAAGAGCTGTGCTGCAAGTATTAAATCCACTTACACAATCTACAGCATGCTTTAAATTCCCTTGCCATTTCCTTAGCATGGCCAGCAGTCTGAGCTCAGTGGGCTTGGGTTTGCAGCTCTGCACATTAATGATCGTGGGCATTGTAATTTTGCAGAAGTGATTCTATTTAAGTGACATTTAATATTTAATGACCCACTACAGACTGTTAGATATTTAATTAACAAACCAAGTAGAATCCAACATTTTGCTGTAGTTTAACTAAAGCCAGTTGTGCTATGGGGCTGCACCCTCTATCAGCAGACATGGCTCTTTACAGCAGCCTGGAAAGTCTTTAGCAGACACATGTGGGGAGCTACTTTCACCGCATTATACTTGGGTCCTAATTTCCAATGGTGTAGCCCCCTGCAGAGCTTTAGTGCCCTGTCGTTGCTGGTTACTTTAAAGACTTCCTCTCTTCACTTTATCCAGTGGACCTGCAGCAGAGCAATGACAAGAAACATATTGGAATGCACAAGAGGGACATTTTCATTAAGAGGTTTTACAACATTTACAGTTCATTAGCCAGATGTTAGGGTTTGTTTCTGGTGACCGGTATTGTTAGAAGATTTATCTGGAATATTCTGTTTGCATGTACTTATTGATAGGATTCGGGCTGACGAACTGTATTGCTCAGTGTTTTAATCACATTACGTGTTACGATGATTATAGTGACATTTTGTTTAATTACTATTAAAATATATGCAATCCATCAGCTGACACCATTTCATATTGCTTGTTACTTAGCAAGGGTCACAACAAATACTATCCAACACTCCTATTTAAACAAAAGCAGAAGACAATGTATCACCAAATGGAAAGATAACATTAACTCCAACTGCATTAATGCGTAGCACTGTCACCATCAAATGAACTGAGGATAGAAAGACGTCACTGCTCTCGATAAAAAAATAAATAAACACTGTATGAAACTTTAATTCAATATTTCTTGCATAATAAAGAAAAATTGTCCATTTGGTAGGATAATACAAAGCAGAGGTGCAGTTATTGGGCTTGGGCAATTATCAGTGGCCATAAGTCACCATTCAAACATGCATGAATAAGAAATTACAACAGTGTGGGGTGCAATTAGCTCTCCTAAATCAGTGCGTGTCAGATGACATTATCTCACCGGCTGAGAGCTATTACTGCACTGAGAGTTTCAAGACCCAGAAGAGTCAGTGGGGTCAACTACTGTGGGGGAAAAGATCGTTTGGTCCCTGCTTGTAACATGAAAACATCTCTGTGGAGTCTGAGATCCTCCAATGTTCTGAAATCTGCAAAGCCTGAGGCATTTAGGATTTCATTTCTGTTAAAACATTGTTAATTACAGGCCTCATTTTAATTGTATAGTATGTTGAATCTGGTACAATGTGTTGGTTTTAGTACAATTTAGAACTGAAACCAGCATATATGGTTGTTGAAATTGTTGTGGTAATTACCAAAAGTGTAAGTAAAGTGCATTTTAACATGCATATTACTGCAGGTGCAAACAGGAAATCTGTTTTATATCAGCTTTGTCATTTGTCTGTGGAAGAAAGGCTCCTGCAAATCATTAATACTTTTGATGGAAATTTTACTTGCCTGCCACTCAGTCTAAAGGTCAGGAGCTGATGGCCATTGTGTAGCTATGTTTTAACAGCTACACAATGGCAACGCATAGCAGGGCAATGCTCTGAAAAGGCGTGACTGTCACGGTCTGCGGAGGCAGACCGTGCGGAAATGTGTGTGGTGGACCCAGGAGCGAACACAAGTGAGGATGCAGGAGTGGAGTTAAACAAAAGCGAGCCTTTTATTCTGGCTGATGAAAGGAACAAAACAGAGTGAGGGCAGCATAAGAGTAATAGTTCAAACAGAAACCTAAACTGGACATAAACTAAGGAAAAGCTATGGCTGGAGATACGGAACACAGGGGGTGGTAACACAGACGACGCGACACAGACTACATGAAACACAGAGACTAAATACACAAGAGGGATGATCAGGGGAAGTGGCCACACATGG
The DNA here is from genome assembly GCF_965226115.1 of Aulonocara stuartgranti. Taxonomy (NCBI): domain Eukaryota; kingdom Metazoa; phylum Chordata; class Actinopteri; order Cichliformes; family Cichlidae; genus Aulonocara; species Aulonocara stuartgranti. Next base: position 24,442,799 of record NC_138956.1, read on the forward strand.
GAACACAGCTGACACAGATAAACATAACAAGACATGGCAGGAGTAAACAACACTGACGGGAGACTGTCAAAGTAAAACAGGAAGTACACAGGTGCAAACAGGAGGAGAGAGAGAGCACGGGCATAGTGGGCTGGGGAAACATGGAATGAAACAAGGAGGGGAGATGAGGGCTCACAGATACATAGAGGGGCACACAGGGGATAAAAGTCACAAGGGGAAGTCAAATAAGGAACACCACAACAGGACAACTTAGGAAACATGGCCTAAATAAGGAACGAAATACAAAAATACAAGAAACTAAGAATACTGGGCCCACATGGCCCAGGACCATGACAGTGACAACAGTCTCTCTGCAGAATAGCTCCCCAACCACTTAGCTCATTTGTTCTGATTTTTAATTATCTTATGTGTGGGTCAGTTCAAGGATGAACTTGAGTCCAGTGGACGTCATACATGTTTCTCCTGCTGGGGTATAACACAAGTTGCCTACCAGGCGTTCTGGATGAGATCATATCACTGACCCATGAAAAAAAAATTGTAGCTGACTCATGCACTAATCTAAGTTGTGCAACCACGTTTAAATGGGCTGTCAAGGACTTGGATGCGCTGTTTCCTTGGATTCTGTGATCCATGCACTGTAAAGAAGTCACAAAGACGTAAAGCAGAGTAGTTATTCTGAACTGTGTACTAGATGAGACATAAAGATTTCATTTGAGCAGGACATACATATAAGAACCTGGGAGGTCACACAAGAGTGTGACTTGTGCAAATGTACCTGCATTTGATTATAATAAGCAGAGAATACTAATAATAGGGCAACTGTCTCATCCATGTCATTGATTAGTCAAGGGAGGGCCCTGAAACAAAGTGGCCACTTGCCCATCCGCTTGGCTGATCAGTCTATTCACCAAACCAGGCAGCTTTTGTTTGTTTTTATTCCTAAAGTGACTCTGTGATTCCTTAAGTTTAAACTGGAAAAAACAACAACAGCGAAAACGTAGAAAAGATAGAATTCACAGAGGAGTCCTTTTTTATCCCGTCTGAAAAATTTAAGCTGTAATACACTTACAGCTTTCTCTAAAACCCCATTGAAAAAGATCACAGACAACATGTGATGTCTATAATGCTGGTATGAGCTTTACTTGTGAGTAAACGTGTTAATCTGGCTGCTAAGGTACAGGATTTCAAGGTGAATTGTGCAATACCTACAAAACAAAGAACAAACGTGATGTTTAAATCGTCCTTATATTCATATAAGACCACATCATACTCGGCACTGTTTTTTCATTGTCGTCATTGGATTGCATTTCCAAACAGGCTTACACAACCTCAACTTCCTTAATTTTTTTCCTCGCAAAGCACATTTTAGTGTTGTCATTTCTTGTACTTTGGCTGAATCATTATGCTCAAAAGGAAGCTGAAAAAGCTGGGAAAAGGTGGAAATAATTCTATAGCAGTCTGTCCCGCCCTTCCCCAAAAAAGAGAGCGGAGGCGCTCCCATCCAAAGAGTGAGCCCGAACTTTACGCACAACTGTTGCTCAGAAGCACACCAGCGCTGCAAGATCCTGGAACGCGAGGTAAGCACTTTTAGAAATAAAACTGAAAAAGTACTTGCAAACATGAGTTTCTTTTGATTTTCACTTAGATCTCATGAAACATGACGTGAGCATATGAACAGACGCTTAAATTAAACTGTGTATTGCACAGTCTAATTACAGCTAATATTAGTTTAAGTGTTTTGGACTGCCGTTTCTTGTTCTGACCGGATAATTTGATGAATGAATTAAAGCATCGGTTATGTAATCTTTATGTGCGGCTCTGTGACTGAGACGTTCAGTCAAGGCACCTCTAAGGCGGGGTGTTGCTCATCACAAATGATTGTAAATGATTTGGAAGTTTGTGCTTTGCTTTAATAGGTGTGACACTCTGTTTTATCAACCATCAGGGAAACGTTTAAATTATGACAAGTCAGCGCGTTTGCTTCTGCGCAGAGGGCAAAAGCGGTTTTTACAAGTTTTTGCGTGCACGCGCGCGTGTCTCGGTGGGCACAAGGGTAAAGGTCAACTTTTGGCTACTGCGTTGGCAAAACACACAGATTGAAATGCTTTGCAGGACATTTTCTGAGCCGAACCGAACCTGAGCCGAACACACCGGCCCACAGACTATTTTTCAACATTATGATTTCCTTATCAGTGGTCCTTTCCATGTTTAACTTACCATTTCACTTACTATGGGTTTTATAGACAAACAGGCAGAAGCTTTAGTACTTTTAGGGCTGAGTTCAACACTGCTAAAGCACCACAACAGAGTGCTGGTTAGAGGCTGTAAGATCTGGTAAAATGATTTTGCAGCAGGAGCACAAAGACATCATTGATTCTTTAAATGGAGCTGCAAAGCACTTTGTTGTTCTGCCTGTGCCTGAATTATGAAAAGAAGACATGGCAACAGATGTCACATTATTGACCTGGAATCCATTGTGATTACATCTAGACTTCATTTTATTACCTTGGCGTAGATGCATTTCATATTTTTTGAATAGTTACTCAACGTTACATGAAAACAAACTTACAACAAGATTTATGTTTAGATAGCATCGAACCCAAGTCAGGTGTTTATCCTTAAGAAAAAGTCACCTTTGAGCATACACTCTTACGTACCCTCTACAGCAGCTCTTCACTGGGTGGGGATCTGCTCCACAATGTTGCTGGTGCAAACGTGATAAATGGCCTGCATTTGTATAGCGCTTTTCTAGTCCCAAAGGACCCCAAAGCGCTTCACACTACATTCAGTCATTCACCCATTCACACACTGGCAATGGCAAGCTACATTGTAGCCACAGCTGCCCTGGGGCGCACTGACAGAGGTGAGGCTGCCAGACACAGGCGCCACCAGGCCCTCTGACCACCACCAGTAGGCAAACATGGGGTTAGTATCTTGCCTAAGGATTTTTGGCATGCAGCCCGGAGGCAGCCTGGGATCGAACCACCGACCTTCTGATTAGTGGCTGACCTGCTCTGCCACCTGAGCTACAGCCAGAATAAGCTTCAGGAAGAACTCTGTTTAAGTTAGAAACATTTCAGCAGGAAATCGCTTAAGACAAGTTTGTCATGCAGAACAGTTTTGGGCTATTCTCTAATTTTAAAATCATACTGTTTAGTAGGAAATGTCACATAAGTGTTTTGCGCTTGGCACTAGAGCAAGCAGAGAGGAAAAACAGGAAAAGTAAAATAGAAACCACCTGGTTTTCAGTATGCTCTCTGATCTGAAGTCACATCACTTTTCTCACAGGATCAGGCTTGACACACTCTGACTGCATCTTGCCACTCTGTCTCTGCACTGTATTGTATACAAAGAAAAGGCTCCAGATCTTTAATGAAAAACATTTATAGCTCCTGTATAATTCTTTGTATAGATCAACGTGTCTGATGTACTTAAAATATTAATTCAGTGTAGGCAGCAGCAAGAGCACAGTTTGCTGAAAACAATTATTATGGAAAGATATCAGCAAGTGACTCGGTCAACATATCCACCATAATCTAGGGATGCAGACAGGACTTTTAAGAATATACTACATGCATTCAGACACTCAGATGACAGATTTTTGAATACTGAACTATTGTATTGTATGAAGGGTGTTTTTGTTATTGAACGACATTTTTTTTTCAAGCACTGAGAAATGTAGCTGGCGTATTATTGTTTATATTTCCCTCAACATCACCGTTTGCCAAATTTCCATGTGCAATCAAAATATAAACCACAGCTTTCACCCTCCCTGGTGCCAAAACATTAAGCATGGAAAATATGTACATCTGGCATGTTGTCAAATGAAAACAGACAGGTCATTAAGTGAAAAATATGCTTCTGATAATAGCTGTGAAATTTATATCAATAATCACTGTTTACTTTTACAGGCTAAAGAATGCAAACATCCTTGTCATTTGGAGGCTTATTTTGAAGAAGTGAATACAAAAAAAAAATCGAAAATGAACATGCAAAGAGCAACATTGTTTCTATGTTCGATGATTTTGTACGTGGACGTCTGTCTAAGCCAGAGAGACTGCACAGGCGTGGACTGTCCTGTTCTCCAGAACTGCATCGAAAATGTTTTAGAAAAAGGTGCTTGCTGTCCTAAATGTATACAAAACGGCTGCACCTGTGAGGGCTACCAGTACTATGACTGTGTGAAAGCAGGCTTCAGGGATGGGAAAGTCCCAGAGGGGAAATCTTACTTTGTGGATTTCGGAAGTACCGAGTGCTCCTGTCCTCAGGGAGGAGGGAAGATAAGCTGTCATTTCATTCCATGCCCTGAAATTTCCCCCAACTGCATTGACATTTTACAACCTGCAGATGGATGTCTGCAGTGTGGTCGTATTGGCTGTGCCCATGGCAACAAGAAGTATAAAGCGGGGCACTCCTTTCAGATAGATCATTGCCAAGTTTGCCACTGTCCAGATGAAGGTGGAAGGTTAATGTGCTCACCCATCCCTGGCTGTGACCACCGCAGTGTTAATAAGCCCATGTCGGTAACAACTACAGAGAACAACAATCCTTTGAGAGACTTTCGAGGCAATCGCAACAGCCAACAAACGAGTCTTGCAGAACCATTTTCCAAGCTGGTGAGGGAAAACACTCTACCGCTGTACAAGCAGGACCCACCCAGTTTTGGCACAGAGGATTATGACTATACTCTGGCAGAGCCAACATCTTCCACTATCCAAAATCTGGCCCAACCACTGGAATCTACTACATTACCACCAGCTTACCCAGAGTCAAGCTCCACTAGCCTCAGCTCTCATGATGAAAGGAGACACAGGCTACAAGAAGAAAGCCCAAACACACAAAGGAGCACAGAGGATGAGGTTACTCATAATATGGATCCAACTACCACAGGAGGTGAAAACAAAACATCATCACCAAAGGCAACTACTGCCACACAGATAGTGACCACCGGGCACCACAGGCCACAACAGGAAACTGGAGAAAGACCCATGAAACATGGCAGTCACAGAAACAGAGCGGGCCAGGATACTCTAAGAGACACAGCACGCACTGCGCGTACCAACAGCCGGCCCTTTGGCCACAACAGACAAAGTCATGGCGACCCCCGTTCTGTCTCCAACAAAGGACATGAAAAGGCAGTGGAGCACAGGCAGCTGATTGGTAAAGAGGAACGACAGTTATACCCTACAGTTCAATTCAGTCCCACTAGAAGAGCTCCAGTCAGGATGAGAGAGGAAGGCGAGGAGCATCAAAGACAACCTCAAACACTCAGCAGCTATCAGACTCGAGATGCTGAGGCCTACACAGAAAGTAAGTTAACATATAACGCACAGTTTTAAGTAATCCTAACCTTAACCTGATAAATCAAAGCATCCCTACTTGTGTGAATTTTCATTGAAGGTATTGAATTTAAAACAAATCTGAAACATGAAATGTTTTTGATGCATTCAAGGCCTGCTTCAAAATAAATCACACCGTGATGATGTACTGATGTACTCTTTCAAAGGAAATCTCCATTTCCTTCTCTCACATCCTCTCTCTTTTCAGGAGGAATTTATAATCACTCTATTTTATCTGGCAGGGATCCAGGAAAAACAATTGTTCGTGGAAAGATTGTTCTCCCAAGATATCATTTATCTACCTTACTCAGAAGGGAAAATTACTATATCTAGTATATATTCATTTTCATACATTCACATTAAGAAAATGCTATTTTTATTTCTCTAGAGGTTTCTAAACAGCAACAAAGAGTAAGCCAGGCACTGCTTTAAACAAAAAATGATTACATCATAATGCTTCGAATAAGTCTGTGTCTCATATTTTCCCTGCTTTGCTCCAGTGAGACCACACCACTTGCTTAAATCCTTCATGTGTTTATTAGCATATTCTCTAACAGATCAGTTCCCCTTCGGTGCATATACTGCTGGTCAGAGTACTGGATAGAAAGCAGACGATGAAGTTTGTCAAAGGCAAGTTACACAGCACTAGGAATATGTGAAGTTAGTTTACATATATGCAATAAATCAAAAAAATAATTACAATTTAATAATCCAAATTTATATTGCTTTGAGTTTAGTGAAGAATTTCATTTCAGGAAAACCTACTTTTTACACGCTTTATGGCTTTAAGGCACTGGTGGGTTCACTATATTATAGATCTCCTATATGAGGTGGGTGAACTAAATTATAAATGCCTAAAAGGGGAGAAGCTTTTAAAAAATCTTACTTATTCCTGGTGTTTTGTCCAGCAAACTGCCATTGAAAGGTGTGTAGTTAAGCTACTTTCCAACTCTATGATTTATTGTTGAGACCTGTCAGAACCAATTTTTCCTTTCAGCGCCTGGCCCCTACAGGTATGCACAATATATGCAGAATGCATCTATGTGGTTTTTCTGTTGGAGCGCACTTCAAGAACTAACTGTAAAGCTCATGTACAGAGAGGTTACTTTATTTGTATCCATAGGTAGTCTGGTGTCCAGGATGTGAGTCGTCTATCCTTACATTGAAATTTTTAAGACACTACAGACAGAAGATAAACATAATGCAACACAGCTGAAAGTCTAAGTGGGCATAGTATTTCACCAGCAATAAGGAGCTCGAACTAACTGGTCTGGCTACTCAGTTTGCATGATGGAATGAAGTGAGAGTTCACTGGACTGGACTAAAGGAAGACGTCCAGTTTGGTGACACTTCAAGCACAAGCAGGAAAAATCCCAGCTGATAAGAGTCCTGACTAATGCCTTTTTATCAGTGCAATTATCTGAAGATGCCAAAGTTATTTAGACAGCAAAAGAGAAAACATAAATAACAAGAACACGGACATTTTTCACAAAACATAAATGAGTTGCCTTTGCTGCGGCCCAAGACAAATGTGTTTGTGCTTTTCTTCAGTCAATAACTCCTGCTCATTTGCCTTTTTTCCTTCCCAGACAGATCCAGAATGTGCTCAGAAGGAGGGTGGAATTGTTTAGACTGTTTAAATGCGGGGCTAACCTGGTTTAGGATTTCTTGGGGGTTGTACCTGTGTGCAGCATAATACCCATCTGATGAATGAGCCTACTGTTATGGCTTGATTGCCAGGCGCTGCTGCTTCTCCCTCATGAGTCCATGTGATTACCCATCTCTCACGAGGATGCTGGTTTCCCAGTAATCTTCCCAGTAATCACTCCATCTGAAGCGCACCTCTGCACAAATTTACTCTCACTAACTTTCGTTCCTGCTGTACCAAACACAAACCACAAAACAAAACAAAACGGGAACTGTGGATAAGGCACAAGAGTAAAGGACGAAGAAATATAAGAGGTGAAGTGAAATAACGTGGAGTAGTGCTTGTTTTTGTCAACAAAACTGTCACAACATCTTGCATGTGGGCATGGGGAAGGGAAATGTATAATTTTCCTTAGGATAAAAGGCGGGTGAAATCCAGAATTGGCTACGTGAGAGTTCATTCCAACTTCTGTAAAGATCAGTTTGAAGAAGATAATTAATCTAAGTATCTTTCAGTTCATTTAATTTTGGCTTGTCTCCCATACGCATCATCCGCTTACTAAAAAACCGCCTGAGCCTCATGTCACCCATGATTATAAATATATTTTTAAAAAAATTCCAGATGCTGGAAACCACTCATAAAACTCACCCACAGCATAAGTAAAGCGAGATTGGTGATAAATTGTAGAAAAATAACAGGTTTGTGTCTTGCACCCATTTGCAGTTCTGTCATAAACATATACGCATATGAACAAATACATGTAATCCAAGAAGTAATTGACTATTTCACCTCCAGTCCATACATTCTTTTACACAAAATATTTCATTTATACTTTAATGCAGAAACAGAATTACTTCTAATGGGACTTTTAAAAATTGAAAAGCACAAATTAGGTATGAATTATTCCCTGCTGTTATTTCTATGTGTCAGGTCCAAAGATTTCCTCAGGCAAAACATGGCTAAGTTTCCTGTGTTATGGCTTGTGAACATAACTTGGAATCCATAAGGCTCCATGAGGGAGGGGAAAGTAGGTTCAAATTACAAGACGGTGGAAAATAATTTGATAGAGGTGTGCTGAGGAATGTACACTGATGCAGATGTTGTTTATAACTCAAAATACACAAAAATGTGTGGGCTGTGATGATGGGTGTTAACACTGGGAAACATTAGGAAGCTATAATTCAAAGTAATTCAATGCAGCAAATAGTGGCAACCCTGGAAAGTGTGTATTAATGTTTCACTCAGATTATTTTACCACAAGGAGGTGTAATTGGATTGGGGTTTACTGTGCAAAACTATCAAACAATGTGACAACCCTTCAGGGCTTCCATGACTACAAGTCTGTGAGCCAATAATCCCACGATTATTGGCTCACACTCTCGGGGGAAATTAAGGCCAAAGTTGCAAATAATTGAAACCTGAAATGTCTGTTTTGGAAATGAAATCATAGCATGCGAGTCATCCCTGTTATGTCACGGCCAGCTGTTCTTGGATAGCGACTGTGTGTTTCAAAAGACACGATATCTCTGCAAGTACTCGTGTAGAAGTGGGGAAGAACATTGCGTCACCTCCTCGGGTGCTTAACCCCAACCTACGCACACACACACACATCTCCTCATGCTTTTAAGCTTTCAGCCTAAATCATCTGGCATGTTCAGCCTCATGAGTTTGCATGTCGGCGACCTTTGGCATGCGCTGTTTTTCCTCAGTGCTGGTCCTGATCTCTTCAGCCCACCTGTCCAAGTGCACAAAAGAAGAGACACGCGAGCCTTGATTAGTGGCAGCGCACTGCTTTATGACACCTCCAGACATGTTGAGAGTTGCCCATTTTGGTTGTTATTGTAGCTTCATATTTTCAGAGGGTGTGATGTCACCAGTTCTGGATTTAGACAAAAGTGAAGCATCTGGTGTTAATGTTACTTTAATGGACAGATTTAATGACAAGCCTAGAACAGAGAGATGACGCTAAGCCACCTTTCAAGTGCATCTTGAATCGCTGTCGTGGAAGCACAATAATTAGCTTAGTTAATTATTGCACAGCTGAATGGAAAATGTTTCTACACAGGCTTAATTATAAGGACTGTCAGAGAGAAAGGAAGAGACTTGGTTTGACTAGATACATGTTTGGCTGATATAGTTTATCATTGTTTTTGCCCCCAGTAGCTATTTTCATGAAACATAATCTCCTACAGACGCAAAATCCTTTTGAAACATGATGATGAGCTGTATGTATACATCCTGCATTTTGATTTGACATGTGGAATTTATGCTTGTTTGTTACAAGTGGAGTGATTCCACTTGGAGAAAATGAATAGGAGGCATAAGGAGAGGGTGAATAATTACGTTCCCTGTCGTTCTCTGTCTTTTAATATACTTCCAGAAAGGTTCAAAAGGACTTGTTTACCTGCACGGCGTACATACAGATACTGTAGTTGTGTATCAAAGAGGCATCATGCCTTTCAAGGTTTAGATTTCCTCATTTTTAAACCCTTAAATTATGCAGACTGCAGCATTCACTCACTCCGCTATGAGTAATTGCTTGGGCCTTATTACACAGGTAGGTCAGAGAGAAATAGTTCAATGAAAATAAGTGAACATGGAAGTTAAAAAGCTAAAGTGGCTTCAGGCATGCTTGATTTCTCTTCAGAGCATCATCTCTTTAGAAAAGACTTTTGCTTGGTCTTTCCTCTCTATGATCCCTGCCCTTACTTATGGCTGATTTTCCAAACGACCATACTGCAAGAAACCAATTAGAGCTCTCTGAGAGGGGTTTTTAAAAAAATCTTTAAAAATAAAATAAATCATTTTTACCATGCTCTAGTATCCTCTGCTTTGTTTCAGACTTAACTGAATTGTCTCCAAAACACAGAATGGATTACTACTTAATCTCGCACAGAAGACGAAGGCTAACTTTCATCACCACCGATGAAATGTTAACACAAGTTGCTTTGACTTAAATATATCGTCAAGTATTGAATAGAGTGGGTAGCAGCATTTTTTTTTGTCTCAATTTGAACGTAAATTGGATAAGAACATGTTATTTGCAAAATTAGGGTTAATTGGATGAGTAAAAAAGGAAAACATAGCCATTGCTAGGTGTAAATTTTATGATATTTATAATCTTGCAAGGTGTGACAAGCTGAGAAGACATAAATGCAAAGAGGTTTGTCTTGTACAGTAGTGCAGGGGCCACAAATCAGCACAGGAATGCGCTTCCCTGTTATTCAGGAAACACATATAAGCTCTTTTTTTCCTCTGTAAACCGAATCATGTGTTTTTGCTCTGTCTGCTCTCAGCTTAAAATGAAGTGCTAATATATTATCCCTTTATTCTGATCCAGCAGTCATCAACCTGGATTTTACAAAAAAAAAGAACAGTTTTACTCTGAAGCTAATTTTATAGAGTCTGGGGTTTCCTACTTTTTGTTGCCATTTAAAGTGAGAGCAGAGTCAAGGAGTCTGAAAAGAAAAGAAATGCACACACACACACACACACACACACACACACACACACACACACACACACTGTAATTGCTATTCTCAGCGTGCAGTCACCGAATCCAGCAAACTCTGTCCCGCAGGAGATGAGATTTGATTGTATTTCAGATATCAATAACCACATTTTTACAGCATCTCGCTGACGGGATTCTTAGATAAAAATGATGTACAATTAGAATCCAGCGATATGCATGATGTCAACATTATTTTATGTGGCTTGAAACCCTGGCACACTGAGTAGGATAAATCTGTATCTTGGTGTTTGTGTTTTATTACAGTGTCTGCCAAGGAGCAGCTGAAAACCTGCTGTGAGACAGGGGCGAAATGGGCTTCGGCTAATGGTCACTGTAACAACATGGAACCACCCGCAAAAGATATCCACTCGATGTGCTTGTAAGGGCATTATTACGTAACACCGATCTACTTCACTGAACATATCAGAAGAATATATTTCTCACCTCATTAAAGGCCACAAAAGACATAATGACAAAGTAATTTTCACATTTCGTTACAACGAGGTGTTTTCTTGCATGATTAATCACATTTTAGCTCACTTTTCTTTGGTGTTGCTGAATGATTCTCAGAGCTAAATATTAAGATTTTCATTTCAGTTTCTCCATCTAATAGAATTCACAGAAACCTGGAAACACAGTCCTGTCAGCTCTGTGGTAACACTCTCTGGAAGAATTGTTGCCGCTGGAAGGCCACAGTTGCAGTCCAGACATTTCTGCAGTCATTTCTCATGTGTGCTTTTCTCTGTCAGGACTGCCCAACAACAGTGTTGCCTCGGTTCCCTGAGAGAAAGTCGGTGCTTGGCTGGAGTGAATGCAGCCAGAGCAGGAAATATGTGCAGAGAAGATGCCAGCAATAAATGTGGGATTGATTATTACAAGGCAAGTATATGTGACCAGGTAACCTGGCAAACACAGTTCAGCACGGCATTTGCCAGTATTTTATTTTATTGTAGATGTCCTCTGAGATTTACTGGTGTTGTGCCAAATCCTTTTTATTTAATGATCCTATTTAATCTAGACACTAATTTAGGGCCTGATACAACCCCAGATTCCCACAGTCTTGCAAACTTTATTATCTTCACAGCAGCCCTAGGCTATTGGACATGTCAGATTTTGATTCTATGAAACTGTGTGAACATGGCGTCATAATTAAAGATGTCAGAAAAGCAGCAGGGCAGGAGAGACATTGAGGCAATCAGTGAGGTCCATTCGCGATGACTGCGTAACCATTATATGTCCAGATGCCCAAAGTAACTCATTTGCTACCTGACCTGTTGAAGGAAATCAGCCCATCTGTTCAGAGGCACATGAGCAGCGTGAGGCCATTACTGGCACTGTACAGGTGTTAAATATTGGCTTTCACCACCTTTTTGAGGAACCCCTGTAGTTTTAGTAATATTATTCCATCTACAAGCACGCTACATCACAGCAATCATTACTTCAGTTTTATGTTTCCCCATAGTCCCGGGCACTTGCAGCAGTAATCTTGCTGAGAGCTAGAGGGAAAACGAGTAAGAGCCCACACACAAGGGGAGAGCTGCCCCAAATTCAGACTTGTAACTACTAAAGATCAATCCAACAAGATGAAAAGCTTGTGGCTCTGTGAATTTCTTGCACAGCAGTACTCTTGGCTAAATGCTAACAGGAGTCTGTTAATATGCTTACAATAATAAAAGTCTTCAAAGAATTTAGAAATGAGTATTTAACACAAATACATCTGAGGCTAAGGGAATCTAATTCATTTTCACGGTGTGAGAAAACTATCTGACTTGATGATGGCACAAGAGGAAAGGTTAAGGGATATTTATCTGGAGGGGAACATAAATCTGTGTATGAAATTTTAGGATTAGCATTAATTTTAGGACCAGTTCTCTGAAACTAGCCCATAAATAGCAACAGTAGCAACAGAGGAATAGTCAGGAACATTCAGGTGACTGCCAACATTACAAGTATACACATCCTGCCAGTAACAGGTCAGACCCCCTTTTTGCTGTCAAAACCACCCTAATCCTTTGTGGCATAAATTGAAGAACTTGCTGAAGATATTTAGTCTATGTTGTCATGGCAGGATCACACAGTCGCTTCAGATTTGTCCACTGCATATCTATGATGCCAATCTGCTGCTCCATCACATCCTTAAGGTGCTTTATTGGATTGAGATGTGATCGCTATGGAAACCAATTTGATTGTAGTGAGCTCATTGTCATGTTCAAGAAAGCAGTTTGAGATGACTTGAGCTTTCTGACATGGTGTGTTACTCTGCTGGATGCAGACGTTAGAAGATGAGTAGACAGTCATCTGCAACATTACTCTGGTACACGGTGGTGTTTAAACTATGTTCAGATGGTGTGAAGTGTGAAAACATTGCCCACACCATTTCACCACCCCTGGCGTGAACTGTTGATGCAAGGCAGGATGGATCCATCATTTCGTGATTTTTACACAAAATTCTGACACAACATCTGAATAACGCAGGAGAAACTGTGACTCATCAGGCTGGGCAATATTTTTCCAATCTTCTATTGTCCATTGAGTCCGTGTGAACTGTAGGCTCAGTTTCCTGTTCTAAGCTGACAGGAGTAACACCCAGTGTGATTTTAATTTTGCTGTATGTTCAGAGATGTTCTTCTGCAATACTTGGTTGTAACAAGTGGTTGAGTTACTATTCCCTTCCTACACCTTGAAGCAGGCTGCTCTCATCTGACCTCTGGCATCAGCAATGCATTTTTTGTTCAGATAACTGCTGCTCACTGGATATTTTCTCTTTTTCAGACCAGTTTCTGTAAACCCTAGAAATAGTTGTGTGGGAAATTCCCAGCAGATCAGCAGTTTCTGAAATAATCAGACCAGCCTGTCAGTGCTAATACCACATCCAAAATCACTTAAATCACCTTCTACATCATTCTGGTGCTCAGTTTGAACTTCATGTCCACTTGCTGCCATGTGATTGGCTAATTATATGTTTGTGTTAATGAGCAGTTGAACAAATTAACCTAAAGAAATGGCCAATGAGTGTCTTTATCCTCTGGAAACCATTAATCAGGTCTCTGCAAAACAAATCCACAAAGTACAGCACAAATCTCGATATATTTTACTATAATTTAGAGCTACTATGAAGAGTCAAGGGAAAATATGTAAGATTAATTATATAGGCAGCAAGCATGCCCACCAAGTTTCTGGAAATGAGTCCCATTTCAAACATTTGACTAAAAAAACAATTTGCAGAGCTACTAGAGGAGATGTCAGGGTCTCATTAAAAGCACAAAACATTATCCTCAGGGACCATACTCTGTAAAAAAAAAAAAATTAGATTAATAAAAAAATTTAATTTCCCTGTTTGGCAATGCAGCTGACCTACCAGTTGAAATATTAAAACTGCCATCATTAGACCCACATTGCCGGGAGAACAAATCATGAATATGGGATGGACCACAGTATGTTTTGTTTTTCACAAAGTGGGTTTTAGACTTGTTTCCATGCTACTTTCAAAACTTACATAAACCCCAACTTCACGTTCAAAGGCTGTTTGTGTGAATTGCAGGAGTGCTGCACTTGCTGCTCCCTTGGGCTGCAGTTTCGCAGTGAGGGGCATCGCTGCGAAGCCCACCACTTCCTGGATTTTCACTGCAGACACATCTTTCTAACCTGCTGCGAGGGGGAGGAGGGGAGGACTGTGAATCAAGATGGCCGGCACACTATCAGAGAAAGGCCTCCTTTGAACTTTACTCCACCACCAAAAAAAGGTATTCTGAACAAATATTGACATGCATGAATTCACATTATTATTATTAATGGGAATCCGGCAGTGCCTGGCACCAGTTTTAAAAACAAACCAGGTCATTTTATTTTATCAATCTTTTTTATCAACATGGTATTTCTTCAATATTGAGAAAGAAACCGGCTGAAAGAAACATATAATAACCAAATGTAATATAATTATAAGAGATTTAGTGTGTACCTGCTTGCACTGTATTCATTTCTATTCTAGTAAAACACTGTTATTGGAAGTTACCATACACTGATTTTCTTTGGCTGCTATAGGTTGACAGATGTTCAGTCCATTGCATGGCTAAATCTTCAGCATAATTAGAAATACAGCACGTGTTTTGGTGGATTTTATTCATCTTGCACTGGATTGATTTTCATAATAGCCCACCGATGAACTTGTTTGGGATGCGAACGGTGTCATATGTGACTGTTGGTCATGGTCCTGGGTCGTTGACCCAGCGTTTTGTGTTTCATTTTGGATTCATCTTGTGTTTTGTGTTAATTCTTATTTTGTATTAGTGCTTTGGGTTTGGTTCTTGTGTTTAGCGCTTTATTGTTCTCCCTCCTGTGCTCTGTTCGTGTCCCTGAGTTTGTCTTTGTGAATTTCCTGTTTTACTTTGAAGGTCTGTGTCTGTTATCACTGTGTCAGCTTGTGTCTTCCTGTCGTCTTGTGAATTAGGATCAGCTGTGCTCCCCTCCTGTGTGCCATTACCTGATTGCCTTGTGTGTGTGTATATATAGTGGGTGTCAGTCTGTGATCCTTGTTGGTTTGTCTGTGTTGCGCCGTGTTAGTCAGCTTTTCGCCTCCCCTCTCTGCCCTGCGGTCTTCGTGTCATCTCTGTGTATCTCCCGCTGACCTTATGTTTCCAGGTTTGTTTATTAGTTTTTCCCAGTTTAGGTTTATGTTCTGGTC
Organism: Aulonocara stuartgranti; assembly: GCF_965226115.1. NCBI lineage: Eukaryota > Metazoa > Chordata > Actinopteri > Cichliformes > Cichlidae > Aulonocara > Aulonocara stuartgranti. The sequence continues at coordinate 24,457,978 of NC_138956.1, forward strand.
TGCCCTCACCTTAGTTATTGTTCACTGTAAATAAAACTCGCTCGCACCTCCGCCGCTGTCTGCGACTTGCGTCCTCATTCACTCCACCACACGACAGCTGCCCCAGCCGTCACACTTTTGTCCTGTGCAGTCAGCCCTGCCAAAATAAACTAATAAAATAAATCCCCCATACTACTATGTTCCATGTAAATATTGCAGGTAATTAACAGGTTTTGTCCTTGATGATATGCCATGACTTGTGAGAGTAACAGCTGTTCTCTCCTTGTGCTGTAGTATCGGACAGCCCGTATCGTAGAGAGGCCTTCTCCATTGGTCAAGACCAGAATGGGGAGAATGCGGTGGAGAGTCCTGTTGAGGTGGAGGATATGGATGAGTGCCTCATATATGAGGGCAACATCTGCCACCACATCTGTGTTAACACAATAGGCTCCTTCCGGTGTGAGTGTAACCTCGGGTATGTGTTGCAAGAGGACGCCTTCTCTTGCGTGCAAGGTAAGTAAAGATCACCAATCTTTTTCTGTCACACTAAATACCACAAGACCTTTCTAGCGATAGCAACACATGGGGAAAAGGCTCTCTCTGCCATTTGTTTTTTTAAAGCAATGATTTACAGTCTGCATGCATCCCAGAGAGAGCCCATTTATCTACACATTCACTGTGTATTATTTTCCTGGCCTATTGAGTTCCTTCCTGTCTGCAAGGCCTGATAGTGCCTAATAATAATTATTCTATTCATACAACATCCCTTTCCTGACTGACAGCAATGGCCAATTAGTCACATCTCTGCTGTCGTCAAACGGGATTTAGCGAAAGTTTTTCCACGCTGTTTGAAATGTTTGTTTTTTTCAAGACAAAAGTGAAGATCTGCTCAGATTCACAGTTCAGGAGTATTTTTAGATAAGACTGTGCAACGTACCGGCCTTTAATCAACACTAGCTTTTACCAACAGAAGCCTGTCTCAACAGGATACTAATGCTAGAGCTCTCAGCAAATTACAGTGAGCAATGGGCCTCACTGATAAAACCAAATGTTTGTCTGCAGGCAGTGTTTTTTCCTGTCTCACCTATATTGCTATTACAACTTTCATCCGTAGCCACTAGCCTCATATCATCCTAAAACGCAGGTATTGCACAACATCTAAGTCTCGAAGACCTTTGTAGATGGAAAGGTGGAATTTGTGATTACAGAGTAATTCCTCGCTTTTGTCTTGACATTACTCATGTTTGTGCAGAGGCGGTGGATGAGGAGAACAGACTGCAGGAGGTTGACAGAGCAGCAGTGGAACCCACCTCTCCACTTCCGTCGTCAGTCCTACTCGACCCCTGTGAAGGTTAGAAATGCAGTGCTTGATAAATGGAGAGAGAGAGAGCTGCAGATCTGGCGGCTCATAGTGAGCACGCTCATTCATCTGGAGACCGGAACATCCACCTTAATGCCGCTGAATATAACTCTCCCTTTCCATCACATGTGATTGTGCTGCAAATGTCAAACACAAGTGGCATTTTGGTGTTAGTAATTCATTCTTCATATCATAATGAGTGCCATGTCACATTTTGTTGCTCTTGTTTGGTTTCCATGACACCAGGGTGGAGGTCCACCACACTGTGAGCCAATAGTATGAAATTGAATATGACCAGGTCAGCAATCAACCTGGAAACCTGGAAGAAAATAAGCAAACGGCATTACAGTAAACAGAGTGTTCCCCCCCCCCCCCCTCCAACACAAGCGCTCCACTGTTTCTGCTGAAGTAGTGCTGTGTGTAATGATAATGCAGTGCATTTCATTTGACCTGACTACACGGCATTATTTTCAGGAAACAACATCTGTGAGCAACAGTGCACTCCAGTGGGCGGACAGCCCCGATGCTCCTGCTCGCCAGGATTCTCTTTGAGAGCTGACGGACGCTCGTGTGAAGGTAAGGAAGTAAAATGTTGAAATAATGCAGAAAACCTTTGAAGAAGTGAAAGCGGCTTGCATTTGCAGCACTCATTTAAGTCTTCTTCTTGAGCTCGCAGACATTTGGTTCCATTTGAGAAGTTTCTTGGCAAGACTGTCTGCCACTGTTTTGTCTCTTCCGCTCATCAGCACCTCTAGATTTGCAGAGGAGATACAGCCCTTAATCCCTTTCACTTTTAGCCACCAACTGGAAAAGAAAAAGAAAACATAAGTGGAGAAGTTTTGATTTTCCAAAGGGATTATCCCAACTATCCATGCATTATCAGAATATAGCTTAGCAGCTGCATACCATACCTCTTATTTACATTCAGAATGGACTTTTTATCCTTTTTATCCTGAGTCTGATCAGCTACTGCGCTATGTGTGTAAGCTCTTTCCCTCGGGATCTGTCTTTAAGCTATAACCATTGGTCTGTTCTCTACTTGGCAGCAGCAAACTGTGACAGCAGCTCACTGTGGCAACAAATTTCTCATTGTGTGGATTTTATACCCAGTGGTCTTACTCCTGATCTTTCTCTTGGAGGAGGGTCTGACCTGTCTCTTTAGTCTGCGTCAAACTGCTGATTGTCAGATACCAGACAAAGACATTTTTTTTCTCCCCACATCTTGTCTGGTTTCTCTAAATCTGTGCATCTTCTCATTGTTTATTCTCTTTCTTCACACTCTCACATTTGTCCTGATTCTTTTCTTTTCAAAATCCAGACACAAATGAGTGTTTGTCTCCACATGCCTGCCAGCTGAATGAGCACTGCATGAATACTGCAGGGAGTTATGTCTGTCAGAGACTGATCACCTGTCCGCCTGGATACCAGATCAACAATGACATTTGTGAAGGTACACTACACCTTATCAGCATTAACCAGCATCAATGTATTTACTTACATCCACAGTGAATATATTGTAAATGGCAGCAAGGGAGTATGTGAACTACTGTGTTATTACAATGTAATGAAACTGCACTGTTCCAGTGTTTATAAGCCTTATGAGTATTCGCCCTTCACCTTAAAATCACCCTGTAATTATGACATTTTAAGCACACAGTAAGCTTGAATAACAAAAAAAACCCAAAACAACAAAACATGAAGAATCTACCTTTTTCTATAGTATTTCTTGCTGCTAATTGTATGAAGAGCTTCCAGGCTCAAGGGTGGGTGGTGCCCAACTTTGGTATGAAATAGTAAACCTCCCTATGCGTCTCATTATTTCCATGCACCATAAATTGGGCCTGTGCAGTGGTCTCCTTCATAAAGCACCAGCAGTGTTCAGGAAGAAGGGCCTCTAAGATCAGTATTAGTAGCATTTGAAACTGCAGATGGATTTCGAGCAAGGACAGTCAGCTAATCCGTATTCCTTGTGAATGTAAAGGATCTTCAGTCGGGCAAAACGAGCATTTAAGAAGAAAGTAAGCCTCCAAACAGATCATTGGCTCTGAAGTAACAACATTATCCAAAGCGGGTTGGGAGCAATCAGACCAGCAAAATTAATGATAGTCTGTCAAAAGCACACAGACCTTTTCTTTCTTTTAATTTGTCACACAATGTGCCAAGAATGTGGCTGTTTCACCCTAGGTAAGATAATGCAAAAAGGTCTTTATGCCGTGCTACTTATTCCAACTTAATGTCTTACCACGAATGCTATAATGAAACACTCATTTAGCCTCCTCACACAAATGAAGCACATTCAGCCTTCAAAAAGAAACAAATGCTTTCTTCCCTCATCTGGGAAGTGAATGACTCAGTTAAGACCAGAAAATTAATTGTGCAATCTTGCATTAGTGCTCGCTGTCTTGCCGTTGATTTTGAAAATCTTGGTTCGTGATGAGCAAATAAAGACTTTTCCCATTATCAAATACAAAGCACTCGATTGCGCATTTGTAGCTGCAAACAGAGACAGCTAGCAGCAAATGTAGCATGATTTTCTGTAGTGCAAATTATTTTAATATTAGGAGATTAAAAACATATGTAGCCCACAGCTAACCCAGCGTTCCACTGCAAAAATTACATTTCTCATTTTCAGCACCCAGAGCAGGATGGGGAGAATAAAACTAGAAAACATTAACAAGAATTTGTCAAAATAACTTTTTTAAAATGTGACCTCTGAACATGGCTGCATTACCTAACTCTGCAGTATTTAGTAGTATTGTTTTTAATTTTTAAGTGAAACACTGAGAAAACTGACTGGTTAAATCGTCTCTCGCAGCAGCATGCGGAGTCTTTGACCTTTCAAGGTTCCTTGATCCCTCTGACTTCACTGCGAGGGGAAATCACTACCAGTCTCTCACACATTTATCCTGCTTCCTGCTTTTTCTCTGTCTTTCTGTTGGTGTCAGGCTCACTCAGCTTCTTGCTGAGTCTGCCAGGTTTGTGTCAGGAGCGAGATGCTCAATCACTATCTGCTGTTTAGAGACCTACCCTGTGTCTGCAGGGCTGCCAGAACTAGTTTAGGCCTCTGTACAACATTTGCAGTGGTGAAATATTGCACACCTACTTGAAAACACAAGACTACTGTGAACGTTTTCATGCACAGACATACACAAACACATCAGTATTTTCTTTTTTTTTAAATATTTTGAGAGTATGATTTCCCTCCAGCTTTGCTTCACACCGTGGCAGCAGATGTGAAAAGCTGATTTTCAGCAGGTAAATCTTTGAGTAGACAGGTGTTGTGAGACTCTCGGGGAATATAACGCGGTGTTCACTCATGCAATGCACAGGAGACTTGTGTTGGTTTGACTAGATGTGCTAATCAGGACCTGAAAGGTCTTTTGTCCATGACAGCTTTTTAGTATACATATGATTTCTAAGTTGTAATTACTTCTTTTAGCCTTGACTTAGAGTGCTTTATGATGAATGAACAGCAGCAAAAGTCAAACACTCGATCTGCTGTTTAACCAGAGTGCCATCCAGTGGTAAAATGTGCTATTACATCTTCTCTCCATTAAACCCTCTCTTCTCCCACAGACATCAATGAGTGTGCGCAGAGAACCCATAACTGTGGAGATGGCTTTGAGTGTGTGAATACAGAGGGCTCTTTCAGATGCAACCCCAAAACTCGATGTCCTGTGGGCTTTAGCCACAACATGCAGGGCAGGTGTGTAGGTAAGAGAAACCAAAAAATGTCCTTGCTAGACCTGCAGCGCTTTGTTCACTGTGTTTTCTCGGTTACAGGTGTAATAGAAAATTTTTTATTTATTACAAAAAGTGAGCAAAAGATATAATTTCATACAACATTCCTACATGTACAGAGACACATATCATCAGTTTCACCTTTTTCTCTTATGTTTTGTCCAACTCCAAAATGATCAATATTGCTGCAGATTTTAATCACATATTTGTCTTTGGATATGTTTTTATTTTGCTTTATTTTTTCCATTTGTTTCAAAACAAGATCCTCTGCCTCAGACTAGTTGTAAAGACCTTTTTCCTCAATATTCTGCTTATATATATATATTTTTTATTTTTATTTTGATTGAGTTCTACTACTAATAAGATGAATAAACATATGAACAAAATAAAACTAAATGAACAAAACTTGGGTTAAAATCGGGGAGTTGCTCAAACAGAAGATGGTCCAAAAATTCAGAAAGACAAATCCAAATACTGACAACAAGGATGCAAGGAAACTAAATCCAAAACACAGGAACATGGGGTAAAGACCAGCCAGGGAATGCTGGCAACACAGACTGACAAAAGATAATCAGAAGACGTGAGCCATAAATATGTAGAGAACTTAAACGGGTAAAACTAAACAAAGGATGCCAAGGAAAAAGAGACACACAGAGAGAAGTCATTAAAATTGGCAAACCATAACAATTTTTTCATCGTTTTTTCTTTTTTTTCCTTTTAAAGAGATTTCTTATCTTGTTTCCAAACAAATGAGTGAATCCGGGCAGATGCACCAACAGAAATTCCTCCACAGGTGAATCATAGTGCGGGAAGATGCACGGTTGTTTGTCATGCAGGTGAATCAGCAGGTCTGCAGTGACAGAGGGGTTAAATGCCACACAGACATGAGATCAGAGAAGTTGCTGTTAGGGGCTGCAAAGGGTGGATAAAAGCCAATCCTATGTCCTCCTCCAGTACAAACTGATGCTGTGGAATTAGCCCCCAGGGGCAGGAACTGAGGCATGTCGAGGCAGAAGACGCCGCTATAAAAGGAGCGTGAAAGAAATGCTCCGAGAAATGAGAAAATGGAGAAAATTTCTGACACACACACGCACACACATACACACACACAAAACAACAACAAAGTTATCCAGAGGAATGCAACTGTGTGATGTGTGGTTGCTTTGATATCACAGCTGTACAGTGTGGCTAAAAAGCTGCACTCTGGTCTCAGGACCCTTGTCTTTGTGCCTTTGGGGCTTTCCTCTTCTCCTGCCTTTCTTAAAACGTATCTTCCTCCCCCCTGTGGTGTCCGCAATGCCAGACGTTGACGAGTGTGGTGCTTTGACCCAGCCGTGCAGTCCAGGATTTAACTGCATCAACACAATGGGATCCTACATTTGCAACAGAAAGATAACATGTAGCCGTGGCTACCATGCTAGTCCTGATGGGTCCAGATGTGTTGGTAAGATTCGTATTGAAACGCATCGTAAACAAACAACCCTACATGTGCAGACTTAAGGTCAAAATCAACATGTCTTGTATGCGTGTCTTGTTTAAACAAATGCTATTCATGAATATAATTTCTGCCTTTTTTCCTTTTTTTGGTTTATAAATGATGCCTTTTTTAGATGTGGATGAATGTCAGAGCAACGTACATCGATGTGGAGAAGGCCAGCTGTGCCACAATTTACCTGGCTCGTATCGTTGTGAATGCCGAACAGGCTATCAGTATGATTCATTCAGAAGGATGTGTGTAGGTATGAAGGACATTACATATGTAATCTGAAGAAAAAGTTCCTGTTTTTCCTTGTGCCACTGTACAGCAATCCCTCTGGTTTGGCTGCCTCTTCTTCTCCCCCTATTTATTATTCTGTTGTGGGAGAGCTGCTGCTGTTTCTCAGCCTCTGCTGTTGGCCTCTGCCGCTGAGCTACCCATCACGTCTCCTGCAGCAGAGGACTTTGTCCCACCCCGGCTTATCCTGCCACTGCTCCCTCTGTTCGGGACTCACTGTGTTGTGACTCTCATAATAATGGACTCTGCTCGTGTGTTTAGACTATCAGCAGACAGATGGTCCCCTCACATCGCACTCTCGTTAACATGCACGCAAGCACACACAGGCACGTACGTATTTGTGCAGGACAACAAAACTGCACATGCCTGGTTGCGTGCACGCACTTGCACACATGGATGCAAACTCACAAACACAAAGTGCACTCACCTAAGTATGATGATGATGCTGCCTCTTTCTTTCAGATATAAACGAGTGTTGGAGCTACCGAGGCCGTCTGTGTGCCCAGACCTGTGAGAACACCCCAGGCTCCTATGAGTGCTCTTGTACCTCTGGTTTCCGCTTATCTGGTGATGGCAAGAACTGTGAAGGTGTGTATGTGTTAATGTCTGCCTGTACGGGTGTGTTTGCATCAGTCTGTGCATGCTGACACATGTCACTGTAGATTTTTGTGCATTTGTGCATAAAAATATGTGTTCTTGTGTATTTATTGAGACACCATGCTTGTATGCATTGATAGACAGGCTGTAAGGCTGAGCTGATGTGAAAGCTGGGCACAGCACAACATGTGCTGGTTAGCTGCATTAGTGTATTGTACTGTGTATCATGCCATGCCTTCAAGCTGGAACCATTAAAACCATAATTGGCTTCATAACAACATCTTGTTTATATGTTGGGATAAAAACATTGAAACTGCTTTGATCAAGTCAGTTGTGACAGTAATGAGCTCTAACCTCTAATCCCCAGATGTGAATGAGTGTCTGGCCAACCTATGCAGTCAGGAGTGTGCCAACGTCTATGGTTCCTACCAGTGCTACTGCAGACAAGGCTACTACCTTAAGGAGGATGGCCACACCTGTGAAGGTGCAGTATGCTCTATTACACATTGCAAGCACCGTGTTTATACAAAACGTTTGTCTAGACAAGTTTATATATCAATTTGACATGATTTATTCTCCTTGTCATGCAGACATTGATGAATGCTCCCAAAGCATTGGCCATCTGTGCACCTATAAGTGTGTGAATATTCCAGGCAGTTACAAGTGTGCTTGCCCTGACTATGGGTATACCATGTCTCCAAATGGACGATCTTGCAGAGGTGAATAGCTCTCCACAACATGCATGCGCTCACTGTACTGCAGCCGCCTCAGAGCAAGTGTGCCCCATCGAGCTTCGCCCTGAAACTGACTTTAAAAATGGCTCAGCACCCACTTACATAGCATACACTAATGGTTCTGCTCAGATAAATATAATTGTTGGTTGGTGCAGTAATTACACAGCCTGTAAAACTTTATTGGCCTAAAAATCTTGTCAAACTAATTCGATTTTTTGCTTGAATAGTCTTTTTTCCCCACAAGGACATTTTTTTCCCTCCATTACCCTGTGACTAACCAAGTCGGTGACTAAACCAGCTCTTGTGCATAAACTGTCTGTTTTAGATATCGATGAGTGTGCCACAGGGGCCAATAACTGCTCCTTAGCTGAGACCTGCTACAACATTCAAGGAGGGTACCGCTGCCTTTCTTTTAGCTGTTCGGCAAACTACCGAAAAGTGTCTGACACGTAAGTCAAAACATGCCTTAAAGAATTCTATTCATTTGGTCTTTGTAAAAATTTAGTGTCTATGGTTTTTTTGGGTGGGCCGGGTGGGAGGGGAGGTCATAGGCAGTTGCATAATTTTAGGAAGGATCACTTCAACTGTTGAAAAATCAGCTCAGCACAAATAACCCCTCTCAGTCAGAAGGTCATCATTATAATTTTCAATTTTTTCTGTTCAGTTTTTTCTACTCTAGGCTGTGTATGATGTCACTTGGATGGCATATCCCTACTTTGATCAGTTCAGGTGCACAGGTCTGGTTGTGAGCGTTTGAAGCCCAGCCTGTCTTTTGTTTAAACCTTCTGTGTGTGAAGGATAACCAATTAGAAGAATTATACCTTAAACACAGGGTGTCCTGTAAGTCAAAATGACTTGTTTGAATGAACAAATGCACAACACAAAGTACAGAATAAATATAGAATAATTTTGAAATGTAGTTTTTTTTTTTTTTTTACCTGTCACAAATTCAGATATGGAGCTACATTGGCAAAGCAGAGCCAGTGTGCATTTAAAACAATGTGTCTTAAAGTCATTTTGAAGTGTCTTGCTATTGGAAGGTGATAAAGCTGCTGTATAAAAAAAGGTTTCCTTTCTTTCTCCCTCATAGGCGCTGTGAGCGAATCAGCTGTCCTAACTACCTGGAGTGTCAAAACTCTCCTCTAAGAATCACCTACTACTACCTCAGCTTCCAATCCAACATCATCATCCCTGCTCAGATCTTCCGCATCGGACCCTCTCCTGTCTATTCCGGAGACAACATCATTGTCAGTATCACAAGCGGAAATGAGGAAAACTACTTCAGCACAAGGAAGCTGAATGCCTACACGGGTGCCGTGTTCTTAAACCGCCAAGTTCAGGGTCCCAGGGATTTCCTAATCAACGTAGAGATGAAGCTATGGAGACAAGGGACATTTACCACCTTCCATGCAAGGATATACGTCTTCATCACAGGCAACTTACTTTAACAGCTGGAATTGTGCTGTGGCCAATATGGACCTTTAAGCAATTCCTTAGGACTCATCTTTAGCGCTGTTTAACAATACCACTGTCACTAATGTCCAGCAGAAGTTATTATTAAAGCATGGCTATAGAAATTATGGAAAGAAGCTTTCTACTTTGTGCCACTTAAAAATTACATCTTTTCAAAAAATATTCAAAGTCTTAGTCAGAAACAACACATTTGGGGATATGAAATATTTAAATATCACAAAAATGACGCTTTCTGCAAAATCATAGACAATGACCAAGCTTCTGCCACTTTTTATATATCCACTTTCGGCTGATATCATTGCGTTTAATGGCAATTTGTAGGTTTATAGCATTGATAAAAATGATTTGTGAACAGCTGTCCCATTTCTTTTACTGTGTACTGCTGCTTTTGTTCTGTCTTTGATGCATATGCAAAATATATTTAATCCTACATTGTATGTTACATTTTTATATCTCTGTACCTCTCAGACATATTATGGATGGATGTATCATATTTTTTATGCTAAACCCATAAACAACAAAGTATTTTAGTAAAATATTTAAAAACCATGGTTTGGTGAGTACTGGTCTATTTGTATTTGCAAAGGTGAGTGTTGTTTGCATTTTTAACTGAGACAGAAAAAGTCTTGTTATTTTGTACACAGCAATTCCAGTAACATTAAATAAAATTGATAATTTCACATAAAAACTATTTTTATCAATTCAAAAAGCAGATGCTCATTTGTCTAATTCACTGAGATGCTTTTTAAAATAATTTCTTTTCACCTGTCAAACTGCTGTTATTATGCATCCAATAATATCTAGCACATTGTATATTATAAACATTATTCCCCAGCTAACCTTTTAAAATATACACTGCCTGACACAGAAAATACCAATACCTGCTTTCATATTCGTCTAAATAGTTGCGAGAACTTAGGATAAGCATCCATCATTACACACAGGTTGATCAACATACAGGTTTATGGCTCATAAATGTAATCGGCATGTAGTGTTTAATAAAAAACGTAGTAGTCTTTTCATTTTAACATGTGAGGTCTTGCAGACTCTGCACATTACAGCTGCTGCAGTTTATAAAATAGAAAGTGTTACACTCCCACCTACAGGATGAAACAAATGCTACATTCTCTAATGTTGGCTCTAAAGCAACAGTTGCACAACAAGTTGTAAAGAAAAACTGAAGGTCATTAATTGTGAATACATTTTAATCACTTTTAGTATATTAAAAAAAACCCTCCTCTTCCCCCCAAGCTACAATCTGTCACTGCTCAGAGTTCAGTGAACCTCCTGGACCTGCTGTAATCGTCGGAAAGGGCGTGTGTTTCTCACTGACAGCTGTATTAATGCATGCTGCGCATCCAAACAGAGCCCCTCGCCAGATTACTGTTCTCCCACATGAGTTATACTGTCAAAGGTCATTACAACAGAAAAGTAATTTATGTAATTCTTGCTCTAATTTTAGTCCACTTACTTGGCAAAAATTATTATATCTGGCTAGTTTGAAAAACATAAAGGAAACATTCAACCCAGCATTCATAATCTTCAAGTTCTGGGCCATCCTCTAGACATAACTCATAATAATAGCTATGTGTGTATGACTGACTCAAGCTTTTAAACACACCCATTGACTGAGATGCCACTCTTGGTATGTGCAGTAGCCTACATAACAAGGCCTGGAGCACTGATTGATGTCTCTTTCCCCTAATTAGCTTTATCTGCCGTTCAAGATTAGGTGGTGCTGGGTTTCAGGGACAGTGAATCACGCATCCCAGACAGGGGAAGATATACACATCTATTATGGGTTTAGTGATACTGACAGGAAGTTGTGAAATATTCTAGACAAAGCAAGATGGACTGTAAGAGAGTTATGGGAATGGGCAGTTCTGGAAGTGACCAATATAGCGGTGAAAGTCACTCTAATAGAGACACATGTAGGCTCAGTGATCCCAGATGTGCTTTGTAACATATCTGCCAAATATCCACTTCGAAAAAGGAAGGTAAAGGATATACATTATATGTATATATAAATATATATTTAATATTTCTTTATTTTAAGAATATTTTTTAACATGCATCAAATGTCTTTCATCATGGGAAAAAGAAAGTGTTCAGTCCCTTTACACCTTTACTGATACCATTAGGATTTAAAGGATAAGTAGCAGTCAGGTGCTAATGAAATGCACTTAAATTATTAATCATCAACAAGTGTGAGCACCTCTACAAAAGCAGAAGTTTTGGCAGTTTGCTGGTCTGGAGCAATCAAATCAAATATCCTAGGAAAGCCTCCCTAAAGCCAGATCTTGCAAAGCTCAGACACAAGTTAGGTTTGCTAAGGTGCATCAGAAGAAACCAGAAAACTGGAACAATATCCTTTGGACAGATGACACCAAAGTGGTGACATTTGATCATAATGTACAGCACCATATTTGGTGAAAAAAAACCAATGCATGTCAGCATAACACCTCAAACCAACTGTAAAGCATAGTGGTTGAGGGGTTAAGATTTGGGAATATGCTCCAGCTATAGGACCTGGCCACCTTGTGGTTAATGAGTCAACCATGAATTCTTCTCCATACCAAATCATATGTGAGGCCATCTGTCAGACTGCTACAGACAGGACAATGATCTCAGGCACAGCAGCAAATCTACGTCAAAAATGGATGAAAAAGAAAATAATCGAGGTGCTAGCTGCAAATGCCCAGTCAAAATCCAGACCTCAGCCTGAATGAAATCATGTCACAGGACCTTAAGAGAGCTGTGCAAACATGAATGTCTGCAAACCTGAATGAAATTAAGTAACGTTGTAAAGACGAGTGGACCAAAATTCCTCCTCAATGACGTGTAAGATAGACTGATAGTCATTAATGAAGCTGGTGAATCATACAGTGTACTTTTCACAGGACTGTGTAGAGTGCTGTATTTTTTTAAAATCTTTTTCACATGACTGCACATATCTTCATAATACTGTGTTGAAAAGATTATTAATAATATTGTGTAGATTAGGAAACTGAATGGGCAGTGCTTTTCCCTTAGGCTGTACTAAATCATAACAAACACCTGAGCAGTTATGTCAATGTACACTAATCAGCCTCAACATTAAAACAGCAGACAGGTGAAGTGAATAATATTAATCATTTTGTTACCACTTTTCTAAATATATATATAAAACCTATATAACCTAACCTAACCTAACCATAGATAGATAGATAGATAGATAGATAGATAGATAGATAGATAGATAGATAGATAGATAGATAGATAGATAGATAGATAGATGAAAATGAGGTCAAGAATTGAAACAATGAATCCGAGTATGTTCTACAATCCACAAGAGCTAAATAATTGGCTCCCACCTCAAAGAGGCTTCATGTTTATGCCTCAACAGATTGGTGCTGTTTTGGAGCCACACAAATTTAGGAAAGTGGCTTTATTGTTATGGCTGATCGGTGTAGCATCAAATCAATACTTGGTTAACTTATATTGGTTCTTTGATGGTGTTTTCACTTGATTTTATATTTGTTTTTGTCTTTATCTTTTGGACTGTTTTACTGTTTTACAGACTTTCTATTGATAAAAGTATGATTTCTATGGAGATTTGCACATCATACTCCAACAATCAATAAATATAACAGTGAGTTGACCCAAAGTGGGTCAGTTTTGAACGTTTGTTTTTGAGTACCTGTTTTAATGGCACAGGTGCGTGAGGTTTGCTTGCCAACAGTGAAGTACACCATCTGGCTCTCTGTCAAGGGACCTTTGTACCATGTTATTTTTCTCTCTCTGCCAGCTTTGTCCCCGACATCTACTTTAATAATCATAAAACTAGAGATGGACCGATCCGATATTACGTATCGGTATCGGTCCGATACTGACCTAAATTACTGGATCGGATATCGGAGAAAAATTAAAAATGTAATCCGATCCATTAAATATCACGAAAGCACCTCACAAAACTTGCAACACCACTCACCTCAGAACGTTAGCACGTCGGAGCAGTATGCATCACGTGATAGAGCGGCTGTGGCATGCAGGACCTGTCGGTGGTCTGGATAGCATTTGGAGCTTCGCTAGCAACCTGGCATTTCATCTCCGACAAAGTTATCCCTGAGAGAAGTAAAGCAAGTGTGTAAGTCCATCTCTGAATGTTTGTAAAGCATTCCTGCGTTAAGCTTAACAAACGACTGCCTCTTCTTGTTGCTACTTCAATCATGAAACTGCTTAACGATCAGCTGATCGGCTTTTCTGTCGCGACTCCGTCTCTCTTGTTTGCTTTTGGCCCACTTTGCACCAGAAAGAGGAAACCAGCGGCTGAACAACAGCAGCACGTTTAAGCTTGATCAGCTGTTGTTAGAATTTATTTAATATTACTTTCTACACCAGGATCTTTTTCTATGTAGCTGACGGCTGTAACTGTACAGGGGCGGATCTAGCAAAGTTTAGCCAGGGGGGCCAATAGGGCATTAACAGGGAAAAGGGGGCACAAAGACATACTTTTCTTTCTTACTCTCATTTAAAATGTCGAGCTTTTAATAAATAATTATCTGACACCCAAAGTTTTAATTTGATGCAAAATGAATAGAAGTCAATTACTGTATATAGTAAGCTATAGTACTTTTTCCTTTGGGAAGGTACCATCTGTGCAGTCTGCAATTCTGTTGAAGAAAGATGTTGAATCTATTTAATATTTCTTGAAAAACAATTGATTTCTGTGCATTTTTTTTTTCCACACTGCATCAAATTAAGGTTGATTACGTCGATTAAGCATCATGAGGTGGAGCGTGAGGGGTGGTTCCCTATTTTTTATTTATTTATTTTTGTTGTTGCTGGGAGTTGGAACCCTATTAGTTAGGTTGCTTAATATTTCCGTTAAGTACTCTTTAAAATACCAGAATAGGGAGGATGGTGTAGGTTTAAGTTTATTAGATTGATCAGTATTGCTGAACTATGAAATATTTTTTTTTGCATACAGGTATAACAGAATAGCTTTAGTGTTGTTGTTGTTTTAAACTTGAGTATGAACTTATACAAAATGCAGCAAGATATTTAAAAAACAGTTTTGTTGATTAAAAAACACTATATCGGATTCATATCGGTATCGGCAGATATCCAAATTTATGATATCGGTATCGGTATCGGACATAAAAAAGTGGTATCGTGCCATCTCTACATAAAACATAATCTGTTTTATATCTGCGCTCCAATAATACAAACCTGTAATGATTTCAGTGCAGAAATCTGCTCCAGAATCCATTTAATGAGTGAAAAGAGAAAAGGTTTAACAAACAGATGAAGGTACCAGGATGGACAGCTGCATAAAAGATTCAATAAAAAAGTTCAAACAAAAACAAATTAAGAATATTTTTCAGTTTTGCAAACATAATTACATCCTCAGTTCAATTAAAAGGGCAGCAGAAATCACCAACATCTAAAAACTCAGAAAATTATCTGCTTGGCTGGATGCTGTGTGAGTGAGTGAACAGGTGAGATGATATCTTCCTTTCTAAGGTGCTGATGTGCTGGATTGTACTGAACATATTTTATGTACCAGTTTGACTGCTGTGTAGCTGCAGAGGATAAATAATAGTTGAAAAGATCACTATTACACTGGTGATAATGGTGACGATGATGATGTTGCACAGATTCTGAATGCTCTTTCACAGGGGAAAACCGTTTTGACTGTACATTATGTGTCTGGGCGGCGGTCACAGCAAGGAGGGGTGAAGATGGAGCATGATGAGGGTGGAGGGAAGGGGGGTGGTGTTACAGACACGTTTGTCTTTGATAGCTCAGGTGGTCATCACCCGAGGGGGAAAAGAGCATTAATGGGCATTCTCAGCAGCAGACAAGCATAGGCTAGTGCTCCCTCTTCGCCGGCTGCCGTAAACAGGGGGAAGTATGCATCATTAGATTAAGCTGAGGCTAAGTACCTGCAGTCAAGTCCACTTCTTACAGTAGCAGGGTGCACAAACACATCCTCTCTGCTTGGCTTGGACAGAAGAGGGACTAGAGGGATTGGTCAGCTTGCTAAGTGATTACCTGTAACACTGAAAGATGTATGATTATAGGTTGCATGATTTGTCAGCATCTCTATTACAGCAATTATGCAGGGTATCATAACTAACCATTTACAGAAAATCTGGATCATATTAAGAGACAAAAGAAGAATCTTTTAAAGGATTTGACCTGTGGGTGAATGCATTGACACAGGCTGAGCATAGCAGGATTATCTGGTTAAACTTAAAAGTCAGAAAAAAAATAATAGTAGAAAACTTCAGAGCAAGAGATTATGCTTGATTTTTGTTAAAGGAAAACATATTTAAAACACACACACACACACACACACACACACACACACACACACAAGAGAAGAGTTGGGAAATCTTGAAGAAGAGACAGAGGAAGAGGAATTTGCCTGAGAGGAAAATGAAGGAAGGTATGCAAGGGTGCCTGTCACTTTGAGGCGCCTGATAGTTCAACCAAGCTGTCATCTATCACACTTAGATATTTCACTATCTATTTTTCATTTATGGGAATAGAATTAATCACAATGCATGCCTTGAAAAGTCTAACAGAGCTTTGTCTCCAGACTCTGAGCAGACCAGAAGGAAGAGACCTGGATATGAGATTGGGCCTGAAGGGCAGATACAGAAGAAAGGAAGAGTCATTGCTGCAGGAACAGCCTGACCTCAGAGGGTGGAAAGATTTACTAGAGTCTAAATCACAGGTCAGTACCTTGGCAACAGTCTCTGGGAGAGCAACCAATGGGATAGAAGTCACAAGTGATGCGCTGCCTTGTTAACTGCCATTCTGACAGACTGTAATGCCAGATATCTTTGGCATGTGGGACTTCTGACACTACAAACCGTGTTTTTCTCTTTATGAGTGTCTTGTATTGACTCACTGAAGTAAGCTTACACCGGTATAAATTTTTTATTAAAGTTTTATTTAATCCAAATACCTTGCAAATATTTGTTATTATCATCTGTAACCCTCATGCAGGTTTGATTAACTTTTTATATTGTTTTCAAAAATTTCTTTGTCCACCTCGATAAAATGACAGTGTGGCAGGGTGTAGTCTGCAGAATAGGTGGTGCAGTGAGTTTGGAGAGGAGTGCCAGGGAGGCTAGGCTGGGAACAATATAACAATCAAACCTTCCCACATTTGATTGTAAGACACTGGGACCCAAGGGAGAGCGGAGCTGGAGACAAAGCAGCTGAAAAGCTGGGGAAGCACCTAAGCGAAAAACACTTTTGCCGTAAATAAGCGAACACTTACCTGCAACACTGTCTGTGTGCGTGTCTGTACCACAAACAGTTATCACTGAATGTGATGTGGCATGCATATTTGGTACATTACTATCACATTTTTATATCAAACTGGTCTTGTGTGTGTGAGTGATTTGTGTGTGTGTGATTTCCAACTTTAATAATTTTCCACATTATAGCTAACTTAAATGATTTAGCTTCTATACTTTTAAGACTTTGTAAAAAGGTAATAACAGAACTATATGCTAACCAGTCACACTGCAGAAACTCAGTGCATTTAGGTATTTAAATGCACTGAGTCTAGGCTTTACAAAAAATGGTCTGAAAAAGAGACCAAAATCTGCCATAAACAACATGAAAGCATGGAACCATCCTGCATTGTGTCAATGAATCAGACTGGTGCTGCTGGTGATGTTATAGTTTAGGGGAAATTGTCTCGGCCCACTTTGGGCCCCTTATTCTCATTATGGAAACATGACCAAAATCTCTCAGCAATGTTTTTTTAGGCCTTTCTGGACGTAAAAGTGGATCCAACCTGACACTACTAAGGTGTACCTAATAGAGTGTCCAGTGGGTGCTGTTTAGCAGATGGTAATATGGTTAACACACTAAACTTTGATGATTATCTTTGAATTGTCCTTTGTAACATGCTAACATTTTTTTTAGCCTTTAGCTCATATCACTGCAGTCCCACAGAGCCGTTAGCATTAGCATGGCTGTAGGCTGTGAACCAACCAGCTGTGTATTTACAGATATGGGGCAAAAGATAAGATATGTTGTGTAGGCTGGTTTACTACAGTGCAGTTAAAAAAATAGTTTTTTTAGCAAAATGAAGCAAAAAACAAAAAAAACTGTATAGTTTGTTTATTATTTAAACATTTGTTAAAGTGTTACAAGGTTTCACAAAACAGTGACATTTTACAGTCATATACAATTAATTGACGATAAGATGATACTGATCAGTAACAAGTAAACAACTGTATATCAGTCGATAATCTGTAATTAAAATAATTTGCAACTAATTCACACACACCTAGAGTTGTGATAAGAAAGGGTCTCCCCAATTTAAGTGGTTAAATTTCACAATATTGAGCAAATGAACTTGCAAGATGCAACAGGTACTGCTGCTTTCATGACTGTCTGCATACCAGTGTGACCACAGTCTAACTATTACTGTCTTTATCTCTGCCCCCTGCGGCACACAGGTAGAAAACTCTATGTTCTCTTTCCAAAAAAAGGCCCTCTTCTTTAAAACTTCTGTGGGATATGCACATTTGTTTGTGTTTACCCCTACAGCAAAGATTTTTTCATGACAGGTCTTTGATTTTTACAGAGAAAAGCAGATAGAAAAATTGTATGAACAGTAAAAAGCGAAACTATCTGGTATTTTTTTGCTGTACTAAGGACAACATTATTACTCATCTGTGTTTTCTTTCCCACCATCTGAGTGTTTTCTTAGAAAGATTGATGACTGCGTGTTTATCTGGTGTGAATACAGTTGTATATGACTGACAGCTGCTCAATATTCTTATTCATAAACACAAGCAGCAATCAGCATAAATCATGTCATTCACACCACTTTATTCGCTTCAAGAAATATTTTTTTTAACGACAGATTGATTTGTTGTTATTTCTCTCTAATTGTCTAACTTGTCACTGATGCACACGCTTATGACTCACAAGCAACACGCCCACATAATGGTCCTGTTGCAGTGGGAAATTTCCCTAGCTCGTTACAATAACTTGCGGGTAGTCAAAAGACCTGTGTGGACGCCCGTTTGCGCTAAAGGACTTGAGGATAATTCCAGATCCCTTCTGGGAAACAACGACACCTGTCAGAGAAAAAGAGCCTCTGGAAATGATCACCGTGTTTACATCAAGCGGTGTTATTGACAGAATTGAGTTAGATGTACTCCGTTCTCTTGCACAGACTGGACACTGATATCAGTGTTTGCCACTGAAAGTAGGTCATGGATAATGGTGAACTACATGTATACATTATTACATGCACATTACATGGTGTTTTTTCTTGAAAAATTTTGTATTTAATCTCAAAAAAGTTTGATAACCTTTGATTCATCTGTCCAGAGCATAGTATTCCTTTGTAATTTATTTAATTCATTTGTGACAGCACTCTGACACCAACAGTTGCTCGAGGATTCCTAGAAAATTTCTGAGGCTATCAGCATCAATATCATCTTTATTTGGCCAAGCTTGTGAAACAAGGAATTTAACTCTGACTCTGTGCAACATTTCAGTTTTTTGAAATCTAAGTATTTATATAGTTTTTTTTTTTATTAGTAAAAATAATTTTAAGTCATTTAGAGAGCTGGGCATACCTATTAGCAAACTTCTATCTATTCAAAGCTCTCCATTGCAACATCCACTCAGTGATATGTGTTTAAAAGTCTGAGTCACACACCTGTCTATCCCATACCTGCCACACTACAGTAGCTGTGATCTTTCTCACACATTTGGCAAATCTCCATCCACCTGACACATTTGGCCTTGAAATCACCCATAAATGACCCAGGCACACACAGCAAACAGGGCATTTCGTGAATGAAGATGAGGACTTTCATGCCTTCATTTATGGTTCTCCTGCTTTGCCATCTTTGCAGGGCCCAAATAAACAGCAGTAACAATGATTCTGGTGATGAGACAGATTTGGCTGGCACACAGAGGCCCAGCATTGAGGGAAGTGAAGACGATCAGGTGCTTCAGACTGACATCTGGGTTGAGCTGTTGGCTCTGAGAGACTTGGTGGTGGAGCAAAGTGTAGAGCTTAGATACTTGAAAGACAGAGTGACAGTTCTGGATAGCCTGGTGGAGGCCTTACAGAAAGAAAATACAGGTACAGTGATGAGGGAATCACTTCATTAAAAATAGATGCAACTAAGCTTACATGCACTTTTGTTATAGTCATGGAGGCCAGGATGACTGCAGCTGAGATCCTGGTTGAAGAACTGCAGATAAAGAATGATGGTAACTAAATGCCCCCGGCCCTAAATATTGTATTGTTGTGTTCATTTTTACTTACTCATAAACTGTTACAACTTGCTTCAACTTCTCCTATCGTGTTTTCTATCATGCTAGCACAAGCTAGAGAGCTTGCAATAGCTCGGCAGGATCTCGGCGCTATCCAGGAAACACTGACAGTCTGTGAACTTCACGTGGAGGAGGTGGAGAAACAGCAGGAAGGTAAAGGGTCAGGGTTTTTGGTGTTTATTCTCTGACTTGTAAACCTTCACAATATACTTCCATTTCATTTATCTCCCTTTTCATCATGTTAGCTCAAGCTAGAGAGCTTGCAGCTATCAGGCAGACGCTGACAGTCAGTGAACTTCGTGTGGAAATGCTGGAGAAACAGCGGGAAGGTAAAGCTTCGGTTTGGGATGTATGGAATGATTTGACTGATTGGTTATTCATGTGTGTCTTGTGATTTCACGGGGAAATACCACAGCGCAAGAGCTTCAAAATATTAACAGAGATAAATACTTTTCTGTTTTCCTGATAAGTGTACAAGAAGTAGATGAATAATTAGTGGATGATCATTAATGATTCTGAGTTTACTTTATTTATTTATTTATTTATTTACTTATTTTGTTTTCTTGCCACAGTAGTGAAGGTGGCTTTTTCTGCCTCCCTCCTGGAATCTGGTGAAGGTAACATTGAATATGGCTCTGAATTTGCAACACTCATCTTCAGAAATGTCTTTACCAACACTGGAAACCACTACAACCCAAACACAGGTAGGCAGATTAGGCTTCTATTTAATTATTGGTTTCATTAGTTTCACCACAATTAGTTGTGACTTTTTTCTCTCTCTTTTTTAGGTTATTTCACTGCACCAGTAAGAGGAGTCTACTACTTTAGATTTACTGGTCGTATAGCGCACTATGAGAAAAATATGAGGATGAGACTTGTCAAAAATTCTGATGCCATGGTTTTCATTGGGGACCGTCAAACCACAACCACCGATCCTGAGGACAATGCATCCAATGGTGTGGTGTTGCAGTTAGAAGTGGGAGATGTTGTTTCAGTACAACTGTCTGGTAGTGTTTGGGATGACCAGTACCACAGAACAACTTTTAGTGGCTTTCTGCTCTTTCCTTTGTAACTTCCAACATACGAGTTGGACACAAGGCAAAGGTAACATCAAATTCACAGAGGATTTTGTTTCTTAATTTCTCTGCACTGGGTAGGTTTATGGAAACAAACTCATAAACATAAAAGCATGTGTAATTCTGGAGCATTCAATTAATAAATTAAAATTCTCCTACACAAACTTAGTCTTAACTTTAATCTTTGACAAGACTGACAGCCATACAGTAGTTGATATGTCACAAATCTATAGCCCAAACTACATATTTTAAATTATAGGTTCAAGGCAGACACATCTAATTTGAAGCACTGTTAAATGACTTTATGGAAAATGTTATTCTGAAAAAACTAAAGTAATGGTGAGTTTAGATTAATTTACTGACTTACTCAACTCGTTCTAAGCCTCTCACACTCTAATCCATAAAGAGAAAATACAACACTGTTTTCAGTGCAACTAACCACAACCCCATTCGCCAAATAATTAAGAAGTTGTATAAACTATAAACAAAACATAAGCTTTACAGATGACTTGATTATTTAGAGAAGAACTTGCATATTTCAACAAGACAGTGCTAAACTGCATCTATTACAACAGCATGGCTTTGTAGTAGAGTCTGGGCGCTGAACTGTCCTGCCCGTAGTCCAGACTTTTCACCAGTTCAAAGCATTTGGCACATCATGAAACAAAAATATGACAAAGAAGACCCCAGACTCAGTTTCCAGATGTGTACAATCAGTTAAAAGTAGAGAGGATGCTGCACTTTTGTTGGACTAACATGGGCCCATCCCAACTTTTCTGAGCTGTGTTGCTGCTATCAAATTCAAAATTGCCTTACTTTTTCCCAAAAGGGTACATTTACTCATTTGAAAAATGTTATACTTCTTCTATGTTTCTATTATGTATAAAATATGAGCAAATCATCGCATTCTGTATTTATTTACACTTTACACAGTGTTCTAACGTTTTTGGAATTTGAGTCGTGGATGTGTGGATGGTTGTTATTGCAAAGTAGCCATACTGTACATTACTAGTGAGACTGGGGTCAGGTTTTCAAACAAAACCTCCTAACAGGGCCCCAGTTTGGAAAAGGTGAACACATTACGTTATGAAAAAAAGGGGGGCAAAAAACTAAAGAAATTCCTCAGATAAAAGTGGAAGAAAATGACATCTTATGAATGTGATCATTGTTTCCTTTCCTTTGGTGTTTCACATCATAAAGCTCCAGGAATGCAGCTGCATCAGCGTTTGAGCTTTGACTAAATCCATTCAGACTCTTTGTTGTGCAGTCATTCAGATCACACAGGCATACACAGACACACACACATTACACAACACCACACCTTAGTTATCAGTCATCTAGCATGGGTCCGATAACCATGATCAACACACAACACAGAGGCAGGCAAGCTACATCTCCTTTCACTGCCAGTGTCTGTGATGAACTCTTTCTCTCTCTTTCTTTCGCTGCCCTCTACTTTCCCTGTTTATTTCCCACAATCCACAGAGAACGCTATCAGTCGCAGCTGATCTACAAGCTATCAGATGCCCTCACAGTACAATTTCACACCCTTGCTGGAAGATATGGAGACATTGTCCAATATCGTTACGCATCTACCGCTGTGAAATTTGTAGTTGGTAGGTAGTTAACATTTCTTCAGCCTCGTGAAAGGAAGGTGGACGTCACTATCAAAAAAGGGGTGCTCAAAGGAATAATTCAGCGGTGTTTATGGAAAGAGCCCGGAGTGTATTGGAGACGCGGTGTCTCCTTTGAATTTGATGAGGAGTTTAGATCAGACCTGAAGCTATGGTATGGCTAAGGAGCGCTGTTAGTCTGATCAAACAGCTGCCAATATGAAAAGGACTACCGTATCCTCTCGGCACCTGGGGCTGTGTGAAATGAATGCAGCTTCTATGGTTTCCTCTCTCACAGGCACCTCTTGGGTTGGAAACATTTTTTCATAATTGCATTTAATTCTATGTTAGGTGTCCCCACAGTGCCACTATTAAGGTTGAGGCTAAGCTGGAGAAGCTTTTCACCCTTTGTCATCAAGGCTTCGGCTCGTTTAGAGGTAGTATCATTGATCCGACTTTAAGAACACAAGAAAACACACAGCACATTAAGGTGTATCCCTGTTATTGTCGATATTTGAAATATGCCCATAAAGACAGCATTTTAATTGATTATGTGTGCAATATTGTGAAATCCCTCTGTTTTGGGATAATTTAGCCAGCTGATGAATCAGCACTTAACGAGAGAGGGAATTTCCCATTTGAAAACCTTAGTTTCATTAGTCTTTCATTTATTTTTTTTTTCTTTGTCCTGGAGCTTAAGGTGCGAAAGCTCATTAAAGCTGTGACAGTGCACGTCTTCTCTGTCTCGTGAACGGCTTTTGCAAGCTGATCTTTTGAAGTGCGAATGTTTTAGTTAGAGCTGAGTGCACCAGAAAAGGCTGCTTAAAGTGTCTCCAATATCATTTGTTTGGCATCTTCTTGGTCAATGAAAAAAATCAATCAGAGCAGGAAGACATGTTTGAAAACCTCGTGAATGTTCTTTAGACACACTCATGCCTCCACTTGCTTGCATGTGTGCATGTGCACCCATACACAAACACACAACAGAAACGGCATGATTTCTTTTGACATTTAAATTAAAGAGGAGGTTCATTAGAGCCTGATAAGAGTCAGCTATAGATTTTCATCAATGCAAACTAACTATAAGGTAATTTATGACATAAATATGATAGCAATTGCTAAGCAAAATCTAAATCATTGTAACAATATGTTCTACATTTTTACATATGTGGAAAGAGTACTTGTTACACATTTAACTCGGTATACCCTTTTCTTGTCACATTTCATGCATAGCTAAAATAGAAATTAAATTTTAAGATAGATCTTGGACAGTGTGCCGTAACAGCTGAACAGATAAAGGAACCCCCATTAGTCTTCCTTCTGCACTCCAAAAAACATGTTTGGTGCAGGATGAGCCCCAAGGCGTGTGAGTGTAAATGTGCATTCCTTTCTGCCTGATTTAAAAGAGAAGTCTCCTCTTTTTTATGCACTTTAGTTGATCAGAGATGAGCAAGAGGCATTCCTTAATCATCACTATAACTATAAAAAAGGTAGACATCATGTGACTACTCTGGAAATTTCTATAGCTTCCAAGAGAGTTTCTATTGAGCAGTAATAAGAGTACTAGGAGATTGAAAGTGACAGCTGGTTTCATAGATGCAGAGAGGGAAAAGCTGATTTCCGTTTGCAGCAAATGCGTCTATTTGCATGACACGTTTGCATATAACAGCGCAATGTGCTGTAATACAAAGGATCCTGGCACCGAATGTACATATTTCAAGTTCTGTGATCCGAACGTTCTGGTGCAGGCAAGTTGCAAGCAACAAAAACACAAAGGAACGACACACACAAGCAGAGACTCATGTAGAAACGCAGGTATGCACACAGAGGGCAGCTCTGAGCCAACAATTCACTGGAAATGAAGCCCTCCACTGTAGCCAGAGTCTATAGATGCATATCTACTCAGAGTCAAACAGCTGATTGTACTCAGACTCAAATGGACATGTTATTGGGTTGTGCAAATGCACACTGTTTTATTAAAAACATACTCATGTTAAATTATTTGGCATGATTAAGTTGCATTATTGAATTTTATAATGAGTAGGTGCACTGCATTAAAGGTTGTTGACAAAGCTCAGTATTAGTGCTGGTCAGAGAGGCTGCAAAGTACTTGGCAATCACTTCACATCTTCAAGTGATGAAATGTACTGGAGTGTTTGTCCAGTTGCATTGGGTAACAGTAGATACTAGAATAAGATAGCCGGTACTATCACGTTTCAGATGTGCAGTTATGGACCTTCAGTTTTGATCAAACCAGGGTCACCTTAGGAAGAACAATGACTGCAGCAGAAGCAGCAGCAGTTTAGACCTGGAGAAGCTGACTTACTGTTTAGGACCCCCTGCAGGATACCAGAGTAACTGCCTCTGCAGGTTATAAGGTTACATCTAGAACTTCTCTCTTTTTATGTAGCTGATATATGTGCATTAGATGAGATTAGATAAAATGATATTAGAAGAAACAAATGGTCTGGGACATGCTGCAACTTTCTGCATCACTTGTAGATTTTAGTGTTTTCTATTCATAGATAAAACACAGTAATTTGTAAGTTTTTTTTCTTGTAAACAAGTTGTTTACACTTGTTTACAAGTGTGTCTGGTCAGCCCCTCCGGCCAACCTACACAGCCAGTGGTTAATTAGGAGGCTACTCACTAAACTAAAATTACATTATGTAAATACTACAGGACTTTTTTGGGAACCCTTTTTTCGTTGCAGTTGTACTTCTGTAGTGGTTAACATATTCACTTGACAAGGGAAAGGTTGCTGGTTTGATTCCAAATGGAAACAAATCTCCTTCAGGGTTGTGTCAGGATGGGTGTCCAGTATCTGCGACTTTAAAGGTCCTGAGTTTGACTCCACCATCTGTCTGGGGCCTTTTTTGTGTGGAGTTTCCGTGTTATCCCCCTGTTTGCATGGGTTCTCTGCAGCTACCATGCAGTTAGTGGGGCTAGGTTAATTGGTGATTCAAAACTGCCCATAGGTGTGAATATGAGAGCATATGGTTGTCTGTCTCTCTGTGTGAGCCCTCCATCAGGCTGGAAACCTGTCCAGGGTGTACCCCACTGTGGCATGTTAGCTGGGATAGGATCCAGCCACGACCCTGATGAGGATAAGCGGAAGAGAATGAATGCATGGATGGATCGATAGATGGAGCAACCACCTTATATCAATATAAATATAAATATATCAATGTAGATATAGAAATAGAAAAAAGACAAACCATTCAAGATTATTTAAATGAGTTGGTGGTTGCATAAAACAAATTAATTATATGTGCAACTTCTGCATGGAAGCCAAGCCTGCATAACCAAATAGTAAGAATCAGTGACTTAAAAACTTTAACTGTTTTGGTTACAGAAATTTGCCACATAGGAAAAAAAGTATACTGAAGGTCATTACTTACATTGGGCTGGCCTATGTCACTAATAGCGGCAACACAGTGTAAGTAATGATTCAAACTTGACTTCAGCTATAAAACTTACGGTTGCAGTGGTTCCACCACTGCTATTATGACTGATGCAATAATGACCAAATAGCTCCCTCTGTACAGAATTAGTCGTTGGCTCAGTACGCGTAAAAGGTTTTCTGAGCCCGTGACTGAGTTTTACCTCATTTCCGTGAGATGTTTTGCATCTGAAAAGAAAAAAAAAAGAGCAAAGGAAAAAGACTGATGACGCCGTCTTATTTACTTTGGCTAGGTGCTTATCTACCTTGATGAG
The DNA here is from genome assembly GCF_965226115.1 of Aulonocara stuartgranti. Lineage (NCBI taxonomy): Eukaryota > Metazoa > Chordata > Actinopteri > Cichliformes > Cichlidae > Aulonocara > Aulonocara stuartgranti. The sequence continues at coordinate 24,484,356 of NC_138956.1, forward strand.
ATTTGTTTGTTGAAATGCACAGATCTGGGTGGCCCCAAAAGGTTCCAGAGAATCCAAATTTAAATGTGCAACTGTGACTATCTGCTGCCTGTCAGTTGTAGTGAAGCTTTGCAGTTTCAAGACCAGAAAATATTTTGTTTAGGAATTTATGATACTGTAATCCTCTCTTTTCATTTCATTCATGATGGGAAAAAGATTATTCCACCCCAAACAAATATATCACTCCTTACACAGGAAGTTCTGTTTTTCCTGAATGACATAATGTATCTCTATCATCATTGAAAGCTGACGGTTGAGCTGTGTGCCCACCTGATATAATATAAAAATGTAAATGATCCTTATGTTCCCTTTTCTGCTTTTTTCTGCAAACATTTAGCTACAAGTTCTTTTGCCTCTTTTGCAAAGAAGTTATTCAGCCACTTTCAAGCTTCCTCTTTCCATGAGTATTTTTACCTGCAGGGCTATGTTTTCTGTGTTTTTGTTCTCATCTGCCTCATTGACTCTAATATGGGCTTCCTGAATGGGTTATCTTCAGACTTGTTCCCACAAGAGCTGATGACTCAAAATGAACTGAAAAATGCATGATGAGAATTCAAATCTTTTTGGTTTGAAGGAACTGGATTTGGTGCATTTTACACTAAAGTCATATTAAAAATGTCCAAGTCAGCAAATGAAGTTAACATGGAATACGCATGTGTAAGCCAAGGCAACTGTGTTTCTTTCTTCTCTACTTCTATGCACATTTGAAGCCTAGAGCTCCTGAGGCAAGTGTCCACAGCCAGTCTACTCCCAGTTGTGTTCTTTCCCCACCCAACATGTTTCTGAAAGTAATTGAATTAATATGCAAATTACACAGACTTCAAAGCAGAAATGGCAACATCAGCACGTCAGTGACATGAAGGCAACACTTTCAATGTTTCCAAAATTTAAAAAATGGATTCTTCTTTAGGGGTAATGCTGGTTTCTTAATCATCCTACCGCTTCTGTGCTGACTCACATATTTTGATCAGCTACAGGACTGATTGCCGGGAAATCCAAAACAATAGCTGGTCACGAGAGAATGAGTACTAATGAGTTTACTGACACCCTATTTTCTCTCTTACCACGATGAAAACAATTAGTTTGTGAATCTGTCAAGAACTTTAATTAATACCTATCAAATAAAATTAAAGATGTTGGTTAAAATTTGCACTGCTGAATGCTGCAGATACTGAACAATATATCCTTTTAAGTCCATATGGGAGTCAGTTGTTTTTACAATTGGATTCACCTTAAAAAGGTAATTATTTTAAGACAGCCACCATGCACTGAATTCATTTAAACTATATCTAATGAATATTAATAAACCTTTGTTTATCCAAATAAAATTCTGACATAATTTCCACTAAATTCTGATTTTACTGCTGGAGGGAAAATTGCATACTTCTTAAAAAGTCTGTGTTAGGATGTTGTTAAGGTGGTGATAGACTAAATCAAATGTCTTTTTGGCTTAAAAAAAAGACCAATTACAGTTCCTATTCTTGCTCTTTTCTTACTTTTGCTTTCACTTCCTGGTTAGGTTTGGGCATTAAAAACTACTGGAATAGATTTAGACTGTGGTGGGGGTAAGAATGCCCCTTTACATTCAAAAGAGGAAATGTTGAAAGTGACAGTCAAGTGTCACTAATGCCATACCCTTGTGTATATATGAGCCAGACTGAGCCCATCGGGTGAAGTAAAACAGATTGTCAATAAAAAACAAATATTTTCTTCCTATGCAAAGCCCAGGTAAATGAGGAAGGCTGCATCAGAAATGGCATCTGAGGCAAAACCATCATTAAATTAAACATGGAGATCATAAAGAGAGATATTTATGTACTTGATCTGTCAGGGATTGGGTGGAAACTGTGCTGCTGTTGGCTGAAGACAAAGTTAGGAGTGTAGAGGTGAATGTAATAACTCTAAATGTAAGTAGTATGATTTGTAAAGGGAAAAGCTTGGCTGATTTGATAAGTGCAGAGAAAGGATGTTGAAGATAAAGCTGCCAGGCTCAAGGAAAAGAAAAAGACCTCTGACAAGGTTCATTAATGTAGTGAAGGAAGATGTGCAGAAGAGTGATGTGACAGGATCATTTTCATAAGAGTGGATGAAAATGATCCACTGTGGTGACCCCTAAAGTGGGGAGCCAAAAGAAGAAGAAGATCCTAATGAGTACTTTTAGGTCGTGACAAGAACCTCCCTTCATTAGTTCTTTTCTTTGCTCTGAGAACCGTGAACAAGTGACAGAATTTCACCCAAACCCTTACCCAGCTTTGGACAAGCAGAAGCTAAAAAATGGATTAGCACTTGTGAAGATTGATTCAGAAACAACAGTATCTAAGAATTAAAGACAATATATCACATTGCATTATATAATTGTCTCTCTATAGATATTATTTAACTGTCTATTTGATCATCTCAACATTATAAAAGAAAGCAAAATTAAGCCAAAAAAATGGAGACCAGCATGTAATACAATATTCTGATGTGCGGGCCTCACAGGTGGGGTTAGTTTTACAGATGGTTCACAAAAGCTGTCTTGTTCTTTAAACACAGGCGCCGTCAGTTCATTTCAATATCAAGTGCAAAAAATAAGACATCCTTTTTTGTTCAGTTCACTTTAATTCAGTCACAACAACAGCTGCCTCAAGGCGTTTTATTTTGTGAGGTAAAGACTCTACAATAATGCAAAGAAAACAGAGACAACCCCAACAATCATATGAACCCCCTTTGAGTAAGCACTTTGGTTACAATTGGAGTGAAAAACTCCAGCAGAACCAGTCTCAGGACCGGTTGGGGTGATGGGGGGAAGACAGGACAAAGACACACTGTGGAAGAAAGCCTGAGATTAATAATAACTAATGATTCAATAAAGTGGCAGCCCACATTGTGAGTAAACAGGGTGAGTTTAATGTACAGTGTTAAATGTCAGAGCAATTAGGAGTAAATTTCATCTTGCAAACATTAGTAAATCAGTTTGTGTGCTTGATATAAGTATTCCTTCCTTATAATTTATGCCTTGAAGGAGAACATGCTAGAAATATGTATGCAACAAGGTCAGTCCCAAAAACCTGCAAGCTCCACTTACACATACTCTTGTCACTGTGCTCTCTTTGTAAATACCAACATTTTTTTTAACACTAAAACCCAGTTTGCACTGGTGCAATAAGTTGCTAAATCAGGCCTTGGGAGTCTGACATTAGAATTTAGCTCAAAGCACTGCTGCGCCTACTAGCTGCAGAGTCCCAGGGCTGCTAGCGCACCTCAGCAGATTCTCTGGAATAACTGTCATGTTCTTGAATGCCTGCACTAATTACCCCACATTTATCTATTTGTGGTCAAAATCACTGGAGGCGTGGCTTCAAACCTGACATCTCCTCAGCTGGTGCAAGGCATTCATCTCAAACTGCTTGGCTCTCATAGCCAACCAACTATGGAATGCATATTGTCCTAAGTGGATTTGAGCAAGGATAATAAATTTTCTTTTGGTGAGCAATAGGAGAGTGGTATAATGATGAAAAGTTGAGGCTTGCCTTGGAAGAAACAATGTCACCCAAGTAATGAGCTGGCTTCAAGTGTTTGTTATTTCAAAAGGCATTTTTCCTCTTCAAGGTGCAATCGTCATACAGTTGTGGACTCTGCTGTGGCATGTTGCAGTGAAAAGAAAATGTGAAGAGGGATTTGTTTTTAGCATTCCCTAAAATAATGTCAGTCAGTGAAGACAACCAGGAGCCAAAAATAGTATAACTGTATCTGATGCCATTAAAGATTGATTGCAAATTAGAAAAATATCACCTTACCTGGTTTAAACTGATGGTTCCCGGTTATTGTGGATCCACGATCATGAATAAGAATACATTTAGCACGGCAATGCAAAACAGCACTGCGCTTTGGACAAAGCATAGGACTTTTCATTTTGACTCTGCAAAGACATCAAAGCAGTATAATTTGTTGTAATGCTCTTTTAAAACTCTTAATCTGTTTGACGCTCTTGCCTGCACTGTTTATTCATGTCCTTAATCTACATTAGGATTAAATTTGATGCATCAAGATGTTCCAGCACACAAGAACAGGCAGGAATCGGTTAACGTGAGGTGCCGTTTTGACTTGCACATCAAACACAGGTATGTAAAAAAAAAAAAAAAAAAAAAAAGCAAAGGAAAGGAAAGCATTTCTGTATAACGCTGCTGTTTTTGAGAGTGAGACACAGCTGAACAGTGATAAATATACAATCACGTCTTAATTGGAACCTGTGAGTATAAGTAGCTGCCAAATCCTAGTGTGCCGGTCTTCCCATAAAACTCAACACATGTCGACATACCTAAGCCACCGAGGCTATTTAAAGCACATTGCTGTATAGTTCACTGTGGCCACTTGATTAGTTGATTATAGCGCGAGACACACGTCATATGTGTTTGTATAATCTGACAAGTGTAAAACAACACTAGTTCTTCTTACCATTAGACAGTCTGTTTACCTAAGGCTGAAAGTTATCAGGTGGTGGTGTTGACTGGGTATTTTCTTCTCCTACCAGTAGTAGGAATCAGGAGTTTGATGTTTAATCGCTGTGTTCCTGGGCGTTAATGTAGGAGGATTGACCTTACATCAAGGCAGCCCATTTAGTGGTGTTCTCCTACACATGAAACACGGTTTCCATGTGCAAATAGTTATGCAGGTTGGCACAGAACTCTGACAGAATGTGCTCATCTTTTTTTTTCGTATTTTTTGTTGAATGCATAAATTCAGGAAGCCCAAACATTGGCCGACAGCGCTCGCTAACCAGGACTACTCTCAGAAAACACGTGTCAAATGTAAATATGTGCACTCAGTCAATGCCACTCATCCATGATGGGATGATAGTGCTGTCAGTGTGGCCCTCTTAAATGGAATTACTGTCATAGTTGGCAGGATGACTCTCATCAGGTGATAAAAGAGGTGTTGATACAGAAGCATCTGGCAGGCTTCAGAGCTCCAGACAGTTTCTACTCTCACCCAAATCTATCAAACCGCAGACAACATCTGCTCGGGCTGAAGATTAGCCTAGTTAGCAGATATTGTGAGTTTCAAAGCTTGTTTCTTGTGCAGAGCAAAAATATTGATTCTGTTGATACAACTTAGATTAATCATAAACTCACCCAGGATGGGGGGGGGGGGGGGGGTTTACACTCAACTAAGCCATCTTCAGCTCCTCCTCCGCAGGGTTTTTCCTGCATTTGTTACCCAAGGCTTGTTTTGGAAATGTTTTGATTGATCACCAGGATTTAGGCAGGAATCTCACACAATTTAACACAAATCGCTGTAGTCTTGGAGAATAAACCGGGGATGCTCGATGCCAGTGGCGTTTGGAGTTCTACACAGTCTTAAACAGACTGTAACAGTGTCACTGCTCCATGGTGATGACATATAGATTTGATAGATGTTGATTTACAAAGTTTATTGTCTGTCGTGTATTTTATATCAAAGAAATGCTGGCAGACACGTTTAAATCTAGGTCAGGTTAAAGCCTCGTGAGACCTGTACAGTGCTTTAGACTTCTTTTTCAGATTCATTTAACTGGAAGGACTTTGATTGAAAGGACTGTGGAGCTGATGTTAAAGAGACAGAAATCAGGGGGAGTGATGTGAAGGAAACACGTGTGCTGAAAGTGTGCTGAAACCCAGGCGTCTGCAGTAGGTCATATGCTCAACCCAGTGAGCTATACTGGCATCCATGCTGACGATTTTGGTTCACATACAGACAGACCGCACGAGACTCCATCCATAGATCACCACGGGTCACTGAGGGGTTGGGTGAGTAGAGAACACCTACAGGAGATGATGATGATGATGATGATGGTGCTCTGTAACACCAAATCAAAACATATCAAAACATCAAATAAGGAAGTGTGCTGTGGAAGAATCGAACATGGCGGAGCATTGAGATACTTTATGTTCTGTTTTCTTTTCATTTGCCACCTGCCTCTATATGCTCGTACTAACCGTCAGTGCTTCTTCTGTACATCAGCATTTCTCCAGCGTTTCTCCAGCGTTTCACACACACACAAACGCACGCACGCACGCACACGCACGCACGCACGCACGCACGCACGCACGCACACACACACACACACAAAAGCACGCAAAGACACCTCTTCTGTCTCTCAAATGTGGCCAAAACCCCTGAGGGACCAAAGCCATTTTTCATCTAATTACAGAAAACCTGCATGACTGGCTTTGAGGCAGCTTGTGAAAAGAGGGACGTAGTCTTTTCTTACACTGCACATACATCTAACCTGCAATCTTTAGCAAAGGTTTATTTCACTTTCAGTCACCGGTTCATGTTTGTTGCCACTTCTTTTGGTGGTTGAAATACGTTGACCTCAAATATCACTCACCTTCCCAAACGCTTCTCCTGTATAGAGCCTTAAAGCTAAACAGTTGATCCAGGAATTAACTAATAATCCAGCAAGCAGTTTAACCTAAGCACTTTGTTTTCTATATCTAAAACACCTTGTCTAGTCCCCATCTAAATCCTGCATGTCTTTCAGACTTACTGTTCATGCATGAGTTCACAATAGTGGTATTTTTCCATCATTGAAGCACACAAATATATCATCCTATGACCCAAGAGTGACAACTACAGTCTGCTTCAGAGGGGGACAGTACTAGAAAGGAATTTCCCCCCGGGACAGATCAGAACAGACTCGGTGAACTGACGCTGTCTTTGCGGGTGTGCAGCAAGTCTGCAGCAGCACTGGAAGAGGCAGCTCTGAGGTAATGTTTGTCTGCCTCTCTTGAAGATAAACCTGTCATTTGTGCACTGACAAACCTGACACATCCTTATCTTTTGCTTTTTATTTCTTCTTGGGAAAATGGAACCTAACTTGATGAGATTAGGTTGGTTTCATCTACTGGGTCAAAGAACATGTCCTGGCCGTGGAGCTCATAAAAAACATCTCCTCTTACTTAAATAATGGTAATTTAATAACTTAAATGGACAAAAAATGTGCTTTTATTACATACATTACAACTTAGAACATCTTGTTCAGATATATGATATGAGACATATTATCCTCTAACGTTAAGACTATCAAAATAGCTTCTGCAATTTTTATGTATAACTCCATCAAGAGCTGCTCTTCTCTGCCTTACGTGTAGCTGTTTTAGCTTGTTTGTTCCCCCGGGTTGTCTGTACATTGCCTTTAATAGTTTTTATGCTTCGCAGCACAACTGAGAAACATTTTATTTGCTGTTCGGACCTGTCTGGACCTCACTGTCCCAGTGGCTGATCATAAATTTACAACTAGCAGCATTCAGCTTTACTGCTGCAGCACAGTGGGTTGACATCATATTATCCTATGTAGCCCATGCCACCAGTGAGGACTCTATTGCAGATGCCACTGAGCCACTGGTGGAGTACACACTAGACAGGTTGCCAGCCAATCACTGGGCCAACACAGAAACACAGACAAACACAACTCTCACATTAATTAAGCATCTAACCAACATGCAGGCTGGAGCAGGCACGGAGGGAATATACAAATTCCACACAGAAAGATCCTGGCCAACCAGCAGGTCTGAACTCAGAGCCACTGCATTACAGTGATATCCTTTCATAATCACTTTAATGTTATCAGTGGGACAGTTTTGCTGTGGTTAGCAGCACTGGTCCTGGGTTTAAGGTCCTAGGCCTTTCTCTCTGGAGTTTGCATGTTCTCTTTTTAGGCCTGCACGTGTTCTCTCACAGTCCAAAGACATGCTTTTTAATGGTGATTGCTGAACTGGTGAATAGTTGTCTGTCCTTAATTGTGATCCTGCAGTAGACTGGCGATCTATGCAGGTTGTACCTGATTTCTTTGCTCTATGACATCCCTGTGAATCTCTTTTTCAGATCATTGTTTTAGTTTTACAAAATAGAGCCTTAAGGTTTTGTGTCATACTGCATAGAATAGCTTTATATCACTAAATTAAACTGTTGAAGCAAAATGAATAAATAAAAAATAAATAAATGTCTGGTGACTATTACATTTAAATTCATCAGCTTACTGCTCCAATAAGGTCCATAATATGGGAGGGGCTTTGAAGCAGCTGCTAGTTAGTTTGCCATCTAAAAAAGTGGTGTTGTCAGTGTTTACTGCTTGTTTTTGCTGCCCCCAAGTGCCTAATAAAATCTGTTATTGTGGTCCATTTTGGCATTTAGCCATTACTTCATGGCAGTTTTAACTCTTCAGTTTAAAAAGCAAGAAATTTTAAATAATAATAATAAGATACAAATATTACAAATAAAGTAATTTTGACCCTGTATAATAGGTTAAGTTTTTGTGTTGTTGTTGTACATGTAAACATCATATGACACCAATTAACATTTTTTCTGTTGACTCTCATCTTGAATTTTCAAAATGATCAAAGAAAACTTGTGCACTTTTCTTTTTCAGCACCTCCTAAGATCAGCCTGCATTTCACATCATTTTTAAATAACAACATTTTTCCAAATGCATTCTGATTCTCAGAGTCTGCTCTGGATCTGGAGAGAAAACATCATCTCAAGCACCATGAAGGACTACTTCCACCGCTTTGTTCAGACGTCTCACTTTGTCACCAGACACCTAGCCTTTTGAAAAGCAGTGATTTATGATGGAACTGATCGCTGCGGCATCTGTGCCAGCTGACAATGCTTTTGTTCCCTCTTCAGGAGTCACAAGTGACATCAGATCATAGTCCAGATCCTGCTTTTATTCTTCCCCTTGTGGCAACTGTAGGAGATTTTAAAAAAAGGAGGAGACTCTACACAGAGCAGTTCTATCTCTGCATGTCCTACTAATATCAATGTCAGTGCATGACAAGGTCGTTTCTTTGCCTGCAAAAGAGCAAAAAGTCTAAAGACTTCCTGCCAAGAACCCTTCAGGGTGTCATTGTCTAGCACAGTATCATGACTCACTGTCCATCAGGCTTTCATTCGGGATTTAACTAGGCCAGGAGGAGACACTCGCTAATGAATGAAGCATCCAAGAAATGCCATTTGTACTGCTTGACCTCAGTACTGCAACAACAACAAGACCTAATATAACATTACAATAACCATAAATCAATGCACTGCAGGTATAAAGCCGCTTTAAAGTCATTAAAGGAGGGTGAAAGTGAGATTCGCTCCCCTTCGTTGCTCTCTTTATCCCCTGTCCCTTTTGTTCTATTCTTTATCTCATTACCATCACTGAAGCTGACCTCGGAGCATCCATCCCTGCCCTGCAGACAAACCTCTAACCCTGCGCTGAACTGTAGGATCATCCACCACTGTCACTGAGAAACCTCCACAACTCTGGGGTCATTTGGTTCACATTACCCCCGCTTTTCAATGAAAATTTTGGATTTGGACTGTAATCATGAATGTCCCGGCATTGTAATGGAAAATGTGATGAATGAACAAACTGACCTGAGACACCACCTGTCAGACATCAGGCCTTTACCTTGTTTACAGCCAACACTGGCTATTATTTACAGGGAGCCACACAGACATAAAACTCTCATACAAGTGGTTATTACAGTTCATGGCACTGTGTGCACAGTTAACCACATGCTATGGCCAGCTAGGGTCCTGTAGACACAGAGGTGGGACTCGAAAGGTTGGAGCAATGTTGAAAAATACCTTTCAAAGACTTCTCTGGAGCATGCATGTCAATCCAGCGGCGGGTAATGAAATAAAGATAACATGATTGAAAGGGTCTGTGGCACTGACTTCAAAACACTTTTGTCACCAGCATTGAGGGATACATATCAAAAGAAGTGCTTTCAGGTATCTCTTTACCTCTTTTGGGTTGAAGGTGAGGGAGTTTCCATTTCTTGGCAAAGCATGAGTGGAGAGAGGGAGAAGATTAATGATATAATAGCTCTGACCACACGGTTTAGTTATTTAAACTGGCAGCATCAGCTCAAATTGTTTCATGGCTTTCTGCAATGATACATTTAGGAGCGTGTCTGGACAGGTTGCAATATGCTAGAGGAGAGAATTCATTGCAACTCTCTCTGAACTCAGCCAAGAGAGAGGAGCTTGGAAGCTATGACACCATTGCTAAAGTACACGCAGGATGTTTACGTCCCAGCAGCTTGTTTGCACACCTTTCTTTTCTTGTGACAGAAATTTTGAATTGAAATGTCAGGATCTAATTAAATGATTGCCTCGCTCCGTTACAAATTGATTTAAAAGCCGAGGCGAGCACTTTTAAGGACAAATGTTTCCTCAGATGTGACTACAGGTGAGCTGCACTGTGAAACCAAGAAGAGAGAATTCAGTCAAAGTGAGGAGATAGCGTCTTCTCTTTGGAAGGGCAAAGAAAGGCTGTCAGGTGCTACCAGACTGGCTGACTGTCATGACGCTGGATGATGATCCGTGATATTTCCTAAGCGTCTCTGAGTCTTACGGGGTTGTAGTGAGTTTGGTGTTTTTGTTCAAAACAACCCAGGTCAGGATGCTTGAGACGTGGGAGGATTACTGTAAGCTCAGCTCAGGTGATGTCTTCTGTTGGGGGGGGCAGGCATGAGGGTCCTCTATAGCCCTGTTCCAAACCACTCCAAAACCAGGGGAAAAGTATCATATGGGGTTCTCAGATCATTTGGAGACACACCATTACACACCTTCAAAGACAGCTTTTGACATACTCCCTCAAAATTCTTATTACCCCGCGTCTCAGATGCACTTCTGTTCCATGATTAAATATTTCAAAAGCTTTGAAGGGCAGGTTAAGCGGGCTGGTATGTTCATTCATATCATTGTAAATGGGTGTCTCAAAATCCCCCAGGAGAGCTTAACCAGCCTGTATTCTTACCTTAATGCCACCGACAATACCCTGAAGCTATTTGAACACTGTGTTTACTTGTACAATCAGATAGACCATGGGAAGTCAGATAGACCCTGCGAGGGCCAGGATCTCTCTTGTGGGGAGTGGATTGTCGGCTATCTCGAGCTTCCATCTCAGAGTCTCAAACAGAGTTAAGAGAGTGCACGAGTGAGCTCGGCAACCATGCAGTATCTCTGGAATCACATAAAGACAACCTTGTGCTCTGCAATTTAGTGTGCAGCGCTCAGGTGCTTGTGCATGTCTCAACCAGAGGAAAAACAAAAGTATGACTGACATAATCATGTGTCAGAAGATTTATGGTCAGAGAGAGCAGAGGGGAGAGAAAAACTGGGAAGCGCATTTTCTTTCCCCACCTCCTCCTCCACCTTCAAATTATTGTCTTTAGTGCCGTCCACTTGTTTGAGTGAAATGTTGGAAACTGTTGAAACAGAATTGACTCTCTGAGCCGCGAGTTAATGAAAGCCTTGATTGAACCGCTCTTTATCTGTGAAATTGAATAATTTCCTTATTCATTGGTGGTATATTTTCACTAGTCATGCATCTTCTTTGTTTAGTGCGTAACCTGCTACAGACACGAAGACATACAGACAATCTAATCACTTTGTAAGCTGTGGGTTTGGGTTCATTATGCGAATTGGAGCAAAATCCTCAATTCAAGCGCCAGTTTCAACACATTTCTGTATCATCAAACAGATTTAACTTTTAGCCATAAATCTGATCACTGCTGTAGTCAAGCTTGATCTAATGATAAAACATAGAGCAGGATGGGTCTTGCTTAGATATATTTTAAAGGCTCGTTGCTGGCTTTGACGCTAATTGCTGGCTGGAGCTCAGTGCCGTGCTGCCCTGATCTATCGGGTCATGGGAGCAGATAGGGAAGCTGTGGCAGACCGCCAGCAATAACAAAGGGAGTGAGCCAGACTACTAACCATAAATCTGCAGCTACCACCAATTTCCAGCTCCCGCAGGTGATGGGTGAGCGTGTGTGTTTGTGTGTCTATGTGTGCGTGTTTATAAACAAAACTCCAAAGGGTAACACTACCCCACTTCAGAGCAACATGGATATTACACCTCTGAATATCTTGGCATGGGCCCGGTCCTGTTTATGGAGAAACACGGCTAAGAGTATAATTAGCAATTCAGTGATCCTGCAGGGTGTCTGACTTATCAAAGAAGGTGGTATTTTGTTCTTGTGACTCAACGAGTCTGAAGTGACTGTGGCCTCTGTGTGGTGGGGTTTTGCACCTGACTGGAAAACACTGCAGGTGGATTACCTGGAACAGTAGCTAAACTACACTGTTTGTTTTTAAAAAGGCGTGTTTTGATGTAAATAATAGCATCAAAGGCTTCACGGTGTAAATCTTCAAAATCCGCATTAGCAGAACCAAAGGGCACCTTGTAACTTTAGAGCGCCACATTCAAAGTATCCACACAAAGCTGGGATTTTTGCCCCTGTCATTCATGTTCGATCGCTCCAAGTGAAAGTAAATGGGGGACGCGTATAAAAAGGTCTCGGAGACGCAACTGTTTTGTTCCTGAGATAGTGGGATGTGCGTCTTGCACACAAAACCCCTAGTTTAGTTTTAACCAGAGCCTTCTGAGCAGCTGCCTTTTCTTATGCGTGAGTCTTTTGTATCAATATTATGAAAGCTGAAAGCCTTTGTCAGACAGAGACAAGCCCCTGTTATTATCCCTTCACGCCCTTTTCCCTTTATTCTAGGTAGATTATCACTGGCAATGACACATGATATGGCTAATCTACTGTAAATTAAACCTGAATTCTCATGTGTCTCCGTTTTTTTTTTTTCACAAAGGAGGTAGGGGAAAGAAAAAAAAGTTTTTTCACAGAGAACATGCCCATTTGGACAGTCTCTAATTTACAGCACCGCTGAAAATTTTGTCAGTCAGTCCTTGGAGGGTACTGGGAGCAGGTTTTCCATCAACACCTTCGGGGCCACCTCCTCACTCCACTTCCAGGCCAATAAGAGTGGAATCTGGAACGACTGTGGGCTTTTGCATCGTTAACATTTCCCTGACACGCTGGCCGGCCTCTCTTGGAGACTACCCTGCATTTTCTCTGCAGCGCTGGAGTTGTTGTAGCAACTGGTGGCCCAGAAGTGAATGAAGCAGATGTGCGAGTCATCTATCACCTGACAGCTCCCACTCCCCCGACTGAGCAAGTCATCACTGTGACAGTCCGCCCAAGCAGTCTCATCAATTACCCCTGTACCCTACCATTAGCGGACAAACACTTTTCTTCTGAGGCACATTCAGCTCCTTCCCAGTGTGCGAGATGGGCCCTCAATTGAGCCTGAATAACTTTCCCCTCTCAAAGAACATCTCTGTTTCTGCTGAGCATCGCACACATTGTGCTAATCCTTGATTTATCGCCATGGTAACTGCGTGATATTAACAAACATATTTATTTTGTGATAATTATGTCAAACTGTTATGTTTATCTGGATGAAGTAAAAGCACTACCAGTTAAGGGATTCTTTTTTTTATGAGCAATTAAAGTAATTAGAGCCATAAATGTTCAACGGCTTCACTGCATCACTTTTTATGGCAACAATATGACAGCTAGGCTTCCTTTTCTTTAATTTACAGTTACTGATAAATTCACTAAGACATGCTGACTCATTCTGAGACATATCACAACTGTTCAAGTGTGTTTTATCCACATAAAGCTATTTCAGAACATTTCTTTATGGCATAATCGATAAAAAACCGATGTGTGAACAAGAAATAAGGGAACTCGTGTCTTGTAAGTGTTATTCTTTTCCTGTATTCCATCAGTAGTAGTCATGAAATGCAGTAAACACAGACATTTGAACACTTATAAACAGTCTCTATCTCTTACAATATACAACTATGGCAGCGACAACAGGGGCCAACTTACATATATCAGCTTCTTTTTTTCACGGGGGTATTAAAACAGACGTCGGGGTCAGAATGCGACCTTGAATATGCAAAATATATAAATAAAACATTCATATAAAAATAGGCTTTTACAAAATATACTCTATTAACCAATGCTTACCAAATATGGAAAGTGTGCCTGTGGTTTTTGTTTGTTTGTTTGTTTTTGATCAATGATTCCAGTTAAGCAAAATCAGCTTGAAGTGAGGTGGAGGTGCCGCTGAAGACGGTCAGTACATCATACAAGTGCAGCCTTCTACCTCACGTTTCTAGACTAGCAGCAAACAGAGGGAAGACGAACTCATGAGAAGGTCAGAAGGTCAATTTGAGCAGCCTACAGCATTTTCATCTGGAACAACATTAGTCTACAGCAATACAGATTATTCCAGACAGATTCAATTCCAGTGTCTTAACCATGAACAAGGTTGGATTTCTTTAATAAACTCATGACATTTAGTTTTTGTTTTTTGTGTCCATATCGGACAAAATCAGTAGTTCTTTATAGAATAAATTAATATTAATTACTTTTCATTCTCTAAATACAAGTATGTTAAATATTCCAAATTGCTGCTTAATTTCATCTGTGCACAGGTGGCATTGGAACGACGGCAGTGTGTGCTGCCTGGCATAACGCCCACCATAATTTATCTGCATTGGCAAAGTCCAAGCAGTCAGCATGTCGGTACACGTCCATGTAGCTTAAAGTCTTGACATTTAATTTTAGAGACTCCCTTTGTGGTCACCCAGTCGCATATGTCGGGCTACATTTTTTTTCCCCTTTAACAGTGGTTGTCACAATGCTTTGCCACTACATCCCAACGAGCAGTCCAAGAAGAGGGGTGAAGAGCTTTTGTGCAAAAGAATCATGGTGCCTCATTTTTAGCTTACTGTATATGCAGTACAGTAGTTCCTCATGATGTGTGTAAAGACTGTAAAAGCAGCCTCTTTTTTTCTTGTAAAGGTTGTCCGTTAAAACACAAAAAACAAGACCGCTCACATGCATACATCTCACACACGCACGCACAGACTCACACACACACCATCCAATAAATATTCTCATTTGCATGTGTACACCTCTGTCCTCTCGCTGCATGTGTTGCATTTCACATAGCAGCACCACAGGAACTTGCAGTTGCACTGCCAGACCCGGGAGTACTGGTGTGTGTTGTATCCCCGACCGCAGCACATCAAGTCGCAGCCGCTGATGTGTTGCATCATTGTCTTGTTACACACCCTTCCCTGTGTCCCCAGGCTCCCCGTGACGGGGTCCGCCTCACAGTAGTTAGGAGACTTGTCTATGTACACCAGCTCTGTATCCGTGGGCTTTCGGTAAGAGTACGGCTTCTTGATCTTGAGGAATTTAGGGCGCTTGTTGCGGCTGGCTTTGACTGGTTCCACGTGTACAGCGTGGGCATATTTCTCCTTGAGAATGTAGCCGAGCTCGCGGAACTTGGGAAGTGTAGTCCAGCAGGTTTTGGTTGTGCAGGAGCCCGAGACACCATGACACTTGCATTCCAGTCGCATGTTCTTCTCCAGCACCTAGACACAGAAAAGCAGCTTAGTAAGGTAGTAAACACACTCCAGTGATGACTATTTTACAATCAGTTCCTGTACTATAATGATGACTTCACTGGTCATATTAAAATCAATCAGAATTTGTGTGTAATTAAAATTGAAACTACACAGCAAATTCAAAAGTGTTAAATGTTTTGGTGTTAATAGTCTTCTTGCAAAAGTAGAGTTAATTTTACTCTAAGCAGAGTCACATTCTTTTAATGTAACTCTGAGGTGTAAAATGATAGTAGTTAAAATCGAGTGTTAAAAATGAGTGTTTCTCTGTCAAATCTGGAGGTGTTACAATGGAAACATTAACTCTTGACCTCTTAACTCTGAACTCCTACAGGGGCTATGACACCAATAGAGTAAATTCACAGACTCCGCCCCCAGCACGGCTCCAATCGAAGCTGAAGTGAAGCCGTTTCAGAACATTTTGCTCTACATATTTGAGTTGTTTGCCATGCTTGGTAAGTCATTTTTTCAAAGATTGTTTCAATTATTATTATTAGCTTTTACTTCTGTGGCTCTTTGGAGTTGAGACAAAGCTGTGTGAAAGGCATTAGCCATGTTGCTCGCTGATAGCATAATATTCTGTTTTAGCTAGCTGAAAGGTATTGTTTGCGGGCAAATACCACAGCCTTGAAAAAAGCTTGCATGTGAATTTTCAGTCAAACCTTTGGTCAAATACACCTAAAACAATGTCTAGAATGTGAAATATTGGTATAATGGTGCTACTTGAAGCCTGAAAATGATCGCCCATTAAAAAAAAAAAGAGCGAACAGCAGTAGCAGACGTCCTGACTGGGTTCTACGTTAGCATAGATCCCTCCAGAGTTTTGTGCACACGGTTTAGGTAAAAATTAAAAAGGTTGAGGTTTTACATTTAGTTCAGTATTACCTGTTGCCTGTGTCTTTGTCTTTTGGGAAAATACTTTACACAAGTAATGACTCAAAGAGGATTCCTTTTTTTTTTTTTTTTTTTTACTGTGCTGCAATTGTTTACTGGATTATTTGTGCCATTAATTAGTGTCAACTAATTTTTATTCAATCTCCGCACAGGATATGCTTGTGAAGATGGAATATGGGGGAGAGCAGAAGTGCATTGAAGTTCCACAAAGGGATGAATGAAGGACATGCATATTGTATTGAAGAAATAAGTGATGAGAATGCTGTTATTTGCATTTACCATGTCAGACCTTTTGATAAACAACATTCTAATGAAAGTGAGACCATGTACACTGTTACATCTTTCAGAAAATGTTTTGAAATTGTGGTGCACAGTTCAGAATAAATGTTTTTCAAAAACCATTGCATCTTTTTAGTAAATGTTTATTTCCAAAAGAAATTTCTAGAAGTTCAGAACAGTAAAATTCCCGCTTTTTAGAATGAATTAGAAGATAACTCTTACGTAGTTAAACTAAAATACTCTTTGAGAGTTAATATATAAACTCTTAACACCAAGTGTTAAATTATCAACTCCAGACAGATTTGGTGTTTAACACTAAATCAGAGTTAACGTACCAACTCTCCAAAAAGTTAAATTAACACTCTCTGGTGTGGACCCATATAGACACTTTAATAGTGTTGAAATCAAATCCGACAGTGTTAATTTGGACATGCTGGATTTGCTGTGTATGCTTGCATATCCTTACATAAAACGGTTTCAATCCATACTTCAACTTCAGCGAAAAACGTGCAGCTTATTAAACAATGTGACTGACAAATACAGTACGGCTAGGGATTAAATACAGCCCCACCACATAACAGTGTGGTACCATATACACAGAAGCCAAAATAATGTATCAGATTTCAGGCTCTGTGTGTGTAGTTACCACACACACCACACAAATGTCAAGAGTGACTCAACAAGGCGCCGAGTGACTGGGATTACGACTAAAGCCTCAACTGATGACAATAAGAAGTGCCATTGACTAAACTACAGTTTTCTTTAGCAACAAGGTCAATTGCAGTTTCCGTTTTTTTCTGAAATGCTAGGTGTTTGGTATGCGATACGGTCTCCTAAAGCCATTCGTGAGAAATTTACGTGTCTGTGTTCTTGACAAGTAAACTGGAAGGAGTAAAAACCCAAATACAGACGTGTGAACGAGGACCAAAAAGAACAAGTTTTCCCTGAGCAAACCACTTCATAAAAACATTGGCTTCACTCCCTAATCCATCACTTGTCCTGTGACCAACACTTGTGACAGCCATTGTGTGGACGTCTTCGACCAGGGAGCTGTGAACGCTGCTCCTGCTCAGTGTCACTGCTTTTGATTAGCATAAGTAAAGGAAAACAGAGAGTCTATTTATTTGCAGAAAGAATAGGAAATAAGTGAGACGGCTCAAAGTTTGAATCCACGAGTAGTCCTTTTCGTTGGGAGGCAGTTTAGCTGTCCAGAAAAGCCAATCTGAATTCACCGCCCTGAAATGGGTGCAGAAAATTATCTGCTTGGTACTATTGTGTTAGGAGGCTTTTCAGCCTCTGCGTTCAATGTGTCGGTTGTGGGAATCAGGCTCTTTTGGCAGAGTCAGAGAGGGAGAGAGGATATGGGTTAACTTGGGCAAAGCCTTAGCTGTTGGACACATTATTCCACTCAGTTTCCAACTTCTAGACCTACTGGAGTCTCTTTGTCATTCTGCAGCGTTATGCAACCATCCACACAAAAACACAGGCACAGAAAAAAGATTAAAATTAACATCTAATTAAAACTAACTCTAACAAAAACTGTCTAAAATCTAGTTTTCAATATAATATTGTTGGCTTCTATTATGTTTTCATGTTGTGATCATTTATGTTTTGCTTAATTTGTTTGCTTGGGGTTGTTTTTGCATTTTATTGTGAATAAAAATATAATAAACTCTGAGAATTGACGTAAGCAGTGAATTTAACCTGTGCATTAGAAAGTACGCCTCCATAGAAGCAAATATTACCCAATGACAAGCAGCCCCAATCGCTAAACTGTAAACAGCCCCGAGCTGCATGTGCATGCACATTGCACCTGATGTGTGTTTGTGCGAACAGAGAAATTGTGGGTGGGGATTGTCATAAAGGTAACTGTATACTGTCCCAGTGGTGCAAAACATGAGGGGGACTGGGCTAATGCCTTTTTGTACTGTGTCAATCTGTTTTCAGTTCAGAGATCTGGGCTGTAATCAAACCCTGCCACTTAGACAGCTAAAAGCAATCTTTTATTCCACTCCTTGTTTAAGCTTGGTCCCACTGCTCAGTGCTTTGACTCACTCCTATCAAAGCATTACCAGCTTTAGACTACTTAAGATGAATTCACCATTATATTTAAGTATGGAAAAAAGGATGTGGAGATCGGAGCAGGACTTTTTCAAAGTCCTCTTGCTAATTACCTACCTTGCGTCCCACCTCGTTATTATGGAGGTTCATGAGTGTCCTTGCATTCTGTTTGACCTCCCGTGCGTCAATAAATACTTTGGAGAAGCCTAAGCCGTAGCTGATATCTGCTGAGCAGCCTCCCCACTTCCATCCTTGGTCTTTACTGTAGAAACCCTGCTTCTCCTTGTCACAGCTACAGTCACTCAGGTTACCCTGTGTACAGGCGGCTGTGATTGCATGGGCCACCCCTGCTGCGATGATGGCGTAGGTGAATGCAGCCTCTCTACTGCCTAGGGGAGCGGGGAAAAAAAGGTGATGAATACTATGATAATGATGTGTAATAATAAAATGTAGGCACACATTTAGATTTAATTAAGAGGGGAAGATTATAGTGTTTCTCCTTTACTATAAAAGAAATACCACAGAATGTAAGAGGTTGTTTAAATAGGAAAAAGAGGTCAATTATTAACAATATGTGTGCTTACATTACAGTCTTACTAACATATCGCTCAAGGGCTACAGTGTTTCGAAACCTGACCCGGAAACTGTCGTGCCCGTGAACCAAAATGTCTGCAGGTGTACCGTCAACAAAGCCGTATGAATAAGAGAGTTGTCGGCAAGGAAGGGCTATTGATCCACTTAGAAGCTGTCACATTCTGTGTAAACTCATAAGGCAGTCACATCAGAATCTTCATTCTGCCGTTATCTAGTTCCAGGCCCAGCTGACAAATCATTTACACACGCGAAAATATCGACAAATAACTAAAGGTTAATCTGAAACGGCTCAGACAGGAGTCAAAAGACAGAACCTGAAGCAAAGCTCCCAAGTCGAACGAGCTGAGAGACAGTCTAATATCGCTTTTAAATGTCTTATTTGAAACCTCAAGTGTAATGTAAACAAAGCAATTCAATGTTGAAATGTTCCCAATATGTATGTTAGCATTCTCAAACAAAATCAGCAAGTATGATGTTTTAGTTTCAGATCTATGATTCATTATAATGCAAACAGGAAACCCCTAAGTGTATCATCCATCATATCTATGTGTAAATAAACTCTTCTTGTTACTATTTGCTCATAACAAACATCATACCTTCTTTATGCTTCCTCCAGCCACCAAGTTCACTACGTAAAGCTGCCGTGTTTTTGATAAACAACTTGGATGTGAGCCCTTGCCATTGAAAAAAAAAAACTCATATTGAGGCATCAATTATTTGGACGTTTTTATAGACTTGATGGGCTCAGAGCCAAAAAAAAAGGTGTGTCGGGGTAGTCAGTTCTGGGTGCACCGTTGTTAATTTTTCCCCTCCACTTCTGAGTGCATGGGTTTACCACAAGAGATGGTATGAATACTTCATAACCTTGTAATGACAGAAGGAAGATCTTTAAAAGAAAGTAGAAAAAAAATCAAAAACCTGTACGTGTTGAACTAGGAGTGCCAGTTTACTCACACTTCAGCCTCTCACTATGCAGTCTCTTTGTATGTTCCTCATCTCAGACTAGTGCAACTACAAAGTTCAAGTGCAAACATAGCCGAGGTCTAAACTGTCTCAAATCTAGTGCACATTGCGTCAACATTGTGTCAGTCACCCTGCTCATTCATTTCCAATTGTTGCTTCCAGAACAATAGCAAGCTACACAGCACCACTCAGCCCAGGGATCAACAATGGTTTTCATTTACAACCATTCATCTTCTAAGCTAAATCTGATCAGTGAAACCAATCTATTTGGTACGGCTGTCCAAGCAATAGAGTTAAACTCCTCTTTTGGACACACAGACCAAAACTCTGGATTGGCTAAAAGCGCTCATTCAAAAGGGGACAGACTGTCAAGTGCATTGTTTTCATTTTAGAAGCATGAAGAGATAAACTTTTCTTTCCAAAGCAGCAGCCTCCAACAGCTGGCCCAAGCTACTAACCATTGTGCATAGGGCTATTTGTGATTTTTAAATTTTATTATCTTTAGCTGGGGATGGAACAAAAACATATTTCATGTTTTTTAATGCTAGGTAAAAAGTTTGACAAAGCCACCTCTGTTGTTCTAAGCCTTCCACTACCTGTAGCCATAAAGGCATCATAAGATAAAATGCCTTTAGCTTGAGCAAACACTTTCCTTTCCACTATCTAATAATCTTTAATCCATTTTAGCAAACAAGCCACAAAACTTCAAAGATAATTGAGCATCCCCTGGAGGGAGTTCATCCCTCTTTACAGGAAACTTTATTCCAGCTGCAGGAACTCGATTTGGATTTATTTGTTTCTCTTATTTAGTACTTTCATGTCTTGCTTTCCTCTTGGCTATTCCTCACTGTAACTTATACCCGTGGTAAGACCGACATCCTTACAGTGAGAGCCACCCATCACTAGAAGGATAAAGACCAGTGGAAATGTGCCTCTAGAGACTCTAGGGGCTGAAAAGAAAAGCTGCCAACAGTGGCAAGAGTTTTGTTACCATGCTGGACTCAGATACCTCGGAGAGCCCTACTCATTGAAACGTGGGGCGCAAGACTAACCCAGATGTGAATGACTCCTGATAGTATAAATCCAACAATGTATTAATGAAAAACAGATGATTTTTCATATTTATGATGTGCAGGTGCTTGACTGGTGACAGTGAACACACACACACATATGTGATGCATGTCAATTTTTGGAGGTAAATCATAAAAAGAGCCAAATGCAAAGGCTGTTTTACGCACAATGCGCAAAGGTGGTTAATACACTGTGTTTACTGTTGGGAGGAAAACTAAAGTTTCAGAGAGAAGGCTAAGCAAACGTTAACAGACAGCAACATACCCACTTTCAACTCTTTTCCGAAGACAGTCCTTTCTCCAAGCGCAGAGCAGTTCCAGCGCCCGTTTTTGAACTGAAACTGACACTCGTTGATGCCCATTTGGGCTCCCTCTCCGATGACGATAATGGCATCGGGGCGACTCTGGCAGATAATCCGTTGTCTTGGGGCCAAACCCGGGATCTTGTTACAGATTATACTCGCACCTAGGGCCACCACCGATGAGAAACCACTGTAAACGGAAGATGGATATGACTGAGAAAGCAGCCATCAGCTTCTTAGCTTTGTTAGCTTAATTTTATTTTACATAACAGTCTAAAAACAGATGCACCCCGAGTTCCTGTTTGGTGTTATAAATTGGTGTAATACTCCAAGCATTTAACACGTCCGTGTGGATTAAATATGCTTTTACTATGTAATTCCAAATCAAGAGGAGATGGAATCAACATAATTGTTTGTTTTTCTTTACAATAGATTCTATCATATGTGCGAGCTCAGGTGCACCGCAAGAGTATTTCTGAAACTTACCTACAGTAGCCTACAGTTTCATATCATTTGAACTATTATGAATGTATGCGTTTTATGATCATTAAGGCATAATAAAGAAAGCGTGATTCACTTATAAGAGCAACTGCCATGTAAGTCCACGCTCCTCGCTGGCTTTATTTATTCAACTGCGTGCTTCTACCTGCTTTTGAGGAAATACGGGGCTCAGGAGTGGTTTCTGAAGGACCGACAGCATTTAAAAATCCGCCAGTCCTCAGCTTTTAAAGTCTTTTGTGTTGTGACTGACTTACGGCAACTGATGAGAACTCAAATGAACGCTGCTCACCCGATTTTCAAGTAAACAATTCCCAGGCAAAGTAAAACTCTTAAAATCCAGCGTCGTGTTCTCCGACTCATTTCGGCCCAGCTCTCAGTTTCATGCAACGATTCGTGGAGCTGATTAATCACTCGGTTCCCTTACGCTCCGGTCGATCACGACTCAGGTAACTCCAGAGGAAGTCCAAAGTGACGAAAAGCATAAAAAAGAGCAGCAGATGTTTCGGTACTTTTATAAATCACCGACTAGGGTATCATCCAAAAATCCCATTACGTGGCCCCTATCGCCGGGCCCTCTTGTCATTGCGAGGGTGTCACAGGTAACTCTTGGGGTGAGCAAGTGCGATTATCTCTGTCTCACAGTTCCTCTACTACCCGCAGGTCTTGGATATTTATCTGCTTCATCTATCTGGGGCGTGTTCATAGGAGCCATGGGGCCCTGCTGAAGAATCCCGCCAGGGCTGAATCTCAACAGAAACACTCACACACACACGCTTTCAAGCCTGCACACTCCTCTCTTCTTCATTCACCTTGGCTGATTAGGGTTTACCTAAAGGGCGATATTAATAACTCAACGCGTTAACTCATTTTAAAGCCTTCTACTTTTATTTTGCCCAGGTTAACATTTTTGGATCACTGCATTTAACTATGTTTATGTCACACTTTCCAAAAAGAAGAGGAGCAAAGTAAAAAGAAGAATATTTAACGATCCTGATTAAAGCCAAGATCAGATTTTTAAACCGATTAGAGAATCTGATTGAAGAGTAGCCCACTCTCTCAACTCTTTTTGACAACCCCCGGTTAAATTACGCCTTTATTGAATTTTGTATGTGGATTTATGTTGTTTTTTTTTAAACCCAAAAGTAGAATTCGCCGGTCTCTTGTCCACGCACAATGCGTCTGGTGCGCGCAACCTGTTGTGCGTCTCCGTCCCAGACTCTGTGGATCGCCTGTCTTTGATGATGGCGACATCTGGTGGTGCAGCGAGGACACTGCGGGTTAAAGCGAACTCTCCCTCCTTGTCCCTGGATTCCTTCCGTAGCTTACCCGTTTGCTGTCGCACTTTCTCTGTAACTTACTGAGGAGAAAAAATAAAGGCAGTCTCTGCGGGAATATCTGTTTAACGCCGTATCGATGCCACCATGGACTCCTGTGAACCGCAGCTAATCGATGACTGCCTGATTCAAATTTTTACATTTCTTACCCAGGAAGATTTAATTAATGTTTCAAGTGTGTGTAAGGTAAGGAGTGTCCACCATGCGGAAGTAGCGCCAAAATAACAAAAATTGTGACTTGTGTCTGATTGCAAATCTGTATTTCAGGATTGGCATGAAGCTGCAGAGACTCCTTGGTTATGGAGGTGATTTGTTTGCCAGTTTTATAACATAAAGCGTGATATTAAAAGTCGATGGGCGTGGAAATCGTGATAACGCGCATGTAAACATTGGACTGTGTGCTCTCCTCAGGAGGATGTGTCTGCAGCGCTGGGGTTTCTGTAACCTCGCAGTCTTGGGGAGTGAACAGGCGAATCACTCCTGGAAGAGATACTTCCTGCGACGATCCCACTTGGAGAAGAACATGACGAAAGGTCGCACAGGAGGCTATACCTGCAAAAGCCTCAGGGGGCACACAGGTGTGGTCTGTATGTGTGTGCGCGTCACTGGAGTCTCCTTTACATCATTGTTAGTATAGTTAACTAGAACTAAACTAAAAGAAGGAGGGCAAAATATTTTAGCTAACAACAATTTTTTTAAAAAAAAGAAAGAAAGTGGAGTAAATGAATAAATATCAGGAATCAACTTTAAACACTGAAAAATGAAATTAAGCTGAAAAGGAAATAAATAAACGTAAAATAATCTTGTATTAATCTTGACTGCTGAGGAAAATGTCCGTGCCTTTTACATGCTCAATGCAATAAAAATAGAAACAAACTCTGAGTATAGTGACAGCCAGGATTGTCAATCACTTCAAACTTACCAATCTCAGCCTGGAAAGGATCAAACTCTTACAGTTGGAGTACAACTATAAAGATTATACAGTGCAGTATCTCATATATGAGAACCTTGGTGTAAAAGGGAGAAAGTGTCATTAATGGATGGGGTAAGAAGTAATTACAGATAATCCAGTAACCACCACAGCTGGAAAAGCTCCCTTGTAGCGCTCAGTCCTGCATCAGAGCAGCGAGCCCGCGGATGATGCTGAGGATTTTCCTCTCAGACACCTCCGCCACAGGCTCAAGTTCCACCCCCAGAAGATGACCAGCCTTCCTGGTCATCTGGATCAGTTTGCTGGCACAGCTGCTTTCACCCCGCTGCCCCGGCATACTGCTGCATTAAAAAAAAGTAAACGTAACAACATACTTGCCACCATGGAGTGACAGAATATACACAACTCTGCAGATTGTGAGAATGTTATTAAAACATACAGTTTATAATTATCTTTATTTGTCAACAAAATAGGCACAAAGAAGTCGACAGTTAATCACACATTTGTGACGTAAAACCCGTTATGAGCTTATTATTAAATCTACCCCTAAAGACAAAAATACTCAAACTTTGTTTATTTTTAAAAAAAAATTAAACTGCGAAACGCAAATTAGCAACTGATCTGTAGAAACTAACTTAACTCAAACTAAAAATAAAACCAAAATTAAAATAAGTTAAAAAAAAATAGCAAAACAAAAATGTGACAATTCAGGCTTGCATGCCGTTCTTTATGTCTATTTTCTTTGTCTGTGGTCTGTTTTCCTTTCCATCAGGCCAGGTTGTGGGGTTTGTTTACCTAAAGGCAATTTCAAGCCAGCTTCCAGATTTCTGGAGCCACAACGCCACAGTCTGCAGTGCTTCTTCTGATGGGACGGTCCGAGCATGGAACATCCAAAACGTCAGTGCTAGAAGTATCTGCACCATTGCAAAGTAGTGTCTTATTTTTATCTGCTTAACATAAATTGTGCATTCAGCTAGATAAATATCGCCTTTGCTTTAAACTTCTGACTTAAATTGAATTTCTGACAGGAAACATATCAAATCTGAACATTATGTGTCAAATCCTGGTCTTTTCTGTCCGTACTGAAGCTTGGAGGATACATTTCTAATAAGTCATGAGGTTTTTTTGTTTGTTTTTTAGATCTTCAGTGCCACAAAGTTAACGCAGAAATACTACACGTGCTGTACTGTTCTGTAACAGTATATATCTTTATTGCTGAGCCAAAATCTCTCCGACGGTTCTCCTGTATTGTTTGAAAGTCTTCTGGGAGAAATGTTTGTCACTTAGGCAGTAACACACAGTTGCACCCTTTTTTTTCTCAGGGTGAGCCCCTGTGGTGTAGTCCTGTACAGAGTCCTCTGATGAAGATTTTAAGTGATGAACAGCATGAAGTTGTGATCACAGCAGATTCTCAGGGCCTGATTAAGACCTGGCAAGGCCAAACTGGCCAGGAGTTGGCCTCCTTTTCTACTTCCTCATCACACTGTACACTGCTACAGTACAACATAGACAATGATTGGTTTCTAACCGTAAGTAACCACAGCATTTCTAAGTTTCTTATTAGAAAATGAAATACAATCATTTTAAAGTAAGATTTATTATATTGCCTTCCAGGTTGGAACTGGTCAGGGATCTGTGTGTACACTAGCAGGTCCTTCGTTGACTAAAAAGTCCAGTATTATAGTGTATGACACCTTTAGTGTCAACATACTCCTCGCTTCACCTGACAAGAAATGGATCACAGCTGGAACTACGGAGAATAACGATTTTTTTCCAAAGGTATTTGTTTATATTGTCTTCAGCGGCTCTGCTGTACGCTGATTATTTTACCACATTACCTCTGTATAAGTGACTCATGTAGAAAATATATGTTGCACAGTTGGAGTAGTCAAAAGCATTTATAGATATAGAGTTCTGCATTTTGTGTTTTGTTTTTTTTTCTGCTAGGTGTTTTACACTGAGAGTTTGACCTCTCCGTCGGAGGATGAAGAGCCCCTTTGCCAGTCTGTGCCAGTCATTGGGTGCCGGGCTGCTGTCTTCATACCCACCCAGCCTGCCAGACTGGCTGTCCTTCACCACAACGACCTCGAACACAAAAATGATATAACCATCTTTGATATCATCATGAAAAAGACTAAGTACAAATCCGAGATCATAGGTGAGGACTCAGATATGTGCACACTAACTAGTAAAAGTCAGACTTTAAAACACAAAAAGGAAAACTCTTTACAGCCACTGCAGGTACTTGAACATATGCAGTTTGATGTATTTGTCGTTTTGAGTTTTGCTTACTTCCTCGAATAATAAAAATTCCATGATTTCAACACATATATAAGATAAGTAAATTAGAATAAAGTGTTAAAGAAAACTGTGTATCTACGTTTGTTTCTGAACACAATATTGGTGAGTGATGTTTCAGGGACAAAAAAGCCCGACATGCCAAGTACAGCACTCACTGCAACTTTGAAATACCAGAAAGCAGCGCACCCACAGATCTGTTTTAAAGGCGGTTTTTCAACTGGAAAAAATGATGTACCAGTCCTATTGCTGTAATTTTAGATCCACATGTTAAGCCTAGACTTTCTTATATTTTCTTAAATATTTGCCTTGTACAAGTGTAATCTGAGTCTCCTTTACATTTTAGTCCAGCAGGTCGAGTCTTTCCCCTTGACACTGAATGCCTTGTCCTCAAACATCCTCCTAGCAGCCAAGGATAGCAACTGCATAGTGCTGGCAGCTGGTGAACAACTATGGGTTTACTCACTGAAAGGAGTCATGCTTGCTAGCTTTAAAGAACATACTCTGCCAATCTCTTCCATATGTGTGGTAGGCTGTTTCCTCATTTGGAATTCAGAGACATTCCCATTAGCTGCTGAAATTCTTGATTTACATAATACCATTTTTGTGAAAAGTTCACAATATTAGTGCCTGTAAATGATCGGTTTATGTTGTTTTCATGTTGCAGGACAGTTTTCGTGTTGTAACAGCATCCAAGGACCTTTCCTTACGAGTGCTAACCTGGAAAAATGACAGAGACTATGGGTTGACACTGGAGAGCCGATACCACTTACTGGGAGGCTCTCACACAATGTCCAGGTACTGTAAGCTGTGGTCTTTTAGTATCCCTTCTGTATCAACACTATCCATGCCATTTTATCATCAATAATTACTGAAAACAAGCATGTCTTTGACATTATGACCTGAGTATCACATAATATTTACACCATACTCTGTTCCAGAGGGTTTACTCACGTCGCCTGTGACTACTCCAGCATTGTGGCATCGGTTGAAGGGAATGATGGAAAAGATGTCCTAAAAGCTTATTCCTTCAATGCCTGAGCATCACAGCCTCACAAAAGTGCCTGCATTTAGTTTGCACCACTCACTAGAGGGATCAACATTTCTTTTTTTGTTATATGCATTTTCTTTGGTAGCACTATGCTTATAATATAAATGAAAGTAATACAGTTAAGGATCCCTGTGGTACTTATGAGAAAGGCATCAGTAGTATTGTGTTGTGAGAAGTCTGTATAAGTGTAAGATTTGTGTTTGAGCGCTACGCTTTTAGAGCTGAGGTATGTGTTGAATGTGACCAGGCTTACGGCCCAGCATACTTAAAGAATACAGTATTCTCATCAGCTGTTTTTCACTATGTTATTTGGAATCTACTGAGGCAGGTTAACATATAAATGTTTATATTACACATTAAACAACTTTGACACAAGGCACAAAAGCATCCTTGTCTTTCCACAGTGTCAGTGCACCAAACATAGATTAGTGGCTATATATTATGTTACAGGGAAGGGAGACGTGGGCGTCTCATCTGCTTCTACTGCAGATCTCATGTCCTCAAGAATACACCTTAAGACTCTGATCATGGACTCGTACACTTTGCTGCTGTCCTCTGAATTAATATCCACCTGTTAAAACACAAACGTGATTCTTGAGTTGTCAGAACAAACTAGAAGCCGTACATGAACTGAATTATTCAATTGATCACAAGTGATTCAGTGTGTTGGTTTTTGTTACCCAGGTGAAAGCCTTGATAGTACGATTCAGGAATGTATTTTCAATCTCCTCTGGTATTTTCAGCATGTGAGCCATGCAATCCAATATGCATGTTAATGTTTCTTTAGGGGCCTAAGAGAAGATGACAAAGAGGATTACACTAAACACTTTGGAGCAATTTAATGTGATACTGCTTTTGTATTAAATCTTAAACTGCACACACTGACCTGATCGAGTGTGTTTAGGATCGTTTGAGCATCCGTCTCGTCGGGGTTCAGGGCTTTGGCATCCTGAATAGAGATGACTGGCTCTTTAAGCTGCTCTAGCCACGCCCACATGAGTCCAGTGAGGATGAAGGGATCTCGCTCCATACACAGCCTTTCCCATGCACCTCCTTGATTTAGCTCTGCCTGCATACGTGAATACACGTGTTTCTGTATTAATCCATTTCAAGATTGAGTGGGTTTCTGTTATTCTATCATTATTATTACTATTTTGTCACACAGGAAAAAACTATACATGGCAAAGACAAAAATGCTTTGGGAGTGGCTTTGAACAACACTCCATGCAGGTGTGGCTGTGAACTGCATACAGACAAAGCATTGTGGAACTAAGCTACATGCATGCTTTCTTTTTCTGCTATCACCACTCTAATACTAATGTGAGTTAAATACCTGCCAAGTCAAAACTTTTCTGTTGTGTTCCTCATGCCCATCGACAAAAAGGTCCACTGCCAGAGCTTGTGCCACAAGCAATCTCCTGCAATCCAGGGACAACTCTGACTGCAGGGTGATAAATGGCACCTCTGATTGTTCCTCTTTACCTTGAGATTTCACCCCATTCATTCCTAGCTCTTCCCTCTGCTCAGCCTTCCATCTGGACAATATGCTACCCTTTTTGGTAGGTTCATTGTTTCCTACTGACTCGCTACGTTGGATTGTTTTCCTCTTCACTTTCTTCAGCAGAATGGCTCCATCTTTTTGGTTTTCCTCATTCTTAACGCACCAAAGTGAGCCTGTTGAGTTGTGGGAGGTATCGGATGTGTTGCTACTACAACCATGAGACTGGGAAGCGGGGAACTCAGATAGGCAAATGAACATTTCAATATTGCTCTGTGACAGGGAGGTCAGAGGATGCGTGAGAAGGTTCAGCTCTGACCCCAACCGTCTCAAGTCGGACTCACTGTAGCTCAGACTTTTACGATGGTAGAAGATGGGGGGCTCGTTAAAATGTCTTGGTAAAGTGGGTGAACCTGGTAAGCAGGGTTCTTTTATATCAATATCCATCTTCTCGATAATGCTGAGACACATTTCAATGTCATGGATATCAGGGGCCTCCAGAATATCTTCCTCAATCACCTGTCGATTCTCTGCAATGTCCAGCAGCAGCCTAGACACTAACTTAACAATCTTTGGCAGGTGCCTCAACTCCTTCCTCTCATAGCCATGCAGCATATGTCTCTGACGGTTCAGGTACTGGGACAGAGTAACTGGATTGGATCGAGGCTCAGCACAGGAAAACACACTCCTTAAGGGGTTAAGGAATTGAACAAATTGTCTGACACAACGCAGCTGACCTCGGGTTTGGATGGAATTAGGGCGTTTGGCACGTACATATAAAATAGCCTGGTTGGCTGTCATTCTAGTAGCATAGGCCAAAAAACATGCTATCAGAACACCTGGAGGGTCAGAAAAGACATTTTGTTACCTCTGTGTAGTGTGCAGATGAAAGATTTTACCATTTCAAACAGATTTTATAGGAAACTACACGCAAAGCTACCTGTTCTGCCGAGACCAGCGTGACAGTGGATCGCTATTTTTCCCTCTTGCAGCGCAAAGGCCATGACCTTCACCATGTCCAGCACAGTGCTGAGGCTGGCCACACCATAGTCACTCCAACCAAAATTATAGAAATAAACTGAAATTGCAAAATGTTTTTGGTTAAATTTACTGAACTCTACACTGCTGAATCAGGAATTTCATAAAGCACTTACTGTTATTTTCCATGAAGACCTCAGGGAGGTATGAAAACCCACTCTGTAGCTCCAGTGGATTGCCACAGCTAGCATGTTCACCAGGGATCTGCAAGTTGATCACTGTTTTAATACCATTCCTTCACATACACACACACACACACACACAGAGATAGAGAACACTTCATTAGTCTTATTTTATCTGAGCATTCTCAGATAGACGTTGAAAACTGCTGACCGCAAAGTTTCATATACCTTCTGAACTGATCAATAATGTTATACTTCTCAATGATTTCTGTTGAAGGTCTGGACATGGCAAGAAGGTGATCAGTAATCCTACAACAACAGTGGAGTGTATGTTACATAGCAGCCACCTTTCTCAGTTTACCTAACAGGACTTCAAAGAGACATTAAAATTGAAAACATCAAACTCAAACAGAGAATTCTGGTAAATTAACTACTGAAGCACAAAGATTGCCTACCAGGATGAGTAGAGGCCCCTAATGGCCTGTTGGTCATCACTCCAATAACTTGGATTGTCATACTTGCAGGCTTGACCTCCACAACCGATTGAGCACTGCATATGCCCAGGGACAACATAACGTATGGCTTCTCCTACCATTGTGTACTTTGATCTGGGGGCTCTGACTGCAGTTATTATAGAAAAATAAAAGGGAAAATAATAAAAAATATATAATATCACACATTCATTTCTTTTAAGCTTCCTTTGCTTAAATCTGTTCTCTAAATGTAAATCAGAGTTATTTGATTAGAGATTTGATTAGCGATAGTGTCAAAATCCTTTAAGAAGTCTCAAATACACAACTGTTGCACAGCACAGAGATTGTCAAATGTAGGCTGTACTGTAACACCTAAATAGTTAAGATCATCAGTGCTCACTTATAAGTGTTTAATCCTTGTTTGGCATTGCAAGTTATCAGCGCGTTGCAGTAAAAATAGCTACTGTTCTGGCATGACTTTGATGTGGCTTTATTGGTGAAGTAAAAATACAACTGTAGCTCATCAGTTAATAACATTTTAGTTATTAAACTGAAGGGTTTGCAGCATTTGTACTATACTTACTGTATTCCATCAGAAATCCACCTCTTGTCTTTGCATGGGATGCCATATGAACAGTCACTTAGGCTGACGGTCATAGCAGAGCCTTGATCATGGATTCTAGAAAAATGTATCTCATAAATAACTGGATGTCAAAACTCATAATCATGTATGACTGATACTGAGAGAACAAAATATTTTTAGATGTAACATGTTACAGAGAACTGTTTTCAGCAACAGTCAAAGATCAACATCATAAGTCACTTGCAGTCAAATGTAAAGCATATTAAACAGTTTCAAAGGATTTACCATCAGCCATTGTTAGCTTTTTCTCCCCCTTTTACCTCATCATATTACAGAATTTATTCTTACCCCTTAAAACCAGCATGCAGAAGAACCAAATGTCAAACAGCTTCAATCAATCGAACAATGAAAACTAAGTAAATAAAAAGAAAAATATTAAATCAGTTATTTACCTTCAGCAGTTGACTCACGAACATTCACAGCTGCTAGTGCCACCATTTCTGACATCAACCTCAACAGCTCTGACTGGCATCTTTCCATCCCCGGCTCTGCGTAAAGTCAATCCTGTGGCCTTACTTTATTTGATTCGTCGCAGATTATCTCCTGTGGGGGCAATACAAGTTCCCCTCGATCCTGTGTGCTCCTTTGTGAGAATCTATCTATCCCACCAGACCGGGAATAAATAAATATGTGATATGTTTTGAAAAGAAGCAGAGATTGTGTCCCAACTAGTTACGTGTACAAGATCCTTAGCCTGAATGTAAGGATATTCTTGACTCCTCCCAGATTAGACTACTAATCTTATCAGGAACGGGTATAAAAGAGAGCCTCTACTCCTCAACAGAACACTAGCCACATTTGCATTGCCTTCTAATGATCTAATGCAAATTTTGCTTTTTAGTACACACATAATATTCTCGTAACACCTGACCAAACTGGATTGCACTATGTAGACTATGCATTTTATTAACTATAAGAACATTTTTAGATGTGAACAGACATAAAGAGATTTCTAATATCAGTACACTTAAGCTTCCAAACTCTGCTGTGACAAATAGTAGGATCATAGTGGCATAGCAAGTTGGTAAAATCTTATTGGCTTATCTTGCTAAAGCTGGTTAGCTTCAGGTTAGAGAGGAGAGATCAGTTTATTGTGTGGAGCTTTTCAAGAGACTGCAAAGGCAACAATCTCAATTTAATGTAAAATGCTGCTGTTCATATCACAGTCAAATGTGACTAAAACATTATTGACTTGATTATATCTAAACTAAAATTGTTTATTGTGTGAAGTGGGTTTTAAAATTTTCAGCATATATTAATGCACCACTGTCATTCAAATGGCTGCATCAGTGTGCATAAACACTCTATTTTCACAAGGTTTTATATTACTTTTTACTATTTTCTTTGTGTTTATGTGAGTAAATAAACAATACGAGTAATGAGTAATATTTTAAATAACATCTAAAAATGCATTTTTAAATTTTCTGTTACTCCAATACACCAAATCCACCTGTGCGGTCTTAAGCATGTGACAGTGGAAAAAGGAGAAAGGTGTTTCAAATTCATGACATCAAATGTCAATAAGGCGAAATCCGGGTGAGTTTGATTATCAATGCATAATCCCAGTAATACAGTCAAGTGTAAAGAAAAATATTAGAAGCTGTCACATAAATGTATTGAACTTTTCACCTCCAGGAGTAAAATATTATCAGTCAGGTTGCTTTTTTGTTTTGTTTTTTAAATCTAGCAATGATACTGTTCCAACTTAATGAAATCACTGTTTCTGGTCACAAGTGACAAAACAAGTGACTGCACGACACAAGACATGTCTTGTGATCCCTTCAAACAAGCATGTGATGCTTAGATTTAATCTACACACTCTTATCTCCAACCATAAACATAACAGGTCCTTTTCAGTCAATTCTGAAAAAGTTAATTTAACAGAGTGCACTTCAGTCAGAAACCAGCTCTGCCACAAGCATTAAAGACTGGATTTACAATAAGCTTACAAATCTGGTTTATAGGTGAAGAAGAATACTGGGGATGGAAGAAACAGTCACAGTAAAAATGAAATAACTTACCATAAAATCCTCCATTACATGCAGTTTTCTTGTATTCACATAGTTTTTTGAGAAAACATAGATAATGTATTTATGTACAGTGCCTCTGTGTATTTAAGGTGATAACTAACATTAATACATTCACATAAAGAGACGTTATTATGCTTTTCCTTATTTTCCATCATATATACAATCATGTGGGGAAAAAAAAGGTTGTTGCAGAACTCTGTGCAGTCCTGTGAAAAACCAAGACTACCGCACAATTAAATAACTTGTGGGTCACCTTCAGCAGCAATAACATCAACTAAACATTTTATACATGACCTTATCACCTTATCACCATATCATCTCACATCTTTGCAAAGGAATTTTGACCTACTCTTCTTAATAACATTGCTTTGGTTCATGGAGGTGCAGGTATTCATTTATGAGCAGCTCTGTTGAGGTGCTGCCACAACATTTTAATCATGTTGAGGTCTGCACTTTGACTGGGTCATTGCAACACATTGATTTTTTAAAATGTTTTCCGCCCTTGTGTTGTAGATTTGCTTCTGTGCTCGTACATTGTCCTGTAGCACGACCCGCTTTCAGATAAGCTTTAGCTGTCAAACAAATGGCCTCACATTTGACAGCATAGTCAATGACTGCAAGGTGTCTGGGTCCCGTGGCTGAAAAACAAGACCAAATCATCACCACTCCACTACTGTGCTGACAGTTAGTATGAGGTATTTCTGCTGGTATGGTGTGTTTGGTTTTCAGCAAATGTGGGGCTGGGCATCAAGATCTCTTCTTTCTGAAAGGAGGACTTCTTTCAGAAGTCTTCTGGCTTTCTCTGAAGCATCTGTGCAAACCTAAGCAATGCTGCCATGTTAGAGAGCAAAAACCTTTTCCTGGTAACACTTCCAAAAATGCCATACATCCTGTCTTTTTCCAGTTGCATTTTCATGAACTTTAACTATACTAACTTCTGAGGGTTTTTTCTGCTCTTAAGTCTGTATCAGGTCATAGGAGTTAAACCCTCCTACTGTACAAAGCCTTTTGTTTTATGCAAATTTGCTCTAGGGATGCACTTTGCTCAGTGGCAATAGATATTTTTCACGGACAGACAAAACAAAGATCAAACTGTCAAACATCAATGGAAAAAGTTACATTTATGAAGCAAGTAGTAAAATAGCTAGTTTTGTTTTAGTGTACATGGCACGTTCTTTGTATGGAAGAGAATAAGAGCCACGTTTTTTCTTTCCAGAATTCTAAGAAAAAAAAAATTCTGGAAAAGAAAAAAAAGGGATGTGCCCACTTTTTCCTCTTCCGTAGCTTTGCCAAAAGAGTCAGCATCCTATACCGTTTATTCGAATACTCAGTTTTTCCTACAGATGGCAGCAGATATACATGTGTCCGCCGCTACAGGTCAGCAGTTAGCCCGCCTGTTCGTTGTATTTCTATGACAACAAACGGTTTGGATGAAGATTTCCGTGCTCCACATAAGCAAACTAAAAGGCATTATGGGAAACGAGTTCTTTTGTGGGATTGCCAGGCCAGTTTGCTGGCTTCACCTTCTACAAGTACTAGATTTCCCGACAGGCAGTAGGAGCGGGTGGGCGTTTTCCCAGCTGATAGCGTAGGTGCATCTCATTAAACCAAACGGACCATTCAGCTGTTTTGAACAAGCGTGACAAACTAGCGGAAGAGAAGAAATATGATCTTCAAAATAAAGCACAAAAACGCGCATATTATGTGACAGCATCAATCATTTTCTATATGTTTTATACACTCTAAAATATGTCTGTCCTTTCTTCTTTTTTTATTACGCACACAAGGCAAAACAAATCAGCTATCACACATGGTAGGGAAGTTGTTTTTCTTCGCCAGTGCTTTATTTTGAAAGTAAGAACCGGATTTGCATACACTTTCTCTCGCCTTTGCAATTGGTATTCCTGCTCCCCGCACTGTCGCTCCGACAAGCCGGGAGAACGGAGAAGAAAACACAGGAGCGCAACGATGGAGCGTCTGTAAGCAGTAACAGCGGACTCCGCTGACGAAGATAACTGAACGGAGTCATCTACATGACCAAAGAAACAAGACCGGCAACAAGAAACGCAAACGTAACAATCATGCAATTTAAATACAGAAGAATTTGAGCAACCGCTCCTTCTTCAAGGTTACACCGCTTGAAGACGCCCTGACATCATCCTGTCGCAGATCAGCTTGGTTGATCTTCACCGGTGGCGATCATGTCCGTGGAAGAGCAGGGATACCCCGACGCTGTGCTGTTGATGGAGGCCGGCCCGGAGTGGTTGCGAGCCGAGATCGGGCGTCTCTCCCGGGAGCTGAGTGAGACCACGAATGAGAAGATCCAGGCGGCAGAATACGGGCTGGCGGTACTGGAAGAGAAGCAGCAGCTCAAGCAGCAGTACGAAGACCTGGAGATTGAGTACGAGGCCGTCCGACAGGAGCTCGATCAGCTAAAAGAGGTAGGCAGTGTATTAAAACAAATGAAATAAAATCACAGAATATGTAAAGATTAGAATGTCATCCAGGATTAATAGGCCCCTAACATAAACTCTAAAACTATAAAAAATTCTATTCAAGAGTACATATTAAGAGCACATTGTCATTTTCATTGGATGTGCAAACTCGCCACTATAATATTCAATATAGGGGCTTACGGTGATTTAATGTGTCATTAGGCCAGGCATCTGCCTCTTCCTACAAGGTCAAAACTGTAAGCAGAGGAAGGGATGCTTTCTGTTCCCCACCCCCTCCATACACAGCACAGGGTATTCCCCATTTGACTGCCACTTTTATTTATTTATGCTGCAGCTCTTAGGCCCCTTCTTCAAGACATTCATGTCTGGCTCAAAGCTAGAATAAGTCCAGTGTGTTTCCACATACGTTTATCTAATCAGTGCTTATCACGAGCAGATTTCCCAAGTGTACAATTAAGATTTTTAGTTCAGCAATACTTGTTGAGTTGTGTTAAGTACCAGACATAAAAGCAGTGCATTGTTTTAGAAATAACACTGAGATCCACAGATTGCTTGTTAAAGTTTTCTGTGTAGTCAGGCGAGTCCTGCAAACAAGAATATCTTGTTAAGCAGGGAAAAGGCGGGAGTACGTTTGAATTTTGAACCTTCCCGCTTAACAGAGGGATGAACAAATTTCAGAGGAAGCCAGATGAGTTGTGACCCTTTGGGGGAATGGAAAGAATGTTGAGTGCAATGGTTCAAGCTGGTCTTGAGAGTCAGATAAAGGGTGTGACTGTTTTTCTGAACAGTGGTCCTACTTATTCCCTAACGTCATATCACAGCGTGTCCATTTTTCTTCGCTGGAGTAGCAGTTTGTCACTGCGTTGTGATTTTAGATGGAGAGAAGTATGACTTCAGAGCAGTTTGGCGCAAAAGTCCCTCCAGCTGCTGTGTACCTCTCATTCTTCTTTCTCTGCCCACTCATGGTAAAAAAAAAAAAGTTTCCGGCACTGAGGCGGGCTTATTCATAGTTGCTCACATCCTCCTTTAATATGGATTCTTCTTGTGTCCCCCTCCACTAAGCAAAACAACTAAAATGTGTGAGAGTGTCCTTCGTGATAAACCCTTTAGTGCCTTGCCAGATCTCTGCTCATTGCTTCCTTTGCATTTGGAGACACATGCAGAGATGTTTTCCAGCTCTCTGCTTCTCCCTCTTGTTTCTGCCTGTCTTCCTGTGGCCCACTCTCTTGTGGTTGTTAAAATAGAGAGGAGGAGGTCTTTGGGCTGTCTCAGCAACTGCTGCTTGGATTTTCCCATGCATTTTTTTTTTTTTTTGCCAAGAGAGGATCACTTTGTCAGAATGGACTGACAGCTAAAAGCGCTGAATAGAAGAAAATGGATTAAAAGAGTAGCCATGGCAACAAACTAGAAGTGATTTAAAAATAAGTAGAAACATTTTTCTTACTTTTTTCTGCTATGCCTGTTGGAAAGAAAGGCATCGGTTGGGCTTGTACATTATCGTTGGTCTTCTTTCTCTTTCAAAATGGAGCACAAACATTCATCTATATGGGCAGTAAATGAGATGCGATGAAAACTGCCACAGTGTCGAGTTATGCTGGTTGCAGATCGCTGATCAGATGTTAACCTTTGAAAGATGATACCCAACTCCCAACCTAGTGTCTGGATATGAAGGGCAGAAGAGATGCTATCACAGGAGAAATACAAGCCCATTCTACACTAGGTAGTGGGTAACAAGCACAAGATATGGGGTAAAATGAAAAGCTTATGTCAGTCTCCACTTTAAGGACAACGTTATAATTCAGGATATTGTCTTGTAGGAAAAATATTATATGATTCAGTTGCTTTTGTCGCTCTCGTTGATAGAACTTTCTTTTAGGTCAGACGGACCAGTGTGGTTTTCCAACAACCGGGACCAAAGCACACATCTTTGGTCAGGTATAAATGCCACGTTCTCTTTGGTGCACAGCTGCTATTTGCACTAAAGGCGGCAATGTTTGGATTGTTAGTCTCTTTTCTCCGACTCGGATTGTCTGGCATATTTAGACGGTTGCTTAACACAGGATTCTGTTCAGTTACCCCAAACCTCCTTTTGCTTGTTGGCAAGCACAACCTGAATACAAAAGAAAACAATTGAGATTTATTCTTAGCAACTGAAATGCCTTCATAACACTGCGTTGCCTTCTCAAGGACAAAAAAATGCAGTGAGAAATCATCATGAGTGTAGGCAAATTTCCCCTGTCACACAGCCAGTCCTGAACCCCTCAACAGCACACACACACACACACACACACACACACACACACACACACACACACACACACACACACACACACACATTCCTCTTGAGGCAGGAAGATGGAGGAATCCCGTGCACTGCTGTTGCTTAGTAACTGCCCAGCTCTTTGCCTTAATTTGAACAGCCGTGCCGATTCCTCAGCAGGTTCTGCTTTTTGCGTACGTTTGTGGATGACTGCTGAGAGATAAGCTTGGAGCTAGCTAGAATAGTACACAGGACAAGGACTAGAAGCCGGCATGCATTGGTTAATTTTATTAATACAATCTTCCTGATGTTTTCTGCATCATTTCTATGTTTATTGGCGAGTATATCATGTGTACACCTGGGACTCTTAGCTCATCTGCTTTCCTGTTTTCTCACTGCACTCCAGCTACAAAATGATCCTGCCTGATGCAGTGATTCATCTTCTGGTGCATTATAATGAATGTGAGTCAGTTGGCCCAATGCCCTGTGCTGCCTCTGGGAGACCTTGACTATCATATTGCTCAGACTTTATCTTTTTCATACATTTCTTTTTGGTTATGCTACTTTTCTTCTAATTTTTTTTGGGGGGGGACACAGTATGTTGTATCTAAACCAGTCAACAGCTGATTTGTATCTAACAAGCAGCCTGGCTACTAATAAAGATATGAGTGTGGACTTTGACCAAGTTATCACTTATTGCACAGGTTCAGTCACAAGGTGAAGTAGTTAATGATAGTATACCAACTGAAAGCACAAGATGACTGACTCTACTGTTGTTCATATACTTATTTTAAGCTACTCACAGATTACATCATATGTCACACCTCCAGTCTGAGTAATGTACAGCTTCCTTTGTACAGTTTGTGAATGTGTGGAGAACTAGAGAGGTTTTGTATGCCCTTCTGGCTTTTTTGCACTTTATAAATGTATATACATTTTCAGGTGTAAAACTGATCTGCTTGCAGTTTTAATGTGTTTTTCAGCCCTGAATTATTTGTAGAAATTTAGGGCTCAAAAATACTGAACCCACCCTCATATGCTCCGAGGCCCCTTGCATGGAAAAATTTTAATAGTATGAAGGTCAAATTTTTCATGGAGTCACTAAAGTTATTGTACAAAAAAAGGGGGAAAACAGCTGATTGTGAGGGTGAACAGATCAGTTTGATCTCATTTCGTCATTCAATTGCACAGACGCCCTGTTCCTATCCTCCTAGTATACCAGCAGCATTGGAATTCAACCACACAATCAGAAAACTGAATTTTGTCAAGGTCGGTCGAACCCGGGTTCTCTGTGCTCGGCTGTTTGCCCTTTTGTGTGTTTCAGCTCACTGGGGTTAACTGGTCTTGAGTTTCACAGATGAAGAGAGACGGTTAAATGGCAGCAGGACACAGCGTATGACAAAGGAGCGATAGAGAGAGGCGTCCCATTGTAGTTACATTTGAAAGGATCGGTCAGTTTTGTCCCTTTTGAAATGGCAAAACCACTAAAGAATATATACCAATGTTCCTAGACAAAGCTATGTGGTGTGACTCTAAGCCCCGTGTTGTTAAATGGGTTGGATACGGATTGGACGTCAGTAGAAAATACGAGGTGGACACAGATCCATCTGGTGCCTTGTATGAAGAGTCGTAAATAAAGTCGCTCTCATTTGTAGTGCCAATGCAGGCTATGTTTCATCACCAGCTGCTTGTCTCTCACTTTTAGAATCTTTCTTTTTTTCTCTTCACACATTTCCTCCAACCATTCCTTTTGTTTCTCACTCTCTAAGCTTGAATATTTTCAATGGGCTTTCAATCTGTGTTATTTTGGACCTAATATGTGGCCTTTCAGTACTGTTTGGGGGTTTCTGATCTGCCCTTTTAGCCATAATTTCTTTTGCCCAATGGCAAGACTGCAGTTAAGGGGTAATCTTTTCTAAATGGCACTAAATAAAGTCCCAAATCCCCTTCCCTCTGGGCATAAGAGGATGAATCCCAGCCGCTATGCGCAGGGCTTACGGCAGTCTGGGAGTCTGCCAGGACCAACAAAACTCAGCAGCTTCCACTGTCGGGCACAGGTAGGTGCTTTTTGGGTTAATGCTTCGCAGAGGCTGTCAGGTCTTCTTGGGGAGCTGCCCTGTTCTCCTTTGTGTAGTTCATCAGCTGCGTCTGGTCCATAAGCCTACTCTAATGGCTGCCAAGCTGAGCAGTCTGTGCTCTGGGTGCCGTCGAGCCTGGCAATCTGTTCCCTGAGTCTCAGTTTTTCTAAAGGAGTGCAAAGTATTGTAACCACCACCTACACAATAAATTTACAAAGGAATTTCCACTATATCTTTTATGTTTCAAGACAAGAAAGGCCCACTAATGTATACTAATGTTACTTTCTGCTTTGCAGGAAGATAGCCATATTATATCGCCAATATAATAAAAGAATAATTTCCCCTAGTTTTAGATAAAATGATCCTCTAATCACGAATGATTTTAAAAGCTTTTGGCCCTAACTCTTCTGAACAAAATACAATCAGCTGCCGTCCACAGTTCGCACACAGGCCACATTTACAGCAGCAGTGGATGGCTGTTCTCGGCCTCAGTGAGTAAACTGTTTAGAATGTTTTTGGCCTGGACGTTTAAAGAAAGGTCTGTTTGTGCTGTGTGCTTAAATGCAGCAAATTGAGGATTTCAAAAGCCCTGATCAGGCAAGGGCTGATGTAGAAAACATGCGTGTGTGTTAGCAGTTTCTTGACTGTTTACACGGCTGAAGTTCCTCACTTTGACTTTCTGTTTTTTTGGCTACAGTAAACATGTTGAAGTTATAAAGTAATCTAAAATAGAATAAATAGTTTAACCTGAGAATAGTTTAAAACAGTAAAGTTAACATTTCTCTATATTTGCCATACTTAAACCTTAATATGCAATTCATCATAATCATAATCATAGTCATGCTTATGATGAAACTAAAAGTATATATTTTCAAATGTGGATTTTTGGAGAGCTCTTCTGTGCATTCAAACAAGTCAGAAGTGCATATAGAGAAGCTGTATGGCAACCCGGCACAGTCATGATTCTGCCAGTGTAATCCAATTACTGGAGACTAGGGCCAGATCAGGCAGGAGCCCGGGCTAAATGCAGAAGATGAGGTCATTGTGACTGTATGCATCTGACAATACAACATAGTTCACTCAGGCAAAAGGTCTCCAGTTTTCCGTCTCCTGAACTACATACTGACTTTAAACAATTCCAATTGTCAACAAAGAGCACTGTGTGCATACACGTGACTAAGCTAGATGTCTGTGTGTATGTGCACAAGAAACACAATAGATGCTTATTCCTTCACTCCTACATGCCTTCTTGTCTGTGCTCTATAGCTTCATTGTGTCTCTCGGATCGCATTTACATTTTCAGCAGCTAAATAAAAGAAAACCACCCCAGTTAGCAGTTACTGCACTCGTTTGTTTGGTTTTCATAAATATGGTTTTAAGGATAACGTTTCCTGTCAGTAAAACCTTGCTGTTTAAACTGTTAAAATTCAAGACAGAGTCCTTCTGAAAGATATATTAGTTAGCTTTAGAGCTATCAATTGTTGAACATGCTTTTAAAGGTATGACTAATGTCATATTTATTTATACCGAGGTTATGCTGTTTTATATAAACAGATGAATCAGAATGTGGGTAGTGCAAAGATTTGATTTTATATTACAAACCTTGCCTGTGTCATTCCTATAAACGGGCCCATAGATTGACTCGTGGATCAGATTGCCCTCAAATCTTATCTACTCTGTTAAAGGTTCCAGTCGACACGATTGGCACCCTCATATGAAACACGTTAACACTTTCCAAAGCTTGTTTATGGCTTTGTGTTTTGATAATAAATCTTGGGTGCAGGTTTGCTGTAAATCATAAGGCACAAGCGAAGCTTTCCTTTATCCAATCTCTTCTTCCTTCTATTGAAATGAAGTCATAACTCACCCCCGTGCCCCCCCAGCTCCACATCCTGTTTACTTGCGAGGAGTCTTTTTATAGTGGATAGGAAGCATATGAAATATGGCTGTCCATCAGAGCGGATACCTCTTAGTGTATGAGAGGAAGTGGACAATTCAGGTCACTTCTGCCACACCTGTCTGACAAGAAAAAAAATTAAAATGTTAAAGAATTGTTTTATTTGCTTTTTGTCTTCTTTATCAAGAGAAATATGCCTGTACTGGTGTGTTAACATCAGCGCTCATTATGGAGCATTTCCTCTCAGCAGGATCAGGGTATTACCACAGCAACATAGAGAGGAATTGAAATTTAATAGCCTTTTGAGTTGGCGATCTTTATTTGCTTCTGTAGATCAAAAGCGGTGTTTTTTAACAGTAATTTACAATTCCACTCGTACTGGAAGCATTTAACTTTTATCGGGCCAAGGCCAAATTTTCACATTTACAGCAGCAATTATAACCTCATTCAAATACAGCAAACAAGATGAGATTTGAAATCGCTGATGTCCTTTTAAGGACTCCTTAACAAAAAAGATGTTGACATAAAGGTGGTTGTGCACACTTCTTGCTTAGTAACCTGAATGAAGAGCAGGAGCAAACTTGGAATAGCTACAAGTAGACGGGGGGGCTTTATACCCCAATCTCACTCCAAGATATTCACCTTCTTGCATACACATCTGTAGGGTATGCCCCACCCATATCCTCCCGCTTAAGAGGAGTTTGTTTACAGCTCCTTGTCTGCAGATTGTCCCAGGACACACTATTTTGAAGCAGCCGAAGACGAGATCAGGGATGA
Organism: Aulonocara stuartgranti; assembly: GCF_965226115.1. NCBI lineage: Eukaryota > Metazoa > Chordata > Actinopteri > Cichliformes > Cichlidae > Aulonocara > Aulonocara stuartgranti. Next base: position 24,527,243 of record NC_138956.1, read on the forward strand.
GATCTAGACAGATAGAGATCTTTGTTTGCATGAGTACTGTCACGCCTCTCTGGTTCCTCAGAAATTCTGCATTGTCTGCTCATCTCAGTTATTCCCTGACTGGCAGCGTAGTGCTTCCTATCTCACTTAAATTAAGTAAACCAGAGGGCAGATTGTGAAAAGCATCTTTGCTTTTTATTAGGCCATCTATTCAAACATTAGCAAACCCAATTTCAAAGGGTCGTCCCTTCACCCTGGGCGTCCTTTTAACTTTAGCACCAGGAAACAGCAGCATGTCTGCATTCTCCCCACACGCCATAATCACTTCCGTCAACTTCCTCCCTTCCTTCATTCCCCCAGTAGTAAATAGGCTAGTGGGTCTGGTCCTCCTGTTCCAGTGTGCCATACCCAAGTCTCCTGGTGCCCACACTTTGAAACCCTCAGGCGTAGTTGGCCAGGGGAGGGAGTGGATAGAAGAAGGGAGGGGAAATAAGAAGACGGAGCTGTGTAGTGGGGCAGGGGGCTGGCTGTACGATAATGACAACATTAGAGCTTGGGTTTGGAGAGATGAAAGAGAGGAGGGTTTTTAATTGGATATGTGCCAGTCTCTCAGCAGTCCTGCAGTCTTGAGAAATGGGGATTGAAGACATGAGAGGGAAATGCACGGGCTTCCTGAGGGAACAGTTCACTCTTTTAGTTGGAATAGGAGTTTCTCTATCAGCTAGCTTAATGAGTTAAAAGCGCTGGGACTAATTGGCTGTTATTTTTGTATAAAACATGGTTTATTGCAGTATCTTATGATAGAATTGTAGGCTCTTTTTTTCCAGCATTTGTTCAACGTTCAGGGGCTTTGTCTTATCTGGTTTTCAGTTTTATTTGAATTCTCTTTGTCAGAGAGGTTTAAGTGTTGAAGAACTAAGGTTTGCTGTGTATGGGGGGAAAATAAAAGAAGGCATTCTTGTCACTGTAAAAAAACAAGGCATTGTATGTAATCTAGTCTTCATTTGCTCACAGATATGATCTTTTATATGCTCAGTGTTAGCATACTGAGACGCACTTTATTCTTTTCAAACTGATATGACCTCAAAAAGAAGACTTTACGCTCTCACTCAAGGTTTGGCCTCACTGGTAGAGAGAATCCGTGCACTCACAATCATTTAAAGGATTTAATTACTGCAACTGGGGAAGGGAGGTCATTAGTTTCTGTCTGGCCAGGAGCAGGGCCAGAATCCCCCAAGAGACAGTCCTCTGGGTTTGGGATGGCCAGTGGAGAGATATGAGAAGGTGAGATAGGACAACACATTGAAGAGAGAAGGAGATAGTTTTATCCTTTTTCATGAATAGAGTGGTGGTGACAGAGTTGATTAGGAATGATTAATCATTGTATGCAAAGGACAATGTTAGAGGCGTCTTAGAATGAGAATATGTGGAAAAGGGCAAATCAAGTTTCTGCAGTCCTTCCCCCATTATGTCAATACTTCAACCTGATTGATTAGACATGTCTCAGCACTAATGTAGCCTAGGATGATGCAAGTAAATGCATTAGGGTTTCATATAGCATTACTTTAATAAATGGTTATTGGTAATGGTAAAGCTTTTTCGACAGCAAATGCACAAACGAGTAGATTCGACATTTTCTTCACCCTCCCCCTTGTTTCTCTAAGCCTGACCTTGGATCCTTGCAGACAGCATGCTCAGATTCGGGTGTCTGAGTTCACAAATTCATGCGTATATCTGTGTTTGTGTGCGTGGCCTCAGCTGCAGCCCCAGCTGCTCCCCTTGTCCCTGAACATTGGTATCAAGAGGCTGTTCATTTTTGGAAATCATATGTGAGGTTCCACAGGGACCAATGTCTCAGAGCCCCCAAAAGAAGACTCGGACTGATTGAGTGTTCATTGCTTACTGTTGATGAAGACTTGGAATTGAGTCATTTGTCATCTGTGACAGTACCTTACTGGAAGAGAAGGATATAAATGCGCTTCATTTATTTATGCTCACAAATGCTGCTGCCTGTAAGAAACTAGCATCCATAAAGCTTTTTTTTTTTTTTTTTTTTTTTTTTTTTTTAGTACTGTCAGAAATATCATTATCGCAAATTTAGCACACATCTGTAGGGTTGATTCGAATCAACATCAGACCAGGATGTTCTTTGCGCAGACAAAACTGGAGAGGCATGCGTGTCGACTGTTGCCAGAGAAAGAGGGAGGAGAGCAAGCTGTGCCGGGCTGAGCTCTAAAACAGCCATCTGTGTCAGTGGCACCCCTCGCGTTGCCTTTACTGACCTGCCTCTCACTCTGTCACTGTAATTGGCATAGTAACCATAACAACAGCTCTCCCCTCTGGGGTGTGGGCACGTGGACGAGGGAGATCTCATCAAGAATGAGTATCGGGGAGTAAAGGGAACCAGCAGGCACAGATAATGTTGGCTTTGCATTGCAAATGATCAGTGCTGTGAATGCTGAGAGCTGGTGCTCGTATAGGGCATTGCAGTGATATGAACAGGGATAAAAAAACAAAAATCCAGAATCCAGCTCAGGCGCTAATATGGTGGTGCAGTGTATCTATAAGAGCCTATTGAGTCTCTGCTCTCCCTTGAGGCTTTTTCTTTATCTTCCAGTCTGCAGTAGATTTAGTTGGTAGACAATAGAGCCAACATACAATGCCTTCTTGTTTTTAATTGACTGCTAAGAATAAATGGTAAAGACAAAAGCAGAGTTTAAATCTTGCACTTAACACATCGTATCACACAAGACGGAGCAGAAAATTTTTCATTGTGGAGTACAAAACAAAACTAGTGACCTACACGTTAGACATTTCAGGAAAGATCCAACTCCATTTCTCTAAATGACCGCCATGAAAATTCTCATTTCTCATCAGTTAGTACCTGTTTGTATTATGTGTACTCTTTTTTTTAGTATACTGACTGAGAGCTAAAGTAAGCTGCACTTTGATGGAGGTTCTTTAGCTTGCTGCCGAGGGCATAATGACTATTTTTACTCTCTAATAACACAGGAACCAGGCAGTAACACCTATAGTGTTGAGCCTTCAGGCTAACACAGACAGCGTAATGGCAACGCAAACCTGGTTTTGCTCTTTTTTTGCAGGTGTTTCACTTCATAAAGAAGGTATTTTATGGGAAGTCCAGTCTTCGTAGACGTTTGAGGAATATAAATTAACGTGTTTGAAGATGAAGACTGACTTCACACAGAATCTCTAATGCTTCCTTCGGATTGGTAGCCAATGTGAAGGCAGAATAAAACATGAAATGTAGTTTTCCCCAGCCGGATATGATGAAAGCTCTAACAAGCAATTAGTCATTATAACATAAAATAAGCTGGTAGAATTTCTGTAGCTACTTAGTATAACTAAGCCCCTGCTGCCCAGTTATGCTATTCTGATATTTCTTTATCAATGAGGATGACTTGATCAGTCAGCTGTGTAAAGGGCCTCATGAGTCTGATTAGTACATTTCTCTTACACAGAGGCCTGTGTGTTTGTGCTTTAATTGCATGTGTCTACCTACTCCCAGTTGCTCCATCCCCTTTGGCGTTCTCTTTTTTCCCCCTCTCTCTCCTACCCTGCAACACAATAGATCCACAATCTGGCACAGCTTTGTGGTTGCTTTTAAGAGGTGCACGCCCTTCTAGTCCCATGACGGTAGAACATGCTGCTTCTCTTCTTGAGGCGAAATCATTTCACTTTTCATGACAATTTGCATTTCATCAAGTCACATGCAGGTGTGTTTCTTTGACCTCTGCTGTCTGATGATCTCTCTGGAATTTTCCTTTCCCATTAGCATACAGTGCATTGCCTCTGTCCTTTGAAAACATGAGCCGTCTGCCGTTTCGGTAGATTTCCTATAAGGCCTGGAGCGTTCGCCTGTTCAACCTCTATCTCAGTTGGGAGAACATGCTTCAACATGGCTTGAGTATCAGGTGGTGCGTTATGGCTGGCTGCAAGGAGCACTGGCAAAATTGGAAATGAGATGCGTGCGTATGTGTGTTGAGGCTGTGAAATTGTCCAGACCTGTGTGTGAATAATAGCCCAACAGCTCTGTGCTATGCAGCAAATCAATGTGGCTCTGTGCCAGGCAACAGCAAATATCTCTGCCTCCCTCGTTTGCGTTTCTCTCACTGTTTTTTTTTTCCCCTCCTCCTGCTCCTTCTGCTTGGCACTTTTAATGCTTTGCATACATATAACTGTTCAACATGAAAATGCCAACTACATATTCAAGACCCCCTGTTACATTATTGCTTATTTGGTTGTAGAAAATTGGTTTTTTCAACGTTCAAATTTACAGAGAGAGAGCTGATTTGGGGGGGAAGAACTGTCAGGATAGCAGGAAGGAGATTAACTCTTCCCACTGCAAGAAAGTAGTGCAGAGTTAATCATAACCTCCGTGGATTTTTGTCAAAAGATGAAAGTGAATTTGTCTTTTCATTTCCCTCCGACTCCCACTGAAGAGTAAAGTCTGAAGTAAATAATTAGCTACTCTGTCATTCATTATAGCAGCTGTCACTGGTTTTGGTGTAATGTTCACTGATTAGCAAAAATGTACTCTGTAAATTTAGTGAATGCTTACAAAAAAACAAAAGCATGCACTACTGCCTGACATGATTTGCATTGCTTTCAGTACCTTACTGTACATGCGGTTGCAGAAATAACACAGAGCTATTATGTCCCACACAAATAGGTGAAATGTAGAGTAGTGTATCGGCCTGCTAGGTCACGCAAACAGTACGTGTTGCAGAGACACTTTGTTTCGCCAGTGGGTCTCTTGACTTTAACACAATGCTCCATCGCATGAACGGCTGAGAGCCGACAGCTAAATATAGAATCTCCACACACCTTGAAGCTATCTATCTTTTTCGAGTCTCTCGCTGTGCAGTGGCCTGTGAATGGAGATGGAGAGACGGACAGGAAGGTGGGGGGGGAGCATGCCTGTTTGTCGTTATAAACTGCAACTCCACGTGAGCTGTGATTCACGAGGCCAGAGAATCCATTTGGTGTATTTTTTTTTTCTTCTCCTGCCTCTCCTCTCTTCCTCTGCATTCGCTTGCAATGACAATGCTAACAGTGACTAGCCTTCAGTGTTGCTGAAACACTGCTTTGGTATCTAGGGTCAACTCCAGCACAGAATGAGTAACTAAACTGATCCAGATGACACAGTGTGATATTGTTTAATGTTTTCCACTGGCCCCCAAAGCCCCAAAATACAGCTAAAGAAACAAGAAGTCTCATTGTCTGGAGCTGCTTTGTTGTGCCTAATCGGGCACAATTTAGCAAGATTTTGAGATTGTTCATCCACGGCTAGAAAATACTATTGTTAAATGTTTTCTGAAACTTCAGTTAGAGCAAAGGTTGAGTTGGATTTCTCATTCGGTTAAATGCAATTGCACAATGGAAGGTGTTTCATTGTGGCTGGAAAATAAAATGAGCTGTTTGAGTCTTCTTAGTTTTATCCCATCTCTATTTTGTCTGCCTTTCTTCCTGCAGTGGGCTTTGCTTTCCCAGAATGCAAGACCCCAGGAGGCTAAAGTAAAACCTTAACAATGAGATGTTTTGAGCTGGACCAGAGATACAAGTGTCAAACCCAAATCCGTCCTTGGTTTTCTAATTGGGTTTTGTTACTAAGTCTTCAAAAAGACTTCCTGCCCTTGCAAATCCATCCCTGTGCTTTGGAGCCTATTGTTCTTAATCTCCTTTCCAGAGGGTCTCCAGTAACTGTATCTTTGTAGATCACGTTGTTCTTACTTGATGCCACAGAAACTGTTTTCTTCGCCAGTGGGAAGGGAACTGAAAATAGAATTTTAGATGTGTACTTCTGCTCCACAGGGCCTCTGAGACCGGCTGTATCGATCTGTTTGTTACCTGATGGAGACCCAAAGCCCATCTCCCTTGTGCTCTTGACTCACTGGATTAGAGAAGCCCATGCAGCGGGATTCTGGCTGAGAAAACCAGAATGAACTATGTAACCTATATTCTTCCTTTACCACATAAGGCGTTGAAGATTACTAAGTAGCTGTCATGTTCAGAAGCAAGTGTTTAGCGAATCCTGAGCAGAGATCAAAAAGCAGAGAGGTGTGATTTGATCTTTGAGTCTTGATTTGTCTCAGCTTCTAATCATTGTCACTAAAGGCTGCATCCTTGGTCAGATTGGAGGACAAGGCAGTGATCTCGCCATGTTCAAACATGTTTAAACAGCCTTTGTTAAACCTAAGACTTTTTTATCAGAGGACAATCTGCCATAGCAACATTTGTTTTGGAGAAAGATAAGTTTGCAGATGACTGTTTTAGTTTAACCCATAAATGCAAACATCTCAGAGAAACCAGTAATTTGATATAAGCTTTGTCTAAGACTAGAAACATGGCAGCTTGCTTCCTTCTTCAGTAGTCTGCCTTCTTCATGTGCCCACGCATCTGTCTTCATTAATCTTATGACTTGGGTTGTTAGATCCTGTTAGGGTGAGAGAAATGTAAGAGGAAGTAATCAGACAACACTGTCATCTGAGGGGGGAAAAACCAAAAATCAGATGTGACTGGACTAATTTTGTCAGTTCCTCAATCACATGAAGCTTTATCATCAACAGTGATCATGCACTATGATGTACTAAGATCTCTAAAAGCCAGCCTAGGGTATGACCAGCCCATAATGTATGCTGTCATCTGGGTTTTGTGGTGGGATAAATCTTTTGAATTATTAGCTCTTCCTTTAGCTGTAGTCATCTGTGAGGAAATCCAGTCCACACAGCTCACTAATAAAGACCTGTCTTTGATTAGCTTTTAAGAGATTAATAATCCACATTCGCATGTCCAGTGTTAATAAAACTGCAACATATGGCAAGCTAAAGATGAATTATAAACTGGGTGGGCAGCTCACTGTGAGATAATAGGCTTGGTCACGTGCAGCCCCAATTTGCCCTCCTTTAAAGTAGCCTAAACCCACGCTTGGGGAGCGGAGATTAAAGGCCTTGGGTCACTGGGTTTTTGACTAGGGGCTCTGCGTGTTTGAAGGGCAGGCCTCGTAGATTGGATTGATTGGAGTCTTATTCAATAAAACCTATGCATCAAGATTATAATGATGGGATTCTCCTGATTACTGATTGGGTTAATCCTGTCTTTTCTAATAACTTTCTAATAAAATACAGCCTCCTGCTGATTGATGATTTGATTTGGAGAAAGGTGGCAGATGGGGGAGTTATGCAGACACGTATTTAAGTGATACTTTTATCTAGAGCTGCAAATAAAAGGCGAACAACTATGAACACTGGTTATATGTGGTTCAGTCAGAGTAGTATTTTTCTTGTTCTCACAGTGCATTTTCTGTTCAGAGCACTTCTAGGCTAAATGCAAATAGTCAGTCAATGTGTGGGTTATGTTTTTTCCCTACTAACTCATCTTGCTGAAGGACCAATGAGCTTACACTATGGCGACCGTAATCTGTCCCTGCACAGTTCACAGGAATTGCGGCGACTCCTACAATATCGGTGGGATTGTAGTGAAATGTAGGGAAAATTAGGATATTTACATTTGTTAGCCAGTAACAGAGATGCTTCTAAATGAAACACTGTCAATTATTTCTTGCCAAGTTGTGCTTCAGTCATCATCTTTCCTGAAATGTAAAAGCTATGCTAGCTAAACTGCTAAAGCAATGATGTCATGCTCCACTGTAACCCATTAAACTAGTTTTTCAGTCACATATACCTCTTAAATCCTGGAAGTAGGTCAGTTTGACTAATACAAATTTCCTGATTTGCCTCTATCTAAAGGAATTACTAGGATTAATACGATACACAGTCACACAGAGAAAATCCTGCAGCAGCTAGTCACGTGCAGTATAGGCAGTCAGAGAGAGGAGAGAGTGCGCTGCAGCTGCAAACAAGGTCAGATTCAGTGCCTCAGGTGATTTCAGATTACCGCCTACACTCGAGCTGTGAGGCAAGATGAGAATCAGAATGCCCATCCGATCACCAGCGGGTACAGGATTGAAAATGAAATCTGTAATCATGAGGTGATTATTTTGAGAAGTGAAAGTGTAGCCTAACCTAGATTCAGCTGCAGTAAAGGTCGCCGTGTCACTATGTGTTTGTGGCTTCTGCCTTGGAGGTTATAGCAAATTAGGGACAATATAGCACTTATATTAATGAAGCAGTCTGTTTCATATTGCACAAACTGCTATTCACAACCTTTAAGCAGACTGCCTCTGATAGAATGTAGAGGCTTTAGCTCGTAAGTTCTCCATAGTTGTTTAATCTTCATAAGTTCATCCCTTTCATGCAGTCTGCAAAATCAAATAATATCTGTTGACCTTTCTTTACTCTGTTATGATCTCCTAAGGTATTAAGAGCATTAGAATACAGGATCTCGTGATCACCCAGACACTAGTGCATTTGCTCTACTTTTCCTGTTTGGTTTTTCCATCTGTGGAGTCACTGCAGAGTACATGCAGGCCAATATCCTGCAGCTAACAGAGGAGAGAGGGGGAGGAAATGGGGGGAAGACAGGATCACGCAGCCCAGATGGAGCCTGACTGATTATCTCTACAGAGCAACTGCAGTATTTTTGGGGAGGTTTTTGAGCCTCAGCTAAACCACAGTAGAAGAGATCATTGTCGCTCTGGAGAGGTTGAATCACAAATAAACTTATGTCAGTCACAAACCTGATAGATGAAAATGAAAATGGCAAGTGATGCTTCATACACAAATCTCTAAATATTCTTAACAACCCCATGACACTATAGTTTAAACCAGCAACTCTCTCCTCTTTCACTGTATCTCCAGGCCTTTGGACAAGCCTACTCCAACCACAGGAAGGTGGCGGCAGATGGAGAGAGCCGAGAAGAGTCTCTGATCCAGGAGTCGGCCTGTAAGGAAGCCTACTATGAGCAGAGAGTCCTGGAACTGCAGAACGAGCTCCGGCAGACACGCAACATCCTCACCAACACCCAGTCTGAGAACGAACGCCTTAATGCCATCAGTCAAGATTTGAGAGAGGTAAAGGGAGAACCAAAATCCCACCACTGTTCTGTTTCTATTTTCTAAATAATTTTGAAATTGATTTGTTGTTTGATTAGATGTCCCTAATCGTCACTTCAGTATTGCAGTAACTTGCGGAAACAGTATTGCTCTAACCTGCTTTTTAGAACAGCTATTTAGAACATTGAGGGTGTCTGTTGATCATTTATCACCTGATGCATTTTATCTTTCTGCAAAAGCTGCAGAAAACAAACAGATATTCTTATTTATCCCTATCCTGGTATTATTTTTCTCCAGAGTAATCATTGTGCTTTTCATTTTTGCATTAGTTTCAGTTGGTTGTTGAGACTTGTGATGTACACCTACAGTACCTTTATTTGATTGACATTGCTGTCCAATCCTCTGTTATGCAGGGTGTAATTGCAGAGTCTGCTTTTTGACATGCCAAGACAAGATTAAACGTTCTCTAATGACTAGAAACACCTTGCCTTTAAGCCTAATGTGTTGTCCTTTGCACCTAATGCAGTCCAGGGTGGAGTTGTTTTTTTACAGGAAAATACTGAGACCATGGGAAATATGCTGTGTTACAAAAGGATTTTGTAACACAGCATAGTTATTTGGACTGCTGCCTTAACTCATTAGAAACATCACTCGTTATAAAAACCCCACCTTAGACAAGCCCTTTTCTGATAACCAGAAGCACAAGGAAGTTGTTTCTCAAAACTGAGCACACTCTTTGGACATTCCTGTACTTTATCATACATATAATTATGGAAACCTTTGTATGTGTCCCAATTTGGACAATGTCTCCCACTTTTACTGTTTCAATTTACATATACTCACTGCTAATTTGCCCTCATTAGAAGAGACAATTGCACAGCACATAGTGTATGTAGCTCATGTTATTTGCCAATGGTCATGTATGTCCAATGTTGTGTGACTCAGTTGGTGAGGAGGTTAAAATTACAAGAGTGGACTATATATTTAAATCATGCTGCGCTTTAGGGAAGGACTTTTGACACAAAGACGGGAGACATAAAAGTAAAAAAACAGTAACAGAGGCTGGCAGGAAGGCAGGGGGAAGCTTTCACCATTCGAGCTCCTCGCTCCCTTGACGGGCAAATCAAGGCAGGAATACTAAAGAGGGAATCTTAAGTCACAAGTTGTTTGAAGAGTTTGGCTTCGTGTCAAAGAAAGAAGCGGAGTAATGCTAATGCTAATTGCATGCTGATTTGAAAGGGGAATTTATTTGCACTCACAGCTCTAGGTTGGGTGCTTCACATGTCAGAGAGCACTTTCTGCACACTCTAATTTATTCGGAGTGCATTGGTTCCAAAAATACTTTTCATTTTGAAAGTTAAAAGATCAGTGTTAGCTCTATCGCTGGTTCTATCCCACTCACCCAAATGACACCTTGGGATAGGATTCAGGAGGTGGATCGATAGATGTATGAAAGATTAGTGTTGCTATACCCGTTCCATACATATATCTCCACTCCAGCGCTGTTCAACACTCAACAATAGGCCTATATTCTGCAGTGTGATATTAAGGGTGTCTGGTTTTGTTTCTGTCTGTTCTGATAGCTAATGGCACCTAATCTTGTTGTGTTTGTGCACAGCAGATTTAGCTGAGTCTGCTGTTTTGCAGGTCAAGTTGGTAATTGGGAGGGTGAAGGACTCCCCTCCTGAGTCCCAAGACTTTGGTAGACATCTGCTTGACACAGATGTCAGCAGTGTTTCTTCCTCAGATTAGTGAAAGACTTAAAAATGGCATGTCCCGCACAACGACTTAAGTTCCAGAAAGCTCTAAATTCCACTATAATTAGGTCAGCTGCTGCTCAGCTCTGCATCTACACTGGTATAATTCGAACGTTATTGAAGACAGATGTGCCCCACTAGAAATGTTTTTGTAACAGAGGAGGAGTTCCCCTTTATAAAACCTTGCACCAGCTTCCATTCATTCATCAGTTTCCAGCTTAAACATAATTACTGATAACATGCCTCTTAAATCTTTAGTTGAATCTTTGAGAGAAAAGCAAATACAGCCTTTGCTGCATGTCGCATGTACAGCTGTAACTGGTGTTGCACTGGTGGTCTCCTTGGCCTTTCTGCAGGTGCCATTCCCTTTATAAACACTCTGTTGCATAGCAATGGGCCCCGGACAGTTCTAATTGGTTGGATAAAAGGGTCTAGAGTGTAAATCACACCATGTATGGGAGATAATGATGCCCTTCCAACTGTACGTTGGTGGGTGCTAGGAGTGTGTCTGGCAGGCAAATAGAGGCAGCCTGGGCACTGAGGCTGGCATTGTGAGTGGACTGACATGACTGAAAGAGGCCTTTGTCTCTTGGATTTCAAATTAGCCCCAAAGCTTAGGTTGGGAGAGGAGGAGGAGAGCCCTTGGAGATGATAAGAATGGTATGAGAGAAAGACAAGGGGGCCTAAAATCCGTTAGAGAACGAGAGACGCTTAATGGGACTAAATCCAAGGAAAATTGAGGACTGTCCTGCTTTTCCCAGACTGCATGGCTAATCAAATTGAGAAAGGAGTGTGACTGAATGACTCAATTTTTCTTTCTTTTTTTCATGGAATGCAGCTGACAGTTGGGTTGTAGGCCTTTGTGTTTGTTTTAAAGTGAAGTTTATGTATTTTCTTTTATTTTTTTAGTCCTGCAATTCTACAAGGTTCCTCTGAAGAGCTGTTTTATTTGGAGTGGAATTAAGATCACTTAAAGAATTACAAAATGCATGAGAATCACAATTTCAACTATAAGAAAAGCATCACAGTACATGAATGTGGAAGCATCACTCATTATAAATGGATTTTGCCTCTCTGTAGAACAGTTCATTTATAGCCATTTTAGTTGCTGGTTTTCAGCCCGTTTACATGCCACACATTTAAGCCTACCAGGCACTCTTCCGTGCCAAAGACTCAAATGTTAGCCCAAAGCACTGATAAGACACATTTCAGTGCTACACTGCAGTCTACAGGATTATATCCACACAAAGAGCCAGTACCATTGTGGGGAGGCGCACTCTAATAGGCATGACTTCATTAAATTCAATCTCGTGTCATGAGAGGAATGTGCCTCCGACGATGCCTCACAGAATGGGAACCTCCGTTGCATGCCTTTCAGGAAATTATCAAGCAAAGATGAAGAAAAAAGGGTGAAAATGTTACCAGTGTAATTCACTCTATTCGCTCTTTTGTCTTGTAGAGTGTTTCCAGCACAGCATAATTGTGCTTTCAGTGATTGCTTATAGTACACAGTTTCTTTTGCATGAGTCAGGATGTTGTGTTGACACACTTGCTTGTGCTTTCACTTCAGGTCTATTGTTGTCCTTTGATATTTCACATGCTTGAACCATCTCTCTCTCACTCATAAGTTGGGTGTTGTGCTGTTTTATCTGTTACCATAATGTGGAAGCCATTCAAACGTTAAACATGACTGGTTTTTCCACTTCATTGACACAGTAAATGACATCAAGCATCGGCCTACCTCCCACCCCTTAATTTAAGTGCTGTTTAACTATCTGGATTAAACACCTGACCGAGTAGTGGGGAATTAAGAAAAGGGAGGTGTCTGCACTGATGAGATGAGATTGAACAGTCGGTTGAAGATCTCTGCTAAAACAAATAGAAAATAAAACGCATGCTTTTCAGTGGTGCAATAGTAGAACGGAGCCTTTGATGCAGGATGTTACAGCTGTGCTGCAGTTTTACGTTGATTATTGTAAGATCAGAGTTGAGTGGTATAGCGATCCAAGAGGGGATGCTCTTTGTTCGCCATTATCATCTGACATGAGGTTAATGGAATAGGACTCAAAGAGGGCTCTGCGGTGTTGGTGTTGACTGCCCTATTTTTTCTTCTTACATTAATGCCAAGACAGATCGACTCTTGTCCTGCTGTACTGACAAGACAGGGAGGCTATATGCTAGGAAAAGGTTTAAAAAATGAGTTCTCAGAAAATAATCAGTAGTAGAAGAGCTGTGAAGACACCAAAGACAGATACAAGCCAGATTGACCTTGATCTTTTTACACAAGCCATGGTTACTACTGCTGTCACAAGTGATCTACATCCTAGTCAAACCCTCCAGATATTATGTGGGTTAATTAGAGAAACAACATTATCACTTTAGCTAGCTGCTTCTCTTCTAGACTCAGGCTTTCTGAGGGAGCATCTGATGCATCTGGGTACCTTCACATTTTGTTGGCAAGTAAGATTATGACAAAAAATGGCAGATAAATTTGCCTGAATCTTTTTGTCAAGTTATGGCATAAAGCTTTGAACATGCATTCTTCATTTAAGGTTTAATTCCAAGCACCAATCAGGGTTTTCATGGTAGATTAATGGATGTTAATAAATCAACAACAAACCCATTGGCCTACACGTTCACTTAAACTAATGGGTGTAAACACATTTGTTCACTCTTCTGCACTCTCATCCAAATGACCTCAAAAACACTAATTCACTGTACACCCTGTGGGCTTTTCCACAGTGTCGCATTGTGCTAAGTACCACCAGCCACTCATTCACCAGGTTCCATTCACATTTTAGCTTTTCACAGTCTGAGTGAAAAGTGTGACCTTGGCTGTGTTTTTGCTCCCTAGTGGAGTCTGGGTAAGATGAAGAGAATGACAATTGGTTGCAGCAGGAAGGAGGATAAAAGCAGTTTTACTTTCACCCACATTCTTGGTGTCGACAGCAGTAGGATGCCCTTAGGCTTTATTTTTCCTTTGCTGTGTTTGAAGTTATACTGGGGGGGTTGAGTTCATCTGTGATTTATTCTTCGTCTCTTCTTAAGAGATGGCTTTGGCTGCAAGTTTAGTTAGACTAAACATGAGCTGACGTGACCTTGAGTTACTTTAGAGACTGCAGGGCATTTAAAGTTTTTATTATTTTCTTTTTATAATCACTGAACTTGTCCGGTCTTGGTTTTATCTGATAGAAAGATATGATAGGGCTAAAGTTTATCACACTGCCTCTTACAGCATTCTGGGATGCAAGAGCAGAGGTGAGGGTTGGAAAATGAAAGCAGCAGTTTTAGTGCAAAATGCAGATCAGTGGTGTCAGAAAAAGAAGCTGAGAAAGGGGGTAAAAAAAATAAAATATTATTAAGCTGATGTGCACTTTGCTTCAGGTCATCTGGGAGCTTCTCTGCACTTTGTGTATGTTTGTGGGGGAAAAAATGAATATGTGCAAAGTGAGGATATAGAGTGAAATTGAGGTCAGTGGAGTGAGTGTGTTAAGAGAAGGAGCAGAAAGAGGATAAAAATATATTCATAGTAGGCCTGCTTGTGCTGTAATATAAATAATACAGCTCTGTGACATCTGGGAGTCTAGGCAACGCTTTCAGGGAAGCAAACCCCGGGTAAGAGACTAGTAAAAATGGATTTTGTTTTTCAGAAATGCAAGCTGGATTCTCTGGTGTTATTAAGAACACAGCAGGGCCTTTAACAAAGCATTAAAACATTCCTAATCTACACTTGTGTTAATCTGGAAACTTTGCGTCTGTGGCTTACTGGCTGATGGAACCATTTCTCATATAAATAGAGGTTAGAGTGGCTAAAACACATTTGGAAATTGCTCCGAGCTCTGGGAGATTTAAGTGGGCTCAGCCTTTCTATGCTGTCAAAAGCAGTTTACTGGTGACAAGAAAGCTCGAGATTTGAAATGGAGAGAGTTTAGACTGTCTAGCTGGAAGATGCTCTACGTCTCTGTGTCTCTCTCTCTCGCTCCTGACTGTATGACCTTGAATGTTCACAACTCTGCTGTGTGTAGTCTGTGCACATGCACACACTACCCCATCTCTGTTTTAAATATCTAATATATCGTGCCTTTGCTATAATGATGCAGCGTGGCTGAACAACCTGGTGTTTTTGCTGCCACCCACTTTGCATAAAGTGGCACATTTGTCTCTGTGTGTGTGTGTGTGTTTGGGGGGGCGTACGCGGCTGTTGTTTAAGGCAGCTGTCCAGACGTCACCTGTAGTGACAACAGTTACAAACCACACTTAAGCCTGTGATCGCGGCGCCTTGTCACCGCTCTCCTTTGGCGGCACCACAAATTGCCTTCACAATGTCGCACCTCACAGCCACACACACCCACATTATTGTGAATTATCAAAAACATCCCCCGGGGAGCCTCATTTCTCTCTCCCAGTTAAATGTTATTTGTTCTTTGTAGCAGGAACACATGTGGCCACCACAGCCTTTACTTACATTTTCTGTCACACAGCCAGGCTGTTGCCCTGTTCTCAGTCTTTGGGGGGCTCAGTGTAGCAGAGGATGTAGACGCAAGGTGAAAGGTTAAGACCCTGCCATGCATTTAAATCAGAATGGAGTGGGATCTTAATCAGGTTCAGCGGCAGCTTGTATTCATTTGGACCAAACAGCACTGACCCTCCAGCTGAGGCACATAACCCTGACAAGAAAGTGACCTGAAAGCCAGCTGACACAGCTCGTCTGAGCCTTAATGAAACACTCGAATCTTTTAATCTAATATTATTTTGAATTTCTCCAAAGCTCTTTTTATTTTTGCTTTAATTTAGCTCTCGTTCAGAAGTCAGAACCACTCTGCAGAAGCTTAGTGGTAGGACAGAGCTCATGCATTATTTAGCAATGCACCGACATCAGGGCTTTTGCACAGCAAACACCCACACTCATTAGACATGCCCAAAACCCTGTTGAATTTTAATGCACCTTCGAACGTCAGCTTTAGCCCAGGTCTGCAAAAAGTGATTAATTATTACAGAGACAGAGGACAGGGTGTGTGTACTCGTCATCATTGGGGATTTAGTAACTTCTTTGTTATTTTTTTTTTTAGTAAGCAAGTAAATTCTATTTCCAAAAAGAGTCACAAGAAATAGTCTCCTGAGACATAATATTGAGATAGGTTTTTTTTTTTTTTTTTTTTTTTAGAAGGATGAATTATTGTTTACTTTTAAAACAGTTTCATTATGTAATAAAGATATTGTACTCAGTTATGAGTGATGTGTGACTCCTGTAGGTCATTTCTCTCTGAAGGTTTCTGTGCATATTGGACTAAAAGGTGTTATTACCTCACTCTGCTTCCATTACAAATCTCACTGATGTGAATTCAGTTTTGACATGATGCCGATATGAGAAATTCTGCAAATAGAAAACCTCCCAGGAGTGACTCCTTTTATCCTGAAAGGATCTGAGAGCAAGGATTGTGATTTGGACACATGACAACTGCATGAGAGGAAGGGGCCACCTGGCTAGGGATTGGGAGGCTAATTGTCCCTCTGTTGTTAGGTTATCGCTGCCAAGGGAAGGACACGCATTACATATATACCAGCACGCAAACACACATGCAAATCCAAAACGTAGAGGCTGCTATTCTTGTCTTTCTGAGAAACAAATGTAAATATACGCAGATTCTTCTCCTGTTCAGGTGTGTGTGGATTGAACCTTTGCCACCCAGTACTTGCATACATGCTCACTTAGTTGAAAAGGCACAGCGCCCAACAGCTGTTAGCGAGTGTCCACTTACTTCACCTGAGAACTGTGATGTTTCTCACCTAAGTCCAGGTTACTTGTGCTTTGGAATGAATCAGCAGCAATAATAAAAAAGCATTAGACAAGCTAGTAAGGACATGGGTGGCTCAGCAGGGCTGACCGGATCCTTATGGCTTTTAGTTTGTTGGCGTGGGGGAAGGACATGCTGTTTACCTCTCTAACCCTTTATATAATTAATGGTGCCTTTTCTACACAGAAAGAGGGCTCAAACTGCATTTGGAAAACATCATGCTATCATGCAATAATTGCTAAGCAATCACACTATTGACATAATGACTCTTTGCATGTTTATTCTTTTTTCTTTTGTACCAGCATTTTGCTTTACTGGGACACAACTTAGCATATATCAGTATATCAGACAATTTTGCAATGAAATGTAGATAACCATTGCCATTTCTTGTTCTGGAAATGGTCCTTCTGTAGTTCCGTACAGGGAATCAACCCTAATGAGACTCCTCTTTAGAAAATTAGACCACTACAGAGCTTTCTATCCACTGAAAGGCTGTCACCAGGAGAGATAAGTAGGCTTCAGTCTCTTTGGTGCCATCAGAACTGGCAGGCAAGCACACTTGTGGCCCGCTGCCCAGATAGACACCTGGCACCTCCCTCTCGAAGACAAAGAGACGCGCGCGCGCGCACACACACACACACACACACACACACACACACACACACACACACACACACACACACACACACACACACTTAGTTTGACCAGATGGGCGCTCTTAAAGTGTTAAAGAGCCCACGTGACACAAAAGGTTAAACTAAAGCAACAATATCCAGTCACTTGGCATCTCTCACACTTGGCCCAAGAAGATTGAAATAGTGGTCATTGACAGCTCTTCTTCTTCTCTCTCTGCCTATCTCCTCTGGCTTTACAGAGCAGCCAGATGGTGGAGCTCCAGAGGAATCAGCTGCGCGATGACATCAAGGAGTACAAGTTCAGGGAGTCTCGTCTGCTGCAGGATTACACCGAACTGGAGGAAGAGAACATCTCACTGCAGAAGCAGGTCTCCATGCTCAAGCAAAGTCAGGTGAGAAGAGAGCAACACTGCAGCTGTTCATGTCACAAGCCTGAATCATTTAAATTGTGTTACAGGTGGAATTATATTAGCAAAATGAAAAGGGATGGGTATGAGAGCAAAAATAAACTAAATGTGCCTTCACTGCTATCATGAAGCTCACTCTTTGGCATATTTAAATGAACTAAAAATATTTTTCCATTATATTGCAGATGCTTTAAAAGATTAGCCTTAATTACACTGGTGGCTTCAGGCATACCACCTACTTTGTCAACATACATTAACTGTATGCTGGATTTTAGTAGCCCTCTTACATACAAGCTCAAAAACTTTGCGCTTTAACATTCAGATTTAAGTGTGATATTAAAATCATCCTCAGCTTCTTCTTGTTTTCCCATAATGTCTTGCTGTGGGAGCATTTGAAAGACTCAGCAGCTATATCAGAGAGTCTATCATGGTACAAAACACTTCCTGGGTTTATTCAAATGCCATGAAAGCTAAAAAAAATCCTCTTTTTACATAAAGCGCAGCTATATTTACAGCATGGATATTTCCACTTGATGATGCTGTTTATGCCTGAGCTCTTGATCCTCTTCTTAACCCCTTGGATAGTGTTATATATTCATTAGACATGGCATGAATTATACAGATATTACTGCTGTTTAGGGAATGAAAAGGATTCCCAAATCAAATTCCCTTTAAAATCTAAATTAAAAGGAGAATCAGATGGATGTGTTCTTACCTAACATTATCTTGAGCAATTTTACAGCTTAATGGCTCATTTTAATTGGAGCTGCTAATATGCATTCTGTGATTCTGAAACTCGTGATAGTGGTTTCCTGTCCTCCCAGGTGGAGTTTGAGGGTTTGAAGCATGAGATCCGTCGCCTAGAGGAGGACACTCAGTTCCTTAACAGCCAGCTAGAGGATGCCATCCGTCTAAAGGAGATTGCTGAACGTCAACTGAGTGAGGCTCTGGAGACCATCAAGACGGAGCGTGAGCTGAAGGCGTCCCTGCGGAAAGAGCTTTCCCACTACATGAACATTGGTGACACTCTGTACAACAGGTAAATGGAACAGAAACCAGGTTCTCATACACTTCACAAGAGAAGCTCTTAATAACATACAGTTTCCACATTGTTTCTTCAGTCCTCTCAGCATTTCTCTGGATGGTCTCAAGTTCAGCGACGATGCTGCAACTGAACCTAACAACGACGAGGCTCTCCACGGATATGAGAATGGCTTCATCAAACTGGCCAATGCCATCACTGACGACAACCGGATCCCCATGCCTAAGAAAGAAGAGCTTTTCCGTCCTGTTCCCAGCCTTGTTGATGACCTGCTCAGCGAACTTAACATCTCAGAGATCCAGAAGCTCAAACAGCAGCTGATGCAGGTTTGTGTTTTTGCATGAGAGCTTGTGTTTTCTGCTCACGATACAATATACGGTGGTCTGTTTTCATAGCAATGCTTTCTCAGCTTATTTCTCTTATTGGGTGTGAATCATTTTTATGCTGTTACACACTGAATTATTACCAGGAAACGCTAGAACGAAAGACATGCAATTCCTGTTTAGTGGCTCATGTAAGTGGTTTTTTAGACTTTGAACTATGACTGTTCACAGTTGCCAGTTTATTAGCATCACTTAGATCAAAGTAATCTGATAGTTCAGCAATACTGGAAGTTATAATGTTCAACTTTTGAAATTCAGTTTGATTGGGTTGTTTTGTTTTTGTTTGTTTTTTTTACAAATAATCCTATTTTGTTCACTCTATTTATGTTTGTTGGCAAAATAGCAAAAGTTGAATATGTCTGTATAAAATGCAATTAATTCCCAAACACTCATAAACATCTTTAAATGGTTTTACATTTTTACAAGTTACAAGTTAAAAATTGTCACATTTACACTAGAATTTATTGGAGGGCTGTGGGGATGGACTCCTTCAGTGTTAACTGGGTGTAGCTGACCTGAAATCTCAGTGTATATTTGGTTGAACGGAAGGTGATCTTACAGCGGAGCGTTGTATCGTGCCCCAGTCTGCTGCAGGGATCTAAATCTCCTTACAGCAAAGTTAATCCAGGGAGACGCGCACACATATCCTGCTCCGTGTGACCCCAAGGCGGCGGGTGGTGGCACCGGAGGACCTGCCATCTGCTTGATCATCACTCCATGAGTCCAAGGCCACAACTGATTGGGCACCATGGTTACCAGAAAATACTAGCAACCTGTGGATAGTGGATAGATTTGATGCCTAAGTCTTTTTTTTTTTCTCCCTTCATCAAACATAAATATGGTTGCTGGATTAATGTGGGAACTTGAAGCCACCACAGTGCTGTTTATTGTAATAGACAGACTGTCAGACTGTGACAAAATCCCATGTTTGATATGACCCAACAACATATTATTCAGCCCACTAAGACCTTCTGACACATCACTCCACAGATTCCTGGCAGCAATCAGAGCAGAGGAAACAAAAAACATTCCTTCTCATTTAGTCAAACTCTGCTGCTCCTGTGTCTTAACTCATACTATTCTTATTCCTTTAGAGATAAATCCCAAACGTCCACTCATTGGAAGTTAACTTATTAGTCCTTGGCAATTCAGCATTTACGACAGATTCTGCAGGATAAGGATGGCCACTGCTATGCTGACTGCCCATAAACACTATTTCAAGCATTGGTGTCTCATAAAAGTTTTTAATGTGACCACTGATGTAAATAAAGGAGTGCTCTTGAGCACAACAAGCCGATCTGGTAAAGCATGCAGTCACTTCTAGAAATGAATCTTCACGAGCTATTGTGAAATAATAAATTATGCATGCAGATGAGCATGATACTTTAATATTATTTACAGAGCAGATTCCGAAATAGCTCAGTGCTTGCAAAAGCACAACTTTGTGTGCGTCTTTGTGTAAGATGACACACCCAGGCTGTCCAGCAGACTGTCAAGGTCATCCTGATTCTGATGTCAGACCTAGCGAGCGATATTCCTCTCATACATACATGATAGACAATCCAGATATATAACATGATTTAAAGACATGAGTCCTTCATCAGATTAGCAAGTTAACAAAAACTGCAAAAGTGCATGTGTTACAGGGCGAGGTCCTTTTGCTAATTGTGTCTCTGCATTTCTACACAGATGGAGCGTGAGAAGGTCAACCTGATGTCCACTCTGCAGGACTCCCAGAAACAGCTAGAGCAGGCGAACGGTGCTCTGTCAGAGCATCAGGAGAAGGTCAACCGCCTCACAGAGAACCTCAATGCCATCCGCAAGCTCCAAGCCAGCAAGGAGCGCCAGTCTGCTTTGGATAATGAGAAAGAACGCGATAGCCACGAAGATGTAGACTATTATGAGGTTGACATCAACGGACCTGAGATCCTGGAGTGCAAGTACAAGGTAAATGGCACGTGGTCGTTGTAGGCAGCGCAAAATGTCAAATTAAATTTGAAACCTGCAGGAAAACGAAATAGGGTCAAGTCCGAAAAATGTCGTGCATTTGGGTTTCATTTACACTCGCATGTGATCTTGCTTCTCTAGGTTGCGGTGTCAGAGGCAGGAGAGCTGAAGGAGGAACTGAAGACCCTGAAAGCAGAATACCAGGCCTGTCAGTCACGTTACGAAGAGGAGCGCACTCGTCTGGCAACCGATGTGACAACACTTAAAGAGAACCTGACAACTCTGGAGAAGACCAGCCATGCAGAGAGAGAAGAGAAAGCCAAGCTTGAGAAAGAGCTGCGCAAGGTGAGGTGTTTCTCTAGACATGTTTATTTTTGATGTTTTTATATATGCCTTATTTTTAAAAAAGCTTTTTCATTTTTTGTAGTGAAATAATGCAGGGTTTTTTGGGGTTTTTTTTGGTGTGTTCTCAGTTGAGTGACGTGGCAGGCGAGTCTCAGGGTAGTCTGAGTGTGGCACAGGATGAGCTGGTCACCTTCAGTGAAGAACTGGCCACCCTCTACAACCATGTCTGCATGTGCAACAACGAAACCCCCAACCGCGTTATGCTCGACTTCTACAAAGAGGGTAAGGGTGGTCGTAGCAGCCCGGAAGGCCGCGGCCGCCGCTCTCCCATCCTGCTCACCAAGGGCCTCTTCCCTGAGCCCAGTAAGACCGACCTGAGCGATGGAGCACCTTCCCCGATCTCTTCCCTGCCTTCTCCTGTGTCTGACCACCGACGCGAGCCCATGAACATCTACAATCTGGTTGCCATCATCAGAGACCAGATTAAGCACCTGCAGCTGGCAGTGGACCGCACCACCGAGCTGTCACGCCAGAGGGTTGCTTCTCTGGAGCTGGGCACTGTGGCCGACAAGGACAAGGAAGCCTGCATGGAGGAGATCCTCAAACTGAAATCCCTGCTCAGCACCAAGAGGGAACAGATTGCCACCCTGCGCACTGTCCTCAAGGCCAACAAGCAGGTAGGTTGATCTGTTTGAGCGTCTGTAAACAAAGTACTCTCAATACAAACATTTGTCATTGTCCACAAAAGTTAGAAATAGAGGTAGGGGGAATTATTTTGGGTGTGTTCAGCTGCTGAAGCAAATTCTTTACAGTCTAGATCTATAACAAACACTGGTTGAGAGAGCGGCTGTATGGTGACAGCTGCCTCGAGTATTTGTGTGGTTAGATTCAGAGAACAGCTTTACAAAGCAAAAAGAACCATAACCCAGAGGCGGAGTGTGTATGCAGTTGTTTGGTAGCCATTTGAAGTATGCATGTGGCTACACAGTGTGCATTAGAACACAGATGTGAAAATAACTCATAAACCGCACAGCTAGGGTTTTTAAAATGAACATTAGCAGCTGAAATCATGCGCCATAATAAAAGAATTAGCAAGCATACCCCAACTTCTTCCAGGTGCTTTGACCCTTTTGTTCTTTCTGCCAACTCACAGACAGCTGAAGTGGCTCTGGCCAACCTGAAGAGCAAGTATGAGAATGAAAAGGCAATGGTGACCGAGACCATGATGAAACTGAGGAATGAGCTCAAAGCTTTGAAAGAGGACGCTGCCACCTTTTCCTCTCTCCGGGCTATGTTTGCCACACGGTAAGAATCGTGCCAGCACCTGCATGATGGTCAAGAAAATATGTTTTATCTACATCCTGCCATCAAAAGCACAAAAGTCTTTATCTGACATAACATTGTAACCTGGTAAATTCTTTACTTATTTGATATCTCCAGAGGAGGTTGTGACAGTAGCAAGTCGTGGCATGAATTCCATACTGTGCTGCTATGCTACAGCTGTAACACAGACACGTGTCATTCTTATTAATGCCGCACATGCAGCACACAAAGGTCATACACAATATAACCAGGTAGCATGAAGATAAGATTATGGTCATAACGTAATCCATGTTTACCATATGTTGGCTTTATTTTTAATATTGAAACATGACATATTTAAGTACACTATTGTGTTGTTCATTCATAGCCAGAAATCCCTTCTATTTGTACAGATTCAGACTATAAATAACAGAAGGTGCCTAATGTGGATAACCATTGTTTGTGACCGGTGACTTGGTGTGTGTGTCTGTCAGATGGGTCAACACGCATGTTAATCTTTTCTGATTCCAAAGAGAAGCCGGTCAAAGGTTCTGCGCATAATCCCTCCTCAGATTGGGATGAATTACACATTCACCCCTCAACACGTAGTACACTAAGGACTCATGAGCTGCTTGCTTGTTTATTTTTGGGTGTGCACATGTGCATGTGTGAACAATATTTTTGTGCTTTGATGTGCTTTTTTGATAGCTAATTTCATTTAAAACAATGATGCCCGCTCTTCCTGTAAATATTAGCTATATTCCAGAAAGCACTGCAGAGATGCTGAGGCAGTCTGTCCTTCATTTAAAGCTGTATTACATTCCACAGCAAAGTTCAAGCTGTGCAGAGGGGAAAGAGAAGGGTAGGGAGAGGCGAGTTTTTACAATGAAGAGTATAATTGCTGCAGGGAGTGTGTGTGGGCAGCTCAGCACCCCTCGTCTTACCCATGCAGAAATTCAATACAGATCGCTGAAGTGCAGTAGCTGAAGTAATTCCATATACCTGCAGTGCCCAATCAATTAGTAACAGTTCTAAAACTCATCCGGCTGCAAATATAGGCGTGTCACCACAGGCTTTTTTGTATATACTGCAGAGCTAAATTGCTGCAGGATATATTAAATAGTTGTGTCATGTGTCAGAGGAGAGCAGCTGAAGTGTAAGATCATATTTGCATGTTTTTTTTCTTTGAGTTTGTTTTGCCGGAGAGGGTTAAGATGTTTTTGAGCACATCACAGCTTCCTGTTTACTTCCTGTTTCAGTCCATGTGTTTTTATTCCTCCGTATGCCCAGAGCAGCTCCACCGACTATGTTGTTGGGCTTTCTGCTCCAGCACCACACCACTATGTATGATTTACATTCACTGTTTATGGGACTCATGTATTGGTATGTAAATTGTGTCTTATATGACACAGAGTTAGGTCAGGGGACTCTTTTGAGAGGCAGGGGGACTCGCCGGAATGAAGTTTCCCACACTCCCCCCCTCTTTGTATCCCCTGTTCCCCCTCCATCCTTCCTCACAGCCAAACACCCGGTTCTCTTGTCATGTGGAAAAGAAAGAGAGGAAGGACCAGGCCTTTAGTTACAACCCACTACAGGAGTCTAGTTTGATAGTTTTTTTTTTCTTCCACTTTTCAAGATAATCACTGCTCACACAAAGTCTGCAAAGGAGGATTTCTGAGATGTGTACTCGTGGATTCAAATGATGTATAGTCTTTGACAAAAGGGGAAGAGAGATGAAGTGGAAGTGAAAGAATATGTGGGGCTTTTTATGGTCTTATTGTTCAGGGAATTGGCACATAATATACTCATAGGACTAAAAGACACACCAGACTTATTATTAACATTTTTGTTTTTAAAACCAATTTAACAAAACAATATTTGTTTTAACAGAAATGGCAAATAGGATGGAGTAATTCTATTTAGTTTATTTCACGAAAGCAACACAGGAATGTTTATCACGCGTGTATATGGGCTTCACTGTCCCCTCCTGTATGTGTGCCTCTCTGGCTGCAGTATCTGGTGTCATGTTAACAGTAAGCTTCTGCCTCCGACATTCCTAAGACAAGCCTCGACATGCTTGTGCCTTCTGCTCTCGCTGATTAACTGTCCGAACATTTACACAAATCACGTTTTCTTGTAAAATGTACACCTTCAGTTATCTGGCTATTCTGGTGTTGGTTCTATGTTAGTTGTTTTCCCTTTTAACTTTCTTTGTTTTGTTAAAGAAGTACCTCCTCGTGTGTGTGTGTGTGTGTGTGTGTGTGTGTGTGTGTGTGTGTGTGTGTGTGATCCATACCACCATGACCAATCAAGCTCTAGACGAGACCACAGCTGACCATGTTTTGAATGTGTGTGTTTGTGTCCTATTGGGAAATTATTGGTTATGAATGTTTTAGTAGTCACAGCCTTTAAATGTCAGCAGCTACTGTAAATCATTACAGCGAGATGTAGATAATGCGCTTGTTTGTCAGAGTGTGAATATTGTGATTCCTAATGCTCAAAAGGCCAGCCGTCGCCTCCTGGCCCCCTTCGGCTATTGTGCTAGAACTCCCGATCACCAGGGCAAAAAGACTCCTATTGTATCCACCCACTGCTTAGAATAGACTCCTCTTTTTTTCCCGGGAAAAATGCCCCCCACCCCTATGCAAGAGTGACTGAACTGTCTGAAGGTGCACCAGCTCGCTTCTTGCTCCCGGGTTGTTCCCAAATCTCATACTGGGTTTAATGAGGTAGCACTGATCCCTATTGTCTGGGTGTGTGTCCCAGAGGGAATCAAGCTGCATACACAAGAGGAGGGGGCCATGGTTTATATTTGTTTGGTGGTCTGGCAAGGCCAGGGTTCACATGGCCCACCACCACGTGCAGCACCACACGCAGCAAAAACATCTGCGCTTCCTGTTTGCAGATGCTCCCTTCAAGACGTTCTTGTTTTTGTTTTTTTTTGTTGTTGTTTTTTTTAAAGAAAAAGCTGATAAATTCTTCACCTACTGAAAGATTATTTGCTTGCTTTGCATTATTTTTATGGAATTTTTTTATTTTATGTTATTTATTTATCGCTTCTGCAGCAGCAGTTCAGTTGCTAAACACTGACTAAAACAGAACAGATCGGTAATGACAGTTACGGCTCGTAGAGAAAAGAGTTTGCAGACTATAGCTTCAGGCTAGGGTGTTAACAAAAAATAAATAATAATTAATTTCAAATAAATGAAAGTGAGTTAGGTGAGGCTGCCCAACAGTTAAATTGTGTCTGAACTTTGGTGCTGTACGGTTGGGCAATTAAGTGCTGCTCACTAACGTATTCAGCCCTTCCCTCCCAATAGGTTTGTCAGTCATTACTGAAGAATGTCACTCGATTTGCTTTGTCAGCAGCACAGAAAACAGGGATGAGCAAGATGAGAGAGAAAGTGACTGATTCGGGCAGATAGAGAGAGACTGTAGCAAGGAAGTGATGAGGCTTGAAAGGCAATGATAAGACCCAGGAGAGGGGATAAAGGAAACAGGAGCACGACAGCAGCAGATGGGGAGTGGCGATATGGACCCCCCACCTTGAAATCCTGTCAGGTGTCCCACTTTTTATACTTGTCCAGCTTTAGACACTCACACACTAACACGTGTGCAAGGACAGCGGGAGACAGGTGATAATGCCGCAGTGCAGCACCCGGTGATGACGAGCGTTAGTAGACAGACTTCATATCTTGTGCTATTTCACACACAGATGGGAGATGCAAGGGAGGCATAGAAGTTATGCTGTCTCATTCAAACTGGAAAATTGGAGATCAGGTGTGAACAGCTACACCTCAGAGCAATAAACCACATTCTTCTCTTCCCCGTCTTAATTTTTCTCCTCTGTCGCTCCCCTCCTGCCTTTTTCTCAGGTGATGCAGAAATAATCTTCCCTTTGACCTGTAGGCTAATGATTTCATCCCTTATGTATGTAATCTGTCTTCAACTGCCACTGTGCATACATTCATATTATCCCAAGGCGCTGCAAGCTGCTCTCAGATGTCTCACCTGTTCATGAATGTAAATCATACCCTCTAGCAGCAGCAGCTATACAAATAAAAAGTATGGGTTTAATTTTCAGTTTATGAAATGACGGGAAGTGCGGTGAGAGTTTGTTACTATATCTGGCAAATTAGCTGCAGAATGTTTTAAGTGGAGCTGAAAATGTGTTCGTTGGGGGGACTTTGTTGAAGAGGACCAAAATGGCTGGTGAAGTCTTAGGTTAATATTTCAGAAGCTTGGGCAGTCTTGCAGGCCTTCATGTTGTGGCTCATGGGCTCCACCTGCTGGTGGCTAATTTATTACACTAGCAGGAAGTTTATGATGTGTGGGTTTGAATGTGTGTCTGAGTGTTTCTGTCAGTGAATCAAATCTGAGGTGCGGCATGAGGTTCATGTTAAGTAATATCACAAAAATGCCCTCTTGTGATATGTCACAGGAAACCCTCTTAGTCGGTGAACAAATCTGACTTTTTTTTTTCTGCCTGTGTTTCTCCTGCAGTTGTGATGAGTATGTTACCCAGCTGGATGAGATGCAGAGACAGCTGGCCGCAGCAGAGGACGAGAAGAAAACCCTTAACTCTCTGCTGCGAATGGCTATCCAGCAGAAGCTCGCCCTGACGCAGCGCCTGGAAGATCTGGAGTTTGATCACGAGCAGACCCGTCGGGGAGGCAACGCAGGCCGTGCTAAAGCACGCAGCAAGGCCGCCGGCACCGCCAGCGCCGCCGCCACCACCACCACCAACAACCCGCATGTAAGTCAGAGTCTCACCTGCTCTGTCTCGGGCCGACCAGAGCACAGCAGTTCTGTGCCCAGCGGCATCCTGGGAGGCCCCGTGGTCTTCTGCAGCGAGAAGTACAAGATCTACTGCGACTGAGGCGGCAGAAACGTCCGCATGGGACTGCTGTGTACAGAGGGGAGGGGGCTCACGGGCCGAAACCCTCCCTGCCTTCGTGTTAAAGAGCCCCACTTGCTCGCTTAGCTCCATGGCCAGCCTGCGCTCCTCTAGGGACTGATGTGTTACTAACCAGCTGCTCGTGTGTGCTACTATAAACGCTTAGGGGAATGCAGTGTATGTACAGTGTGCACTAGACGTTTGGACTGTAGTAGACATATATGGCATGTGGGTTATAAGGCCCTGGTTATATTGGGGGGTTTGTGGATATTATGGGTTGTCTATTCTTTCCGCTGTCATAGTGCTGTACGTATGATGTAAAAGCTGGCAGCTTCTGTGCTTGTTTGTTCTGGCCCCCCGGAGTGGCTTGCCTGGTCACATTAACACATTGCTGAGGTGGAGACGTGTAAAGATGATGTCACTCTGATGCTCTAACAACTAAACTTGACATCCTCTGTTCTTTGGCTTGTCTGTCGGCATTGGTGCTCCTTTCCGAATAAATAAAACGGCCCCTTCTTTCCTCTGCCTCTCCGTCCTGGTCCCCCCAGGACCGAACCGTGCCCGGCAGCCCACTTTCTAATGTTTACAACCAGAAAAAGGAACTAGAATATGCAAGCTCCCTCTGCTTTTTTGCTAGGGGAGCATAATATGATTTTACACAGAAATACAAAAAAAAAAAATCATAAGTGGGTCAATGAAGTTGTTTGGGCGGAAAAGGAGCACTTGTGACCACAGCTGTTTATTTCAGGTTAATTTTAAAGCTGTGACGCTAGCACACCAATACTATAGGGTCAATAGAATCGCATGGCTTTGCAGCTGAAAATGCTTGAGAGCTTTTTAACTGTTTTTCTGTTGTTAGGTGTGTGGTACCAGACAAAACTCTGTACTACAGGGCTCTACATTGTTTTTTTTAATTTTAATAGAAAAGAGGAGTTAATTGGTGTGATACAAGAGGGCTGTCTAATCCCTGTGACCCATTATGTTGCAAAGGATTCATTCAGAGCCATATTACGAGAAAGAAGGTTTGACAAATCGACACATCTAAATTAAGTGCACTTCAGCATAGGTGCCTCAGGTTCCTGCTTCTGTTCAAATGGATATAATGCTCACTGTGAAAAGAGATACAATATAGTTTTAATCAGAGAGGATTTAAAAAAAAAAAACTCTATAGAATAAATCCTTGAAGAGCACAAATCGAAACTGTTCACACATCCGGACAATAAATCTGCAAACAAATCCAACCGACCGCTCGACAAAAGTGCCTGTCGACCCCAAACGCTTGATATTTTTATCTATTTGTTGATGTAAAGCCCTGTCCTTGCGTCTCAGCTGAGCTAATGCTTTTCCTTCTCACTCCCCCCCCCCCCCCCCCCCATCCCCTGCCCCCCGCTGTTTGCGAGATTGCTGAGAGCTGTCAAATAATTTCTATGTGGTTATGTGGCTGGAAAAAAAAAAAAAGTCCTCTCCTAATGTCTCTAATCTGTGTCTCGTTGCTCGGTCGCTACTACGACCTTCTCTCTTGTAGATTGTCAGCAGCTTGCTCCCCCAGCATCACCACTCACCCTTTAACTAGAATGAGGAATATTTTTGTCAGGTAACGTCCTCGCATACGATGTGTTTTCCGAATTTTGCCTGTGTTTATATCTCAGTGTTGCGGTGAAGGGCCTTCATTTGTATACAAGGTTTTTAACCATTGAAATGAAGGGCCTCTCTTGTTTGTTTTCTTGGGTTGCTTGGTGTGTGAGGACAAAGCAACGTACTGTTTTAGTATTGACAATAGCTTTAACCCCTTGCAAGCTAGTATTACGCAAATAGGCAAAATTTAAGTGGGGCTTGTGTTTAATAAAATCCATGTACCGCTTGTGGATCATAGACACATTAGCTTTATGATGCTAAAAGCAGGGTTGATGTGAGGAAATCCTGCAAGATTTGTTTAAAAAAAATAGCATTTTCTACTACTAATAAGCTATATATAAAATTCTCTATATTCTTAATAGGATCATGTTCAGGTTATAATCTTGCAGGTTTCTACTACAGTATTCCTTCCTCTTAAATGCATATACAATGGGCATTTATTCCTCTCAACACAGGGAATTATGTCCGCAGTCAACCCTGCTTGAGTGCGCATCCGTAAGCCGCAGCACACAGCATGGAGACGAGGCTATTGTACACTTTCTGAAAAAAGAAAAAAAGCGCAGCCTCCTTAGAGGTCAGTCACTCCTATGTTTGAAGTTCAGTCAACTTACAAGTGCGGTATATTCTGTTTCCATCAGTTTGCGCTGAGAAAAAAGGTTTAGGGAGTAGAGGAGGGAGAACTAATCGTGTTGTAAACCAGCTCCTGAGAGAGGAGATAAGAAAGCTAAACGTGCTGGTGAAGAAAGCCAGATGTGTGGCTGGATGGGGAATCTAATCCAGGGGTGCTTTTCGTTACGCATGCTTATCTCCTTGGGAAAGTTTATAATTTAAGGAATTGGAAGATCCTACCATGATACTTAGAGACATGAGAATAGGCTGGCATAGCGAAAAACACCCCGTGATATTTTTTTTTCTTTATTCTTTTTCTGAGGGATAAACTCCCGCTGATATTTGGAGGAAAAAAAACCTTGAGATTGGTTGCTCGCTCAACCAGAGGACATTGATTCAAATTAGTTAAGCTCCCAACCGTATCCCTTGTATAGGTTATGTGGATTTACTGAGCAGTAGATGATTGCAGGATGTGATTGTGACTAGAATCCCCTCTCCTTAGATAGACTAATCCCCGCTTGGTTCGATCTAGTTTGAAATCAATGTCTGGCTTTTTTGGTGTCATTGCAATATGCCACCTAAAATAAAACGGCAAAGCTCCTCCTACCTCTGCCTGCAGGCTCCTCCCACATCACCTCTAAGTTTTACTTCTCATGATGCATCTTGTTTCTGATTTAAAAGTAAGCCTGCATGTCAAAAGCATAACCCATTTTTCATTTACTTGCATGGCTAATGAGAAAGACCCATCTCCTTTGGTGGTGAGATGTGGCTTCAGCTCTGTCCTATGAATGAAAGTTCATGGTACTCGTGAGTCACTGGCTTCCTAACCGCACCTGCGGGATGATTTGCAGTGAATGTGCTTTCACACCAGAAACGAAATGTCCATACTGGCCGGCTTAAAGTTCCTAACATCGCTTTCTGTTGCTTTGACTAACCAACAGCCGCCATCTTACTTTGTCTGCGTGGACTCCGCTGCTGTGACCTTGTAAACAGTCGCTCTCAAATGACCAAAACCAAGTGCTAATGATGCTCATTATTTGTTTGTTTCTCCACTTTTGCAGTAATTTCAGTAATTCTGCACGGACGACGAAGTACCAACACAAGGTCCATTCTCGCTGCTGATTGAGTTGGGCGAAACGAGTTAGCGCTACTCTAGGCTATTTGGACTTGAAGAAAAATAAAACGGCAAAAACCTAAGTACAAACGTTAAGCACAGGTTTTTAATTTGAATCAATTGTCCTCCCCTTTTCATTTTAAAATTCTGTTATGTTATGCACATTAGGATCACACTTGGTCCAAATTGTGGATGCCTCTGCTGGAAGCCATTTTTGCCTCGCAAGTACAGTGAACTTCTTGGCTTGTAATTGGCCAATCCCTCCGAATCCTCTATTGAGAAGCCAAGGGAGATGTGGTCGTTTCTTAATCAACAAGCTGTTTTTGTTTGGTTTTATCTCTTATTTTTAGTTTATCGTTTTGTTAATCTGTGCACTTTCATTTTATAGGATTATAACATGCTATTATTAACCTATAGGAAAGCATGGTAGTACAATGGTTTGTTGAGTTATCCAATATAGGTTGGAGGACTGTAGTATTGTAAGTCCTCCTCAAATATTTGAATTTAAACAATACGCACTACAGTAAGGCTCCACAAACCACAAATGTACTATGATGACTCTGTCCTCAAGAATTTATCCATCAAATAATCATTTTAAAATCCTTTTGTTACATCGTGTTATGCTGTTGCTTTTATTTTTCATATGTTTGTTCTACTGCCATGTTCTCTACAAAAATCCAGGGTGATCAAATTCTGGGGTTTTTTCATGTATTTATTATTCCTAGGAATAGTTCAAAAATTACGCTATGAAACTTGACAACGCTCTGACTCAAATAGGTAAGTTGTGTCTTGGGAAAAATTTGCGTGACGACGATATGTGCTTTTCCTAGCTTCTTACCGAGGGCGTTCCACTGAAACGGGATCGCTGGCTTTCAGAATTCTTTGCAACTGCGACAATTAAAATTCCAAATTGGAATTGTTTCATTCTCTCTTTGTTTATTGTGCCAAATCTTGGTACACCGTTTAGGTTGAAAATGAGAAAAAGAATCGGAAAGAAGAAGAAAAAAAACTAAGAAAGGTGCAGTTTGGGCCATGGCTCTCGCTGCCGTGCGAGAGCCGGGGTTTTGTTTTTCGGTTCGTTTTAGTTCTTCGTTTCTGACCAGTAGTGCCTTTCATTGTTTCAAGGGAGAATCTTAGACTAGTGTTTTATGTTTCTGTTTTTTATATATAGGTGAGGACTTTGGGTTCAAAATGACTGTGAGCAGCAATAAGCGCAAAGGGAATTTTTCCCCCTTTTCTGCATGAGTGAGGTGATAGTTTTGAAATTAGCTCAATAAAACTCAAGTTGTATTGAATTCTGCAGGTCAGTGATCCCCTCGAGAAATTCAGGGGTATTGAGAAAAGTTTTTTTTTATTTTATTTTATCAAACATTGGGAACCAAAAGAGATCCCTTTGGCCTCCTGTTATTGAACAAAGTGCTCCAAGCATCTTTAATGTGTTGGGGTAGATCAGTGTACTATTGGAAACATCTATGTATCTCTAGCTTTGTTTGGTGAAGGTAATGTGATATCAATAGTATTGTTAAAAATGTGCAGAGAGCGCATTTTATCTTTACTTTTGTCTAATTTGACTTTTTGTTTGTTTTGTTTTGTTTTTTTTTATTCTTGAATCTTTTTTTACATCATCTTTGAGCATGGTGTTTTCAGGAAA
The DNA here is from genome assembly GCF_965226115.1 of Aulonocara stuartgranti. Classification (NCBI taxonomy): domain Eukaryota; kingdom Metazoa; phylum Chordata; class Actinopteri; order Cichliformes; family Cichlidae; genus Aulonocara; species Aulonocara stuartgranti. The sequence goes on from NC_138956.1 coordinate 24,559,716, forward strand.
CAGAAAACAAGATTAGCATCAACAAGCTTGAATAGTGCCATTATAGCCAATGCTTGTTTGTTGAGGCGTTAAAGTTACCAATATGGATAAGAAGCTAACAAAAAAAAGTGCAATTCAGATACTGTTTTACATTAAAAAGAGAAAGTTTTCTGTTTGCTGGAAGCGATAGCATTGTGATACTACAAAAAATAGCTGTGCAAACTTTATATTGTCATATTGTGTTTCAGTATTGATCCATAATGAGAGTTTGATATCTTTATATGAAATAACGACTTCACCTGTATTTATTTGAACTGTCATGCAGTACTGTATTCTTATCAATAATGTGCATTATGATTAGTGGCATATTGATTACAGCTAAACGTCATATGCATGTTTCTCAGTCATGGGACCTTTACACAGAGTTGAAAACAAACATGTTAAAACTTTTGTCGGGGTGTTTTTAAAAGAGAGAAAATAAAAAATTAGGGCTTGGGGCGGGGACCAGTTAAGTCTGATGTATTACTGCTGAACTAATCCTATGAAAGTGTTTTGTTTGTTTTCTAGTGGAGATGGTATGTCTGTGTAAGGGTAGTCATACTGGCTAAAATCAATAAATGTGACTTAAGTTCCAGCGTGTTTCAGTGTTGTTATTTATAGCTGCTCCACAGCTGAAGCGGATGAAAGGGTTAACCATTGAAGTATGTGGTCTGCAGCCCTGGAGTCTCCTCATAGCGTTCCCACTTGGAAGCCAGGGGAAGGGGGAACTTCCCAGCTGTCCAAGCGGCTCCAGGAACCTGATCACATTTCACACAATGCACAAAAACACCTCCACCAAAACCCCCCCTCCTCCCCATCCCTACCCTGTCTGTTCTCTTAAACCTTGCCCCTCCCTCCTCTGCCCCCTCCATTTCCCGTTTCTTTCTCCCCCTCTCCTCCACTGTCCCTCCCTCCTGGAGATATGCCCAAGCACTGATTGGTCCCAGTTTCTTTTTTGACCTTTGGTACACCCAGCATTTCCTGTCGAGGCTCTGGAGGCCGGCTCTCTGCTCAATTAAAACTGCTGTTATTTTCTTGGTGTTGATTTACAAGAGGAAAGTATGAATGTTATTTTATGCCATTTAAACACACATTAATGACAATAAAGGGGAAAAAAATGAGATTTTTATTTATGCAAATGAAACCAAATAAATAGATGGACTAACTGTTATTGATCCATTCACTTTAGAGGTCAAAATGTTGTATGAATGTTTTAAACTTCATCTATAAGCACTCTGAATGTACAGATTACTCCAAACGAAGAAGTGAAAAAGCACAAGATTGACCCTCTGAATAAGAGGGCTAAAATTCTATACTTTGAAAGCTCAGATGCTCTTAGGTACTTTAAAACCATCTTTTCTGTCCACCCAGATCAAGTTTATTGTCAATATTAAGTCAAGGCTCCCTCTCTTTATTTTGTTTTTCTTCTGGTTTGGTTAATTCTGTATTTCTTCCTTTTAGAATATTCAAATATTTATTTTTATTTATCATTTTAGAAAAACATCCGATTCTCTCTAGAGCTATTCTCACACTCCTGTCATTGTTCATTCTCCTCCTTTAGAGCTATGTGGGCATTTCTCAGATTGCTTCCAAAACATTCCTACTTTCTGATGAAAGTAGTTCATTTAAAGTCTCTGATAGACATTTAATATTTAATCCAAATAAAAGGTCTAGAAAGAGTTACGAGCTTATTTCGCCTTACGAAATTGTGGAATATCATCTTGACACGTTGGATACAGTTTACCAAAAAAAACGCTGGCAATTTAGCAGTAGCATGTTTGCCTTGTGCCCTACACCGTTTGAAAATTAAGACAGCAGAAGCAGAGATACTCTTACTCTTGTCCTTTCCACCACTGCTTTTATCAGAACTAAAGTATGCAGACCCATTTACCTTTTTGGTAAATGTATTAAAAGTAATGTGAGCATTTTTAACAGTAAATTTATAGCACTTACTTACTATATCAGTGTTTTGCTATTATTTATGGGGGGCTGCTATGCATTAATGTGTAGGTTTTGGTATGCAAATTACAATAAATGACTATGTGATATAGCAATTACTTAGTCTTCTTCTTCCTTTGAGGAGCGTGAAGCACTGAAGTTCTGCCTGTGAATAAGTGCACTGGAAATATAAAGAGGCATAAAATATAAATCCTCAAAGTAGACACACCTAGAATTTGTATTTGCATGCAATACTTAGGAAATGTAATCATTTACATTGAGTCAAAATAAAAGTAAAGCATCACTGATCAGTCCACCCTACAGCTTTGTCCCATTGTCAGTCCTATATATAATATATACTGATTTCAGGTTTATATATAATAAACCTGAAATAAGTTATTATTAATGCTTAGTTGTGTCACTAAAAGACAGTGATGTGAATCAGTACACTTAAACCAAGTGCTATCATTTACCATTCATGTCCTGCAGATTTTTCAGCATCAGAGAATTAATGATAGCCAGTCGGGAGAAGTCAGCAATGACATCACTCCAGTAACAGTGGAGCTTTTGTTGGTGCCAGTCTTCCATTATCCCCCCCCCCCCCCCCCCCCCACTGCCTGAGGAAATATGGGTCACTACATGGCATCAGTCTTGTTCTATTAATACTCAGCTGCTGCGATTATACCCAGGATGAAGAAGGATTCATGCAGCAGAGCAGCTGTTTTCACTACTCAGTTGATGCACTATCTATATTCACCACCTGGGGTCCCCATGCTACAACTGTTGACGTCTTTGTGAGCTGACCGAGTAACTGTAACTCTTCCAGTAACTGTGAGAGCTGCAGGCCTTAAGGGGGAGAGGGCGCGCTTCTTTGCACTTACAAAGAGTCTCCTTTATGAGTGTGCTCCGGGGCTGTCATGTGATGAATCCATGTGGAGCCTGAAGGAGCAGAGAGCTGTGATCAGCTGGTCTGAAAGAGCAACGGCAATCATCAACACCGCACACGCCTCGCGTGGATTCAAACACACACGTTAACACATTTCTAAACAACCCCACCGGAGGAGAAATAACACCAGCGAGAATCTTAAGCAATTTATGACCTGTGGAGTGTGAGCTCATCTTCACGATGAATTCAAAAATTCCTGAGTCCTGACACTGGATGCAGGGTGTGAGCGTCCTCCCTATTGTGACTCATAGATCTGTCTGTAGTATCTCCACGCAGCTGCTGGTGTGGTCTCAAAAAATGCAGCTTCGCCTGTGTCAAACAATGAAGTGTTGATTCAATCGATACCAGGCTTTAATTTGCACCTGAAAAAGAGTGAACAAATGACGACTGGCACCCAATTCTGGAGTGTGATTATCATGTGATTGGGACATTTATACCACGGCACTTTCAGATGAGTGTAAAAAGCTCTGTGGAGCTCGTGTCACACTTATCTATGCTGACTTTCGCACCAAGCTTTCTGCTTGGCTGCTCATCTGCCACTCTGCTTTTCTTCCTCTCTTCATCCTAATTGCCATTTTTCACATCCTCCTCTGTCTCTCACTTCCCCCAGTCTCTCATTTTCCTCTTTCCTCCCTCTCTCTGAATGCAGTTGTTTCACTCTGCTCTGTGGTTTTGAGTGGAGGAGCCCCGGGGAAGCAGAGCACAGGATGTATCCCAGAGGACTGTTTGGTGCTCTATTTTCTATGGACCAGCATGCCCTAGAAAGACAGACAGACAGGCCGAAAGACAGGCAACCCCATGCACCCAGGGGGCACTGGGCCCCCGATCTATTTAAAAACACAAATCCAGTCATCCACAAAACACTTGGCCTTTTAGACTCTGCACTGACATGTTCAGAACTTTTCTCTAAAGCAAAGAAAACGTACAAAGTTACAGTAAAAGAAGAATATTTTGCTGCTCTTGTGTCTTTAAAGTGGAAAGCCGAAAAGTGGAAAATGTGTGACTCAATAGTGTAGTCACAGAGGTCATATACATGTGGGAAGAGAGGAATGAAATATAATGTGTATTCACTGCTTATTAGAGAGGAGCACAGGTCAATGAAGCAGCCTTCTGCCTGGCAAGCAGCCAGACAAAGAGGTGTTATCATTAGAAGCCCTGCTGTTGTCTATGTGGATCTGAGGCTCGTGACAAGTGTGAAGCACCAACAGTGGCCTTAAAAGGGGTTAATGGTGCGTAGCTGAACAGACACAAGTTTCAAATACGTGGGTGGGAGGCTGCACAGAAACACAGAGCGAGGGCTGTGGAAAGTTATTCGCTACAGGATCCTGAAAATTAGGGAAAAATAAAAAAAATTAATCAAAATGATCACTGAGAAGCAACACTGATGCGCTAAAAGTGTATGTGTTAAGCACAAAATGAGTCCATACTACTATAATCCCACAATATTAATACATTACTAGCTCGTGCAGTTTCATTTTTTCAGCCTACAGGGGTTGGGCGGTATCCAGGGAGTTAAGATAAATCTCATGGATGTGATATGAGTAAATGTTACCCTTATTTTCTCGCTTCATTACTTACATATTAGACGTGTTTATCTTTTGGCTCGTCTGAAACGTTTAGACATTCAGTACAAGTACAAGAGTAAGAGGTGTTGAAGGAAAAAAGTAGTCAAGCTACATATGTGCTTCATGAGTAAATGTTCTTAGTTATATTTCACTACTGCAGACTGCAGACACCCCCGGTGACCTTTCCTCATCGACTGTATCATGTGGAGGTTTAGAGTTAGGGCATGCTTATAATATCCTTATAATATGAGAGCTTAACTTCTGCAGATCCATGATTTGTTTTCTGCTTCGGTTCCTTGTTTCCTTCAACAAGCATTCACCGAGTTAGCAGATGTTTGATGAGACAGAAAAACCAACTGAACCAATTAAAAGATGAGGAGAAAGCCTGCTCAGTGACATGGAAATGCTGTGCCAGTTAGTATTCATGTTCCAGGAACTATTTCCTAGCTAATAGGCAGATGTGGGGATTTCAGAGCAGAACCATCTACTGAAATAGGCCTCATCCTTTTCATGGCTTCATGTGACAACTCATGCCTCTGTCCCAGGGCATGTGAAATGCACAAGGATAGAGGGTCTACTTTTAAAAACGGACAAAAAAAGAAAGAAAAATGATAAAACAGTGAGCCAAAAAGAAGAAAAAGAAAAAACAAAAAGCTTGATTAGTTTGTAAAAAGATCAAATTATCTTTTTTTTTTCCTCCAGTGCTTAGCTTTCACTGCACTCAATGAATGGGGTTGTAGTGCTCGCGCCTCGCACCGGCGGGAACGCGCATTTTCTTTTCTTCCAGCGGCACAGAGGAGAGACTTCTGTCTGTCAGAGGGAGGAGAAAGGACTATGTGGAGGAATATAAACCTCTTGTTCTGCGCAAAACTGATTCGGATAACGTCTCTCGCGTCTGTTAAGAAGCCATGAAGTCACCATAGTGGGTCTGTGTGTATTTTTTTATTTTTATTTTAGTCGGCGAACAGGAAAAGTGAAGCTCTGAAGTACAGGCGCTCCTCCGAGTTTAGCCCACAGTACGCTGGATCCACGGCTGCTGCTGTTGCTGCCAGTTGCTCCGAGAAAAAGAAGATTTTAACAGAAAGAGGCGAGAAGAAGTTTGTGCAAAATGCAAGGAGTTTCAGCTACCGGTGAGTAAAACGAATAACTGCGAGCCTCCCTCTCTGTGTCTTTATTAACCCTCTGCGGTTTTCAAGAGTTGTTTCCAAATGGCTACGGCTGGTATTGCGCACAGGGTTTGAATACCAGAATGCTTTTGCCAGCTGTCAACAGGGCAGCTGCAGGCCCGCATCAGCCCCACAACAAAACTCAGAGCTTGTTTGCTCGTTTGTCGACTTTATCCGCATAACTGAAAAGAGGTATTTCTGTTGTATGGGAGACTGGAGCTGACAGGGCAGGAATAGTAGCGAACCAGTGCCAAACCTTGAGTGAGGGAGCTGTGACCTCACTGCTGCCCCTGTCTGACGCGCCCCTCTCTCATAAATATCCCACACACGTATGTTTAGTAATGAGTGACCGGAAATCAAACACCGCGTTCTAATAATGATCATAAGAAGAGGACTCATTTATTATCCTGCAGTAGTTTGTGTGTGTTTGGCCATAAGAGCTACACACTTTCTTCCAGGAATGTGATTTAAGAGGAGGGGGGAAGTGTTTGCTATCTGAAAGTGTTGCAAGTGTGTCTGTCTGTGCAGCTATGTGGCTGGATGATAGAGGGACATCTTGGCCTAAGGGGAGTGACAGTGTGTGGTTTCCTCTTTGCAGTGTGGGCAGCCATGTTTTGATGCTGAGATCCTTTGAGAATCTTTCCTGCATTTCTATTTCACCACGATCAGAAGAAGGAGGAGGAGGGGGGGGGGGGATTTGTTTTTCTTTTCTTTCTTTCTTTTGTTCATCACACACCGTGTCCAGATCATTGTTCCTGTGTCATGCATTTTGCTTTGCATGGCCTGGAGATGACAGATCTGGGGCATTAGACTTCATATTCCTATCAAACAACCCCAAAAAGTTTACTGCCAAAGTTCGTGCAAATCTCAAGATCTTTCACAGAGGCCTGGGAATGAAGCGCTAGCATGCAGACAAAGAAGAGTATGGGGGAGGGCATATGAGAGAAAGAATGATAGAGATGAAGTGCTGATGGGACGATATGGAGCTGCAGCAGAGGTGAGCTATGCAGACAGAAAAAAAAAGAGCGTGTTTGCTGTGAGACTCAGGGGAGGAATCGATCTGCTGTCCTTCTGGCTGACTTTCTTTTTCCGGCAGTCCAGCAGTGTATCGTTTCTCTCCCACACACATTCACTCCCAAGGCCTTGCTCCCTATTTATTTATTTATTTATTTTGCAGTTCCCTCTTTCTCTCCCACACTGTCCCAGATCAATCTCTGCCCCGCTCTTCCACTTTGTGGCCGCCTTAAACAGCCCCCATCAAAACACACACAGCTCTATTGCTCATCGCAGCTACCATCAGATGAAATACCTCCCCCCTCCCTACTTCCCCAAAATATATTCCTTCCACATGGGAACCCCAACCGGCCTGTGCACTCTCTAATGCTTATTTTTGTGTTTATATGATGGGAGGGTCAAACGGGTTGGAAGCTGCTTGCATCAAATCGTTGGAGAATCTATTAAAATAAACCACATCACAAATAAACTGCGGTTGGATAGATAGTGTGCCTCTCAGTTTGAGGTCTACCTCAGTCCTCAGATTGTTTCCAACTCCATAAACCTTTCTGACAGACTTCAGTCTCCGTCTTACACTCCCTTTGCACCGTGTCTGGTTGAAAAATGGGAGGACGTGTCCCTCACAGATGGAGGACAATAGTGGTTCACGTAGGGCAGCTGGATGCTCCATCTGGCTGTTTAGGTTATTTGTTATTAACAAAAGCTATTGGGCTTGTCTGGGCTAATGTAAACATTTCCCCTCCATGTTAGATAAACAAACAGCAGAGGAGTTATGGTGAACGATGGTGCGATTTATATCTGCCCAGCAAGAAAAAGGGGGAATGGCCATAAGTTATTGTGAGATTGAGCCTAAAACCTCAAAATTAAGCTAAAGCAGCATTTTTTTAGTGATCATATATTGAATGTAAACAGCAAGAGGGTTTTTTAGAACTAGCTGTTGATCTCCTAGGAAGGAGTTTCACTTTCCAGGCATGAATTAAATATCAATATTTACATTTTCCACTTGCTGTACATCTCTTCTACTTTTACAAGTGCTGTCTGAGTTGGGTTGTATGTCGCCTTACGCGCTGATGACATCTGCATCTGTAGCCTTCGTGTTTTCCTGCTGTCTGTCTTTGTGTCTCGTTCTTTTCCAGGTGCACATTGAGCCTATTCCTCCAAATTTGGCAAATTTGGCCTCAGTAATGAGACGGTTAGAGTTTGGTGGTCACTGTGACCTCCCATCTGTGCTACTGTTTCGAACATCAAGGGAATTTCATTAAATTTGACCACAAATGTTCACTTGAAATAAAACATAAACTGATAGGTGAATATGATTAAAACAAATTTCTAATAGGGAAAATGCATAAATCATAATATGTTGGCCTGATCCCAGGTCCCCCTCTTGGACCCATCTAACACAAACTAAAGTAGGGTTTCCCCTTTCTTTTGGGGGTCAGTGGTTGGTGGTCATCTGCCTCTTCAAACAGAGAGCAGAGGACAATTTGAAGGTCAGGATCACTGTGACAACATCATTTTCTGCAAAAAGAGAGACATGGCCATTAATCAGTGCCATAAGTCAGTTACAGAACGAGAGACGGATGTAAACGCCTCATACAAGTTGTCATTTGATCCAAGAATTGATTATAGCTACTTTACAAGGATGCAAACTTTAAGGTTATTTATACTTAATCTATATTGCTCACGGTATAACAGCTCACAAACACAGCAGGAACAGTGAGGAGCTAAATCCGAACATACTGTCAGTTTCTAACACATGTATCTGCGAAAGATGTGACAGGTCTTACGAATTTGGATGGAGTCAGCAGCTACTATCAGTGTACACGGGGTTGTTTATAATGAAGGCAACAACTTGCTGATTAATACTAACCAAAGACAAACTCATAGTATTCCCGTAGGAACCAATCTCAAGCACATCCTCTACATCTCTCTACTCCTCCATGTCTCTTATCTGTGTGTATGTGTGTGTGCATGTGGGGAAGGCAGCATGACTCAGTTTCAGGGCCATGCAGAAGCTTCGGGCTCTTTCCCGGCCTGCCTGAGTGTCACATTGATTTCTCTAATGGTGGTCATGTGTGGGTCCCGCTGTTGCAAAGACTTCAGCTTAAACGACACTCAAGTTTTGCATTTGTGTGTCAGTAGAAAAGAGCCTTCAGAATCCATTGACCCCCTTTTTTTTTTAAATCGGGCACTTTTTTTTGGAAAGCCTTTTTTTCCTACACTACATCACATGAAGGATTACCCATTTAAAGTTGCATCTGCACATGGTGTTTTTTTTTCCCAGTCACACATAGAGATACACTTCTGTATTAAACCATCTGTCCACTCAGAATAAGTAACAGCTTTTTGTGCACTGCTAAATGGTGTGAAAGTGTAGCTTTACACCTGATAAGATAGTTTAGCTGGTTTGCTTGTGTGACTTTGGTAAGCGTGACTAAGCAAGAGCCCATGAAACACTTTTACAAAAGTATCGTGACTTCACAACACAACCTGATTGAATCTAAACAGAACTGCGTGGGATAAGAAACTGGTTTGCTTTGGTATGGTTCATAGTTACTAGTTACAGTGAACAGACTTTCTACTTCTATTGAAGCTCCTGCTTAACAGGTTCTCCCGTCATTTCCGGGCTGGTTGCTTTGAAAGGTGTGTTTTGAATCATGGAACTGTTGTTACGTGAATAAGCATAGTTACAGATACACGAGAAATCATTAGTAAATAAAAAAAAAAAAATCCACAGCTGTCCCAGTTTTATTTATTGTTATATCTTTGCAGTTTTGAATTTGTTGTGTTTACTGGATTATCAGTTTAGTTAAAAACTGACAGTAATACCTACCTAAAAGAAAACAGCAAAAAAACAAACAAACCCCAAAAACCTGGTTATGTAAGAAAAAGCTGTAACGAGCAGTGACACAAAAGACACTCAGGGGTGCAGCTGCTGTGTAACAAATGTTCAAACTGCACCTTGTATAATGTAACTGTGCGTGACAGCTCACCTGTCTGACATGTGGAAAAAGTGTCTGTTAGATCCCGACCAAACCTGTTAGTGATTTATAAATATGTTATTATAATAATGAAGTTGGCTAATGAAAGATGCTGCTATTATGGTGGTAAGTGCATAGTTTTGCAAATTCCCTTTATATGTGGATCTCAGTGTATGATGTTGTAGGTGTTTAATGAAATTCAGTGTCTATAAATAGTAAATGGACTGGTTCTTATGGCACTTTTCTACTCTAATTGATTAAGTGATTGATTGGTGTTTAATATGATTTCTAAATGTCAATCCCAATTTCAACTCATTATTACTGAATTTTATTAATCTAACCTGTCACCGATTCTGCTTTTGCAACCTTTTGGTTTGTGATAGATGCCCAGCTATTAAGAAAAGTAAATGAGGTGAAACGTAGCTTACATGAGAATTATTCACGCCTCTTTTGCTTTGTTGACGCTAAAATGCGCTGATGTTCAGAATTGATTTTGTAGTCTGTTTTGAGAAAGCTTGTGTTTTTCATAAAGGATGGGCTTTGAGGCTTCCTTTGATTTGAAATGATTTGTTTGGGCAGCGAGAGACAAAGAGGCTAAAAGCAGGTGGAATTTGCAACTCTGCATAATGTTTTCTCCATTTTATGGCAAAAATCTGACACATACTCATTCTCAGGCTCATTCTGTCATTTTTAAAGGTAAGAATGAATTTCTCAGGAACGTTAATGTAAAGGTCTGAAAATGGCTTAAAAATCTTCCCTCTTTAACAGAGAGGTAATAGTTCTATAACTAGTACTAATAGTACTATTACTAATTACTATTACTTATGAGATAATTTTGTTTGTGTTTGCATTATTGTATCCACCTACTTTACCGGTGAAAGTAGAATAATTAACAGATGTTGCACTATGGGATCACACTGCTTCCAGAGAGTGTTTAGAGATTAGTGAGAGCGAGCTGCACTTTGATAGTGAGTATAGTCGGAGTATTGAGTCAAAATTCTGTTTGGTATTAGGATGTTTCTGATCAGAGTAGCAGTTCTTCCTGCACAAACTGTTTATACTGGAGGTCTCTTGGCTTAAAGTCTGGCTGACACACACACACAGAAGGCGGAAGTGACCTAGTTTTCCTAAATGGTACCAACTGTTGAGGCCTTCTATAAATGAGTAGAATAACTTGGTGTCACTTGATAAACAAGTGCCATGTTAGATTCTGAGAGACTAAATTAATCTCATGCTGCTAATCTTGATGTGTCAAACTGTATGCAAGCCAGATGCATGTCTGAAAAACTTCTGAGAGTGTGTATGTGTGTGTCTGTGCGGGATTTATTGAGTTTAACTCTGCGCTCGCTCTCAAAGTGGAAGAAAAAAAATTATCTGAAATCAGCAATTTTGCTTTGAGATATGATCCTAGAACAGTAGGCTGACTCACCCAAAATGTCTGTCTCAGTCACAGGAATAGAAGGAATGGAGGTCCATTCCTCCAAAGCCTTTTGTGTCTATCTGTATCTTTGTCTGTTCTCCCGTCTGCTGTCTGTCTGGATTGGACCTACCCTGATGAGGGGGATTTTCCTGGGAAAGTCATATGGAAAGAAAAAAAAAGGCTTAATAGTAAAAGCATGTTCCATTATATTTCTTTCCCTTTGTGTGTGTGGTGTGTGTGGTATGTGTGTGTGTACATTTTATGAGTGGAGCTCCTTTTTAGCACACTGAAGGCATTGTGTTTTTCCTCCTCTGATCATCAGAAGAGCAACCTCTATGAAACTGTGGCTTCCTGTACACACTGGGGCGAGGCAGGGTATCTAGAGAGGAGAGAGGCGGGGAGAAAAAGGAGCAGGGAGGGAGAGAAAGAGAGCCAGGTGGAGTTTACCTCTAGGTTAGATGGTGAGCATCAGCATTCGGATACAATTGTTCAGTCGAAGGTGTAAAATGGATATAGCCAATATTCTGTTGTCTACCAATCTAACAACTGAAAACAGCCCTCTTCAAGCAATGTTTGCTAAAATATACGATTCCGGCCTGAACATATAAATTCAGAACCTGTTTGGAGCAGTTGGCTGCTTCTGGTTCTTTCCAAAGCCCAGCCAGTATGTACTGGTCTGCTATAATTAGCCAACTAGGGATATACTTTCCACTTTATTAGGTACACCTGTGCAATTGCTTGTTTATGCAAATTTTGAGCCACGTGGTTACAACTCAGTATGGATGTAGGTATGACCACGACCTGCTGAAGTTCAGCTGAGAGCCAGGGTGGAGAAGATCTCGGTGACTTTGAATATGACGTGGTTGGCAGTGCCAGACAAGCTGGTCTGAGTACTTCAGGGGCTGCTGACCTGCTGGGGTTTTTGACGCACAGAGTACAGTCCAAACAAGAGAAAATAAACAGGGAGCAGCAATTCTCTGGGCAAAGATGCCTTGTTGATGCCACAGGTCAGAGGAAAATGGCGAGACTGATTTGATCTGATAGAAAGGCAAGACAGTAAAGATGCAGAAGAGCATCTATGAGTTTGTGAAATGCATTTCCCACCATTTGTTCTTTTCAATATTATTAAAAAAGATTCAGTCCAAACTCAAACTCATGCAAGAAATCTAAAAACAGTGGAAAAGGTCTAGAGGTGCATGGAAAGATGACCTTGAAGGGAAGGTTTGAGATCATCTAAATTGGATAATTTAAATGTTTAGGTATTTTTTCCCTCCTTAAACAAAATAACAATACAAAATATTGAATACGACCAGCTTTCGGGATTATGTTAAACCTTATTTAAAATGTCCAGTCCAGTTTAGGGATGCACTAGTGATTTTTTTCTCTCTCTCTATTGTATAAGGATTTTCCAGAAACTCACTGAATCCTGTTATTTCCTCCCAGGATTGTATTACTTTATTTGGCCCTTTTTCGTTATGAGCAGGGACTGTTATAAAAACTCTCTGTGGTAGTGCTTTCAAGGACGCTGCTGCTGAGAAGCAAAAATAAGCCAATCAATAACCAAACAAGGACATGTGAGTTTGGTTATTTCTTCTACTACAGGGTTGCTGCTTGTCCTTGAGCCATAACTCTTTGTGTTTGTGCACTGGTTAATGACCATCAGCGTGGGCTCCACGTGTATACGTTTCCCATCTCAAAGCTCCAGATGTTGAAATCTGCACCCCAGTGAAATGACACCAGTGGCTCACTTGAAGGTTGGAAATCAATCTAAAATACAGACGTGCCTTAGAGAATGGTTAGCAAAGCAAATAAGTTGTATATCTTTTGGAAACCCGGCAGTCCTTGATCTTTCAGCTAATTTAATTCCTCAACAATTCCCACCCTCCTTCTAACCCCCCCCCCCCCCCCCCACACACACACACACACACACACTCATTCACCTGACGTCGCCATAAACCATGTTGTAAATGTCTTCCTAAGTCTTGCTGATTGCAGCCAACAAAGACAGCCTGTGTTCAATTCTCCATGCTCTCTCCCCTGGGTGCCCTCCCACCCTACACCCCCCTCTGCTCTGCCCTTCTGTTGTTATTAACCATTGTCTCTCTCCCTTTCCTCTTCCTTCCTTTAAGCCTGTGTATTTTTGGTCCTTTAGAACGAGCTCAAGATTCTGCAACTAAGAGCAGACGCTTATTTGACTTGTTTAAAAATTTTTTTATTCTAACACCTTCTTTTTAACACTGCAGACACACACACAGCCTCAAGGCCTGTCAGTCAGCAGAAAAAAAGTCAACTTTTTCTGCCTCTGTTCTCTTCAACTGTCTTCCGCACTACCAGTCTTAGACTGTCACAGAGTAGCTCCTTTTTGGATGCCACGGCTGTTTGAACAGGGCTCTTATTTAGTCCAGTATAAGGCGATACCAAGTGTGAAAGTACTGTACTGTCTGGAGCCTTTCTGTATTGGATGTATGCATTTTAAGGGTCGTGACCCCAGCTGCTATGACAGTGTTTCTGTCTGTTAGGAGAAGAGATGCTGCTTTCACTCAAACAGCTTTGTGTGATGATTTGTTATGACTGCAGACGTGTCTGCCCCAGCGAAACCCGGCTGCCTTCAAAGCCCTCCTGTCACTCGAAATATCACCAAAGAAATGAAACTAAGCAGGAAAAGCTGCTTTTTCTTCGTAACTTCTTTTTTAAGATCGAATTTTAAAATGTCGCAAATTTGACGTTGTATTGTTGCCACACTGAGTGCACAACTGCTGTGGTACCACTAGGTGGCACTGTTAGGTTACTCCTGGCGACCTCCAGAGCTGATTAAGAAGAGAGCATTTCCTAACCATACTCTACAGCCTAGATTTAAACAAATAAACAACGAATTTTTTTTCATAATGTCTGAATTTTTGCTTGTTATGTGATAATTTTATTTCTTAAATGTATTTTTAAGAGAAAAAAAAATTTATTCTGTGGGGAGAAAAAAGAGCAAAAAGCAGGTCCTGTCTTTCTGGATTCATTCTGCATCATGGCTATAACCCTAAATACCTCAGCAGAGTTATGAAGACTTCCCTTCAGTGACAAGACAAACAGGAAGACCTACAGCAGATCATGTGGCTGTGACAGAGCACATATGTAATCATCACTGAGTCAGTCAGTCTTATAAGAAAAGACTGAATACCGAGACAGGCTAAGTACTGTTGTAAGATCTTCAAGGTATTTAAAACAACCTGCCTGCCAAGTCGCTATGGAAAATGATCATAAGCCAGAAGGGCTGGAATCTACTGGGCCACACCATATTGTATTTGTTCTCATTTCTAATACTTACAGTCTTAGGGAACATATGCTAAAAATAAATATATGTCTAATATTTGGAGATTCAGGTCATGAACATAAAAGCAGTGGCAGTGCTGTCTACGCTGTCTGCGGGTTCTACACAGATCTGAAGCTCTAGTGACGGAGCTGCTCTCGTTCTGGGTGACCTCGAGGTGCTTCGCACTGAAGGTCACCCTGGCAACAGCCGGCTGATTCTCGGCTGTCTCCTCTCCTTTCTTCTATCGTAGTCTGCCCTGCCCGTCGGCCATTTATCTTGCTGTAGTGCTTTGCTTCTGTAATGACTTTGTGAAACAAGATATCACTGTGATATTGGAGCAATATCCGTGCTCCGCCTTGCCGCTTTAATGGCTGCAGTTCGAAATGACTTGCATTTTTCGACAGTAGTTCTGAATTTTCACATCCTTGCGGTAGGATGCATCACCTAGGCCCTGCCTTTGTTTTGAAAACATCACCCGGGGATTTGAACTGATGAGTTTACGAGCACTTAACTGTACTGCCCTCTCCCAGCATGCCTCACCCAGCCTCAGCTCTCATCACAGGACAGTCATAACACCCTGCACCTAATGAGGAGATGAGAGCCACATCCACACAGATGGTTCCTGTTCCTGTGGCCTGCTGTGGATAATCTTTGTCAAACAGTTATTTCAGGTTTTGCCATTTCTTTTCGTTTTGTTTTGGGGACTTTTTTTTTTGGGGGGGGGGGGGGGGGGGGTGTTGCATCCCTAATTCACTAACAAGCTCTTCACTAGATTTACAGCGATCCTGAAAGGTCAAAATGCAATAAAACAACAAGCCGCCTCAGGCTGCTCAGCATCTGTGTTTTTGCGTATGCATGTCTGCATGTGTGCGCACATCTGCGAGCAAGCGTGCCTGTCAACTGATTCCCTGAAAAGCGTGTTCTCTGTAGGCTGCTTTAGGTGCCCGAAGCAAAGTTGTTGTAATTAATTTCTTCCAAAAGGACCCTTGAAATATGAGTTGTGTGTACTCTGGATTGTTAAACTGTCGTCTACCACGGTGCTGCTGTTCAACAGTGAATGATGAGTCTCATTAAGCTAGGAGCGCCACACACATGCTGGTCTTCTGCAGCGTGACCCCGCTGATATGTCTTCTTGCGTTCAGCCGGTGAAAAAAAAAGCGAAACAGCTAGACGCGCATCATCTTCGGCTAATCTGTTTGCCAGCTGGGAGACTGTGCCAGCAATACACTTATTGGGAAAGCTCTCATAACCACAACAAGCTTCAACCCTATTACAATAAGTAGCTTGTGGGCTCGGTTCTCTGAATTACACTCAGAGAAGGATTGCATCATTCTTGTCTCTAATCCAGTAGAAGAAATGTGACTGAGTGAGTGCTACTCTCAGTTTCAGTGTTTGAGATAGCTGAGGTATAAATATGTTGACTCATTCACAACCAGAATTTGCAGATGCTTTGCATTCTGCAGGTCACTCGCTCCTGTTGGTGATCGTAGTATTAAAGTTAGCAATCTCCAGATATTTGGTTCTCACGTAAATAACTGCTTCATATTTTGGGTCACAAACATGCAAAGAGGCAGTTGAACTGTAAGATTCTAAATGACAGAACTGATGAGCAGATTTGACATATTATCTTCCAGGTGAGACTGTAACGATAAACACATCAAGAGTTAAATGGTGTTGGTTCAGTGAAGCATGGATCATTTTTCACATCGCCCTTTTGGCTGTGCTTTACTTGCACGTGCACAATCCATCATGTCATACAGCTACTGGTGACAAATGCCCTTGTCTTAATGCATGCTAGAGACTTTCTCATTTGACATAAATACATACACGCACACACATAATGCAGATCTTGAAAATGGAGCTCATATTTTTGCAGTTTTATGCCTGGCAACAAGGTTGTTTGTGACGTTGCTCTGCATGTTTGTTGTGCTGGTGAAGCTAGTTGCACCACATCATCATCCTCCCTCTAGTTGTCTGACCTCACATACCTCATGTTTTCATTTCATTTTGTGCCAACTTTTTTCCTTATTTGAACTATTTATTTTGACTCTTTCTGTTTCTCTTTCTATCTCTGCTGCACTGTAATCTCTACTGAGCCGTGCATAATCACAGGCCATCTGGGCGCTGTAGGGAGAGATGAGCCTGCAGCTCGTCAGATGACCAAACCCATCATGGGTGGATAGAAACTTGCGTGTGCACTGCATCCTAATATACACACATGCACACAATCACACCTTTTAATAGTTACAAACCATCACAGGGCTGTACGCTTTCATCACACCTTTTAAGACCATAATCAAGGACATGCACCCTGAACAACGAACTGCATTGTTGCACAATGGAAGTAACTGCCGTGGTATTTGGAAACAAATCACACGTCTTTCAGCACTGTTTATTGATCTTACATGGCCAGAATGTTATGAATGTTTTTTGAAGTTGATTACCGGTAAGCTTTAAAGCATCTCTCCTTTCTTGTTTTTAAAATGTAGGGGTTTTTTTAAAGACATTTTTCAGATGTTTATTTTTAGATGCATTGACAATTGTTGGGAGGCTTTGTTTGCACTTACAGCAACATAATGATGTCTTCATCACAGGCCCAACACACAACCCTGTGTTATATACATAAATTATGTAAATATAGGCACTAATAAAGTGACAAATCCCGTTAATCCAATGTTGCCATGATACAGATTTTAAAATGTCATCAAACAGTTGGTGAATCTCTATCTTCTTGCAGTATTATCTGTATTAAAACCTGATGGATTTGTCGATAATACCAGCTGATATTATCACACAGCAGTTACCTCTGCATATTTGATTTGGCAGGTTTTTATGCAAGATGTCCTTCCTGATGCAGCTCTTGGGGTCAGGCAAATGTATAAACCACTACACAATGAAGTCCCATCAGAAATAACATTTATAATGACCAAGGAATGAAAATGAAAAAGGTAAAGCAAATAAAGGAGAAACACCCTTCAACCATGCTGAGTGTTGATGTTGCGTAGTTTGTCCACCAGAGGAGACTCAGCAATTTGGTGAGAACAGTTGGATAATTGTAAATAAGTAATTAAATAATAAAACAGAATGAATATTAGGGAAATTGGCTCATGTTTCCTGAGTATCGACTGATATACTGGAGTCACCAAATATCACCTAATATCGACATTAGTCTTAACAATCCTATATTGGTCTGCCTTAATTTTTATTAATATATTTTGTATTATTACATAACCTGTTACAACAAAACATTTTAAGTGCAACAATATTGTTTAATAAAAGCTGGTGCTAAATCATAGATTTATTTCTCTACTTTTTTGTTTTAGACTTCATTTCCAGTTTAGCATAAACATTCCCTACAGGTTTTTTTTTCTATTTTCATTCATTTTGGGAATGTAGTATCTTAACTATTCGCCTTTTTCTTTTTCTTCGTTCTTTGCTGTGCACCCACAACTGCTAACATGCCCTAAGGCCAGGCACCCTCAGACATCATGGGACCAGCGTAGAAAAATACTTTCTAGAGCTCCCCACCTCCATCTGCTGCAGTCTTAATAGAATGTAACAGCTGTTCTAGTGCATCGTCTTTCTGTCTGTGGTGGTGGGGGGTTAACATAGATACATGGATTATGCTGGGCTCCAGCCTCTTTGTAATTCAGATAAGACCTCTCCACTCCTGGAGATAAGTTTAAATATTAATAATGAAATAAAAGATTCTCCTCTGGGTGAAATATTAATGAGCTCTTCTTTAAAGAGAGCCTTTGACTCCTAAGAGAGGAGGGATGACATTGCGCTTGTTAGAGTAATTTAAAACATCTCTTTGATTTTTTTTTGTTGCTGCTTGAGGATGTTTAAGGACTTAAGGCCAAGGTGAATTTCAGGGTCAGTATTTGATCTAACAGATATTTGGAAATGCCCATTCAAGTAGCTTTTGAACAAGGCTAAGTGACGTATACCAACAAAATCTGACACATGAGCTCAACTGTCTGTACTCATAACTAGAATCTGAAAGCTCTAATTGATCCTTCTATTGAATCTTTGTGAGTGCAGTTCCCCTTTGAGAAAGCTGATCCGGAGGCTTACCGCATCAAGGTGAATGTGTATCAGTAACAGCGGAAGACTAACGCTGTGTCCTTCCTCAACCTCTATCTTCTGCTGAGATTTCTCTAGTTGTTGTGTCTTCCTGGCACTGCAGGACCTTCAGGGACGTGAGAATGTGAAAGATTTCAATTTTCTCAGCTCAAACTCTCACACCTGTGTGTGTGTTTTTTAATAGTTTGCTAGTGGTGAGGGGTAGATTTATTCATATACATATGTGCTTGTGTTGTTTTTCTATGTGAGGACTGTTTGGAAAAATCCTGGAGTCGGGTCAACATGCTGTGGAACGTGAATTGCCTCCATGACAACACTACAGTGTCCTCCCTCCTGCTACCATCTGCAGGGTGCAATCAAGTGTGCCATGATGGCAACAGCACACTGATTGATCTGAACTATTTAAAATATGCTGATTTATATATGTAGATTTGTGTACCGAGTCCTCTCTGACTCTAACTGGGCCAAGTCCTCAGTGTGCGCGTTGTCGTCAGTGCTAGAAAGAATGGGGAAAATCAGTGTGTGTTTTTTGCAGACTAAATTCAGCGCAGTCCTTTGAAAGTACGTTGACAGAACTTTGGCAGGCCGTCAAACAACTTTGATACTTTGTTTTGCTTATTGTTGACTGCATTCTTGTGGATGTCTTGTAGAAATCAGCAGGTGGGGAACTGCAGGAGTGTACACAACATACTCAAATTTCTGTATGTCCACAGACGATAGCATTGGTAGCTAGATTTGGCAGCGTTAAACTGTTATTTTACAGTTTACCTACAATTTTTCAGTCCAGTATGTTTCAGTGTTCCTTAATAGGAGATCTTTTCTTGTCTATCTTTTTAAATCATGGCAAGCTATCTTCCTTGTGACAATTCCTCTATTCCTTGAGGTGCATGGATATAGGAATACCGCCTTGTCTGACATTAAACAACTACAAAATAAATGCCTACCAGATGCGTCACTGGAAATTATTTTAATTATGTAAAATAACTGAAAAAAAAACCAATCACATCAATACTAAATTAATGAGGAAAAAATACTCTGCATTTACTGTATACAACTTAATTCCCATTTACATTTTCTTACAGCCCAGAAGAAAAACATACATGTGATTTGTAGGGCTCGTCTCCCTCGCTGGTCTTCGTGTTTTTCCTATTAAATCACAAAAAACATCCTTATGTTCCTTTGAATATACTCAGTTGAGTGATATTTTCCAGTAAGACACTGATGGAGTGGAGTGTGTGTTAGGCTATTGGTCATCCTGTTGGACAGATGTGTGTGGCAGATGCTATGTTTAGGTCAGTAGAGCGAAGAAGATTTAGACTAGCGCTAGTTGTCAATATTCCAGTGGTTTTTAATGTGTGACAGAGACTAAATAATCACACAAAGGTTCCTCTTTGTGGACAGATGGAAAAAGATTGTTGTTGTAATTAGTGAATGTAATAAAGGGTGACAGAAGGGAAGAAAAGCTGTGCCAGCTTGCTGTATCACTATCCTATGCAAGGGAATTCATCTCTATCTAAATGAGGTTATTCCAGCCTATAAAATGAAAATCAGTCGTCTCTTTGCTCCTTTTTTAAAAGCAGGTTCTGGTCTGAGCTGTGAATTCAGCCTTCGATTAATGAGAAAATCGCAGCAAGATGGCGAGAGGTTCAACATTCCTCCCTAACACACAGCTCACATTCCTGTCTTTGGTGTAAAGAGGGGGCATGAGCACCATGCCTCATTAGATAACCCACAAAGGCAAGGCTATTCTAATTTGAAATGGGTTTTTCCCCTTTTCGGATTGCCCTGCAGGGTGGCTGCAGCACTGATTCCCCGTCTGCTCTTTCCCTCCTGTGAAAAGATTTCACCTCGTCAGGTCTGCTGGGTTGAGCAGCGGATGTTAATGCCACGGAGAGCATTACCTCTTCCAGCGTCCAGCGTGATGCATAATTCACTATGCTGAGAATTTCACCCAGTTCAGCTAGAGGTGGCCTAGAATAAGCTGCTAGAGGTGAGTCGGTTTGCAAAGGAGTATGCATTTACTGCCCGTTCACCATGAATACAAGAGGATCAATCGGGACCTATTTTAACCCACTCTGAGCCACTCTCCTCCAGTTTGTAAAACCCTTCGTTTTCTGAATTTAAATCAAACTCAGACACCCATCCCCCTTTTCACATTCACCATCTCTTCCGCTCTTCTCGTCACACTCTGCTCTAAAGCCCTGTTATCGTTTTAAATCGAGGGTTTTCCAACAGTGTTTCCATGGTTATCGGTGGCATTTGTCTGTGGGTTCACAGCCGGTGTCGGGCAATGTCACCCCGTCTTTCAGGCTGATGTCAACTATTGAGTGTGTAGAGGGGGAACACGGAGAGACACGGAGGAAGGGGGTGGTTGTAATTATATGTGCATATGAAGAGGGTTCGAGCAGCTTGGGCGCGTCATCCTGGCAGCTTTTGTGATCCACATGTCTGTGGGGGGAAGTCACGCAGGGACACGGATGTACTCCCCGGAGACTTGTGGTTAAAGCAGCTCCCCGAGAGATACAAATGATCAGAAATACAGATGATGTTTGTTTTGGGGTTTGTTTTTTTTGCAATAGTGCTGAAGGTGTCAGTTCATAACAGTATTTATATAATGGATAATTTGAGGTTGTCAGATGTGAGTGAAAATCCAAAATATTTACATGGGAAAAAACATTGTAGAACAGTTCGAGCAACAGTTTGAGTAATTTAAACAAGAATAGAAATGCACAAATCTAAATATTTTCTACCTTTCTGTGTTTAATATCATTAAAATTTCAATAACTCTGCATTTGGGCTCTTTGCAGGATAAATCAAGCAATTAAAAGAACATTTTTATGAGTGTTTTGTGATCATTTTCTAATGTCATTAGCAAAAAAAATGTGTTTGTTGCCACACCCCTTCGTGTTTCCAGCAAATATCTGAAGAATATCCTCCCTTCACCTTCCCTTCACTTGAGCTCACTTATATCTTCACACACTCATTGAACTACTACAGGCACACCCACTAATACTTACACACACTTCCCCCATCTTTCATTCGGCTGCTTCTTTTCCTCTCTCCCTCCTCCACTCTACCCACTCTCACTTAACTCTCCCCTCCCTCTCCATCTCCCCGTTTTTCCCCCCCTTCCTCCAGCCCTCCTCCTCCTAACCAACCCGGGCCGTCATTAGTTTCCATGGTGACAGTTAGGGAGGTATTATTGCGTGTTGAGAAGTGCTCCTGGCTTCCTTTCAGATCGGTGGCGGCGGAGGCATTGTTTAGCCCACTGCTGTGAATGGTGTGGGGATCAGGACGGGGAGAGCGTAGGACAGGAGGAACGCATCTCTTTCCTTTTTTTTTTTTTTTTGGGTGGGTGGGAGGGGGGGGTCCACTGACACTCTCTGCGTTTGTAGTCTGTGGAGGGAGGAGGAGGAGAAATAGGAGGAGGAGCAGGGAGGGAAGTAGAGGAGGAGAGAGAGGGATGAGTAAGAGAGGCAGCGTGGTGGTTGGAGAGAGTCGATGAGGGAGCAGGAGTAGTAGCAGCAGCACGTTCACACCGTCTCCCTGAGAGCGCCGTGAAAACATCCAGACTTCTCTCTGCTGCAGATCGGACTCTGCTTTTTACTGTTCATATGTTTGTCACACAGCAGGAGCGACAGAGATTTCAGACAGAGAGCGAAAACTGAGCAAACATCGGAGGTAGATGGCAAACTGAGTTTAGCCGGTGAGTTACTGATGTCGCTTCGTCATGTGTATATCTTTGTGGGAGCAAACATTAATTCATGAGCTCACTTGTTCAGCATTTAGTTTACATTTTTGTTTTAGTTTGTATGTGTAGCAGGTGCTGCCTCTGCTGCTGCTGCTGCTGCTGCTTCACAAAATTAATGTGTTTTCCTCCCAACCAAAACTCAGTCTGGGTTATGTTTGGGTGCGTGGGCTTCTAGCTGTCTGATGAATGTGGGCTAATTCTCGCTGCCCTCTGAAATATACATGCAAGACTGCATGTTTTATTGAGTACGTACATTGGGGGCGAATTTCTGCTGCCTTGCTTCTTGGATACCCTGCAGTGCTTTTTCAGAGAGCAAGGCAGTATATGTGTGTTTTTCAGTTCGAGTTTGTTTGGTTTTCTCTTTCATCCAAACTGCAGTGGGTAATTAGGAGTGCGAGATGAGCCCCCCGGCTTCTCAAACAAGTGATATGAGGTGAATAATGTAATGAGCGACAAACACTGCCAACTTCATATTACTGTCCTTTTGAATCACTTTCTCTGAAATGACTTTTCAGCTGAAAATTTGGCAAGTTCCAGTTAATACAAGCTCGCTGAAGGAGTGGATGAAGTGACACAGTGATGACCACTACTAGCTCGGTGATGTCATTACATGGCATCATGACAATAATTTCCCAGATGATTAAAGCTTAACAGATTGCCCAGACAGCGCCTTGTGTATGATGTCTGTTATTTTCCACTGATATGTTTCTGTTTGTATTCAGTTTCTTTCTTTTTTTGCGCAACTATATAATTAAGCTTACTGGGGAGGTGTCTTGTGGAAAGGGGAGTCTGAGTGTTTCTATGACGACTGGTAGCAGCTGTGTGAGCTGAGGCTGAGTGTGTGGCAGACATTGTGGCATTGCCTAGAGACTGCCGCACTCAGTCTAATCAACGACCCCTTGACCCAGATCAATGGGATGATGCTGAGCCAAGCAGCCATGTAGTCTGCCTGGCATGTATGTATTGTAGTACAGTGTTGCACAGCTGCTTACATTTCCTGGCTCACCACAGGCTTGAGTGGTGTCAGAGTGGTCTGATCCGCTTAGATTGGTGGTGGTATTAGTCCAAAAAACAGGCTTTTCATTCATCAATGCAATCATGGTGATTAGATGTATTCAAGTGTAAGTAAGACAAGTAGAATCTCAGCTTTGGTAGGTACTGGAATCCTGAAGTGGGTAATTTTGCATATTAGGTTGGCAAAATAGCAATGAAAGCCAATTTTAACAGTACATATTTATAGAAGTATATTTAGAATTCTTTTAGTTTTACGCTTGAACTTCTAAAATGAGCAGACAAGTGAGGAAATGATCAAAGGATGAGGGTTCACTCCCTGTAATTCATGTTGCTGTCAGTAGAGAAACAAGAAACTGAAAGGCTCTGAAAGTTGTCGGAGATGGGGATGGAGACTTTGACTTGGTTGGGTTTAGACCCCAGTCACAGAGGTCTAGAGTTGGTGGAGGTTGTTGGCGATCGCTAGGTGAAATTAGGCTCAAAGAGGTATATGGTGCTGTAGTGAGGAGCGCTTTGCAATTGCTTTGGTCACTAGCAGATTACCACGGTTGCCCGCTGTTTCTACAAATATGCTGATTTGCTTGGCACACTTGGCAACCATTTAAAAACACTTGTAACCAGTTATTTTTACCTAGCAACCGGTCGTTGCCAGGTGGCTTCTGTACTGGCCTGTGTGACTGGGTTTAAACCAAACTGAGTGTTGTGTAAATAGGCCTGTAGTGTGCTATTTTCTGCTGTGTGCTACATTTCAGAAAAACTAAAAACTATCCTGACCTGATTCTCTGAAAGTTATCCAAACTTCATGTGTGAAAGCAGCTATATTTTCTTTCCAGGTTAATGTCTCTATGTCATTCTCTGCGCTTTCAAAGTAACACAGTCTCACTGCAAAAGCTGCCGATGCTTTACTAAAACCAACGCATACCTCTTTTATTTGCTTGAGGATTGGTCAAAGGTAAAAACTAGCCAAATCTGCTCCTCTGTGACATTGACGCAATAAAAACATACAGGTTGCGTACAGGAGCTGTGAGCACCATAAGCTGATATTTATGGTTAGGCTGACATGTAGAAACTGCTCAAGGCCAACGCACAAAGACACACACAGTGTGTCCTTGTGTGAAAGGCAAAATTTCAGAACCCCTGGGCAGTGGAAAAAGTCGTGAGTCATGTTTCACCCATTTTCCTGTGTCTGGTTAGGTTTACTTCTAGAAATAAGCCAAAGGAAAGGTTTTCAGCCCACAGTGTCCACAAGTATTTAATACAGGGGTGGGTCTGTAACTGTGAGGGCAGCCATTCTGTGGAAGTCATTAGATTTGATCTCTGTATCTCTGCATCTGTACACCTGTTGGAAATTCTTCCCTGTCCCGGAGTGAAGCTAATGTGAAGCAAATTTGATTATGTAATCTGTGTCATGTCGATGTAAACTGATAAAGATGAGGCCCTGCCTTATTTATCCCAGAGCTGGGAAATCCAGCATCATACTTGTGGTTTTTCCTCCATTTATTGGTCAAATCAAGAGGAAGGAAGCGCCTTATATTGGTCAGAGATGCTGGAGAACTTGTGGTGACACTGACCAGACCACACGCAAACAGAAAAACACACACACACACACACACACACACACACACACACACACACACACAAATGCCATGCTCAACAGTCAGCCTAATTAATGTACTTCATCACCCTAGTAATTATACCCACAACTTCCTCTTATTCTGGGGCACCTAGGGTCTAGATGGTGATGGTATTTCCTGTGTTGGTAATGTATAATTATATGAATCAGCCTCAAGCGATCAGATAAGGGTGGATCAGTGTACTGCTGTCAGTGTCATGAAGGCATCTAAATAAAGCTCAGTTCCTGTGTGATATTTCACTTTGAGTTTAAAAGTTTGTTTACATTCTTAAGGTTGGAAGTAAGGAGACACAAGCGTTTTACTTTCTAGTATCATGTGTGTCCTTGCTCCTTCGCGTGCATATGCCTGTGTGCGTTTGTGTTTTACTTCTCCATTTGGTCGGGGCAGTCACTCGGAAAGTGTTAGGCGCTCTCTTGTCTCTACTGAAGCGCGTGTGTTGTTTTTGTACAAGACATTGGCATCACACAGGAAGGAAGAGAAAGAAACTGCATACAAGCACACATTAACAAGCAACATTCTAACCTAGTTAAACTCAATTATGAGAAATATTTGCATCTTTTACTCTGACCTCCTTCAGGAGAAAAGGCCACTTGCCTCTAACTGTGGCCTGCTGGTATTTCAAAAAGCTCAAAAGGCTTCAGTGTTAAATTGTCTTTGTAGTTGTCTCCTACTGCTGTGGAAAGGATGAGATGGCTTCCAGAGGCCAGTAACGAGATATTTAATGATTTTCTCCTGCAAGGCATAGTGTGAGTGTATGTAAGGTACACATACACATTTGCTTGCATAGATGTTTGTTAGCAGACAGCTTTTTAAAATATTTTTATGGGATTTGGTGAATCCCTTCTTGCCATATTAACTTCGGAGGGGGTTGTTAATGTCTCCTCATAAAATGCAGAGTCAGTACCTGTGCACTCATGGTTGCAGTAAGTGTGGGAGCTACCATAAATGGTAATTTTCAAGACAGTGAGCTTTTCTTTTTGATCTTCCATTTTTGTATGTCATTTGGCTTGACTCATGTTTCTCACCAGATAAAGTGAGTGAAATGTGGAAATGATTATTTTGATCTTATATTAAAAATTTAGATCAACATTGTTTTTTATTTAAAAGGGTTGTTTTATACATCTCTGGTTAATCTTTGATGTTGGCCAGTCAATCACAGGAAGCTGCAGAAACAGCAGCCCGCTAATTGGGCCGTCTTCGATGATTCCTTGCCTCACTCCTCAGACACCCCATGACAGAAAAACTAAAGCATTTAGCAGACGTGACGGATGAAAGGTGGGCTAGAGCTACCTGCTGCACGCAGTGGTGATTCTCTGCAGCTCTTTCTATACAGATTTAACAAAGGCTCTGATTTATCCAGCCGTCATGGGATATACAATATGACAGCTATCAGGGGTAGATCATTTCAAGTGTGTGGAGCTCTTATGGATTGTAGTTTGTTGTTTCCTGTCAGCACAGAGATACTTAATGTTAAAGAGAACATATAACAAGTGGAAGCTGATGGTGGAAATGTCTACAGAGATTATATTTGAGTAATGAAGCTGAACAATAACTAAGTTGATTTTTGATGTTGTAGAGAGATTTTATAGGCTAAAGAGTTAATGGGTTAATCAGGAAATAATGAGTACATTTAAGCTTATAAAATCATTTGCTGTAGCCTTAATTGGATTTGCATTTTGTATACATAA
This sequence comes from Aulonocara stuartgranti, assembly GCF_965226115.1. Classification (NCBI taxonomy): domain Eukaryota; kingdom Metazoa; phylum Chordata; class Actinopteri; order Cichliformes; family Cichlidae; genus Aulonocara; species Aulonocara stuartgranti. Next base: position 24,586,235 of record NC_138956.1, read on the forward strand.
AGGTCATGAAGCGATCCTTTGATGTCTTGTGTGCTCATGACTTGCATGTTAAGCACGACGCAGACTGTAAGGACTGCAGATTGTATTGCCAAAGGAGACAGTCTGTTATCTGTAAATCAATATAGGCTCAGAGGGTCAGTTGGATTATAGCAAAAATCTTGGTAAACGATTTACAAGAGCTTTGAAAAGTGTGCGCATGCAGCGGCAGGCCAGCATCTCTGTTTGGGTTTAAGCAGCTCAGTGTACAAGAAGCTGGTCCTAGTGGTCCTCCTGTCTCCTGTGTGGGTAAATGAATGCGGATCAGAGCACTGTAGTGCTGTGCTGTAAGTTAAAAATTCTGGAGCCATTACAGAGGAAACAGGAGCCTTTATTGGTCTGTCTAGTGTACACCTGGTTTCTATAACAGGCCTCTCCCTGTACAGTCATTTCTGTGTGAACTCGTTTGCTTGTGGCTCTTGGCGTGTCTTGGCTTCTCGCTCCCATGTCTTAGCTTTTTCTGCCCTTGACAAACTTCAGCTTGTTTTCATTTTTTTAAAATTTCCATGCAAGGTTTCTCACACAAAAAATGTTAATTTAGGCTTCTTTCTCATTGGCATTTAAAAGTATTCTCAGTTTTCACATTTGAGTGAGTAAGAAATTGCAGCCAGCTAGTGTGAGGCACTGTGTTCGAGGTTCGGGCAGACTGACAGGAGCTGCTTGCCTCGGATCCTTCTTGCTCCAGAGATCCCGTTGCTGACGCTGCCTTTCAGGAGCCAAGTGACATTTTGAAAATGATTCTTACGTCAAAGAAGATGTGTCAGGGTTGAATGTGCGGTGACCTTTCTGTCTCTGTGTGTGTATGTTGGGAAGAGTCCAGTGTGCACAGAAGAACAGCACACAGGGAGGGGATAAGGCTTACACCCAGCTCCACGCCCGCATCCTTTCTTTTTCATCAACCCAGCCCTTAGACCAACCAGGAATGAATCAGAATGGGTAACAGGTTGACCTGTACTGGGCAAGGATGTCCCGCTCTGGGACTCTTCATGTGTCAGCAGCCTGATAGACACTCCTCTCCGCATGCTGACATCCATCCTGCCTGGAACAGATGCAGGGTGGTGTTGTGGCCACCCTTCCACCTCACCCACTAGTGCAGCATCACTTTGACAACAGAGGCTGTAACAGGGGGCAAAAAAGCAGTAATATGATTGTGGCCCAGTGTGTAAAATGTAAATACATGTGTTGGAAAGATTTGAAAGGAACGATGGTTACATTTTGGCACAATGTTGCGAACCAGATGAAATAAATTTACAGAATTACCAGAATGTTTTTACACCACTTGGCATCTAATCATTAGTTATTATTAATCTCTGGCAACAGTGTGTTTTGTCTTGTCTTCTCCCCATCACCCCCATCCGACTGCTACCTGAGGTTTTTTCCTGTTAGAAGAGAGTTTTTCCTTCCCACTATCACCAAGTGCTTCTCCAAAGTGGGTTGTTTGATGGTTGTAGTTTTCTCTGTATTTTATTTTGGGTCAACCTTAAAATTTAAAGTGCCTTGAGGTGATGGCTGGCTAAATACCTTCAGACAGTGTTTGCTTAATCACATCATCCGTGGTTTGTTCAGTAGTTAAAATAGCCAATGGGGAATAACGGACGCATTTAGGTACACAAAAATAGTGGACCCCTGTTCACTCTAATTTCCTGCTTTTACTTGTTTTTTCCATCACACACGTGCATAATATGATACGTGCTGGAAAAGCTGGTTTCGGTAAACCAGCTCTGCATGCGCCACTTCCTTCTGTTGTTTTGTTGGGCCTGGCTTTTCCAAAGGTGTAATTCTGTGGAAATGTGAGGTGTGAGTGTTGCATTTTATTTGGGAAAGGCAACGTTTTGGTCGGCTGTGTTTTTGGTTGGCCCTGATGGTGTTTCTGTGGCTGCAGTGGAAAGCTTTGCAGCCTGCTGTAAAACCTTAGCAGATCAGAGTTTAATGGTAACAGTGTTGACATGAGTTAAGTGTTAGACTAATTTTGTGGTGCGTACTGCAGATGGGTTTCTATAAAGTTAAGTGACTGGGCAGAACAGCCTGCATGTTTTGACGTGTACGTTTGCACATTTGTTGGTGTGAATGCAAACGGTGGATACTTTTCCTTGCTGCAAGTGACACTGTGCTCAACATTTATTGACGTGCAGTCAATCATTTCAACGATCGTGCTGTCAGCCGTTGAAGCAGTTTGTGACTGGTCCTGTCCAACACAATGATTGGTTAATCCCACGTATCAATGTCTGGTCAAATAATCAATGATTTGATGCTTCAGAGACCTTTAATCAGAATGAGGGGCGATCGAGCTTTGATCCAGAAGATTAACATGAGCAATACTCGAGACAGTGTGGCCTTAGTAAAATAGGGAATCATTGAATTTGAAAATGCTTTCTCCGACTGTAGGTGCTGGTGACTCAAGGAGCAGACCTATGTGTAAAGACTTACCCATCCCCCACGGCACTGGAAATAGTATTTTTCTTTTCTCTTGAAATTTTCTCTACCAGTAAATATGCGTCGAATATACTTAAACTGGGAGGAAAAGATGGGCTTTCCTGTGAAACCTTGCTTGTACTGTTGTGAAGACAGTCCAGCCTGGTTTTTGTTTTTCACAGTGAAAGCCCCCATTGAGAGCTGCTACAGTAGGTTTCAGTGAGGCTCCAGTAGTTTCTGGGACAGTTAGGCAGTCATCTCCACAGGCAGGTTTGTAAACCCCCTTGTTCTCCTGTGTGTGCGTTGCCCTAATTGCCAATCTGTAGCTGTTTTCTTTGCAGCAATGCTCTGGGCTACAGTAGCACACTGCATCCAGTCAGACAGAGGCTTGTTTCTCTGCACCCTGCCTCATAAAAGTCTGTGTAGAGTGTTTGCCGTAGCATGGAGTAGCTGTGAAATGGAGAGGCCGGCGTGCAACCGTCCTGTCAAATCACATGTTTGATGAAAAATTTTAACCATCCCTTTGTCACGTCCTCACATCATTGTGCTACTTACTGTAAAGTCTGAGTGCTCTCCAGTGACTATCACGTATCGGTACAGATGACTGCTGATTGTGCTGGCCTTGAGTCACACTGTTCAAAAAAGGTCAGTGTGTCATATCTCACCCTCAGCATTTCTTCAGACTGGCTCTCAAGGACACAACAGGAAATGAAGGATGCTGTTAGACTCAGGCACATGTTTATACATAATAATATGACTACTGGAGCTCTGGCTCGTGTTTTACTTTCTTTCTGCTTGCAACTGTAGACGACAGAATACCTTCCAATTGAAAAAGAAATTAACACTTTATTAAAACTGTGCATCTACTAAAAGCACAAGTAGTTTACTGTGACCATCTTGCGATATTATTAGCCATAATAAAGGCAATTGTTGGGATAGCAGTTGCCTCTTCTTTTATTTCTCAGGGTACACGGAAGCACGATTGATTTAGTTTGGGATGCCACTTCGATATTAAGTCTTCAGTCTTTGTTTATGTTTAGCTTTTTCCACTTGGTGACAGTGTATAATTACAGGAACTGGAAACAGATGGGCCTGTTTTCTTAGTATATTTACATCTCTGAGTGCTCTGTGCATGCTGCACAGAATGTATAAATAAAGGATTTACCCTCCATATTTGAAAAGTGAAACCAAGTGCAAATAATCTGCACTCCTTCTAATGCCCAGCAGGGGGCAACTCTACTGGTGGCAAAAACAAGATCATCAGATAGCATAGAAGTCCTGAAGGAAATATATGTACTTCATAGTTGATGTGTTATAATGGTGAACACTGCACTGATTCGTTTAGGGTCTCAATTGCCAGTTTCAGGTTTTAGTTTGTTTTTTTGTTTTTTTTAAAGCATGATGAGAGGCATATCTCTCTCTCTCTCTCTCTCTCTCTATTTATATATATCTATATATATATCTATATCTATATATCTATATTAGTGCTGTCAATAGATTAAAAAAAATTAACTAACTAATCTCACAATTTTCTGTTATTAATTGCGATTAATCTCAATTACTGTATTAATAGCCTGGCTCCAATTACATTTTTTTATTCTTTATATTTTAAGTAATTATCGTTGTTCACCGAAGTCCAGTGGTCTCCGGTGAGAGCGACATTCCTTACTTGCACAAGCTTGCTGGACTGCTGAGCCCTCTGGTCCCCATACAAAGTGTGCAGTCTCGACACAATGGTTCCTCTCGAGGGCAACACTCATCTCCTGATGCAGCACGAATGACTTCTCTCAGTCCATCATCTTCTACTATGCTAACTGGTCGGCAGTTTTTAGCTATCCAAACAACCAAGGAATTGGTTACCTTTTCTCTCACATTTTTTGTTATTCGTCCACAAGCACCATACTCCTGAAGCGTAGACTGGCGAGGTCCCGTAGAGGTGGATTCAGTTGGGTGTTTTGCTCTCAGGTGATACGCCAGTGATGAACTGCTTCTGTGGTACTTGAATTCAGCGTTGCAAATTGTGCATCTTACTCTCGTTTTGTCCAACAAGCCATCAGGCAACTTCTTAAAGAGAAACTTTCCACCCAAAAGTCCGCCCTCGTCCATGCTTGCGTGTGTTAGCTAGTGTTAGCTAGATAGTAGCATGGTGTCACTTCTTCTTCTTCTTCTAATCATTTCTGTCAGGCCAAACGCCAGCATAGCACACTGTTGCCCCCTCCTCCAGAGGTGCTCATGAATTTAAAGGTCTTAGATTACAGGAAATTAATAAAAAAAATAAAATCAGCGTTAAATTTTTTTAATGCATTAAACATTTCGCGTTGATCTTAACAATTAACGCGATAATTTTGACAGCACTAATCTATATCTATATATATCTACCGGTATATAGATATATATAGATATATATTAGGGCTGCCACAAACGATTATTTTGATAGTCGACTAGTCACCGATTATTTTTGCGATTAGTCGACTAATCAGATCATCATCCATTAGATGTAAAACTACAGCTTATTGCACCAGCAGCATCTGCTCTTATATAACTATCATTAGCTTACAGCTTTAAGTGTTTAAGGTCTGTGCTAACTAAAAATAAAGACAAGATGATAGTTTATTAAATTTTAATGAAATTTGCAGATTGTTTCGGTGAAGTTTAATAAACTCCTTGCTATCTAAAATATAACAGGACACTGGAGTATATTCTGGAGCATCTCACACTTCTGATAATCAGCTGTCTGCTTGACGTTTATTCAGCTGTGTAAAAACTATAACTTTAATCTCAGACAAACTGATTTACTCAGGAACAAATAAAATACTAAAAAAAAAAAAAAGCCAAACAATAACATTTTAAGTTATCTAAGTGACTCATATATATTTAACCTGAGTAGCGAAAGACGGCGGTGGGTTTGAAAACGATTTGCGGGGAGTCCGGTGTTCTCACGGCGCTAGTGAGCCTAGCCCCCGGCTCGCTAACGAGCTAGTGGGTAACAGATGTCTCCGAAAACGTGGGAGCGCTTTTGAAAATATGTGGTGTCCTGATAAACTGAGCAGATATTTGAGGTTTACCAGCTACATTCTCGCCTGAAAATATGTTAAACGTTTATTTTGTGACCCAGAAAGAATAATAAGAGTAACATTAAAACTAACTAGCTGCCGCCATTGTTGGAAACTGCGCTGGGCCGCGCTATGAATTCTGGGACACAGCTGCTTCTTCTTCTTCTTCGGGGTTTAACGGTAGCTGACATCCTTGTACATGCAATGCTGCCATCTTCTGTTTCAGTCCGTTATTACACTCTTAAATCCTGCCACTTATTCCTGCGTCTTTTGTGATCGTACAAAGTTTCAAACGACGCGTCGACTATTAAATCAGTCGTCGACGATTTTGATAGTCGACGTAATCGTGACTAGTCGACAAATCGTGGCAGCCCTAATATATATATAGATATAGATATCTATATAGATATATATTTCCCCCTGCTTTGGTTTAAGAGACATCAAATTGTCTCTCAAGACATCAAATCAAGTCCAGTGGCTATGTTCATAGTGGAAGTGAGGCTTGCTCACCCAGGATGAGGGTGACCCAGGTCATCTACTAGCTAGGGGTTAGTGGTTCAATCCCTGGCCATTCTACTCTGCATGCCAACTTGTCCTTCGGGTAGACACTGGACCTCATTCATTGGAGTGTGAATCTTAGAAAGATAGCACTCGGGCAAAGAAGATTTATTGTATGAAAGTGCCTTGAGTGGTCAACTAGAAAAGCACAATATAGGAACCAATTCATTACTGCTTTGTGAGTTTTACTCTTAGATTATGAGGCTATGACTTTAACATCTTCTAGCAATCCGTTGCCTGCTGAACCTTTTTCTAACCTCTCAGCCTCTCTGTCTTCTCATCCCAGAAAATCACAATCTGTGGGAGCTGCTGAAATCTTCCCACTTAGTGTGGGAGACATGCCATTGTGCCTGCTATGCCCACTGACCTAATTCAGCTCAGTGCCTAATGCCATACCAGTGAAACTTGGGGTGCCGCTAATTGTTAAACAATAAATATTTTCTACAGTAGGTTAAAAAAACTGATGGGTTGACAAAGAAAATGTGATTGTTTCTCATTACAGAGCATGATGAGGAGAAGATGAATATAGATTTTTAAGCTGTAGCCAGATGCTGCTGTATATGATTGGATAGCTGTTGATCCTTGTGTACTTTTGTGTGTGTATGACTGCGTGCATGTGGAGATGTGTGTGGGTTAATAAAGCCTGTGGTGAAAATAGAATTGGGCCCTCGTTACTGTGTGATTGTCAGAGACTGAGATCTGCCCTACTGTCGATCCCAGGGCAGCTGCTGTTATACTCACACCAGTATTTTCTCTCTCTGCTTTTTTTTTAAATTTCCTGGTTTGTACATTTGGGTTTTTATCCTTTTATAGTGTTGTTTCAACCAGTTTCTTATATCTAGAAAAGTAAATACTTTTTTTATAGTTATTTATAGCTTTAATTTTCTTTTTTGAACATGTCACCTTCTTTATTTCAGTCCCTCTGTGTCCCAGCTGCAACATGTATTTAAATTCTGTCTTCATCTATACATTTCTATCTATCTTTGTTTCTTTTTTTTTTAATGATTAAGTTGATTTCTGAAAAGTAGATCAAGGTCATAGCACATATTGGTATGGCAGAGGGAGAAATGAGACAAAGCAAAATTCCTTTGTTTTCTTAGCCTTGCTATTTTTCTACAAGACAATGTGTTCCTGTCCAAGCCAAGAATTTAAGTGGCTCTGTGGCTCAAAGTTCATTATAAATCTAAGAGTCGTTTAATGAGAGCTTGCTGCTCTCTGGCTGAGTCGTTCAGGGTAACACGGTGGAAATAAAACCAGTATTATTCTGAATGAGACAGTGAAAGAAAGTTATACAGACACAGACAGAAGGAAAGGAAGAGAGTGGGTATAATGAAGGCAGAAAAGCTAAGAAATGTGATGGTGACATAGGAAATAATGAGGTACACCACCCAAACTGGATGTCTTGCCACGTCTTGGTGGGGAACTGGGCGGGTGGTTGGTTGAAGTTATCAGAGTGGCGCTGTCAGCTCTTCCTTACCCAGGGTTGCTTTGTGGACAGGAGAGCTGATTGAGTAGCTGTCTGAGTGGGGAGACTCTGCTGACTGTGAGCGATCCATCTCTGGGATGATGGGTAATAAATGACTCTGTGGGGGTCGCCTCGGGGCTGAAGGTGATTGACAGGGTAGCTACGTCTGTGCATTTTCCTTGTGCGTGTTTGTGTATATTTTGAACCTGAGTGTCTTGGGGTCTGGGGAAAATGGAGAGAGGAGAGAGTTATGAGTTATTTTCTCGGAACTTTGAATTAGCACGGTGAAAATTTGAGATGTCTATCTCGAAGGTTTGATTTATGGAGAGTAAAGAAAATGTTTTGCTCTGTTTTTTGTTTTCAGTGGTGGAAACAAGCTTCTGTACTAATCTCAGTATCCCTGGTGAAAATGAGCACATCTAGCACATTATACTACGGTTTGTGCTCACACCCAACTAGGGAGACAGAGACACAGCTTGAAAGGTACAAGTCCAACTCAAAATCATTAAATTTTGCTGCCATGCAACTTTTAAAATGCTCAAAGCATCGCATCATCAGTTGTTGATAACAAAGCAAATAGCAAAATGTAGTGTCCCTCAGCTAAACCATCTTTGCCCCACTGTTTCTCACTTTGCATACTAACTCATTCTACTGATGTGGCCTAGTCTGATTAGATATGTAATTTTATTTTATCTTTTTAAGTCTGAAAATTAGAACTTAGAGAAAGTTTGGAAGTTTAAGGCTTCAGCCGTACAGGCCTAATGACCTGTCGGCTACCCCGTGGCAACCACTGGATGTTGGATAAAAATGTTTGTCCACAGACAATTTGCTGAGTGGTTGCTGGAGTTTGCTAGCAGTTGCTAGGTAAAAAAAGGTCACAAAGAGGCTGCTACAATCCTCCTGATTGCTTTAGTTGCTAGCATATTGTCACAGTGGCTGTAGTTTACACAGAAGATCCCAGCTTATCTGCAAACACCCCCCGACTGCTTGTAAGGTGGTAGTTAAACTGAAAATTGTGACAAAAACTAGAAATGTCGCATGTACAGCGATGATTAACATCTATGTTTTTTTTATTAATTTATTTTAAATCCCAATTTTCTGTTACTTTCTTATACATTATGTTCATTTCATCATCCACCTGAGAATACAATGTTACGGTCTCCATTTGAATTTGTTTCATGTGCTACGGTCAACCTACATCTCCTGTATGTAACTTAACAGTCACCAGATTTGTATCCATGTTATTCGGTATTGAAAAGAAATATGTCTGCAGCATTGAGCATTAAAAGCAAATATTGAAAGCTTGCATTGATTCTTGACCTTGTTTACTTAACGTTGTAAACACACCTTAAGACTCATAATTTGATTAATTGTCATACAACAGAGACAATCTAACTACACAAAAGGCAAAAGCAATCAAACAAAGACTGATACACATTGCTGTGACGTGCTAATACAAGAAATACATTCCTTAGGTTTTTCTCTCATGATAGCATCACAATCCCGGACGCTTACATGCTTCCTGCTGATTAAAATCAAAGTGTCAGTATACGTACCTAAAGGTATCCGAATATTTCTGTGTATAAGGTACACGGCAACCATTAACTTTGTGTAGGTGTATACTGTGAAGCAGTATTTTGAAGTTACAACTCAAAGTCCTCACAGTCCTAAGCTGAGATTGCATTACATCACAACCATGAAAGAACAGGTAAGATTTACAGTGACTAATTGTTGGTTTTGCTGGGACAGGTTGCCATGTTAACGCACAGCCTTCAGGGTGTAGCAGTAATAATGTTCTCATATAATTTCTTTCTAATCGTGCTGTTCATTTATTCTTCAGTTACTGTGTGGGGAGCAAAGGAAATTAATGAGCTCATTATTCTCCTTTGTGTTTTTACAAAGTTCTCACTAAATTAGATAGATACATTATTAATATTGTCTCTTGAGTCCAAATCAATTAGGTGACTGCCTCAAAAAGGCGATTTTGTTGATTATCTAACTCTAACCCTTGTCTTTCGAGTTGTGCGCTGTGGGCAAAGTTTCCTGTGTTGTGGGCAAACTGTAAGATTATATGCTGAGATTCCGGGATTCCACAGTGACACATAATCATGTCATTTTGGCCCCGGGAGGAGCTGTTAGTATCAGGTTTGTCAGGTGAGCAAACAGGTGCAGGTCCTCTAACACCACTGGGAAAGGACAGGTGACTGTGCGTGTTTTGGTATAATGCAGGTTTGGGCTTTTAAAGGGCTGGTTAGGGTGTGTATGTCTGTGTTTGTTGGCCACAAAGAGTAGTCTCAGTTGCGTGCGCGCACACACACACACACGGCACTCCGGAAAACTGGGAGGGCAGGATTTATTTTGGTTTAAACACTGCTGTGTGGATGACTTTTACATTCAGTTGCTCTTTGGACTTTGGATATCTGACACGGAAAGATAGGACGCAAGGTAATGTATTTATGGCACTCTTGGCTGTTTGTGTGTTCCTTTATATTCTAAGTATTTGTTTTAGTAATGGCTTGAACACTGTTATGTGATATAATTAGACTGAATGAATTTGCTTACATATTTTCCTGTGTACTCATGTGAGGTTTGTGAGATTTTAATTAAGGAAAAAAAACGTGAGTGTCAGCTCCTTACTCGCTCTGCTGTGTTGTCAAGTTTCTTTCGGTGTTAAGCAGTTTGACATGAGGGCCAGGTTTGGCTCTCAGGTAACCATAGCTACACTGAGTTTCCATAGGCACCGGCCCTTATGCCTCTGTCTTGCACTGTTGTTTATTTTTCCCAGCAAAGACCACAGCCAGTCTTGGGTCAAAGTGTTCTTCATCAGGCAGTTATTTGGCTGAAGGACTTTTCCTCTGACTCAGCCCGCAAGTCATCTCTGATTTAGAGATGGCATTAGCTGAAACCACTGTGAAGGGCCTGCAGTTTTTCTTTTGCCAGGGACCGGATGCAAAGATAGTCTAACTAAATTCAAAATCTACCTACTGTAGGCACTGATCCGCAGTCCTCAGTGTGGAAAACGTGTTCTCCATCTATTGTACGGAGCTGAGGGAGCTGTTTGCTTTGTTCCCCCTGCCCTGCTCTTATTCCACTGGTGCAAAGATGGTGGGAACACCTGCAGTGTGCCACATGAGGCAGACAGCATAACAGGACTCATTACTGACAGAATTTTTTTCCTTCCACTGCCTGAAGCGCAGCTGAAAAACACCAAATTAGATGTGCCAAGGCTCTTGTGGGGGCTCGGTGCAATTTTAGGCTGTAATCCAGTCGAGCAAAAGTTGGTGTGACTTGATCGAATCCATGAGCCTGAAGGAACAGAGCTGTGTGGCTGTAGTATGCATAGCTATTATCATAATCTACTCTGGGGCTGCACTTTTTGTCCCCCTTCCGATAATAACGGCGCAAAAAAGGCTGTTGTGGTATGTTCAAATGAAACCTCGTAGAGTGCATATGGTACAGACAAATGCACGCTCGCAAACAATAGCAGTGCAAACACTCTGTTTCTTCTCTCTTGACTGGACTTCAAAGAGTTGGCATTCATAGCATATCTTTGTCAAAATGTAATGGAAATATGTGTGTATGTGTGATAACATTACCACCTCGTCCTTTAAAGATTTTTTGCATCGTGTATTTTGCATTTTGAAGTTTTAAAGGCAAATTGATGATCCCGATGGATTTGTGAAAGTGTAAAGGAAACATTTTGCTCTTCACATCTAACAAAAGGCCAAAAGCGACCTGACAGTTAACAGTTAACTATATGTAAATGTAAAAATACATGCCTATATAGCTAAAGCCACACAGAGCACCACAGAACTCAAACCATGTCGATGTGGCACCCAAATACATTGCTCTTGTGGCTTAAAAATGCACTGTTGCACAAAAACCTGCAGCTGAAGTAACCATAGTGCTAAACACGCACAGGGCCCAGCTATTTTAGAAATATTTGTGACTTTTTTTTTAAAATATAAAACTTTAGATGAAATCCTTCCATTTTTGATTTGATTGACTTTGTTGAGATAAACAAAAACTGATAACATTGAGGGTCTTGGAAGTCACTTAGCTGCTTTAAAAAGTGCACAATGTATGTCCAGTCAGCATCGACAGAAAATTAGATTTATCCAGTCAGTTACAGGTCTGAGAGTGTGAAGAGAAACCAATTTGCAGGCTCTGCAGCTCTCTGCTGCCTTAGGCCTTGTATTAGGATTGATGCTGCAGAGTTTCTTTTGGCCCCAATGCTATCTGTCCGAGGGCGACGCCGTGGAGCACACCAAGTGCAAGGTCATTCACCCGCAGTAGTCACCACGCACCACTGCATCGCTGTCGCAGGATTATTCCTTGTGTTTAGATGTGTGTTATTATATTGATCAATACCTAAGATTGTCTTTCTTCTTTTCCTCTATATATAGATCTCCCTGCCTCCCCTCTGCAGTACCAGTGTGGATCAGTGGACTACCTGTGTTCTACAAGGCTCATAAAGAAAGGTCCGACCCCCAGACCATGTCACGACAAGCCTCCAATCAAACCGCGGCCTCAGCCCCCCACCTCGCCCAGAACACTAACCGCTCAGAAACCTCAAGGTAAAAATCCAGTGACACACCACAGCCCCTTGAAGGCCAGTTTTGACATCGGTGCTGTCATTATAATTGAAAGGTGCTGCAAGGTTGGACCCCTGCTATCGAGCCGTGATTTATTCTGCTCTGACAAAACACTTTTCTATAACATGGGACGCGTCAGCTGCCTGACCTCACTCTGCCACTCACTGTGCTCAGTAGGTCACCTCTGCAAGAGCTGCTGCTGCTGCTGTAAAGCAGGGCAGTGTCTCCCAAGTGTTTGTGATCGGGCACCATTTGAAGAATGCTAAATATGAACATGTGTTGTGTTTAGGGAGTCGCTGGGAAACATACTAGGACACACCACAGACCTGTCCCCAATTTTAAAAATGCTCTGAACTATTCAAAGTTTTGGCAAGAGAAATTCTTGCTGATCATTTAAAATTGATCATTTGATTAGCATTTTTATCAGGAAAGATTTCTGATCAAGGAAAAAACAAGGTTTTATAAAGCGCCACAGCCGCCCTTTAGAATACCTTTGATATTTCAAGATCCTCTCATTTTTTCATGAATTGATACTGGTGGTAAAGATCATTGGCTGAAAATGGCTGAACTTGGACTGCAGTGCTGAAAACAGTCACACACAGCTCAGAGGTTCATGGGTTAACACCAGATTTGCTGGCTAGGAGTTTCAAACCTGTTTACATTTCATATTCTTGCTTTAAAGCTGCTTGAAATCAAATATCAGTTAGCTGATGAAGAGTCAAAACATATTATTCCATGTACTTGTCTGCACATAAAAGTGTAAATATAATACATGTTTTGTTTTTTTAAAAATGCAAGCGATATTAAAGAGGTTTAGCAAATAGAACTAGTCGTACTGTGCTTTGACTGTCATTCGCCTGACTTATGAGCTACTTGGGCACAATTACAGTTTCTGGTACTCTATTTGAATGCATACAGTACTTCCCACCTGACAGGATGAACTTCCTCACTGACATCTCCGAGCTAATCCAACGGGAGGGAGAATTGAATTGAAAGGGAAGTCGTAATTCTGTCAGTTTTTGAGCAGAGAAGAATCTAAAACTGGACGTAGATCTCTCTGGCCTAAAAGCTTTGGTGGTGCAGAACATGCTGAATCACTTAACTGATGAATTATATGGCAGAAGCAAGTAGCACTTTCCCTTTTTTCTTTTTTCGCCCTTTTTTATTGGATTGCTCTTTACAAACGTTGTGAGTTTTTTTGCAGCTACAGTGAACAACATTAATAATAATGGTTTAAAATAATGGATCAGTTAAACTATTAATTAAAAAATTAATTTGCAAACATTCATTAATTTACAGTTTAACTGGTTGTCCAACTGTTTGTTGGTGATGCTGTATCCTCTGTTTCCCACTCATACATAAAATGCTTACTCCTTACTTTTATTTAACATACTCAATATTGGCTGAAAAAGAAGTATATAAAGTAAAGTTGTTGCCTTTCTGATGAACTGATGAAACTGAAACATCTTTATATGTTATCATCCTCAGGAGACAGCTCACCGCACATAAACACATGCACTGTTACTACTGCATAAAGAAAAGTCTGCTCCTTTCTAATCAGCAGTGGCCCACACAGATGGAGGAAGTGCTGAAATTAACAACTGTAACATATCAGCACATTTCCTGGTTTCTGACAAAAATGCTTCCTAAAATGAAATGTATGAAAAAAAATTCAGATATGTCAGTAAAGTTGGCCTATAATGTAAGTGTTTATTAAGTGTAGCATATATTTTTAAGAGAGCACTGTCATTTTTGCACTTGCTTTTTTTTTCCTTCTTCTTTTCTCATCTTTCTTGAGCCACAATGGCTTACGCACATGCTCTCAGCATCCTGTTCAGAAATAAGGAAGTTGCAGATCGCTGACGCTCAGAGTTGATTTCGTCCTGCCCCACTGCGCTGCTACGTTTCTGTCTCTTCTGACTTTTTTTTTTGTATTTTCTGTGTTTTATCTCAAGTTTTTACTAAGTGAACCAGCGACACAGCTATGGAGGTTTTCTCCCTTGGATTTATTCCTGTTACCTGATTGCTTTTGTTCTTGTCTGGAGCCTCATGCTTCTCTTTTGCTCTGCTTTTCTTGTTTTGTCTGGACTCGCGCATCTGTAGTGCCCCCTAAACCTGCGCACCTGCTCGCCCTTGGGCAAGACAAGAAACCTAAGAGGATCCCACCGGCACCCTCCAGGCCTCTGCCAGCACCCCCTCTTCCACCTAAACCAAAGCCTACGCTAACCCCTCCTGGCCAGGGAGCACAGCCGCAGAGAGAGGCACAGAAAGTTGGGCTGCTGATTGAGAGGTTTGAAAATTCAAGGTAAGCTGAGAAATGTAGACTGTTGGCTTTAGACTGAGACCGGTTAGTTTGGCAGATTTATCGTTTGTCTTCTAAAAGAAGTTTCAGGTTAGCCTTTTTTTTTTTTTGTAGCAGTTTAAGATGTGGGCTGGTTTTTCAGTGAGACGTAGATACAAGGAAACAAGAAATTAAAGTTTTGCTGTGCAGCCCCAAGTATTGATCCTTGATGTAATACACATCTGTAAAGGTGATGTGATACTAAGTTTTTCTTTGTTTTTATTTTTCCAGGGTCCCCATCCTTGGGGTGCTTCCACGCTCACAGCTGCAGCTGTGTCTGAGAATGGACAGTGCACCAGATATCACTTCCTGCAGCCAGGACACCACGGCAAAGGTTGCAGGAGACTCCTTCCCTGTGGATAAACCTGCGCTTGGCAACTTTGAACGGACTGACGACGAGACTGATCTCTCGCGTCTGGCTTCCATGCGCATCGACGGCACCGGTGATCCTGTGATGGATAGCTGTGCAGTGAATGACATCACACAGAACGATGGCTGCCTCAATGACGTGGGGCGGGATGAAGGTTCATCCCACAAACTTCTGGACAATCCGGACTCCTCAGAGCAGAACGGGAAGATTCCCAACCGGGACAGTGGCATTGACAGCCCGTCGTGCACCGTGGAAGGGGAGGTGTTCCCTAATGAGGATGTCATTGACGAGGAGGATAATTACGACAGCGTCACTGAGACAGAGAGTGTGTCCTGCTGCGTTACACTGGACAACAAGCGAGACTCAACGCAGGATGAGGACAGTGACTTAGATGAGGGGAGCAGTGGGGAGATACACTCTCTGACAGACACACAGATCGGGTATCTCACAGATACACACTCGGAGGCGCAGAAAGTGAGTACCTCCCTCGCTCACCATCAGCAGGTCATAAACACACGTACCAAAGACCGTAACTTTAAGTCTGAATACAGACACCGGCTCGCTACAGCCTCCACCGTTCAGTTCAGGTGATGTGTGGTAATTTTGAGGAATTCTGATAGCTTGTTGAAATCGAAGCACACGTCCCACGAGTTTAAAAGCTTCATCTCAGCCTGCCGTTCGTGTAATGGAAAAAAGTAGCGTGTGTCTATAATTATCTGAGCCTCGGTGAACACTTTCAAAGAATACTTCTGCATGAAACGTTAGATGCTATTACAGCCTCAGTTTGCCAGTCACAAATGACTTGAGCTGTAGCTAAAAGGGACTCTTGTGTTACATATTTTAAAAAAGCTGAATAGCTGCCCAAGAGCAGTAACAAAAGCATGTTTTGATTGCCAGATCAAAGACTGCACAGACAGAGTGTTCCTACAGTTGATCTAAAATGTCAGCTTTCTCCTCTTCTTCACTTGTGTCCCAGTACAGTATCGATTGTAAACAACACAGGTACCTCAGATAGTTCTCATACCCTTCCTTGTGGTCTAAATGTGTGGTCAGTGCTTCCTGTTCTATCCAGCAGCTTGTGAAAGTATCATAGTACAACAGTATCACAGACATGAAATATACTAATATTGGAAAAGAAGAAGTGATCGTGAAGGTGATGACAGACGAAGCTGTCCAATGACTCCTACTCGGGCTAAGTCCAGAAATGTTAGACATTAGGAACCGATAGGAGTGTTTTAAGACAGTAGATTTATGTGGCATTGCACTCATGAATGTCAGCAGTAGTTGTTCCCCTCAGTACTGTAAAACATGAACTATCTGCCCACACCCGCAGCCTTTTGGGGAAAAGGTATCTGTGCTCTTCAGCGCTTCCTGATCCCAGCATCGCTGTGCAGAGGAAGGGTGTGTTGATCTATGTGTGTGCATGTGTGGTTGTTAGCCTTTCTGTGTCTACATGAATGTGTCTTAACAGCACAGCTGACATGCTGATGGCTCTATAATGACAACCTTTTGACAGAGGATGTGGTTTTTTTTAGTGTTGTGAGGTGCAAGAGTGACTGAAAACAAGTTCTGCTGACTTTGTGTGCCCTCTTCTTTGCACACAATGAAAACTGAGTTTCACTTTTGTTCACATAGTAATATTTGGCATTGTTAGATTTCCTTACAAAGCATAATCTCTGGTGAGTTTTCCCCTGCCATCTGTGCCAGGGTAAGAGTACAGAGGAGTGACATATTAATGGAAAAACCCAAGCTGAATTATCTTAGTGAGATCTTAGGTCATCAAAACAACTTCAGTGCACACTGGTATTGATTCTCCATGTCTCTGGAGCTCAGCTGGAAGGATGGAGCTGCTCTGATGGTGACTGTGAAGGACATACCACATGTGCAACATCATTTTTATACTAACCGATTCAGTATTCCTTCCTGCTTTATGAGTAGGAGTATTTTCATCCATCAGCGAGAACAAAGCTTTAAGATCCCTTTACTGCAGGGTCAAGGTTTCAGGTTTTTTTGCACAGTCACAATCTGGGAGGCAAAAAACGACTCCCCATAGCACAAATTCTATAATTTTTACATCAAGACTTGGTTAAGCTCAGGTTTGGGTTCGGCTTAAATGAATGTGATGCTGCTTGTTTTAATTTGAAGACAGCTATTGCAAAACCCGCATTGTCGCAATAGGCTAAGTGTTTTGTGACCTCAGTGTGTGTTGAACCAGTGATACAAGGATGAACTACTGCAGTGTTTTTATGTCATTTCATCTCATCAAGTCAAAGCGAAAGAGAGAGGAAACCGGGCTCTTCAATTTCACCGCAGCAGCTATTAGCACATCTCATAATTTACTGCTGTTGAACTAAACCAGTGACTAAAATAACACATTCTGAATGTCAGTTTACAGTAATCTGCTGCAGACGCTGCTGATAGTTGCCTCAGCCACAAGCATAAATATTTTGGGCTTTTACATAAGTCCAAGATCCCCTTCAGACACTTCTGTTTTTCCTACAAGCATTGCTGCTACTTCTCATCAAGCCAGCCATGAGCTCTATCTGTTGATGCTTCAAAGGCTGTAGGGGTGCTGCAACAGCTCCAGCAGGAACTGGGTGTGAGGTGGGTTACACCCTCACCGGTCATCACAGGGGTGACACATGGTGAGACAAACACGGGGTTTGAGTTTCCGTATCGCCTAGTAGTGTTTTGAACGTTGGGACGTAAGCGGCAGTGATGTGACAAAATAATCGTGTATGTACATGTCGCGAATTGATACTAAAGGTGAGCACAAAGGATGTTTCTCCCTTTACCACATGGATGTGAAAATGGAATCCTAGTGTCACACTCACGTGAGGTTAAACTTTAAATGAAGAAGTAACACAGATATTTGAATTTTAAGGAACTCAATAATTGGTCTCTCTCTGCCACACAGTTTGGTTATAAAGCCGATGCACGTGTTTGTGTGCTAAAAAGAGAGCAGCTATCCCATGTTAGTGGTTTCATACAAAAAGCACAGTGAATAACTGCGGGGTAAAAAAGGGTAAGAATGAATAAATAAATACAACTATATATTACGAATGTTGTTTAGTGTTTACAGAAAGTGTAACATAAAGGTTATTCAGGTAGGAAGTAGTAACAGTGGTTACTTTAACACTGAATAAAAATGCTTCTCTGGCAGTAGCTGTGCAGTGTAACCTGTTGGGTGGCTGTGGTGAATTATATCACATTATATTGCAAAGATCAATATAGATAATGATCTTTGAACGTATGTTTTTGTCACATTATTATTTATAACTTAAAGCACAAGGTGTCAGCTTTCTTTCACCTCTGACTACTGTCTGAAAACTTCTCAAATATGGTGGAGTTGGCGTGTATGTTTGTCTTCTTTTGCCTTAGATGTAATCTTTTGCTGCTTTTCTGTTTCCCCTCAGTGCTCAGAAGCTCAGAAACTCCTGAATATTGCCAAAGAGCTTCTCCAAACTGAAGAGGCCTACGTGAAACGACTCAATCTCCTCGACCAGGTAATGCTTTCCTTTCGTATGTGTCTCTTTATCTGTTACTGGCTTTGTGCGAGGTTTTTCTTGTATCCGGTTCAATTTTCTGTTGCCTAGTAGTGCTAGTGTTGCTAGCGATTGAGATTACAGCTAATCTGGATTAATGCTGGGATTGAGATCCACTATACACCAACCCTCTGCTGGCTTGATTACTTAGAGCGCTCTAAGTGCTATCTTGTAAGATGTAATGCACCTCTGTTTGTGTGCATGTGGACTATATTTATGAATGTCCAACATAAAGAGTGCTTCGTCACCGCAAGCCTGAGTGTGCATCGTGTGTGTGTTTGTTAAAGGAGGCACGTAGGTTGTCGTGTGTTGCAAACCACGCAGTGATCTATATTTCTGTCTAAATTCTGTGAACAGAGCGTGTGTTTCCTGACCCTTGGCTCTATTTATGACTAGACAGCTATTTTTTGATATAGCTGTCTACCCTTGGTCGTTTAAAAAAATCATATTTTGTATCTACCAGTGAATATAGTTTGTGTTCTTTCAGAGAAAACATTTAGAACTTCAGAAGAGACTTTTGATAAATCGCGCTGTTAAAAAAAAAAAAAAGATGTGAACTCAGTGATCTTACTTACTTACTTGACTTCTGCCCAGCTTCTAATTTTACAAGGTTATTTTCTAGATTAATCTATTGGACAATCTCCTCTATAAAATAAGCCTTTGTGCCAGTTTGCACTGGCCAATCTAAAACCCAGAGATGTTCTATATTAACGTAACTTAAAATAATGAAGTGAAAGGACCTCAGGAACACAAAATACTTGGCTGATGTTCAGTCGCAAACCAGTCATTGCGGCTCTTAATTTTTATCACCCAGTTAGACCTCACACTCTTGGCTTCTTTGTGTATCTGCAGTTTTTTCTCTACCTGCAGCGTGGTGTCGCATCTATGACGAGTGCTCACTGCCAGTGGTTAAGTCGCCTTCCTCTTTGTTGAGCTCATGTGGTAGAGTTGACGATCTCTGCCCTATCACAGAGCAGCTATGGTTTATTTGTTACTGAAGGCAGAACGCTTTTATGGTTAACTTCCTGTTTTTGTCTTACAACTTTCACATGAAACTTGTTTCCGTGGATACATCAGTGCATACCGGTTACTGCGATTGTCAAGGAAGCAAAACTGGATGCAGTGATTTGGACTTTATTACAAGCGTCATGGCGAATGATGTGCTCGATTATTAAGCTGAACCTGCACATAAAGAATCTGTCGCTGATGCTCCCCCAGTGAAATCAGTCGATCTGTAATAGTGCTTAATTGGACAGAAACATTTTTAAGCCAACAGTATTGATAGTCAATTATTGATTCGTCAGTCATTGAGTGTCACATTTCCACAAAGTTTAAAAACACACAAGAGAATAAGCGCAATATAGATATCCTGAGATTTTGCATGCAGTTGCCTGCTGGCACTCCCACATCAACTTCACTTCTCAAACCTGGAAGTTTACAGCGCGTGTCTATGTACAACCAACAGTCAACCTCCCCAACCTTTGAATACTACATTCCTCATCATGCATTCTATGACATCATTCATTAGACCTTTTGTTCCTTATTTCTTCTTCTTCCTTCCTTCCTTCTACATACTAAACATTTAAATACCCACAAACCCACCGCATTAATAGCCGTTTACCTTGGCCTACTAAATCATCTTCAGCGAGTTGGTGCTCCAGGCGTGAAAAAGCATCAGTAAAGTTTAGATTATATAGTGTAGTTTATCTGGTTTTTAGCAGATCTGCAGAAAAGTAATCTTAGCTTGATGTCATTCACACTTAGATATACATATGACAACACGGACATTTTTCTGCCTGAGCTTACATACCTGTTACTTAAACAGAGCCGAGCTGAGTCGAGTTGTGTTCTTAGCGTGAGTTTTTATATACAAATATCTTCTCTGCAGGTATTTTGCACAAAGCTCACCGAGGCTGGAATCCCTCAGGACGTCATTACTGGGATCTTCTCCAACATCTCTTCTATCTACTGCTTTCACGATAAGTTCCTGCTCCCTGAGCTCAAGACACGGATTACTGATGAATGGTGAGGACTAAACACTCGGCATTTCGGTGGCTTTCCTTAAGTATCGGTGTGAAGAGATGAGCCGTTGGGGGTCATTATTGTCAGGTTTTCAGCGGTGTCTGATTTTAGCTTGTGTGTATTTATGCGTCTCATAAAGACTTACAGGTTGAGGGTATTTTTTTTCTCCTTTTTTCCCACAATAAGCAGGAAATCTGCTTCCAGTCTGTGATATTATGCCAACATCAGCCACCCTTGGTAGATAATGACTCCTCTGGAGACCTGTCACATAATGGCTCCCCTCACATTAACTCATTAAAATTTATTGGCTGAAATAAACTTGAAAAAAACAAACAAAACAAAGGACATCAAGTCAGAAAAGTGCACCTTAGGAAGAAAATTCATAAGGAGGATTAATTTCTGTAATGCCCCAATAAAATTCTTGAGATTACTCTCATTAGTTATGAGCCTTTGTTTGTGTCTCTTTATGAGTGATGTAATTGCCCCCAGTATTATAGTATTTATGCTTGTGCAGCCTCTCTTGGTTCTAACATGGATCTGTGAAATGAATCTGCTAAAGCAACCCTTTAATTACCTCCTCCCTGCTTTAGTAGGAAACTGTGTGATCTTTTTCCCAATAGGCTTTGGGAATTTTCCCTCAAAGCTGCAACTTGATGTATTTGCATCTGTAGAGCTGTCTATACATTTGCATGAAGAAGTAACTAATCTGCATTTAATTAAAACACTGCAACAATCTTTTGATATAAACCTTGGCGTGGAAATTTGTTTTGGAATCATCCGTTTGTTTGCATGTTCTTGCTTTAGGGAAAACAAACCACGCATCGGAGACATCCTCCAGAAACTGGCTCCATTCATGAAGATGTATGGAGAGTATGTGAAGAATTTTGACCGGGCCATGGACTTGGTCAACACCTGGACGCAGCGATCGTCACAATTTAAGAGTGTCGTTCAGAATATACAGGTTTCTCTCTGCTCCTTTTTTTTCTGTTTTTACATTTTTTCAACAGCATGTATTGGAAAAGAACATCCAATCACACATATCTAAAGATTATTTGGGTTTTATATAGTTTTGTCAGGAATTTTGGGAGTTTTAGCCAAAATTTAACAAGTCTTCTTTCTGAATTAATCAGTTAAAGTTTTGTTTTTTTGTTTCAACCAACAGAAACAGGATGTGTGTGGGAATCTGACGTTGCAGCACCACATGTTAGAGCCAGTCCAAAGGATTCCTCGCTATGAGCTCTTGCTCAAAGACTACCTGAAGAAGTTGCCCGATGATGCTCTCGACAGAAAAGATGCTGAAAGTGAGTTGCCGGGGTTCAGGGGGTTGGGAAGCTCATCATGTAACCGGAAGGTTACCGGTTCGATCCCCTGCTCTGTCTGTCTTGGTCGTTGTGTCCCTGGCAGCCTCGCTTCTGTCAGTCTGCTCCAGGGCAGCTGTGGCTACAACTGTAGCTGCCTCCATCAGTGTGTGAATGTGAGAGTGAATGAATAGTGGAATTGTAAAGTGCTTTGAGGGTCTCGAAAAGCGCTGTATAAATGCAAACCATTATTATTGCTGCTGACTCGCACGTTTACGCTTCACGACTGATAAACTCCAGGTCACAGAGAAATCCACCCAGCTGTGTCTTTGCTTTCCTCAGTAATCTAAAGCTTCATGTAAAACACATTTTAAAGATGCGCTTGTTGTATGAAATACGCCACCCATTGATGAGTATTCAGCTCAAGGCAGACACAGTTTAACTTTACTCAGAAATATGGATTCAGAACAGAAGAATAAATAAATAACACAAGAAAGTACCATTCAGCTAAAGCCCATGAAATCATTAAAGGTCACTAGGGAAAAAAACGAAAAGAACATGAGCAGATTAAACAAAAAAAGTGCAGATAAAGCAAAAATATGTCCTGTCCAGTTCATACAGCAGTGAACACTTGGGAGTTATTCGACTCCATAACTGTACAAGGACAGGAGGGAAGGTGAGAGGAACTGGCCAGTATCTGTTTTCACAGCAAATGTCTTCTTTTCCCTCGACTGTCGACTGCACAAACTGCAAAACCACTCGACTGATCAAAAGGAGCCAAAATTCACTTCACCTTGTGGTAAATGTGAAAACAAGCTGTTTGAGACCACGGGCGCTCTGAAGACATCCCTCTGTGTTTTTCTAGTTTTACTCTGCGCAGCTAAAACCCACTTATGGCGCAGAATGAATATCTTAGTGTTATCACAGTTTTAGAATTACGAAGTGTTGCACTTAATTTCCGTCATATTGAACACTATTGCGTTACATATGTAGGGTTAGATTAGGATAAAACTATGGAGGGGGTTTTTTGCTATAATTTATCAACACTGTGATGATTTGTACACTTTAAGTGTTTGATGGTCTTCTGAGATGATCGGTATACGTGTATAGCAAAAAAAAGTCCTTGTACAAAATAACCAGATCTTATATGATGACAATCATTAGAATAACTAGTTAAATGAATGTGTTATGAAGCTAAAGGTAGGACATAGGCCTCCTACGTCTCTGCATAGATGTTAGTATGATACCACAATACTTCACAAAGGTCAGAGTGCTCCTCATGCTGTTTCAACTACAGCCTGGCAGAAACCGATTACATATATTACATTATCTCATGTCCTCCTACATCCCTGTATCCATTTACCTAATCCCTAACGTCACCACACGGCGTTGTTTGGAGTCTGTGGAAAGGTTTCTCTCATCCTCTCCAGCTGAACAGCAATTTATCACAGTTGTTTTGGCCTCATTTCCCCCGCCTGTGTGTCTCTTCTGTTTATGTAGGTTATGATTAAGATGGCTGACTCAGGTACTCGCAGGCATTAGTACTAGACTCTTGACTGGCTGGAAGCCAGCCTAGAACACACTGTGTGGTTAATGTTAAGAGTATGTGTTTTTTTAAGGTGGTAGTACTGGAACAGCCGCGCAATTGTGTTTGTTAGAGATTTATATCAGTTTCTCTGATAGTCTTAGCATATTAATAAGATGATTTGTTTTTATTAATTCTTGTTACTCACGTATGTGTATTACAGAAGCACTGGAGCTCATTTCTACCGCAGCTAACCACTCCAATGCAGCAATCAGGAAAATGGTAAGGCTTTGCTCGATGCTCTGAGTCATTCTTTTATTTTTATGTTTTTGCTATCTTCTCTTCTATGCATCAACTCTTTCCAGTACTCTACCACTTGGCTGATTAGGAACTAGATAATGTGTTGCCCAATAAGAGAGTAGCTGATGTGGTACAGTCAGTCAGCAGCATTGCATTGGTACAGACAGGAAGCTGCTGTTTCCTGCCTTCTTGTTCATAGCTCGCGGAAGTCTGACTGACTTTTTTAACACCCAACCTCCTCGTATTTTTCCTCTGTCTTGTCGTGATGTCTTTCATGTTCTTTAAACAGCTCAAGCAGACACATGCATCTGTGAATCAATAAAGAATTGTAATATATACTTTCCACCTTGCTGAAAAAGAATGAGTAAGAACTGTATGTGATAACAATATATTACCCTTTAAATGTTTGTGCTGAGCTCCATCTATCCTCTCGCTGTCGAGTATCTTCTCAGCTTTTCTGCTTCCTCCTGTTGCTCTGTGTTTTTAGGAAAAGATGCACAAACTGTTGGAGGTTTATGAGAGGCTTGGAGGAGAGGAGGACATAGTTAACCCAGCCAATGAGCTCATAAAAGAAGGACATATCAAGAAGATGTCAGCCAAAAACGGGACAGCGCAAGACCGATACCTCTATTTGGTGAGATCCCTGTTAAGTTTGACAAATATCAAATAAAGGAAGATTTTTATTTGATCTGTCCTCTTCATCAACTTCATTATTTCTGTCTCTGATCTAGTTCAACAATATGGTGCTATACTGTGTGCCTAAACTCCGACTTATGGGGCAGAAGTTCAGTGTCAGAGAGAGGATTGACATTGCTGGCATGGAGGTATAATGTTGCTTTTCAGCCTATTCTCTAGCTTTTGTTTTTTTCTCCCGTGACTGTTCACTTGTTGCACCAACTGCAAGTGGCATTCTTCTGCTTTTTGACCCCAGGTGCAGGAGAATGTGAAGCAGAACCTTCCTCACACGTTTGCCATCATCGGTAAGCGACGTTCGCTGGAGCTGCAAGCCAGGTAAATATATGCGAAACAGCCTCAGAGCCACATAATATTAAACAAAAATGAAGATGTTATTCTGTAAATAAAGCACTTCATATGGTTTTAGAATGCAAAACTGTGTTATTATTACTTACATGAGTAACAAGTCTCAAAAATATAATCTTTCAACCAATCAAAATCAATAGCTGCTGATGTTAAAGGAAAAATCCAGTGTTTTTAGCCTAGGCACCATTTTCTCCTCTATTGGGATTTAAATTGTTAATAAATACAAAAAAGTCTGGAACGGATCAAATGTTAAACAAGAATGTTACAACCATCAACCGCAAAATGGATCAAATGTAATCCCATCGCAGTTGTCCATTTCAGAATGGTACACTGTGATTTTGTTGTTACTCAGTCATAATTTCACTTAAGCAGAATTACTTAAACCAATAATGTCATCCACTCTGTCTGCAGCAGTTCTTGTCCGACTTCAAAGTGCACTTTTATCGATGTATGATTTCTTCTCCTATTTGATTAATAGTCAATAGGTTTTTATTATCATCCATATGTAGCAAAAAAGCCACAACATAAGCACGCCACTGTCCCCAGAGGTTTGTTTCTGAAAACCTTGCAGGAATTGTATTGCAATTGGATAACCAGAAACTAGCTTGCAGTTACCTTGCCTTTTGATAACTGATCTTTTTATAGGCTAAACTAGACTTTTGAGACATATACATGTTAAATACACATCTTTCTCTGCTGGGATCATTTGCATACTGTTTTAGTCACTTATCTAACCCTATCAGTGGGTTAGGCTTACATACCAGCATTTACCTTTAACACTTTTCTTTGATTTTGAAGAAAAACAACAGACTTAGCTGGTTAGCTTGTGGCCAGCTAACTCTGACTGCTAACTTATCATTAGCCTTAATGTGACTGTAACTAAAATTATTTGTATTTTTCTTTACAAGTATTTAAATTAGCCAGTGAACAAAACTCTTTTGGGAACTTAGCTTATTATTATTTAATGCCCTATTTACTTGTTATTTTCTCATGTTTCCACTCTTTGGGGCTCTGTGTGCACAATGAATTGCGCTTATTTGGGAATATTTATTCAGTCATTGTGATGGCCTGAATTTTCTAGTCGGGTGAAATCATCGAATCATATTTTGCTTTAACTTTACAGGACGGCTGAGGAGAAGGAAGACTGGATTCAGGTAAATTTCACCCACTTGAAGTAGAACACTTGCATGCATATGAAACTGTCTGTGCCTCTCATGTACCTGCAGCATTTTTGGTCTGTGCCTTTGGTCGTTGTGTTTTATTAAAGAAGAATTAGAAGAGATTTCCTCTACAAACTCATGCAGTGTTTGGGAATTATGTTCTCTAATAAAGCCCCTCATTATTGCTCATTTAGCCTATTACAGCAGAGTAAAGCTGATTAATACATCTTGCAGGCTGTAACAGGGAATGGGCAACTGGAGAAACTGCAGAGGGTTTTTTTTCAGTATGTGAAGATTAAGGAGGGGCTTTGGTACCACTCCAAAAGTTTACAGACAGTGGAAAGCAAAAAGAAGCAAAGGTTTTCGCACACTACTAGCCAACTAGTTATCTTGAGACTCCAGCATTAGGACCGTGATACTTTTTAAGCTCTGATGTCATTGCCGCTGTCACTTGTTTGAAGCACAGTCAGGGTAGTCAGCATACCACACATGCTTTCTTTGTTCTTCAGTTAGGCAGGAGAAAGAAAGACGGCTTTCCTCCTTCCCTCTTTCAACTCATAATTATTCCTCCTCTTTCCTGTAAATCTCTTCTGACTCTCAGGTTATCCAGGCCACGATTGAACGACACAAACAAAACAGCAAGACGTTCAAAGCCTTCAACAGCTCCTTCTCCCGGGAAGACGACCATGTGCCGGAGTCACCGGTCAGTCTCACTCCGCCTTCATCAGGCACTTCATTGATCAGTCAGTCGGTCATCCTTGGCAATGAATCATGGGAGACTAGTGGTACACCAAACAAGCTTGTCATAGTCTGGCCTTTGTCTGCCTGAATAGCTCTCCTTCTATGGATGTGGTAGTATCATACAGACAATACGCTCACTTAACCTTCCTGTCATGTTCGGGTACATACAGCTCTCGCCATTTCCGCGTGTAGAGTCTGCAAGTCTCCTCTCACAGAGATCTCTCATGACCTAATAGGGAAAGCCCAACTCAAAGTATATACAAAACTATCATAGATGTGCTTTGACCCACTTTGAGTTGGCCTTAGCTGGACCCAAGCCAAATGTAGTGACACGAGCCAGAGGACCAGATTCAGAAGGTCCAGACTGACACCTAGTGGTAGAGATGGCTGACTGCAAGGTTAAACTACTGTTGCTCACTGTGCATGTCCTCCTCCTCAGGGTTTCTGGTCGAACACATCCATCGACTCTGATGGCGAAAGACTACAAGAAAGGGTAAGATGCTCTTACAGAAAAGTAACACAGTCCTGATCCCTCTATGAGCTCCTGAGTGTGCTGCATAGCTCATTCCTGTAAGAAGCCAGAGAGAGAGAAAAGTAGTTGCCTCTTATTCAGGACATTGTCGATGGTTGTCTAGTGAATGCAAAAGGGAGTGAGACTGACTTTGGGCAGACTCCAAGAGGATGAGTCAAACAAAGTCAAACACTAGTTCCAGTGAACAATGTTTTTTTGTAGTTTTTAGAGTAAAACTACATTTCCAAAAAGGCAACAAGCGTCTCTGAGCTTTAGTAAATTCATGTTTACTAAAAGGGAAAATTAGTCGAAGAATGTCCTTAAAGAAATGCTGCTAGATATAACAATAGTCTCGTTAGCTGTGTTTGTTTTTCAAAGTGTTTTTTGTTATGCTAAAGCATACATTACAGTTAGGCTGAACAAATGTGATGATGCTAATCTCAAAAATCAAAAGTTTTTCTGTTATCTATACAAACAGGGAGAGATTTATTTTACTCCTCATCCCACATATGTAGTATCTATAACAACAATCTGTGTGGATATTTTCGTGTGTCTGAGTGGGTGTATGCCCCCTATCTTTGTTAATAGAAGGGAGAAAAGGGAGACAGAAAGCCAAACAAACACGGGATGTAGCAGGACAAGCTGTCAGACATTCCTTTTGCTTCGCCTGTGCTGAAACTGAGCAGGCTGAAGGCCTTTACACACAATCCTTTTTTTTCCAGAAGAGTTCCAAGAAAAAGGAGAAGGAGAAGCAGACATGTAAAGGCTGCAGCGAGAGCTTCAATTTCACCAAGCGCAAACATCACTGCAAGTCCTGCGGAGCGGTGAGCACAGATGGAACGAGACAAATTTGGGCGTTGTTTTTGGTGGGATGGAGAGAAAAGTGGTGGAACAAGTGGAAATTTTAGACAAATAACTGTCTGCTGTTCGCTCTCTGTCCTTCTGCAGGCCATCTGTGCAAAGTGTTCAAAGATGGACAACAAAACGAGCCGAGTGTGTCCTGAATGTTTCGAAGCCAGCCTCAGCATAGAGAACCTTGGTACTGGTGAACACAGAAGAAAAACTGCACCTGAGGTTAGAACAAAAAAATACAGACACACACATAATGAATAATAGTTTTTTTGCTGCATTTGCTCATGCCAATAGGTTATTGCTCAGTGTTGGCAGGAGCCACACTGTGCTGCTGGCAACAAAGAGTAGAAAGCGCTGCAGTGCCTTTTTACTCCTGTACTGTTGTCTTTAAGTTACTGTGCTGTATGCACACACCGCTACACACGTTGCACACGTACATGTGCAAAGACATTCACACTGAAAGATCAGCTAATCCCTTTTTGATGACTAATATGATAATGAGATCTCGGCTTAAGGCGAATCTGTCGTCTCTGCTGACTCCGCAGTCTGGCGGCTTCAGGTGTCTGTATCCCTGTCCCACTGTCCGTCTGTGGATAGATGTACAGTCGGATGGAGTATTTGCACCTTAAAGCTGACAGGACATTAACCACTTATAGCGATGACGAAACTGTGAAACAGTATTGTGATTCAGGTTCATTCCCTCTCGTGTCTCTGTTGAAGGATCCCAGTGGGGAATCATCTGTAGTGAGATTAGTCACCACATGAGGGAGCTGTAGGCTGTACAAAGGTTAGACAAGGGGCAGCAGAAGCTTTAACACCTGTCCCTGTACAAATCTCACTGTGTCCTACATTGCTGTTACATAAGGATGAACAGTAGAAGAACTGCACTGTCATTCCTCATCAGATTAAGTGTCCAAAATATAATAAATACGTCTTTTACACGTGTTTTTTAAAGCGCATCTTTTTCTGTTTAGTTCAATAATTAGCTCAGTAGTAAAATGAGGAAGTCCTTGATGATTGGTCTCGTGTGTGTTTCAGAGACAGGTTTCTCTAACGGCAGAGAACTGCCTGTTGTGTGGCCACCTCCAAGTACAGGAGAAAGGGAAGAGCTGGATGAAAATGTGGGTTGCTGTGACCAAGGCTGAGCCACTGGTGCTGTACTTACAAAGCAGCGGACAGGTAGGAGTTGGATACATTCAACATGCTTTGAATTATAAAAAAATATTTGATTAACTTTTCTTTTTCCCCTCGTTAGAAATAATTTTGCACATTTTTCATAGATAGGCATCGTATAAATAGAGGACAGTAAATTGCAAAAGTTCATCTACATAGACACATAACCTGAGTGCTTTAGTCACGTCCTATATATCTGCTAATCCTCCTGCTACGCCCATCTGGCTATATATCCTGTCTCCTTCCTCGGATTGGAGCGGGACATCTGCAGAG
The DNA here is from genome assembly GCF_965226115.1 of Aulonocara stuartgranti. Classification (NCBI taxonomy): domain Eukaryota; kingdom Metazoa; phylum Chordata; class Actinopteri; order Cichliformes; family Cichlidae; genus Aulonocara; species Aulonocara stuartgranti. The sequence continues at coordinate 24,615,506 of NC_138956.1, forward strand.
TGTAGCACCAGGATATATCACTGACTGTGTGCAAGTCAAATCTGTCCAATCCTGCATGTGCCAGGCTGTCCCTGTCACTGTCTGTGCTGTGTAGATTTGGGCCAGGGGATTTGGTTATCCTGAATCTGACCTCAGGTATAACTGCTGTCAGATGTGCAAGTGGGTGTTAGTTGGCGCTGAGCAGATGAAGTCTCTCAGCTCTCAGAGTTGCTGCAGTTCCTTGAAATCTTGGCTGTGGGTGGAGCAATAAATCTCCTTATAACATCCCAATGAGATGTGTAAAACAAGTGGTGTACATGACTGCTTTGAAAAAGATTACCCAAGCATTCTATCTCTGTACACATCATCCATGTCCATATATTTATATATTGTTTAAAAATAATTAACTGAGAGAATTCAGTTCAGATGTTAAATTTTTTTTTTTAAGTTTAAGGATTTGCTGTAAAATGTTATTTTTTTGTCATTCATAATGGCAGAGAAGGAGTCAGCCTGTTAAAGCCTTCCAGGGTTTCATTTCCAAGACTAATATCCCAATCTGACCGCAGAAAGCGGCCATTCCAAAGATTAGGATTAATAGGAGTTGGATGAGCATTTCCTGATTATACAGAAAGAAAAAGGGGGAAGGGAGAGAGGAGGGCTGGGTTTACTGTACATGCCTGTTGGAAAATTTTACAGCTGAAGAGACAAGCTGTCATTTTCATTATTTCTAGTATGGTTCGCTTACCTCAAAGGAAGGCTTGCCCAAGAGAAACCAACTTTGAAATACAATTTTTCTCTGACTGACATGTTTTATATTCATTTTTTACGATTTTTTTGCAGGACTCAAAGGGGTCGCGGCCAGTACCTCTCCCTGGGTTTGAGGTGAGCCCAGCACCTTCTGCAGCTGCTGAGAAAACGGAGGTCAAACACATAATCCGGCTCAGCAACACTCAGCAAACTTTGCTCTTAAGTGCCCAAGATGAAGAACTTCAGGCCAAGTGGGTGGACTTCCTCTCCAAAGCTGCCCGTGGAGAAGCTTCCGCTGAGGCATCGACGAGCCTGACTGAACACAGGAAGAGCCAGTAGTGGACACGTTGGAGACACGGGACTCCCCAACTCTCCTCCCTCCCTCTCCTGTGTATAGAGCACACATTACTTGAAATCACTTTACCTTGGCACTTTTTTATTTTTCCTTATTTTTTTTCTTTATAAAGACCACTGAGTCCTTTGCCACTTCAAACTTATCTTTCTTACCACACAGCTACTTTTTTTCCCCTCTCTCCATCCTTATGTATTTCCCAAACACGCACCCACACACAAGTAAGGACTATCCTACCAAGCAACCAATGCCACTGGTTAGTACATTTTATTTCTCAGTGTTTTTAACAGCTTTGAAGAACCTTGATTTGTAATATAGCTGAAAAAAACATGTTTTTTTTTAAAGATGAAGTTCCTTGTATATCATTCAATAGTGTTGTGAAGCATTAACATTTATACCTCTGTCTTTCCATTTGTTCGGACGTGTGTGTGTGTGTATGTATGTATGTATGCGTGTCTTTGAGCGTGAGTCCCTTCCAGTGTTTATTAAGTATTGAATGTTAGTGTAAGGACCCATGTCACCTCTCTATTGTCTCCAGCAGTGGTGGGTTATTGGGTATTGTACAATATGTATACTATAGTGTGACGTAAGGAAAAAAAAGAAAAAAATAGACATTTTAACTTAAAAGGCACAGAAATGTGTACATTTGTGGCTGGCCACCTGATGCTCCCACTGTCTTACAGACCCTTTCGTCTCTTATGCATTGGTAAAATTCCCTCTCCGTCATTATCGTGGGACTCTGTGACCTTTAATCTCAGCCTGAGTGACCACATTTCACTTCTCTTATCTTCGTGACTCGTCTAGATGAAAGAGTAGTTACAGGGCTTCAGTTCTGACACTGTGCTGCAGGTTCAGTGTCTCAATAACTCCACTTGTACACGTACTAAATAAACCCTTTATGTGTAGGTCTCTCTTTCTCAACACTGCAACCATTTGCCTGCTTCTCTCCCTTTTTGGTGATGTGATGAAAACCAAGTACTGTACTGTAAAACTGTTTCTTCTGCCTTGTCCCCCGTACCCCGCTCCTATCAGCACCAGCCTTTAAGCAAAAGTAGCAAAAAAAAAAAAGAAAAGAAAAGAAAAGCAACATCGGATCTCTTTCTGCATGTAAACTCACTCATATTTATGTACCTTGCTATGAAATCTTGCCCTTGCCCCTCTTTTTATGCTCCAGAATTTGTTCTTGTAGTACTGTAAGTAAGCAGAGTCAGCATTGAGTGTTTTAAAAACATGGTTTGTGCACAGTGGAAAAGCATCATCAATAAACAGACGTGGTTAATTCAGTACCACACTGTCCAGTAAGATATTAATGTCCTGAGTATTGTGTTATTTCTTTTTTAAAAAGGGGGGAGAAAAAAACATATATGAAAAACATATGTTTACAAATGTTACCAATAACACACGAATATCACACAAAATACTGCTAGCACATACACTTTCTGGCCACTTTATTATGTACTCTGTTTAAGTGGTTGTTAACACAAATGTCTATCAGCCAATTACATGTGAGCAACTCAATGCACTGATTTAAGTAGAAATGGTCTAGATAATCTGCTGAAGTTCAACCTGGTTTAATCTGATTTTGAACGTGGTGTGATTGCTGGTCCCAGATGGGCTGGTCAATGTAGGAACTGCTGATCTCCTGGGATCTTTGTTTTTCTACAAAACTGTCTCTAAGGTTTACAGAGAATGGTCCAAAACAAAAGAGACAATATCTAGTCAGCTGCAGTTCTCTGAGGAAAGAAGCCCTCGTGATGCTAGAAGGCAAAAGAAAATGTCCAGACAGAAGCTGAAAGGAAACCAATAGTAACTTAGATAACCACTTGTTACAATCAAGATATACAGAAGAGCATCTCTGAAGGCGCAACACCTTGAACCTTTGGCTGCTTGGGCTACAGCGGCAGAGGACCAGACTGGGTGCCACTCCTCTCAGATAAGTAATAAGAAAGAGAAACTAACGCTACAGTTTGCATGGGGTCACCAAAATTGGAAAGTAAAAGACTGTAACCACTTCTAGTATGATGAGTCGTGATTACGACTGCAACATTTGGACGGTAAGGGTCAGAATTTGGTGTAAAAAAAACATGAAAGCATGAATCTATCCCGTCTTTTTTCAAAGATGCTGCAGATTATGCTGCTAGTGATGCTGTAATGGAGTGGAAGTTCTTTTCTTGCTACACTTTGGGCCCCTTAGTACAAATTTGGCATTATTTAAACGCCACAGCCTACTTCTCCATGTCCATTCCTTTATAACCACAGCGTATTCATCTTGTTATAACTGCTTCCAACAAGATCTCAAAATAATCTCAAACTGTCAGTGAGTTCACTGTATTTAACTAGCCTCCAGAGCCACCATGTAAGTCCTGTAGGGTACCTCTGGGATGTGGTGGGACAGGAGATTTACATCATAGATGTGAATCAACTGTGTGGTGCTATCATGTCAATATGACCCAAGATCTCAGAGCAATGTTTTTAGCACCTTGATGAAAGAGTTTAGGATTTCTAGTGGCAAAGAAAGCTCCAACCCTTACAGTCTTACAGTTCTGACATTTCATCGAAATGTCAAATGCTATAGGATTTATCTGGAACACAGATTAAACATACAGATTGAATATCTCAGTAATCCATGACCAGATTACTGAGCTATTCAAACTATGATTTGATTGGATTTCTTTTTCTGCTTTAGAAGCAAAGAACAGATTCGCTTTTTGTGTGTGTGAATGCATTTTTGCTTTTGAATTAGAAACGCATCGAAGATCATGCCAGGATACCCGAAGCACTTTACTTTCCTAATGAAACATTCAAAGTTAATGTTTCAGGCTTTTCAACCTCCCCCTTTACTTTTTTCATGCTCTATTGTGATTGCTTTGAATTTCCTTGTTGGCACAGAGTTATTGTGAGCGTTTCCATTTGGATTCAGACTGTTAAACAAGACACATCTCTGTCATTTGGTGGAACAAAAGCCTCTATCCACATGAATTCAAGCCCACCACATAAAAACCCCAGTTTGCCTGCTGTGTGCAGTAATATACTCAGTTGTCAGCATGATAACAGCACTTAAATTCTCTTTACTGTAGCATCTTCTCACTTTGGAAAGCTATCCAAGTACCTTAGAGTCATCTTATTACTTTTGTTTCAAATTGATAGAAAAAAAATAAAAGATCTACAGACAAGTAGACTGCACTTTTTTGCCCACAAGTGCCGCCTGCTTGTATCAGTTGGCAAGTTTAGTAGCCAGAACTACCTTAATCTTTCAAAAGGATCTGAAAACATTCCTCAGATGTCTGCATATCGTGTTCTATTGCATCCCAAAGGATCAACGTTTGATTGAGATCTGGTGAACATCGAGGCCATTTGAGTCCAGTGAACTCATTGTCATGTTCATGAATCAGCTTTGCGACGATTTGAGCTGGTGCATTATACTGCTGCAAGATCTGAAGATGGATACACTGTGGTAATTATGGGATGAACATGGTCTGCAACAAAACCCAGGTAGGCTGTGGCATTTAAATAATCCTCATTTGGCACTAAAGGGCCCAAAGTGTGCCAAGAACATATTCCCACCCACAGCCTGAACTGATGCTATACAAAGCCAGATGGACCTATGGTTTAATGTTGTTTATACCAAATTCTGACAGCAGAAATTAAAAATCATCAGACTCATCAGAGCAGGCAATATTTTCCCAGTCTACTATTGTCTAATTTTCCTGTTCTTTTCTGCATTCAGAGATGACCTTCTGCACACCTTGGTTGTAATGAATGGTTATCTGGGTTACTGTTGCCTTCCAATCATTCTCTTCTGAACTCTAGCATCAACAAGACAATCAGAGAACTCTGTAAACTCTTCAGATGCTTGTGTGGGATTAACCCACACAGATCTGCGGTCTCTCAATACTCAGATATGCTTGTTTTGCATTCAGGTTCACTTCATTTAGAGCAGAAACAACAACATGAGTGACCTTGAAGAGACATAAGCTGCACACATTTGTGCATGTGGCACAAATGATTCAAGTTATTTCAAATAATACCATGTACCTTTTCCTTTAATTTTATGTCACGTCTGAGTTTTTAATAGCAGGTATTTTTTGTCATTTGCAGCTGTGAGATTATTGTGTCTGGTTATGTCCTTGTAACTATGCATAAGGTGTGCCCTCTCTAATAATTATAGTAATAACAAAAATATAACCTAGAAGCAAAAGATAAAACGATTTATTTCGCTGCAAGTTGGTGTAGATCAGTTAAACGTGTACAGAGTGATCATTGTTTGAGTATCAGCACACAGATTATTGTCATTTATCTGGTTTAATGGTTGACTTCGCTCTTAATAAGAAGTATGCAGGGAGTTAGAACTTTTCAGCATCTGCAAGTTATACTTTTTCTGTTTGTTTATGTCTGCCTCAAAAGTGCAAAGAGCAAAATCAAAGGGATATGGGAAAATCTAACTTTCTGAAAGAGCGGGGTGCTTCGACTGCATGTGATTTCAACTCTCAGATGTGTGTGTGTGTGTGTGTGTGTGTGTGTGTGTGTGTGTGTGTGTGTGTGTGTAAAAGAAGGCGTGGAACGAGCGTAGAAAAGCTGTTGCAGCTGCCTTTGTGCATTTTTCTACATCTTGATTTGATTCAGTTTTAACCTCCCTCCCCCCTCTTTTTTGTCTCTATTTTGAAGCCACCACACTAGTTCCAGCGTTTCTTATAAGCATAAATTTATTGATGTGCGCATTCACAAAAAACGGCGAGAGGACAGGTATTGATATGAGGGTATGAACCATAACTTCTTTATTTAGCAAGTCAACACTAGGTGTCAAAATGATTAATTTGAAGGCTGGCTTCTCTGTAGAGCCGTGAGCTGTGGTGCAAAGATAGAGAGCAAAATGCTGACTGCTCCTTCTGTCATAGTTTTACATGCTGTACATCTAGAACAGACCGGAGCAGGGTGGGTACTGAGTGTGCTGCAGGACGGAGACCATGCTGAGATAAGCTCTCATCATCCCTCCAGAGGCCTCTCTCCTGCTCTGTGTGTTGTTTTTCTTTCCAGCTAAACTTTTTGTTCTTTGAAAACCTATTTTAACTGCTCTTTTCTCAGCTATACAATGTGAGGTTATGGCTGATTACAGCCTAAGTTTGATTCAATTTGTTTGTGGATGACAAACCACCCTAATTGACAATTGACTTTTTTTTTTTTCTGTTTCCTTCTCGCACTTCTTTATCTGCGTTGGCCAGAAACAGCTGACTCTGCCAAGGTTGTAGTGGAACTTTAACATGTCGAATTGACCTCTAACAGAAGCCCCAAGGCTTCTCTTAATGGCTCTATTCATCAAGGGCACAGACCTCTTTGAATGAACACAAAAGACAAGGTTGGTTGATCGGAGCCATTGTTGCTGTATAAAAGTATAAAAACGAAATGTAATAGTTGAGAGCAAATAGAATCTGAACATTTCAAAGAGAGACTTTTTTTTTTTCAAGGTTTCAGGTTGTGACCACAGATTTTTGAGGTTTGTTCCTCTTCCATCACAGCTGAAGAGAATGAATTTAATGGGAAAGCTGTTATACGCCACTGGAGCGTAAGCCTCTTACCAGCTGTTTGTGTGAGTGTGCATGAGCATGTGTGTGAACATGCATCTGCGTGGCCCAGAAACATTTGCATGTTGTACCATCAAACCTCTGAATGCACGCTCCTTCTGAACCAGCTATTTGGGGAAAGAACAACAAGAACAAATTAACACCTGCTTTTCACATAGAAATGATGACATGTCTCAATTCTCTTTACTTCTCTTTTCTTTTTTCTCCTCTTCTCTTTTTAGCAGAGGTGGTAGCGTCGTCAAATGTGATTGATCAGCATGTGTTTCCAACACTTTAGTCCAAAATCTATGAGAATGATTCTTATTTTTCATAATTTAATTAGTTTTGTTTTGTATTTGGAGCCTGTGTGAAGAGCAGATGACCATATGTGTCACATTGGGAAACATCTTGTTAAAATGTGATTTGTTAGCAAAGCTCTAAAATTAGAGTACATATATATAAAGTATGTAAGAACGTTATCGGCGTTATCATCCACCTGATGATTGTTTGTGCAGTACTCACTCTCGTTTCACTTTGTGATTTAAATACTACATTTTGTTCATCATCCACTTTCTAACTGTGTTTGTCTGCCATCTGAGCTTGTAGGGTATAGTAGGTTTTCAGGGCTTTCAAGCCGAAGCATTTACCTGCTGCAAGCAAAAATAACACAGTGAGTTGTGAGAGTGAATGAAAAAAAAGTGAAGTTGCAGACAGTGCATCTCAATAATAAGCACAAACTTGCTAAGCCAGCAACAGATTCAGGTGTTGATGCTCAGTAGGTCCATAACTCCAACCCCTTCAACTCTACATAGAGAAATTGTTTCCATATTGTTATTTGATTTATTGCTACTGTAAATATAGCAGTTGCAGCCATAGTTTCAGCCAATGACAGACGATGCATCACTAGCTGTACTGCCGGACTTCAGTTTGGCATGCTAAACTAGCGACTGTACTGTGGTAACATCTTTGGATTTCACGAATATGTAGGCGCATCTGTTGGTGTCATATTCAAACTTTACAGTAATATGGGGGGGGGGAGCCAAATTTCTCTGTCTTTGATTTCTATTTTCCACTCAAATCATTCTGTATTCTATTTTGATTGTATCTTGATAAGGTTAGGGTAAGACTGAGCCTCGACACACCCATGTTTTGCAACATGCTGCACTGTACCATCCATCGCTCTCTGCAGTGCCACCCACGTACAATGCAAATACTGAAACTTTCTTCTATCTGAAGTAAAGGAAGTAGACAGCTCTCAGTTCCCGTAAAGGAAATGGTTGCGACTGTTGCAAGAAACTTTATGTGCACTTTTGCTTTACTCCAGTTTCGTTGCTTGTGTCCATATTTTGGTCTTTCTTTAATAAAGTCACTTGATGCATGCTGGACATTTTTTTAACAACCAGCCAGACAAATAATCTTCTGGAAGTTTGATGTTGTTAAAGTAGAATCTCATAACCATTAGTCTTGACCTGAGCACAACACACCCTGGCATCCTCTCTGAATTAAAAATCCAGGTGTCCTGAGGAAATGACCTGCTTTTAATCAACGAAACTGAAATGACGCAAGGTTCGTGATAAGGATTGAAGAGACCTTCATAATAGTAACAGTACATCACCTAACATCTTTCTTTGTGTTATTCACACCCTGAGTGGAGGTGGGTGATAAAAGGAATCTGTTCAGATTTAAAAGCACTGGAGAGGGTTAGTCATCCTACTATTATAGTTTAATTAGAAGCCATTAAATGGATTTGATGATAAAAATTTGAGTTCTATTCAAGTGAATAACCAGAATAGCCTCAGAGTAACTGCATGATCTATAGTGTTCCATTATAAGGTACCATAACTCATAGTACTGTTCAAAAGACTTGAGACACTCTTAGTTTCTTTATATTTTGCTTCCAAGGAGAAAAAGGTGTTTCGTCTAATAGTTCTCCAGGTTTTTTCAAGGTCATTCTGAGTTTTTCTTTGGACAGGGGCTACTTTTTCACTCATTTATTGTTGTTTTTTGTTTGTTTGTTTGTTTGTTTGTTTGTTAAACCATCTAACACTGACCTGAATCAGTGTTGAATCTACACACAGTAAATAATTTAGCAAAGAGCAGATCATAAATTCTATCTTTAGGCGATTTACAAAATTGCAGTTTTTGAAATTGTATTTTTACATTAAGAAAGTGATTCCCAAAGAGCTGTCAGCTGAAATCCTGGCATATCTCAGTATGCTGTGCTGTGTATCCCAAAAAACATCTGAAGACAAATGGACAAATGGAGGACAAAAGAAGAAGAGGCAGGCCTAAAAATCTATCTACAGCAAATGAACCGTATCTAAAAGTCATATCCTTAAGAAACGGGACAAAATCCAGCAAAGACTTGACACAGGACCTGAGAGACACATCTGGCCCTTAATTTTATCCATTTACTGGTCACCAAAGATTCAACAGAAACAGTCTCAGTGGAAGGGCGGCTGTCAAGAAGCCATTTTTAAGCAAAGGAAACAGGGAGAAAAGGCTAAGATGTGCCAAACTACATAAGAACTGCCCCGACAATCCATGGGAACAGATCTGATGGAGTGATGAGTCCAAGTTTGAAATTTGTACGTACATTATGAATGGAGGAGGTCAGGACAGAGGTAGAACAGTGAGTGTCACAGCCATCTGTAAAACAGCCAGTGGTGCTGTGGATTTAGTCAAAATTGATGTAATTATGAAGAAAAAAAGTGCCATCAGATTTTCATCCACCATGCAATACAATTTGGAAAGCATCTGATTGGCAGCTACTTTATCTTTTAGCATGACAATGATCTCAGACACACCCCAGAGCAGTAAAAAACACAGAATGGAAATGCTATCAGTCAGGGGTTGGCCTCTCCAGAGTCCACACCTCAATATTATTGAGCTAGTGAGGGTAGTTCTGTGTAACTAGTGTCATTTTGACAAAGCACAGAAAGAAGACGCCAGGAGAACTATTCCCGAAGATGACTGAAAGAAATTATATAATTCAGGCCGTGTTGAAGAATAAAAGTGATAAGTGCCATTGACTTTCCAAGTTGTTAGAGACACAATGACCGAGACTGTCCAAGCCGGGGCTCGAACTGGCAACCTTCCGATTACAAGGCGAACTCCCAACTCTTGAGCCACAATCGCCCCAATTTTCTTTCAGTAAGAACTTTCCTATTAGGAAGGGTGGCTCAAGACTTTTGCACAGTATTGTACCGTACACTCTTTGTATATTCATTAATAAGCAAACTTGATATCTATTTTATTCCCCCAGGTTTTGCAGTTTTAAAACAAATCTGGCTGCAACATGTAAATGTGTGTTGCCTTGAGCAAACACTATACCGCAGCCTAAATGAGCACATTTAATGAAGGGTCCAACCCATCTGACCTCCTTCCATAACAGTGTCTGCTCTTCGCTGTCAGATAAATAATGATGTAAGCCAATAGACCTGAATATCCTATTTATACATTTCCCAGAACATGTCATTGTGAAGTGACATGAAGCTTAATAGCATCTAAATATCACTAAAAGAAATAAAGAAGTATTTAAAAAAGGCAGCAATCATTCCAGGATGGATCATTTTGAGAACGGGTCAAGTGAGATGCTGCTAAACAAAATACCTACATGTCCTACAAGTACATGTCCTCAGATATAATAGTGTATTGTACTGTGTTTATTTAAAATAAATAAAAATGGTATTTCAGAACCGCTTCCAGGAAATACTTTAGCAATTATCAACCTGAAGAGGACATTCAGTATGAAGGCCTTTTTACAAAAGCTGTGTATCTACTGTGAATCCTCAATGCCCAGGTTGGCAATCTGTGTGGACATCATGTATTATTATAACAGGTTTGCTGAGGCCATGTTGCTAAAATGCCCCCAGTAATAATGTGTAGCGATCGTGATTTGCCTCGTGAATGGAAGAAGATGAACATTCACTGAACCAAATTTAAGATAAGAAGTAAATAAATTTCCCAGTGGAGCCGAGGCAGGCCATGGACTGCCTCGTATCAAATGCTTTTCTCCGTTATCAAACTGAGTGCCCTGTCTGCTTGGTTTCTGTTTTGTTCCTTCTTCATGAAACAAAAAGTGATGCATCTGCACACTTCACCTCACTTAACCATCTGCACACTTCACCTCACTTAACCTGATGTCCATTTTTCACGCTCTTTTAAAGTACTTTATCGTTTTTCTTTCTCTGATGTTTTTCTGGTCAGTACATGCATTCCTGTCACCTTCACTGCACTTTCTAATCATTGATCTGATGTCTTCAGCGCTGTTGGGCTACCCTGCTGTTTGCTCCTTGTTGATGGCTCAGTGGGAATCAGCCCAGGCTGCACCAGTCTTATTAACACTGTCTGGCACACATGGATGTTCAAGTACTTTAAGAATTTGCAGGGAAAGTGACAAAACAAATAAAATGTAGTTCATGCTTTCTTCTTCTCTACTTAGGTCTCATTTAGGTCTCCCCTTCTTTGATGAAAGGGATTTGGGAGGGTTTGGATTTTCAGGTTCAGTAACTCTAGAGCTATAGGAAGATGTGCAGTTATGGTAAAATTAAAGTTTATCCTCTTTAGTTTCTGAAGTTTTACATGTTACAGGTTAGACAAGGTGTCCAGGTCCTGTGGCTCCAAAACCAGGCCAAATCTACCACTCCACGACCACACTGGACAGTAGTTATGAGGTTTTTGTGCTGATATGCTGTACTTAGTTTTCTCCAAACTGCCATGTTCTTATAGAGAGAAGAGGCTTTTTTTCTGGCAACCCTTCCAAACAAACCATACTTGTTCAGTCTTTTCTAATTGTACTTTCATCAACTTTAACAATTAAGGTGCTACCGAGGCTTGCAGAGTCAATCAATTGTGCTACTTACCCCGTGGACTCCTCTGGAAGGAGGAAGGGTGTTTTTCCACATTGTTTCTGCATCTTTTGGCCTAATTTTTTGTGAAATCAGTAATGACATGGTGTAATACATCATGTGTTCTTGTTCATCATCATGTATTTACCTATTTTTAGGACATGTGAAGGACAGAATTATGTTTATTATGTCCCTATATGTATAAGCTTACAATTGAAAGATAAATATAATGAATGTATGAATCTAACAAGCAATGTGAGTGTAACTGTAAATGTCACGTCCTTCTTGTCTAAATATGAAACTGTTTTCAGATCACATACACAGACTGTACGACAAACTATATTAAAAAACATAACATTCAAGGCAATAAAGGCAATAAAAATCCATGTGGCCACGTTGTGGTTCTGCAAAAATAGATCTGGAGTACACATATAAATATTCAATGTCTGCTGAAATTCTTTCAGTTTGCTTGCCTCGTCTCTATTTGGGGAAAACTTACAGTAAATATTTATGCTTCTCTTGTATGACTTATATGTCTCTGATATTCTGTCTACTCATGAAAGTGGGTCCTGTTCGTATTTTTCTCCTGTGGAAATATACAACAGAAATTCAATAAATCCACTGTGTTGCATGAGAGAAGCTGGAAAGTGGACACTTTGAGTAAATCACAGTATGACTCACAGCTTATAAATCTGTAATACTTGCAGAGGTAAATTCTTACAATTTTTCCCCTTTTTTTCGTGTGGGTTGTTATTCCATGATCATAAGCATTCTGTTTCACAGTTGCTCAAATTTCACAGGAAATTACACCTTTTGATTTTATTCTTTGTTGTTTTCCTCCACTGCCTCCCAGTTGGTTTCCATCTGTGGTCGGCATCAAACTTCAAGTCATCCTTGCCGGCTCTTAAATCTCATCTGGTAGAGTCTGGGCAGCAACAGTAAGGAACTACAAGTTATTCTGTTTAAGAAATGACACCAGCTATATTGCACTGATGTGTCATAAGTGAATCACTGAGGAAAAAATGTGTTTTTGTGTGCAGAAATGTGTTTTGCACATTTCTGCACTTTGCATGTGCACTAGAAAACAAATCTGTTTGGATTGTCATTCAGTGCTGGTTTCCAAAGTCTAATATTGTGGACTTATACAATCACCATTGGATATGGCAGAGTGCGCAGTGCAAGTATAAAGGTTTTAAAGGAGTCAACACCCCTACTATAATAACAATCCCTGAATTTTGTCTCTCAAATCTAGCACAGAAATATTGTCGTTTCTTTGGTGTCTGAGAAACACAGCGTGGACGTGTATCCCTTGCAGTACGCTGTGCACGTCTGAAGAAAGAAAGAAATGCTTGATCAACTCAATTTCCTCCAAAAGTGTCATTCTTCTTACCTGCCACCCATTTCCCATCTCCTTTTCTTTCCATTTTCCCCTCTGTCTTTCATCGAGTGTATAGAGGTGCAGATTTATGGTGTTGCCCAGTCAGTGATGGCGTCGGTCCAGCCAGGAAAAGTGATTTGTTAAGAGATTACAGACACAGACGACAGCGAGAGCAGCATTAATGATGTTATGGACAGACTATTGGTGTGTGTGTGCGAGAGAGAGATGTCCTTTTAGAAGTAGTCGCTACTTAGTTTGATAAGGATAGTCAGCCATATAGCTTTAACAGCAGGGTAGAAAAAAAGTTCATCTTTAACGTGACTCTGACATTAATATTAGATGGCCTCTAAACAAGTTCTTCCTTCTCTTTAGAAGCCTTGTGTTGCAGTTCTCCAAAACAGACCTTGTTTTGCTGTTTTTGTATAATGACTCATGCTTTTAGAGGGCTTGATTTGCATATCAGACATCTCAAACAAAGCCATTCATCCTCTGTGTAGATGAAGCCTCACTTATATCTTGGGCATTCACAGGTAGCCAAGCAACTCACATTAGTGCCTCACTGGGTGCATTTTGTAGGAATTAACCAAGGACACACAGAGAGGTCACCTTTGGTCTCCTCTGCCCAGACCTCCAGCCATATGTGGCCTGGTTTGAGGAGCAGCGTTGATGGGGCCGCTGGCAGTGGGAGATGATGCCCCTCCTGTTATACTTAATTACCTCCAATGATGGAGTGGTTACCCCCTAGCAGAGTCACTGTGTCAGGGACGGGGCAGACACATCGAGCTGACCACTCCCGCCTGCCTCATCTTTATCTATCACTCTTGTGAGACCGCTTTTTTGCACCCAACTCTTTCTTTTAAATATCTTTGCTCCACTTCTTCACACAGACAGCAATGATGACACTTGGCATCATTAGCTTTATTCTTTTTAATGCAGAAAAGGAGGCATTATTGACTGTTCCAAGCTTCATTAGCAGGTCTCCTGCTGGGTTATTGGATTTTGCAGAGTACAGAAAACACAAGCCTGTGTGGAGAAAAAAGCCGAAGGCCCTGAGTGTCCAAATTGTACCAACTAAGAGCACACAGGAACAATTTACTGTTGCTGTAGCAAATGTTTCAGATCAGTTTCTCAAAATGCTCTCATTTGCTGTGTTGTTGTCACCTCCTATGTCCTCAATCACCATTGAATATAAAATATAAGTGTTTCAGCTATAGACGCTCCATGGTTTTCATTTTGCAAAGCTTCTGTTACTAGAGGTAGCTCAGATGGTAGAGCGGGTCAACTACAAGTCCGAAGGTTGGCGGATTGATCCATGTCTGTGTCTATATATCCTTGGGTAAGACACAGAGCTTCAAGTTAACCCAGCTATATCCATTGGAGTGAATCAAGAGCTAGATAAAAGTTCTTAGACATAAATAATGCATTTTTTATTGCAGTGTAGTAGAAAGTCCTTTGAGTACTCAAATTGAGTACAAAGGTTCTATATAAGTGCCAGTCTGCTTTGCCATACATTTGATTATTTTTTTGTCCAGCGGTGGATGCTTGTATTAAACAAGAACAAAGTTTTAAGTAATCTCACTCTTCAGACAACACTGAAAAATGAGTGTCAGATTGATTTTTCTGCATTTGGCTCTGTATGATGTCAGTGAGAGCAAATATCCTTGATTCAGTCATCTCAGGCACGCAGTGAGCACCAACCGCCACACCACCAGCTGTTCGGCCCTTCTGTTTGTGAGAGGCTGCCAATCAGAAGGAAGTTGAGGAAGTTAAATGGAGGGAGAGGGCTTAGATGACAGTCCAGGGTCAGTACGTGAATCATAACCTGCTCGTAGAGTCTGAATATAAAACACGAAGCTGAAAATAAGCTTAATTGGTCCCTGTTAAAGTGGAAGTACATATTCAGACGTTCTCTTTCCGTCAGCTATCGTGGCTCAAGAGTTGGGAGGTCGCCTTGTAATCGGAAGGTTGCCGGTTCGAGCCCCGGCTTGGACAGTCTCGGTCGTTGTGTCCTTGGGCAAGACACTTCACCCGTTACCTACTGGTGGTGGTCAGAGGGCCCGGTGGCGCCAGTGTCCGGCAGCCTCGCCTCTGTCAGTGCGCCCCAGGGTGGCTGTGGCTACAATGTAGCTTGCCATCACCAGTGTGTGAATGTGTGCGTGAATGGGTGGATGACTGGATATGTAAAGCGCTTTGGGGTCCTTAGGGACTAGTAAAGCGCTATATAAATGCAGGCCATTTACTTATTGAAATTCAGTACTCACAAACAAACACTGTAACCATCTGTGACATTTTGGGGCTGAACTCCACTCATGTATAAAGAATTATTTAAAACTTAAAAGAGAAAGTAGTTGTCGTTGTTTTTTTGGTGGAGGCTTCTAATATTGTGCAGATAGCAATGAAGGATGTAAAGGCACGCACAAAAAAGAAAAGCAAAAATAACCCCAGAAGAACTGCACTTTTTTTAAAAATTCTTTCTGGCAAGAAATTCTTTACCTGAAAATCGGTAGATAACGACCGATTCTTCTGAATCTTGGCCTCTCTACATGGTAAGTTTTTCAGTAATTGCAGCATTATCCATGAATGATGCGGCAATCTGCTGTCTGAAAAAAGACTTTCAATGCGTCTGAGGAGATGTGCTCAAGTAAACAAGGACGTTCCAATACAGCAAAACAGTCTGATGCATGATCAGAGTTCTGAATGATAGTACACCGAGAGAGAACAGTTCTGCTTTTTCAAATGTCAATTCAAAGTGAAACTCTGAGCCTCTATAGGGCGTTTATAGAATTAAATACAGGATGTGGGCCAGCTTTGTGTGTGTGTGTGTGTGTGTGTGTGTGTGTGTGTGTGTGTGTGTGTGTGTGTGTGTGTGTGTGTGTGTTGTTCCACCATATCCCAAAGGTGCTGTATTGGATTGAGATCTGGTCACTTTAAGCCATTTGAGTACAGTGAACTGTGAGTACAGTGAAGCAGTCAGCAGATGTTTATGCTGTTGACATAAAGGAATGTACATGGTCAGCAACAATACTCGGGTATGTTGTTGTGTTTAACTAATGCTCAATTTTAGCTCAATTTTCAACCAAGGACCCAAAATGTACCAAGAAAATAACACCCACACCTTGGCACAAGGATATGATGGATCCATGCTTTCATGTGGTTAATACCAAATTCTGACCCTAATATCCAAATGTTGCAGCAGAAATCAACAGTCATCAGCCAACATCTTTCCAGTCCTTCTATTGTCCAATTTTGGTGAGCCTGTGCAGACTAGCTTCTGTTTCCTGTTCTTAGCTCATGGGTGTGGCACCAAAGGCATCAATGAGGTGCCTATTCCTAAATGTACTGAGTTGCTGCATACGCATTTAGGTATTTACTAAACAGCAGTTAAACAGATGTGCCTAATAAAGTGGCCAAGAAGTGTATACCTGGACACGGAGGTTATTGTTTACAGTGTGAACTGTTTGAAGGAAACTGTGAGTAGAACAGAGAAGTCAAACATGTTGAATGACTCGAATGTTTGATAACCACAAACTCAACAAAAATGTGACACAGCATAAAAAAGGAAAAGAAAGCGGTGGGGAAACCTTCATTTGTAAAATCTGAAGTAGAATGACGTTAAGAAAAATCTGTGTGGTTAGTTTCAGAGAAACTGTATATTTTTTTAATTTACGTGGAATGTGATGTCATATGATGTAAACAAAGAAAAACCTAATTCATTGGCTCAGTTTAGAGGTGGGATCTCCTTCTTTACCACAATTATACTTTAAATTTCCTCCTTCTAATCGAGGTATTACAACTCTTCTTCTCCGTTTATGTAACGATCATTTAGCCTTACTTTGGAGAGATGCACTGCAAACTTAGTTATGCTTAGTTTTTACAGCATATTTAAAATGTCGTCCTGCATGTGCTGTATTTGTCCCTGAGCAGGCAACAGTCTATTACTATTGACAATTGAATTGAATCTGTTTTAGACTGGAAAGCTCTAAGGCTGACGTGCTCGTGCTGGACGTTGGTAAACGGATGTAACTTTTGATTGTCTTCTAATAGACCACGTTCACACGTTCATGTGTTTTGCACATTTTCAACCACATCCTGATTTGTACCTACTGAGGTAGACTGTTTTTTGCAGCTGTAGTTAGCTGCAGACCTGAAACCTAACTTGACCCGACATGATTTAATCCGCAAAGTCATTTTTGCTTTGGTCGACAAGGTCTCGACTGATCACTTCATCTCTCGTCGTCCTCTCAAGCGCTCATCCGCTTGCGCGACAGCCAGAGCATAGAAAGAACATTAGAATAAGTGAATGTTACGGTGCAGTGTGGGTGGTGGCAAGCTGTTCACTGGACGAGGAGCGAGTAACATCGCACAGAGAAACTCAAGCGCCGCGCCAGCAGCTAGACTCTTCGTTTCGTTTACCCTGTACGGGGTCCAGAGGAGAACAGCTGCGCCGTCTTTACGCACAACCAGAAGAGCTTTCTGAGAG
Organism: Aulonocara stuartgranti; assembly: GCF_965226115.1. Taxonomy (NCBI): domain Eukaryota; kingdom Metazoa; phylum Chordata; class Actinopteri; order Cichliformes; family Cichlidae; genus Aulonocara; species Aulonocara stuartgranti. The sequence continues at coordinate 24,632,850 of NC_138956.1, forward strand.
ACGGCTGTGTGTCACCACCATGTCCGCGGCAACAGCATCAATATCAGATGTATCCAGGACTGATACCGCAAACAAAAATGACCGAAATAAGTCAGGTAAGAGAGATGGCATAGAAAAACCAGATGCTATTTAATTTAGACGAAGCCAGCGTGCAGGATCCTCGAGAGACCGAAATGTCACTTGTGCACTGACGCCAGTTTTATTCTGTTAACTTGCGTGCTTCTTGTTCAGGTGATGTGCGCGTCCATGCATGTGTGTGTTTGCTGTAACAACAATTGCACTGCAAGGATTAGTAGCTTAGGGTCCTATGTAATATAAAGACCTGATAGATTGTGTGAACTAGACATCGCAGTAATAAAATGAAACTTAAAAAAAGGGTGGATTGGTGTCCGATTAACGGTTAGTTGATATAATTGTCAGGTGTTATGAAGAAAGACAGAAAGAGGAAACGAAAAGGGGTGGATTTGACGTCAAGCAGCCGGACATTTCACTCTATGTACTGTATGTATGATCATACATACAAGTTACATAAAATTATTCTTCTGTGCACCGAAGTGTGTCTTTGTGGTGGGATCTGAGTTACTAATGGTCTCAGTGTTACAATTTTATCTTGTTTATGGTTTACTATTATCTCTTCTTCTTTTATTTGTCTACCAGCGACTTTTGATATAGTTTGGTTCACTTTATGGTCTGCCACATGTCTTTCTTCAAAGTGCACAACTCCTCCTTGGATATTTTCCTCCAACAACCCTTGTGTTGTCCTGGGGTCAAAAATGACCCCAGGATGTATGGTAACAGGTGTATGGAAATCCCGAAAAAGTAACCTCCACTAAATCAGTCCCTGTAACCTGTCTGTTTTATTTAAGTGAAAACCAAAAGCAGATATCTCAGAGTAAAGAAAAAAAAATCAAAAATCTGGTTTTGATTTTCCCTAAACCAAATACATCATACTTCCAAGTTGTGCTGGAAACCACCGCCTTCATGTCATTGTGTTTATGTGCATTCCAACTACTTGTTTTACAGTGAAGTCATGCTCTTGTAGACTGAGACTTGTAGACATGCAGGAACTGCTGGTGTACTGAGCTGTCACAGTGAAAGACCGTCCGTCCTGTAATATGCTGAGCTCCATGCTGTTCAGTATGATAACCTTGTTTTTTTTTCTCTTAATGTTGCTCCAGATGGCCTGTGTTTTTCCACCAGTCTTGCAGGCCTTTTGTTTAATGATTTATCACATTTCCTTCTTTGATACCGTTAGAATTCATCTCAGCACGGCACTCGGCTGTTACGGGGGGCTGTGTTTTGTCATGCAGTGTTGCGCAGCCCTTTAGGGGTTCAGTGCTGATAGCTATGGAATGACTGCCCCATTCCACACTGACTCTTATCCGCAGTGCCCCCCCACCCCCTTTTTGTTTGTTCATACAGTTCACCTTGAATTATTGTTGTGCAATCTATGAATTCCAAGTTGTCTTATCGTTCCTATGAATACAAATTTTCTTTTGAAGATGCATGAATTATACATGTACCCAAATTTTGGATGAACTTTGTGTGATTAATGCATATTCACAGTATCTCAAACATCATTAGCAGCAACAACTGTAGACATTGCTGCAAATTTTCCACACCAGCTGACCTCCAGCTTTCTGCTTTAGGTAATTCCAAAGCTCAGTGCACACCCATGCCTCAGCCAACATTGGGCAACCACCAGATCATCCAGGGAAATGGCACTAATGTGGGTACCGTCATATCACTACAGTGCCCGGGGAAGCACAAACTTGTAGGCAGTGATATGATGTGTGTCATGGGCCCCAACAGCACCTACTGGACAGGAGACTCCTATTGTCAAGGTAAGTAGAAACCAAAACCTTGAGATGGCAGTTAATATACAAAAAATGGCACATATTAGTAACCCATTTGTAGCCAGGTACATGTCACTTCATGGACCTAATTGCATATTCATTATGCATTACCAAAATGTGTGTGTATGCAGATTAAATGTCTCAAATGCTTTTCCTAGAAAAACTGCAGAGGCTGCAAAACTCCCACTGAAATGTCTGTCAGCTCATTATTCCAAAGTGATGGAATATATATTAAACATTATGTGTAGGCATTCTTGTTAGGGACCAAGTTACACGCAGATGCTTATGTTGTGTTTGGCTTGCACTAATTATGACCTTAATTTGTGTGGGAACACAATGGAGGGAAAATGATGTGCAGTTTGTCGATACATCTCATTAAGCAATAATATTAATGCTACTAACTGGCAGCGAGGAATCATTTCAGGTAGGTGTACAGCCAGCGAGGAAGTGGAAAAACTGAGGGCAGAATTTTAATTCTATTTTTTAGAATCAATCACCATGGGAGAGATGAAATTTTCTGAGTGACACTGAAAGAAATAAAATAATAATAAATTTATATTTTATTGTCCTTTCAGTGATGAGCTGGCAAGAACACTTTGTTGCAAAATGACTTTTTATTTCTGCAAGTCTCTGTTGGATAATGACAATGAAACACTTGTGACATATTACAGCAGTCTGTGAGGTAGACAATATCTGCAAACCTTGTGTGAGGTGGCATTTGAGACTTCTGGTTGTTGTTATGCACAGGTTTTGAAGTATGATGAATGGAATTGTAAAAAATAAAAATAAAACACTCAGTGCATGAGGCAAAAATCAGTCAATACATCAGTCAACTGGTTCTTCTTCTGTCACTCTTCAGCTCTGTCGCCCAATGATTTTGGTTACCGCGTGGCTGTGGTGGCATCCTTTGTGAGTTCAGGCATAATCCTCTTCATGTCTGTGGCCTTCATCACCTGCTGTTTGCTTGACTGCATCAAGGAGGAAGAAAGGAAAAAGGAGGAGAAGTGAGTTAAGGATTGCTGGAAAAGTTGAAATTAAGTTTTTTAAAAGTAAAAGTAAATCTACTGAGGTATCGTTACTGGTAAAATGTAATTATAAGGAAAGCATACATCACAATACACTGCAAAATACTGGATTCTTTATACAAATAAATATGCATACATAATAAATTAGATGGGTTCTTAGCTTAAATGATTGCTAACCTAAGGGTTATAAGACATTAATGGGACAGGAACACAAAATAAGGCCTGATCTGCTACACAGATGTGTGTATGTGTCTTTATTTTGCTTCTTTGGAGTAACAAGTGGCATTTATATGAAGCACAGAGAAATTCTAACAGTCTAAAACATGACAAAGGCATGGCAACAAAAGGACTGCTTGAATACAATGTATTAATAGATGTATCTACTTATTTACAACCACAGGTGCCAAAATACAATATTAGGTCTGGTGAAATATGAAATACTGACATGTATGGGTTTTTTTATGCCAGTGACTCAGATCCGTGGCAATGGGAGGAGCCAACCCAGAACCAGGAGAACAACATGTCTCGATATAGTCATAAGGGCCGCAACAACAACAACAACAACACCCAGGAGAATCCGCTTTCTCCATGGGACACTGCTGGCCCTACCCTGTGTGACAGCATACGATCTTGCAGGTGAGATGTGCTGAATTTCATTTGAATGCTCCACAGTGACAACAAAAACAACAACAAAAAAACCCCAACTTCCTGTCTTCTTACACAGATGTCACCAGCATTACGCCTATTGTCCTGCCTGCACAAACTATGGCCCCACACCTCCCCCTGCTGCTCTTCCTGGGCACGACTATAACCAGCCTCTCTTACTCCAAATGCCAGAACCTGACCCACCTCAGTATCCCGGCCCTCCCCTGTCCTCCTGTCAAAGTACAAGCCCGGGCCTGGTCCAGATGTCAGCAGGGGGATCTGGTTTGGTGTGGCAGTATGAAGGACAACAGAGCAGTTTATCAGGAGCAAACCTATTAACCGCAGATGAGGCCCCTGGGAGGAATATAAACTCAAACAGGAATATATACCCCAAAGAACTTTCCATAAGGATTATATCAGTGTGAGGACAGCACACAAAAATCATCAATCAAGACTTTGTTTAATATCTAAATCTGTTCAACAGTGTCAGCTGTATAGACGAGGACTGCGGGATGTAATAACTATATCAGTATGTTTTGGTGTATCAGCAGTGGCGAGATGGCTCTAAAGAGACATTGATCTGACAGACTAATGTGCCTTTTTATGCAAACTGTAATGGCACACTGCCCCCTGTCTGTAAAGAGGAGCCAGTGCATTTTCAGGACGCCAGTCTTGGAGAGAGCTGTTCTTCGGATGTCAAGAGATTTGAGCTTAAAAGGAAGTTCTGCTGCTTGAGGCTAACACTTAAGGGATCTATTGCGATATAATTAACTTTGCTGTCAGCTGAGGAGAGTGTGGGAATGTGGGAAAAGTTCACTCTTGACACGAGAAGAGATGTTGTAAAAAACTGGCGTGTGTGTAAATAATAATTTTGAGAAATGTAAATAAATGACAGACGTATAATAATAACAATGAGTGATGCATTGGAGTGGGAAGAGTTTATTTAACAACACGTTTATTATTATTATTATTATTATTATTATTATTATTATTATTATTATTATTATTCAAGCCTTTAGGTTAGAATAACCTGATGTATGATTATTTGTTGCACTTCTGTGCTTCAGTGTCTGCTACATAAAGCTGTAGTCCGTCACTGTCTGCCCGGCTCATTAACATCATCATGTAGCCTTGAGGTCGGTCATGTGGTGACGCCACGGCCAAGCGTGCTGATGTAACGGGGCAGCGGAGCACCGACTCACGGGGGAGACCAGGAAGTTTTACCGGGAAGGCTGTCGGTCCGATTGTCAAGTTCACACACGGTGTAAATTTGTCAGTATGTCAGGTTTGTGAAGCGAGGGTAAGATGTTTCGCCTTGTTGTGAGTGCTTTGCGCGTATCCTTGCGCCAGAGCTAAGACTTCCAGGATATCCTACCAGGCTCTCTCTCTGGGTGCGCCACTTGTTGCTGTAAAGTCATAGTATAAAGTAGTTGTTGTTACACATAGTTATTTAGTAGTTTGTCATGGGTCAGTATCATCGTTTGTCCTGATATGCAACCGGTAACTAAATCGGCAGACTTCTGTCATCAGAGGCATCCAGACTTTTATTAAAGACACGCAGCTCCCTCTGTTGTCAGTCTAGTCCTTAGAGATATTATAGCATTAACTGTACATTGGGATAAAGTAAATCCTGTTAAAATATTAAACTAGCCATGTTCTGAAAATAAGGAACTAAGAGGTTTATTCTCTTGTTTAGAAAGGCGAATACAATAGCTGCAAATGTGTCAGTTTCACTACACTTTATAGCTTCTATAGCATAATGTTAGTACTGAAAATCAGCCAACTACAATTTAAGATGCATAAAATGGTGAGAGACAGCAGAAACAGGTAAGGTGTTAGTGTTAATAGTTTGGACTCTGAACCAGTTTTTCCCCCCAGAAATATGCATGAGCATTGTCTGTTTTCTTAAAAGAAGATGCTACACTTAAGAAGAAGACGACAAAGGGGGATCTATGGAAGTAAATATCCACACTGCCAATCATTAAGTAATATAGATATTGTATTTGTCCTGACCACTGTTGATATTCTTATGCTCAGTTGTGTACTTAAACAGGCTACAGGCTGCAGCTGATGAGCAAACATACTACTAATATTTCTGCCATCTGTTCATAAAACATAAACTATTAACTAAATTAGTAGGTAAGTGTCAGATACTGTCATAGTGTTACATTGCATGGTAGTTATTCTCAGTATCGTCATCCCAGTATGAAAGATTCTATGATTCCAAGACGAGCTTACTAAGAAATTACTAAAACTAACAATAAAATCTGCAGCCCTTCTGTTAGGGCTTTGTCGCATGAGCCATTTGTGCAGGGTCATAGCCTGTTTCTGACCTGGTCTCCACGCTTTGACCAGCGCTGGCCTTGACACCCCTTGTTAAGCAATGTCTTTTCACTGTCATCAATCTTCCTTTACTAGACACCGATGGTTACCAAGAGCAGCTGCAGAGTGACTCCCAGTTCCTGTGCTCAGATCAGAGGATGGACACTGAGCTGGTTGACAGACTTGTCCTGCAGCTCAACAGGATCTACCCGCAGATACTAAGTGACAAGGAAGCCCACAGGGTCACTGCAGCTATTTGTGTTACACAAACAAAACAGAAGCATACTGTGCAGATGCGTGCAGTGACTCAATGCAGCCTGTGTCTCCCTGCAGTTCAGGAACCTAAGTGTGCCCACCAAGGTGCGGTTAGCAGACCTCTTGAAGCACCTGCACAGAAAAGGCGAAGAGGCATGCCATGAATTCTACAGAGCCCTTCACATCCATACAGAGGACATCTACTCTAGCCTGCCCAGCAGAGTCAGAGAAAGAGGTGAAACATTGAGCTTTTCTTGGCTACAGATTCCAGATTGGAGGATAGCTGTTTCTTCTCCATAAAGTTCAATTTCATTTCACATTAATTTTATTGCAGACACAACTATTGAACCAATGTCTTTGTGGGACCTAAATGTTCTGGTTTTATCCTTAAAGCATAAGTTTTGTGTCTGCTAAGCCTTTTTTTTTTTTTTTTCAGCACTGGTTGCTTTTTCTACCATGTTAAAAAAAAGTGCATCTTGTATGTTTGGTGTGATGAGGTTAGACAAATTACAGGAGCAGCTTCCAAAGTGTCCTATAAAGGTGGCTCCCCTGCTGTGTCTAGCTTTACATCGGCTTATCCTGTTTAAGATGCAAAGAGAAGCTAATGTGCTGCCTAGACTGCTGTCCAAGTAGCCATTTAACACTTCACAGGTTGTTATTGTTAAAGTGGAATGCTGCATTTTAACCTCTTTCACTTTCTGTTTTTAGAGGTGGCAGATTCAAAATGCACTAACGACAAGACAGTTCGGCAAGAGCGATATGTGCTTAGCGACAGAGGTACATATAATCACCATCATTAACAACAGAAAAAGGGGTTGTTTCTATGTAAATCATTCAAATCTTTAAAATTTAAGAATATTGAGATTTCACAAACTAAAAAAAACATTTGTTGATTTTATACAATGATATTATACGATAAATGTTGCTGTTTCTTAGTTATTCTGTAATTATTCTGTAATTATTTAACTAATTCTGCTATAGTTTAGACAATTCATGACATGCTTTCCAGGAAATTGGACTTATTTATTTCAAAAACATGCACACTCTTACTTGCAATCCCTCTCAGGAGGAATCATGCAGATTTAGTTGCATGACGTTCACAAAATACAATCACAAACATGAACTAACAAACAAATGAACAGTGTAATCCATAGGGTGTCACTGACTTGATGGCAGAAAAGCTCACAAATGCACTGCTGTTAATGTTTGAGTTATTCTGTTGATTTATCAGCTTAAAAATATGACTAAACACTAAAAACTGACTTTCAATCCAACAATGGCACTAACTAAGGGGCAATTTGAAAACAAATCGGATACTGGTAATCACTTGTGAAATATATTTAATGATAATATGTAAGTAATGACTCATAAAAGCCCTATATGTGTCATTTTCTTCCTTATCTTGCCTGCATGGCATTTTAAAAATTATTATAGTTTTACAGTTTGTGTGAGTATGTGTCAGGGTCCCTCTGTACCCCCTCGCTGATCCCAAGATAAGCCCCTTAAGCTCAACTAAGCTGTGGACTTTAGCAAACGCAGTTGTCTGTTGAACCTTTTAACCTCTAGCATCAGAATGCCGGCCCCATCACTGCTCTTTACTTCCACCATTCATCATTCCATCACACTGAGAGCTTGAGCTTTGTGAGGGCAGTTAAGCTCATGTATAAAGCAGCTTCCTCTGGCCTGCATTCCTTTGAACAGTCAGAGCTGCATCCACTGGGTCAAAGGTATGTCAGCAGGGAAATGGGTCATCAGAGATGCCGTGAAACACTGACTCCTGATCATAAGTCATACCAAGGAGCTTGTTTAGCTTGTGAGCAAGACAACTTTATGTACACAGAGCAGATTTAGGACTCTTGACTTTGCCATTCAGAATATCGCTATTATTTCAGTTTGCTTGTGGTATTTAGTTTTTTTTGGATCATCTAATTTATTAAGCAGGTATGAGCCACTGCAGACTGATCAGATAATTGTATAGTTAATGACTTTATTCTCTCCTCTTGCAGGACCAATGTTCTTCCTGAGCTGCTTCGGTTTTGTAGTTGGAATTGCAATACTCTACTATTACGGAGGTGAGTCGTGGCACAAAAAGTGAGAGGGACACAGACTTGAGACTTACTTTACTTACTTTGATCATGTTCAACATTTCAAAACATACCTTCCATACACACAAAACTCAGTTTTTTTGCTCTTCTTTATAGACACAGAGGGTGAAACCTTGAGATGCACTGGAGTGTTTCTTCACTGCTCGGCTGTAAGACTGAGTAAAGATGCTAGAGATGTTTTCATTTCATATGGAGAAGTTGGAAAGTAAAAAAAATGAAAACATCGAGGCAATGAGAAGAAGAAGCCATGAAAAATGTCTTTTTTTCTGTGCCAAACTCATCATTTTCCTAAACCTCAAATACTAATTTATGTACGAAAGTACTAATTGGAGGAACGTAACTTGACCTGACACATTCTGTCACAAATTCTCACAGCGTACATCTGAAATGGCAGAACTATGCAACGTTCTTCCAGAGTACTTGTATGTATGATTCTTGTCTGGATTTCATGTTTGTAGATAGTTATGAATTTCTTTTTTTTTTTTAACTAAAATGCTTAAAGCGTAATAATAACCAAGTGTAACTGTGCAGCTGCACTCCCACAAAGCTGTTTTCACTTACTAAAGACTGAGTCGGTTGTTTGGGTGCAACAAACCCAAGAGTGGGCAATGAAGTGTATTTTGAGGAGAGCTTCAAGTAGGAGCATCTGTGTGGGAAGGCTCTTGGTTTGCACTTAATTTAACAACTTGATTTTTTCATTGCTCCGTTTGTTAACGCATTTCACAACAAAGATTTTCTTTTTTTTTAAATACACAACAAATACATGTATGCTCACACCTTAGCCCACTTCCAGTGCCTTTTATGAAATTTGCAAAATAAAGGGCACTCTAATAGTGTTACTTATTTTCAAATAAAGCACAGCAAATTTGGATCACCTGTGTTTGCATCTTATTTTTAGTCTTGTGTAACAAATATTTGACAAAGATCTTTGTAGAAATGGGAACATCATTAATTAAATGCTGTATATGTTGCCGTAGTGTAGCAACAAAGGGGAATTAAAGGTAATTAGGAGTGCATTGATTAGCTTTTCCGGGTTAGTTTCTGGCACTGTTCACTGCACTGTCATCATGAAATGGAGATTATGTTAAATTATTCATCTAATTGATTCAACAGCAGCAACACATACACTAGAGGGCGCTACTTCCTCACTCATACACACACACAAAAAAACAGAAAAATATTCAAGCGTGCTATAACAATGACAATGGGAAGCAGGGATCAGACCTCATTAATGAATAATGGAAATCAATTTGGTTGAATGAGTTAAGCTAACTTGATTAAATGCTCTATTAAATGCTGCTAGCTAGAATGCCTTTGAAATACCCTGATGGGTGCATTTGAATGCTCTCTGTTTCTTGTAATAAACAATGTGCAGGAAAGTAGTCACATCAGAGGTAAGGTCTACATCACAGCAGCAGAGCAAAGGTGTCTGATCTCAGGAGACTATCTGCACTCGGCAGCATTTTTCTGCTACTGTCTTCCCTGCGAAGTGAGAGCAACAGATGAGAGGGGAGTCAAAGAGAGAGGGAGGAGGAATTGGGAGGTGCTAAAGGGGGCTGGAAATGTCACCAGAGTGATTGTTCAGTTCACACTCTGGCATCCACATTCCCACGAGAGAGCTATTAATACACTCGCTTCAAAGGAACTAAAAGTCCTCGTTGATCATCAGCATCCTCTGATGCGCAGCCCCCACAGAGTCACTTTGTTAAACTTCAAGACAGAGCGGTAGGAGCCATGGATATACATTATGTATATATATCAATCTACAGATCTCCTCCAAGTGAAGCTGTGTGTATCATCAAATCTGGCTTTCAGTGTGGCTGTTTCCACGGTTACCAATGATAGTTGTAGGGGAGGAAAAGGATGAGATTGCGACGTTTTGCCATCTGAAAGGTGCTTCCTCACAACCACCTTGGAGAAATTATAGATAGCTGCATGAATGCGATTACGGTTTTTAGCTGATAATTATGTGAAACAGCCTCAAATTTTCTTTACTGGATATTTATGTCAAACCACTCAAGTGTATAAAATGAGCATTTGCTTGTGCTCTAATTGGGGTTTCAGTGGCATTGCTGCCTAATTAAGGCTTCTGTTTTAACAAGTAGTTCTGCCGGGGTCTGTGCTCTCTTGACTCTGACTCACCAGCTACTTCTGGTCCAAAGAACCACAAACAAAGTCCGGCTTTGCTCGTCACAGAGGGATTCATAGCACAACCAAACACTGTTATAACTGAATGTTAGGCATGACACCTGTGGGGTAGAGTTGATAGTAAAGTTAAAGCTGTGGAGGTGGGTAGTGGTTTTGAGGCGGATGAGGCCTGCCCTGTGCTGCATACATGTGCTCAGCACACCCGTTAAACATGATCAAACGTCATTGGTGCAATTAAAAATTAAAGAGTGTTCAGGTGTGTGTGTGAGACTGTGCATCCATGTCTGGCTAGTGCGTCGGGTCACTGTTGGACAGCATAGGAGACAGACAGCATGAGGTCACATGGTCCTGACTGCTGCTGTCTCCACTTTCCTGTTTGTCCATTCAGAACAAATGTTGTGTTGTTTACGTACCAGACCTCTTTGTCGCTACGGCTGTTTCTCTCTTGTTCGCTATTTTCTCTCGGTGCCTGCAGCCATGCGGGACAATGATTTTCTGGTAAATGAACAGCTGTGTATTTTGTTCGAGTTGTTTTCTGGTGGAAATTTCTCTGCGAGCCTGGAGAGGTCACTGTGTTTGTAGGTCATGTAGGTGATTGTGAAGGTCCGGTCAGAAGAGGAGTAGAGCAAAAACATGCTGACGACATGAAAGTTTTTAGGAGCAAACTGCAGAGTAAGGCAGGAGAGAAAATACCTGTTTGAAAAGAGAGAGGGGAGCAGTGAAAGACTGTGAAAATAATGCATACACACATACATAGATGTGCCTGTGTGTGTGTGCGTGGTCAGTTGCTGTAATTTGTTCGATGGACTCCAAAAGCTGTGATGAAGACGTTGACCACCACGATGATGAACACCAGACCTGTAGCCAAGTTTTCCATGAAGTTCAGCCTCTGGTGTTTTTGCTCATCATTCAGGTTCCATCGAACTGTGAACAAAAGCAGAACAACACACAACTCAGATAATGTCTAATTGCACAACAATCTACTCTATTCTGGGACTAAAGCCAACTCATTATGGTGCAAAGATTTACTGTCAACCACAAATCTATATTTACTTAATTCTGGGTTCAGAATGCTCATACATCTATTTGTGTCTTTTATTTTATGACGCAAGCATGTAAGGAAACAATGCAATATTCAGTTTTTCATTTTTCACTTAGAGGAAACTCAGATTAAAAAAAAAAGTTAGATCTACTGCAATCAATTTACTATGTTATTAAAAATTTTAGCTCATTTTGAATTTGATCACTCAAAAAAGTTGGGACAGGGAAATGCAAAACGCTTTAAAAGTAAATGGTACTTAAATGAAACAGCTTAAGGAACATTTTGCAACTAATTAGCTGAATTGGCAACAGGTCAGTAACATGACTGAGTACAAAAAGATCATCTTAAAGAGGCAGAGTTTGTCAAAAGTAATGGTGCAGTAGGCAGAGGCTCATCAGTCTGCAAAAAAACTGCGTCTACAAATTGTGGAACAATTTCAGAATAGTGTTCCTCTTTGTAAATCGTGAAGACTTTGAACATCTTATCAGTTACAATTCATAACATCGTCATAAGATTCCAATCATTTGGAAACATCTCCGTGCACATGGGACAATGATGAAAATCAATACTGGATGCTCGTGATCTTTGGAATCTCAGGCGACACTGCCATAAAAAAACAGACATGAAATTGTCATGGAAACCAAAAATGTGGCAAAAAAGACCCAGAATTATTTAGCAGCTACAATCCTATATTTCAGAATAAGACAAGAATGGAACAGAATTCCTCTCCGAAAAGTCCAACAACTGGTCTCCTAAGTTTCAAGACATATATGGACTGTTGTTAAAAGAAGAGACGCTGCTACACAGTTGTAAACATGGCCCTGTCTCAACTTTTGTTTAGACCTGTTGCTACTAACGGCATCCAATACATTTGTTAAAATAGTATAGTTTCTCAGTTGAAACATTTAATACGTTTTCTATTCTTCATAGTGAATAAAATATGAGTTTGTGAGATATGCAAATCATTGCATTCTGTTTTTATTTGCATTTAAAATAGCTTCCCAACTTTTTTGGAATTGGATTTGTAACAATAGCGTCCCCCAATGTAAACATGTATATGATGTGATACATTTACTATACATCGCAGGCATAAATGTCACACAGGGAAAGAAAACAAGTGTCAGGTTCAAATCACAGAGAAAGAACAATACAGGGGAAGAAAACTGATCAAGGGAAGCTTGTATTTCCTATATGCAACTGTGTCATTTCTTTTGTGTTTTAATAGCATCATGGCATGTGTTAAATGTTATGAAAACAGCTAATTAGTGTTGTGACAAAGACATTACTATGGTGTCATCAGCAGTACAGGGAGTCGCCTGTGAATAATGGTCACATGAATGCATATTCATACAAATGGGTGTGCAGTAGCCATGTATATGTGCATGGGTGTGTGTATTTGATGGAAATTACCAGAGGTTAAACAGCGTAAGAACGCTTCCTGTGATGTGTGTGTGTGTATCTGATCTGTCTTGGTGGGGGCTAGAGTCTGGTTGGGGTGGCCAGTATGTAGGCCGTTCACATCACGCACCACTGGCTTCATTAGAGAGAGCTGGATCCAACGGGGAGGGAGGGATGTGAGGACGAGAGGCCAAAGAAGTTCAGAAGAGTAAACAAAAATGAAGAAAAGAGTAATGAGAAAGAAATGTGTGTGATATTTTGGTAAAGGCAAGGGATGCTGTTTAAGTCTGGTGAAGGAGGTCAAAGGGGCAATGAATGAGTGATGACTCTCACGTGCTGGATGTGTCTTATGGACATGTGACGTTTTTAATGTGAATACCTCAATGTGCAAATGTCAGAGTTAATAATATCTGATTGTACTGTATACTCATACTGTAACAATGTTGATGATGATATAATATTTTTTTTGCAGAAATCTGAGCAACAAGGGAGGAAATATTCATTTGGGCGTGCTTTGAAATATCTGATTGGTAATTGATTATTTTAAGATTTTTTTTCAGCAGTTTCACAGAGGAGGTAGATAAGACATGTGGGGTTGTTAGTTTCACACTAACCAAACAAAACTCACTTTATTTACTCATCCATCAACAGCTGAGTCATTGTGACTGGCTTAAAGTTCATTAACCTGTTGTTCAGTGTGTCAGGAAAAAAAAACTAAATTAGTTTATTTATCCCCAACTTATATTATTTTTATTTACACGCACAAATTTTTCAACCCGAGATATCAGCAGACCTCCTAAAAAATTGTTGCTGCATCTGTCTCTTTTTGGGCTTTTCTCTTTGTTCCAACACATGGAGATACATACATACTGACACATATTGACACATTTACACACATACACAGCACCTCTCCCAACTCCCAGCAGTGCTGATATCAGCAGTAAAACCTAGTGAACCCTTTGACCTCTCAGTCCTGGTTGCTATAGAGACTGAATCCAGCTCCTAATAGGTTGTTTGTCAGGAGTCAGTAGACTTGACATTTATGGGGGAGGGGGTGCATTGTAGGGCAAAATGTGGCATATAGATCGCTGTAATCTTGCTAGAATAGGAAGGATGAAGTGGGCAAGTAAAGGATGTGAGATGCCAGACAGCAAAAACACCTCTGATACACCAGAAGGGCTCAGGCTATGTTTACTTTCTCACCTATGAAGATAAGCAGGACCCCGACTGTGATCTGTAGACACAGAGAGATGCTGATTAGGGTGATGGTGGGGGTGTAAAAGTGGAAGCTTGGCCCCTGCTCCAGGACAGCTTTTAGCTGGGAGGCATTGGCCATCAGCAGGGCCACATCCAGCATACTCTCAGCTGCACTCTTCTTATTGGCATAGTGGTTCATGTTCAGAGGAGCTGGGCTTCTGGGCCAAGCATCTGGATGGGTGGTCTGGGGGAGAGAAGAGAGTAATTGGCACAGAGATAATGTTTATGGCTTGCAGATAATGACAGAAAGAAGAACGCCGGGAAACAAGCAGAAAGGCTTGCTCTGTGCTGTGTTTTGTTCTTCCAGTAGAGCCAACAAGGCATCATTTTGATGAGACTAGCAGTAATTTTGTGTTTCCTGAGCACGGATGGTGAGGATCTGGTTATCATTCTGACCTAATTAGAACAACAACAGCCATTACAGAAGAGTGACCTTTGAAAACAGAGCCATTAGTACAGCAAGGAGATACTGGCAATCCGGTAACAGTACCATTAAAACATGACAAACACGAAGTCAGCATATGCCGTTTGTGCGAATAGTTTCAAGCGATCACTTTCAGTCTGCACATTTTCTCCTTCACTAGTGTCATATGAGCATTGAGCTCTGGGCATTTTATATTGCTTCTATGAGCCTGCGCCGCACTTGTTGCCCTCTATTCCAGTATTTGTTGACTTTATAAATCAAAACAGTCAAATGATTGATTTTCTTATCTGTAAAAAAACCTATCAGTGTAGAGTAATAGAGTGATCCTTTGTTCATATTCTGCCCATATCACATTCTCTTGAAGCTTGATGGACAGCTGCAGAAATGGGCTGAGCAAAAACAAGAAGAACCAGTGTTATATGATAGCAGTTTACCTCAGTTTGCCCATCTTTTGGCAGGTAGAGCCTTCAGCTATCAGGACCTTCTCTTGTGAAACCTACTCTCAGTTTTGGTTCTGAAGAAAGACACCCTCTCTACTCTTAAAATTAATCTTTCACTTTCCTTTTTGACAAATCTAAGAGTTTCATCAAGTTCCTTTAGTTATGCTGCTCTAAACCCAGGGTGCTAGTGGATGCACTGAGCACTTCTTCTTCGCTCCTCGCTTTTACTTCCCATACACTCATAGGCCACTGCTGCATCTTGTTAACTCTTATCTACTTTCTTCAGCAGTTTCTGTGATGTCCTGCTCGTGGCTCATCGTGCGCCTATGGTCCTCTGTCCAGACGGCAGTCCCTCTCTAAGCCTTGTTCTGCCAGAGGGTCTACCTGTTGACAGGGAGCTTTTCCTCCCCACAATTGTTGGGGGATCTTTGGAGTTCACTCTCTAATATTGCATGATTTTTACCTTACCTTGGGATGACTGTTGTTGTGAGCTGGTATTAGCTTTAAGCCTAATCTTAAAATTAGAGAGGCTATCTGTCTCCTGGATCCAAACTGGGAGCCAGAAGTCTGAGAGTAAAATGCTCTTTTAGGGTGATAGGGTGATACTATGAGGTCTTTAAGGTAAGATCCAGCTTGAATATATGAACTGAATTGAAATAAATGTTCACTTCAGAACAAAATGTGCTTTATTATTTTGTTATATTTTATACTCAATAAACCAGGGACTTAGGAAGAGAGGTGAGTAAATATGGTAATTCATTTCTATGATTAATCAGCAGTTGATCAAAAGCGTTTAAGAAAGTTACTTTTACTCTGAGTTGTGTAACCTATCGATTCTTGTGTGGGTGAGCGTGATGCAACATTAGATTAGCTCAGTTGTGAGTGTGTTTGTGTATTCACTCCATGTCAGTGGACTATGTACTGCAAAGAGAGAACCATACATAGCCACTGGACCAGAAGGTTCTGGAAAAAAAGTTATCTTATTGGTGAATACGGAGTCTGTCTCTATAAAAAATGATGGCTCATTACACCTGAGAACCACATTTTAAAATTCAGTGGCGACAAGGTCAAAGCATGAATGCCAATGCCAATGCCTCTTTTTCTTTGAGAAGGAAAAAAAAAAATCAGCAGTCTCTTCCTGAACACCAAAATCTTCCGTTTTTATCATAACACTCCCTGCAGCTGCAGAGAGCATAGTTTGTCTGAGATTAACCAAACTGCAGAAGTGGTGCGAGCTGTCTTCCCTCTGCTCGAGGGATAAAGACAAAAAGAAAGGAAAGAAAAGCTGCACCCTCTAATTTACCATGGATGAGGCTACAGCTGAATTACAATGTATTTAAGAGATTCACAGCAATCAACTGGCATGGGTTAACTTGATGTATGAGGGGAAGTACACTCTGAACAGAAGGTGTGGTCGATGGGGTTGGTAATGATCTGGTACTCTGGTTGCAGTAATTATTTAGATTTTTTTTTAAATCCTGTGATAACCACTGGACAAGCCATGTTTAATTCTCTTAATAAATCTCTGCTTTTTAGAAGATGTATTAAATGGGTTACTGGCCAAATTCATCATCTGGCATTCTACTTATCAGTTTAACTTTTATGCTTTATCATAGATTCATGTGAACACTTCAGAGACATCTCGGCAGTATCCAGCAAATGCTAAAAAAAAACAAACAAAACAAAAAACAAAATGTGTTTTTTCCTTTCAACTCAAAGATCCACTGCACTGTGTTACACCTTCACAACGAGGAATTAAAACACATTTTAGGACATGCTTTGTGAAGCCAAACATGCATTTTCGCTGGAAAGCAATGTGGTGTGGCAGGGTGTCCTGTGACTGTGATCTGCTCCAAATACCACAAATGGCATACTGTCATGACGTGTCAGGGTCAGCCTTTCTGCTCTCACACACTGACATAGGTTTTTCAAAAAATACAGCCCTTTATCCCAGAGTCAACAGACCACAGTGAGATAATACTTGTTGTGAGATCGCAGGTTGGAAATATGGAGTCACTATGTCTATTTTTTCCAAAAAAGAACTCCTTTTTGACATGTGCGTAGGCCAAATCTAAAGGTCATTTCCTCTGTCTGCCCAAGCTATTTATCACGATTAATCCTGCTGTCTACTCGCATCATACAGCTGGCAAAATAGCACAACAACTAATCACAGCAGAGGAGACATTCAGTGCAAAAATGATAGCAAATACAGGCTCTTATAATGTGTCTTACTCAACAGCTGTGAGTGGAGTGGAGGGATAACATGCAACAAATTATTTTTTTTTAAAAGAGAATGTACGTGATCCTGGTTTTCGTTTCGTTCACAATTGCATTTTTGGACAGAATTTTATATCCCAGAGAAACCCAGTGCTTGTCAGTCATCTAGGCACACCAGATTTATAGCTATCTAAACTGTAGGAAAAAAAAGAGAAAAGTTCTCATTAAATCAGTTGTGCTGTACTGGTTCTAGGTTTCAGTGCTGATTTTTGTGATGAATTATTCACAGTGCATTTCTAGTCTGAATCAGTCTCGGGGGAGATACACCGAGGGGAGAGAAGGAGCAAGGTAACGAGGGAGGGGGAGATAGTCAGAGACATAAAAGTTGTTTGGATCTTAACTCTCAGTTATGTGTCACTGTGGAATAACAGATGAAATCATGTAATAATATTTAACATTATTCAGTTTCTGCTGTAAGGTGTCACTAACACTACAATGTGGGAATGAGAAGGGAAACCAGCTAATCAGTAAGTTATTTATATAGGGCTTCTTCAAACAATGAATGTTGACCTAAGCGCTTAACTGAGCAATTGAAATCATTCCTATAAATCACATAAATAAAACTGAGAATAAAACTGGTTCTGCTGGGGGTTTCTTCCTGTTAAAAGAAGGTTTTTCTTCCCACTGTCACCAAAGCGCTTGCTCATAGGGGGTCATATGATTGTTGGGGTTTCCTCTGTTTTCTTTGTATTATTCTAGGGTCTTTACCTTACAATATAAAGCGCCTTGAGGCAACTGTTGTTGTGATTTGGCGCTATATCAATAAAATTGAAGCTGAATTGAATTGAATGAGAAAATATGACATTATTTTACCTTTCAACCCGGGTTGCAGAATGCAAAGGATTACCAAGGGTGAAAAACAAATAAAAGACCCTTCAATTCACATTCGCTACTTCTCATATTTTTTTAATGCTAAAGCTAGATGCAGAGTTGTATAATACATGCTTTTTACAACTTTGGAAAGACTGCAATTTCTTAATTCCCGTGATTTAACCCAAACCTCAGATCAAATAAATCCATTTTTCATTGTGTATTCAGAAGCAAATGAACGTTTTGGCTGATTTCCCAAAAACTAAATGAACTCATTCAACTTGCACACCTAATCCTAAACTTTTCTCCTTTTCCCATGTCGTCACACTAACTGATTACACCCGCATGTAAGTTACTTAGAGAGTATGCAGTGCCTTTAGCTTTGTATTGTTAAGCTCTGTGTCTGACATGTAGAAAGCTCTTCAAGGCAACAAAGCAAGACACCACTTAAGACAGTGAAACCGTACATTTATTATTTAGTTAATTGAGCCCGTGTTCAGCTATATGATGAAATGCTAAATTAACTCTAACTGCATGAGTGAGTATTTCACTTACTTTTTTTTTCCTCGTGCATAAGCACTTCTTTGCTCTCCATCCATCATGTCCTATCAGCAGCCTTCTTCTCTCACTCACCTCAAAATCTGGCCAGCTTCCAGATGACAATCGACCCAACTGTAAATCTAATTTCCATGAATCTCTGTAGAGCTTTTAGTTTTACAGCCTTGCACAAAGCAAAGCAAACATGACTGTTTCTGAGTGTGGTCTATGCAGCTAAGGCACTTATGGTGGGAAAAAAAACCCCAAACAAATCAAAAACACTTTCTCATTTAGTGAAAAGCTGCAGTTTAAACTACGGGTTATCAAAGAAAGTGAAATCTGACTCATCTCATCGGTCTTAGATTTCAGTGAAAGGCAGGCAAGAATATTAAAAGCCTGCAGAAAGTCTTCCTGTGAGATATTCACCCTACAAGAGCCACGGATTGAAAAAAAAAACCCACTCATATTGACTCACACTGGTGGGGGACACATTGTAAATGAGATCAATTGCTCATTTTATCGAGCGTAAGGGTATTACATTTTGCAAATGCTGGCTGAGCTCTGACTGTTGCAAGGAAGTATCTGTGGCTGCCAGGGTCTCTCTTCCTCCTGCCTTCTTCCTCAAATTCACACACACACACACACACACACACACACACACACACACACACACACACACACACACACACACACACACACACACACACACATCTGAAATTAAATGGCGCTATTAAGACAGTGACCATGCGCATAACAGAGTGAAGTCCATTTCCCTGCCCTGTAAAACTGGATGCTGCACATTAGATGCAGGACTGAACTACTCTTAAATGGCAGCTTCAATTGCCTAATAAACTAAAGTAATCAATCTGTGAGCTTTACAGTTGTGGCATGAAGCAGGATGATGTAATACAAAAGTAAAACCTTGTGTCTGTTTTTATGTGTGCATTTAAGCCAGTGCACTGGTAACAAAGGAGGGCATTCATTGTTTATAAGGTCACTCAGGTACCAACAATACTTCACCCCTAAGCCAGACCAGACTGTCATCTGACCCAGCATGCTTGCAAAAGACTTTAAGATGTCTGGTCAAATGCTTCTGCGGAGACATAAAATCCGTCTTATTCAGCACCACTTCTATTCTGCAAAGCGTATGCACCTCTGAATGTACCTCACATGCAGATGACATGTAACATGAGAAAAGGCACAGAAGTGGCATGGAAGCGCAGAAACCGCAGGAGGTGGATACTTTTACACGATCGGCTTACAATAAAAAGTAACAACCGACAACTCTGGGTACAGAAATGACCACGACAATGAATCAACACTTCTTGCAACAAAAAATTCAACCTAAACAAAAATGATTGCATGACAGCACATTTCCCAAGTGCCCATATCCAAGCGATTGCTTTGCGGTCCGTGCATTTTTGCACTGTATTAACACTCCTTCTATTCTACTGTATAAAAGCATGCAAAACAGCAAGAATACTCTTATTAATCAGGTAATCTTTCTTCGTGCATCTTTTATTTATTGCACTTGTGAGCATGTCAATTTGTATGATCAATCTACTTAGCCTATAGACATCTATAAACCAGAGGATTTACATTTTCCCTCGATGAATGTTAAAAAGGGGCTGCAAATATCTTACCTCGGTGCCACTTAACCTGTTGATGCTGCTGCTCATTTTTGCCCTGTGCGAAGAGCTGCTACACCTCAGATGCAGGCTGCAGCAAAGTGGCAAAATATCCTGTAGGGGTAGAGAAGACTGGACCCGCAAGCACGTAGCCAAGGCTACGTGACAGAGCTACTGATGCACGTGTAACTACTATATTATAGTGACACAACAGCAGTGATAATGGAAAAATGTTGTTTCAACAGCAGGCTCGGGAGTTAAGACACGTGACTGAGTCTTCAAAGGGTGTGAGAAATTATTTATTTATGTTTTCAATTGCTGTGTAATTTACTTGCACTGACTCTAATCAGCCTTTGTCTCACCCCGTGTCACTCTGTCTGTTGGACAGCACACAATATGATGAGTAGGCTTTCTGTGGCGTCCCAGAGTGCCGTATGATTGGATGGACCATTCCCCCCACCTCCACCCTCCTCCCTTCTATAGTCCTCACCAGGGGCGTGGAGCCAAGCGAACTGAATGGGAAACACATTTGGTGTACCTCACCGGTGCACTAACCAAATGGTGGAAGGCGATGACAAGCGCAAACAGCTGTTGGTTTAAGTTAACTACCGAGGGGACTACAGGAAAAATAAAAAAACCCCGAGTCTTAAAGCGACCCGTGTGTGCTATTTACTTACGCGGCAGCGAAGAAGAAGAAGAAGAAACAGTGGGGAGAGTCGCATCGGGAGCTGCAACCGAAGAGAGGGATGCGGGGACTTAAAAGGAGATAAATACAAGAAATTCGTCAGTTATTTCTTGTCAGCATGTGGTATGTGTTCAGTTAAGAAAGCCCGAATTTGTTTGCGGTCGCTGGGGCGGCTCCTGTGCTTGAAAATGGAGATAATATGCAGATAGGGCGTTTTTGAAGTCCACCTTTTGTCGTGGACAGTCGGCTAACGTTGGCGAGGATTTTTTTTGAGTGCTGCTACTGGACCTGGCAGGTTTGTCTCTGCTGTGTGTCACTAGCGTCAGTTATACTCGAGGGTGTTTTTTATGCCCCTTTTTTGAACAAGGTAAGTCGTGCCTTATTTTTTTAATGTCAGTATTTGAACGTAAGATAATATTGTGGGTATACTGGGGGAAATTTAGTGCTAGCTAGTTGCCAAACTTATGTCGCCGAAGCCAGCTTGCTAGTTTCTCGGTCACCTGGACGACGATGGCTTCTGGAAGCAATGCTTTAACTCCTGGGCTTGTCTTTTTGTCAACCCCCTCTTACTGACAGCAGCTAACTTCACCTCAGTGATTATTACCATGCTTAACGCCCATCGATAGCTTTAGCAATAATGTATAACTGGGGCATATCGTATTTCTTTTGCAGGTTCTTTTATTATTATTATTATTATTATTATTATTATTATTATTATTATTATTATTATTAGCGGATAAAATCTTGTCTATGTCATCCATCCCAGTGTTGTAAAGGGCCTCTCCCGGCAAACTGCGTCACCGAGTGGGCGCTGCAGGTATTCATCTGTCGATCTGCGTGTTGGAAAGTCTACCCGTGATGGCACGAATGACCTGGAAACCAAAGCGACTAAACTTTTAAGTCACCATGGAGTCTAAATCAGGCTCCGGGGACCATCAAGACCTGAGAAATTCGCCTGTAACCAAGTCTCAGTGTGAACCGGGCAAAAATGTGCGCGAGGCCATGGGTGATGGACCCGTCAGTCTTGTGGACTCTGTAGTGAGAGGTGGGAGTGACCCCAGCGCATATCCTTCCTCCAGTTATCAGAGGATTGTGCATCAGAGATTCATCAGGAGAAGTTTATGGTTTTCAGACACAGATGAGCAGGCCTTTGAAGCACCTGAATGTAATAACAGGAGTAAGATCCTAAACATTAACCTGCGAACAATTGTGGACAGGTCAAGGGGGACCAGCTGTGGGATACAGGAGGGATCCAGCACTGAAAGTCAAGGTGGGCTTAAAGACAGTGCAACAGAGAGCGCCAGCGCCGATGAGGACAAGGAGAAAGGTGGAGACGCGCTAAATGTTACATGCAGTGATGGTGGTAAAGCTGCTGTCAAGGCAGCCAGTGAGGAGAATGAGGAGGAGGCAGAGATGAAGGCAGTCGCCACGTCTCCAGGGGGAAGGTTCCTTAAATTTGACATAGAGCTGGGGAGAGGTTCCTTCAAGACAGTCTACAAAGGCCTGGATACTGAGACCTGGGTGGAGGTGGCCTGGTGTGAGCTGCAGGTAAGGCAGTAAAATTGTCTCATCTCATTAACAAAATTTCTGTGACACCAATTCGTTGTGTATGCAGCAGTTACAGACAAGGCACAATTATCTTTTTCATATCTGTGAAAAAAAGGCTTATTTGTCACATTTTTAATCCATGAGATGGATGCTGACCAGAGCTATCTAAAAGTGTCTTCACATTTTTCCCTCTACGATAAATATATGCGTGATTAATATTAGTGGAAGAATGCCTGACTCCCACAGGAAGCCCTCTATCTTTTCTCCTCTGTGTTCTCACTCATCATGATAGTGTAATGGAGATGTCTTCAGGGAGCTGTCAATCAGCCTCTAGTCTCATGAAGGAGTATGCTGAGTTGCAAATTGGTCACCACTAAATTTTAAATGGTTTACACTGGAAGACTGATTGACAAGCAGTAGCTGTAGACATGACATGGAGGAACATACCATCGCTGAAGTATGGCGATCGACAGTTTCGCAAATGCACAAGGGGAGTTCATTTTCTTGCGTTACATAGACACAAGGAAATCACAAGCTTAGACTGTGCAAAGGTATTAACTAATTATTTCCGTCCTTCTGAGACTGCAACAAGGATTATTCTCTCTCCCTCTCCCAGGAGGCTTAAGGGGGACTATAGTTAGCATGACTGGCCCCCTCAAAGTACAAAAACATGTCCTGTGATTTGTTATTTTTTCTCCCTATTTAGATAATTTTGTAAAGGATTTATTTTACATTGTGTGTGCTCAGACAGCCTTCATTTTCCATGGCAGTTTGGCCAGCTGATTGCATGATGACACTCAGCTCAATCATTGAAGTGGACAGTGCAGGAGATGCCGGTTCGCTCTCTACCAGCAGTGTGTCTGCATGTTATTAGTGGTGCTACTCCCTGCATCGCACCCTCTGTGTAACAGGAGGTGAGCAGACAGGAAGCAGCTGAACCTGCCCCATAGCCTGCTGGGAGCCTTGTGGCAGTCAGTGGCCTCAGTGAATACTTTGCCTAGGGTACTGAAAACATGCTGCGTCAGTACTGTGCAAGATGAAAGAATGCAAACCACTTCATCCACTGGCAGGAATTAAACCTGTTTTGTCTGACTTTAGCATTACAGCGCAGTGACACATAGCATCACATAAAAGGACTTTAAAGATAGAATGCCATTGTTGAGCATGCAAAGACACACTGAGACTCGAAGGCCTCATTTGGATGATGATATCATGCACGCTGACAGCAGGAAGCAGCCCCGAGCTTTCCTCAACTGGACAACGCAAAGCTGTAGTTCAGTCCAGTGGATGGAGAATGTGGAAGAGGGATCTATGTACTCTTATTTTATTTTTCCCTAAAGACAGATTAAAACTCCCTCTAGTGGACAGTTGACAATGGATGTTAATCATGATTCAAGTGATCATGTAGTCATCTCATATATACTGTTGTAGCTTTGAGCTGAAGGTCTTCCATTAGGTACTGTTGGATAAACAAAATAACAGGCAGAACTCTTTCACGTGTTGTTAAACTGTCATAGCAGATGCAGTTTAGGTAATTATTATCCATTTATTTTCTTTATTGGCCATTTGAATCATTAAATGTCTTACAAAGGAGTTTCCTTGCCTCCTTAGTGATATCTGAAGAATTAATCTGCAGCCGTTTATTGATTAATGAGTCAGTTGAAGCTATTTATTGTGCATAATTACACATTCCCAAATGATTTTTACTCTGGATTTTTTGCTGTTGGTCACAGAATACAAAATATAAGACAATTAATTTCCTTCTCTGATGTTTTATAGATTGAGTGACTATAAAACAGAATTGGATTAATTGACATTTCAGATATCTTGTCCTGTCTAAATTCTAAGGTGTTTCATTTATTTTTTAAAGGGCCAAGCAAACATATTAAAAGTTACATTTGAGAAGCTTGAAGTTTTTGTGGAAAAGTTACTTGAACATTGTTTAATCTGTCATTCTGGATGTTTCAGTGTGTATTTACACTGCTATATTACACAATGTCTGAATTCAATTTTAAGTTTAGAGTTGCTGCATTGTGCAGTTAGACCAACAGCACACTTCTTAATTATGGGCATTTGTAATAATCTGCAGACTGTAGTACGGGAAATGAGATTCTTTACTCCTAAAGAAAGTAGAAGAAGGAGTAGCTTCAGTAGGCTTTATCAACATCCTCAATGTTATTGTCTGTCAAGCTGTAGTCAGGATGAAATCACTGGAGAGATGAACTAAGAAGTGAGATCAATAGGATCGT